>NC_092175.1:6367121-7072121 GCF_045791955.1 Oncorhynchus clarkii lewisi
ATAGCCCTTCGTGCCAAATCGAATCAAATGCTTTTTTAAAGTCAATAAAGCAAGCAAAGATTTTGCCCTCTTTTTTTTGGTGGACGTTTTTATTAATTAGTGTGTGTAAGGTGTATATAATGTCAGTAGTGTGATGGTGTTTATTAATTAGTGTGTGTAAGGTGTATATATGGTCAGTAGTGCGATGGTTAGGGAGAAAGCCAATTTGACATTTACTTATTACATTTTTTTCTTGAAGAAATGTTTGAATTCTTGAATTCAAAATGCTACAGAAAATCTTTCCCAAGTTACTGTTGATGCAAATTCCCCTGTAATTATTGGGGTCTGATTTGTCTCCACTTTTGTGGATAGGGGAGATGAGCCCCTGGTTCCAGACATCAGGGAAGCAG
Organism: Oncorhynchus clarkii lewisi; assembly: GCF_045791955.1. Classification (NCBI taxonomy): domain Eukaryota; kingdom Metazoa; phylum Chordata; class Actinopteri; order Salmoniformes; family Salmonidae; genus Oncorhynchus; species Oncorhynchus clarkii. The sequence goes on from NC_092175.1 coordinate 6,367,511, forward strand.
CCAGAAGTTAAAACCATGTTGAACAATTTAAGCACAGCATTTTGCAACTCAGGTGTGCTGTTTTTCAGCATTTCATTTCTGATGTTGTCTACACCACAAGCCTTTTTTGATTTAATAGATTTTAGCTTTTCATTTAGTTCTTGTTGGGTTATTGGGTAATCTAATGGATTTTGGTTGTTTTTAATGACTGATTCCAGGATGTTCAATTTTTCTTTAATTTCTAATTGGTTCTGTTGTAAGTCTTTTTGTGGGATGTTTTTGTATAGATTATCAAAATAAGTTTTCCAAATTCCTACATCTTGTATGGCTAATTCTTGTGGCTTTGTTGTGCTTAAATTGTTCCACATGTCCCAGAACTGATTTTGGTCAATTGCGTTTTCAATTTCATCAAGTGTCTTGTTGGTATAATTCAATTTCTTGCATTTCAGTGTTTGTTTATACTGTTTCAGAGTTTCAAAGTATTCATATCGTAGCTCTGGGTTGTTTTGCTGCTTATGTTTTTTGTTTGACATTTGTCTTAGGTGTTTTCTAATTGTTTTACATTCATTATCAAACCATTTGTCAGAAACATTTTGATTTTTGCTTCTGATGTTGCAATGCTTTGGTTTTCTCAAATTTGCTTTCGATGCTGCTTTTTGGAATATGCAGTTGATGTTTTGGGTAGCTGAATTGACACCATCTTTATTGTTTTGGTACTGTGAGTTATTGAAAAACTGTATAGAGTTCATCATTTCATTTGAGTTCAATGTTTCAATGAATGCCTCTGCACTGTTTGGAGCCCATCTGAACGATTGGTTTATGTTGTAAAGTTTATTGGGCTGTTTTTTTGAATGAATATTGCCGGTTAATTTCTTCAGAAACACGTTGATCTGACTGTGATCTGACAATGGTGTCTGTGGTCTGACAGTGAATGCACTAATGGAGGAGGGGTCAATGTCAGTGATGGCATAATCGACTACACTTGTCCCAAGAGCTGAGCAGTAAGTAAACTGACCTAAAGAGTCCCCTCTGATTCTACCATTAAGCATGTACAGGCCTAAGGCTCGACAGAGATGTACTAACTCTTTTCCATTTTTGTTCAGTATTTGGTCAGGACTGTTTCTATTATTTATAATAGGGCTACTGTACAAGGAGGGGTGTCCAAATATGTGGTGGTTACCTCCCGCATCAGTGTAGTCAGGCTCAGAACCTGTTCTTGCATTGAAATCTCCACAAAGAAGCACTTTACCCTGCGCCTGAAATGTAATGATTTCTGTCTGGAGATTGTCAAAAAACTGATGATCATAATATGATGAATCTGAAGGAGGAGCATAAGCTGCACATGTATACATCATTGTCACAATAGATTGTAGATTGTACCTTTGTACCTTTGTTAAGTTTTAGCCAAATGTGAGTGGTACCTTTTTTCATTTCATTCAGTGCTAAGTCCTGCTTATGCCAAATGATGATTCCACCTGAGTCTCGGCCCCGTTTAACATTTTTATGTTTGATTGATGGTAGTAAACTTTCTCTATAGCCTGAGGGACACTGAGTATCTATGTCTCCACGACACCATGTTTCCAGTAGGATTATGATGTCCTGTCCCTTGATGTTTTTAATCAATTCTGGATGTGTTGTTTTATAACCAAAATGTGAAGAGTATAGGCCCTGGATATTCCAAGAGCTGATAGTTAATGATCTCATTTATAATAAGTGATATTCACTGGTTTGAGTAAAGTACATCGGAAAAAAAAAAGAAAAAAAAATACTATATATATATATACATACATACATATATATATATATATGTATACACATATACATACACATACACACATACATACATACATACACACACACACACACATACATACAATATACATACACACACATACACACATATATATATATATACATATACATATTCCCTCTCTCGCTCTCTCTCTTTCTCTTTTCTCTCTCTCTCTCTCTCTCTCTCTCTCTCTCTCCCTCTCTCTCTCTCTTTCTTTCTCTCTCTCTCTTTCTCTCTCTCTCTTTCTCTCTCGTTTTCTCTCCCTCTCTCTTTCCTCTGTCTCGTTTCTTTCTCTCTTTTTTCAAATTCTCTCTCTCTCTCTCTCTCTCTCAACACCAGTTTTACATAATGGGGAAAAGGAAAGTGTGTCTAATTTATTCTTCAATATTTAGCCCCATTAGAGACTCGACTGCCCAAGTAGAAAACGACCATGCAATATGGTAATGAGGGCAGAAATACCTCTCTAAAAACACACACAATAAAAAGCTTTATTTTCAGATCTGTAATGGACTGTCATCCATTAGACAAAAAGTACTTTTATCACCCTGACTCTTTATGGCTGGGTTGAAGGTACAAACAATGCTTAGGTCCCCATCAAGACTTACGTAAAATAATAATTACTCAACAGGACCATTAGCACGGTTCAGTTTAAAAGGACCACATGCCTGATTCATCCTCTTTGGCATTTCCCTTCAACCAAAGTGCATATCGCCTTTGTCTATGTTTAGATTTAACATGCTTGGAAAACATTGTAAATCGTGTGTGTTTTGTCCTGCTATGATGATGGACATTTTTGTAATGTAACAAAACACCTGGCACTGGTGTCCTCTGTTCTGGAGTCTGGCAGTAGTGTCCTCTGTTCTGGAGTCTGGCAGTAGTGTCCTCTGTTCTGGAGTCTAGCAGTAGTGTCCTCTGTTCTGGAGTCTGGCATTAGTGTCCTCTGTTCTGGAGTCTGGCAGTAATGTCCTCTGTTCTGGAGTCTGGCTGTAGTGTCCTCTGTTCTGGAGTCTGGCAGTAGTGTCCTCTGTTCTGGAGTCTGGCAGTAATGTCCTCTGTTCTGGAGTCTGGCAGTAATCAGGTCATACATTTCTCAGGTCACAAAGGCTGTGTTCACACAGGCAGCCCAATTCTGATATCTTCCCAAATTCTTGGTCGAAGGTCCAATCAATGGAAAAATATCAAAATTAGGCTGCCTGTGTAAACGCAGCCATAGGCGCAGAATGAGTTTTCCCAACATGTAATAAGAAATCAATACATACGCCACAATTGCCTCAGAGCTTCCATTATAGACCCCCCCCCCACCACCACCACCACACACACACACACTTATTTTCCACTAGTTTAGGCATTGATGTGAGTCAGTGTGAGACCAATTTCCAATTGAAGATGACTTACAGTCGTGACATCACTGCAGGATTCTTCACACAGCTGCCACACACACACACACACACACGCACACGCACACGCACACGCACACACACACACACGTGCGCACGCAAGCGTACAAACCCAACTGAGGTGATCTCAAATCCTTATCAATTAGCTGTGCTGCTCGGTGGGGTGGTGCACCAGGTGTCTCACCGTGACAATACACACTCTGACCTTTAATCAAGCCAGCACTCGTCAGCAACACCCACACCATGTTCCCCTGTCCTCCCTGTGGAGAGGGGGGGGGGGGGGGGGGGAGAGAGAGTATTACTCATACATAAGTCAGACATACGGCACTTTTAATGAAGGAGAACTTGAAATGCGGCTTAATGAATCCTTCATGAACCCTTTATAAAGGAAATCAGAAGTAATTCATAAGTAATAGTCTTATAGTAGGTGGCAGAAAGGTTGATTGTGTTCAGGGTTTTTTCTTCTTCAACAAACAGCTGGAGGACAGTGGGCTTATTGAGGCTCCGATATGTGTATTTGGGTAATATCACTGAATATCTGTTTGTGATTAATTCTGTGTACAGGAAACCAAATATGAAGTACTGTTTGACCCTAAATGAACCATGAAGCTTTTAACCATCAACCCTTGGTATCAAAAGTAGCCCACTTCCAAAAGTGTCTCATCAAGAGAATTTGTTATTGGTTTGTTTCACGTGCGATGTGGGATAATTCTGCAAAGCAATATATTAATAATTTACTGTATTAATACATTCTGGTCTAAATGTAATCATGAACTAGAGGGATTGGGCTTCAGGATATGGAATGACTTGGATACCAAAATATCACAGTGTTCTTTCTGGTTCTATTGAAGTAAACTCACCTAATCAAAATAGATTAACATGTACTTAACTATTGACTGTTTTAAGAGTGCTTAAATTCTGTGTAATCGGGAACTGGAGAGGGTTTTCTTGTTAGGTTGAGACCCCCACCCTCCCCCCACCCTCCCCAGCATCCTTCCCCTGACAGCAAACCCTGTTAGTTCTGCATAATTTTACTGATAAAAAAAAATGAAAGGAATTATCATCTCCAATGAGTGCTTTCTCATGCGATTCAGTTTTATTACAAAACAATTGTTTGATACAAATAAATATAGATAACAGCAAAGAACATGTATTTGACATCCTCCATTGAACACTCGCCTCCCATCCACACTCCTGTAACCACACACATCGTCTCGCAAACTAAATAGATAGAAACATTCCGTTTGTCAGAACCCTTTCTTGTAGAGAATGTGAACTAAAAACGCCCCGCTTAACACCCTCACTGGCCCGTTTCTACAGTCATGTACTGCATATAATCACACAAGTTCAACAGAATAAAAAAACAATATTAGAAATGCCCACAAACACAAAATAACACTTTATTAAGCTTGAGCGCCAGCCACAATTCATTGAACAGAAAGTGAGCAAAAAAAAAAAAAAAATGAATGAGGTACAAAATTAATAAATCTCTTTAAATTCAAAATGTAGTACAGAACAGAATTTTATGGCAACCTTCAGGCTTTTTTCTGTAATCAGTCTCATAGTAGATTTGGCAGCCGGTGATGCGTGGTCCCCATTAGCTAGGTGGTAGATAGACAACATGTTGGGGGGGAGATGGATAAAGAGACAGAGCGCTCAGCCAGTGAAGCAGAAATCCTCCACACTGTTCACCTTGATCCTCTGCAGCTCCTGCCGGTCCAGCAGACGGTACTGGAACGCCACCCGGTTGACAAACTTCCCGCTGGACACCATCCTCACCACCGTGTTATCGCAACCTATCTTCATCTGGGCTGGAGGACGAGGAAAAGAGAGGAAGTCAAAAACAGTCAGACATTATATTGCACGCGGAAAGCAAAGCAACAACAACAACAAAAACGTTCCATTCAAAAATGGGTAATAAAGATATATTCTAGTTAGGATGGTGATGGTGGAAATAAAGATATATTCTAGTTAGGATGGTGATGGTGGTATTAATAATTATATATTCTAGTTAGGATGGTGATGGTGGAATTAATAAAGATACATTCTAGTTAGAATGGTGATTTTGGGTTAATAAAGATATATTCTAGTTAGGATGGTCATGGTGGGAAAAATATATATTCTAGTTAGGATGGTGATGGTGGAATTAATAAAGATATATTCTAGTTAGGATGGTGATTTTGGGGTTAATAAAGATATTTTCTAGTTAGGATGGTCATGGTGGGGTTAAAGATATATTCTAGTTAGGATGTGATGGTGGGTAATTAAGATATATTCTAGTTAGGATGTGATGGTGGGTAATTAAGATATATTCTAGTTAGGATGTGATGGTGGGTAATTAAGATATATTCTAGTTAGGATGTGATGGTGGGTAATTAAGATATATTCTAGTTAGGATGTGATGGTGGGTAATTAAGATATATTCTAGTTAGGATGTGATGGTGGGTAATTAAGATATATTCTAGTTAGGATGTGAGGGTGGGTAATTAAGATATATTCTAGTTAGGATGTGATGGTGGGTAATTAAGATATATTCTAGTTAGGATGTGATGGTGGGTAATTAAGATATATTCTAGTTAGGATGTGATGGTGGGTAATTAAGATATATTCTAGTTAGGATGTGATGGTGGGTAATTAAGATATATTCTAGTTAGGATGTGATGGTGGGTAATTAAGATATATTCTAGTTAGGATGTGATGGTGGGTAATTAAGATATATTCTAGTTAGGATGTGATGGTGTGGTGTTGGGGAATAATCATAATTAGTTGGTAACATAGATGTTTTATATTCATCATATGTTTGTAAGTTACTTCTCATCAGAATGTTGTTTTTGTATAATACTGTGGCGGGGTTACAGTATCTGTTCTATGTCAAGACTAAGTTACTTGGGCCGCAGAGAGGGGAGAGGTCAAGCGTGTATCTCTTGGCTCCACAATGTCTGTGTGCCAGTAAATGTGTCTTTGTGATCTTGTCAAGTTAGGGTGGATGTGATATATGCCTGTTGATATGGAGGATTTGTTTAGGTTCTGAGTTTGAGAAAAGAGCATAGTTTAGGAGACAAAGCTGAACGATAAATTATGCCTAATGCTGTCTGGCTATGTGTGTCTTTGCTATAAAGGATCTCAGTTGCAATGTGTAAGGAACTCTCAGAGAATTCATTGATAGACACTGAATTGATCTGAGAGTCACAGGGTTGTGATGGAGCTCATATAATTAAAGATGGACTTTGTGATAACTAACTCTGACTTGTGTGTGGTTTGCTCTCATGATTTGGTAAATACAGGAAATTTCCACGACATTTGGCGACGAGGAGGGGATGTGAATCTTCACTCGGTGACCGTTCCTGACGATCTAAGTAAATAAATCGTGCACGAGGGATCCCCTAAACTTGGGATCTCAGGGAAACCACACTTCGGGAACGAAGCAGATGGACCAACCTTTGATCTGAGAGGAAGCGAGCTGAGTGGATACCACATCTCGAACTGAGTTTTTTTTAAAGAAAAAGGTGAGCGAACCACACACAGATTTGAAGTCGAGTTTTTTAATTATGCCTGTTACGTATACTCTGAGCGTGAATTCCTTTGTAAGGAAGGCACCTTGGAGGCGTAAGCAGGGCCGAGTCAGGGGAGAGTAATCTGAGGGTTTGTGGACTCAAAAGATACTCTGCCACTGTCCAGTTGCGAGTGACCAAGAGCCGTCCTGACACTGAATTGATCACAGTGGGGATTTGGTGAGGTCTCTCGGGGTGAGGGGCCAAAGGGACTGTGTATTTCTAGGTGAAAACACAGCATTTGGTGAAGCCCTATTGGAAGAAGGACCTCATTCTGTGCGTCTGTGTGATTGCATAAGTGACCCTCAGAGGTGGTGAATTCCAATTATTTTAAATGTGCTAGCCAGGTATGCCCTGGGTTACTCTGTGTGAGAATTTTGTTATGGGATCACTAGGTAATAGTTGTCGGACCGTTCTGTGTGAGCGGGGTAGGGTTGACTCTGTGTGAGTATTTTGTTATAGGATCACTAGGTAATAGTTGTCGGACCGTTCTGTGTGAGCGGGGTAGGGTTGACTCTGTGTGAGTATTTTGTTATGGGATCACTAGGTAATAGTTGTCGGACCGTTCTGTGTGAGCGGGGTAGGGTTGACTCTGTGTGGGTATTTTGTTATGGGATCACTAGGTAATAGTTGTTGGACCGTTCTGTGTGAGCGGGGTATTGTTGACTCTGTGTGGGCAAACCTTTTTATGTTCTGATGTTCTGTGTGGACGTCTGACCAATCCTGTGTGGGTGATCCTGAAAGTTCTGTGTGAGTACCTAAGATTTCTTAAGTTTTATATGGATTCTGTGAATTATTTGAAATTATGATAAATTGTATGTGTGTATAATCAATTACTAGAGATATGATAAAGTAATGCTGAGAATGTTTAGATACAATTTAAACCACCCATTCGTAGACATACGTAGGTTTTGAGTTGGTATCTTAAATGGATAATTTGATAAAGATGAGGTTTTAAGCACTATTAAAATAATCTACAAAATCTGGGAAATTGAGCTCTAGAAACTGATTAAAGTGTGTCCACTTTTGGTTATCTTACCCTAACGATGTAACTATAAAACGCATATTGGATTATCTCCGTCTGGGTGAAACATTTGAAATCAAACTGCCCTTAAGGTCTGAACATGTTCTATTTTTTCTTCCCAGTATGAGAGAAGTTGTGGGATTTATTGAATAAACTGAATAAAGTTAGAGAGAATTAAGAGGGAATCTCGATGTAATTTATAATGTCGTACAAAGCCTAAGGTTTTCCATCAAACTAATTATCACTGCGTGATTAATGTGATGTAGTAAGGTAATTGAAATGCGTTGCATAAGTAAACATAATCTACTTTTATTAAAAGGCACAATATCTGTTTCCTAGTCATTAACTGTCGATTTTATTCTTTGATAGCTAATCTATTCATTTGGCATTTGAGAATCAAAGCTGAAGTAACGCTTGTACATTTAGATTTGGGCTATTTTTTCTTCTGGGAATTGCCGAGAGTGACGTGTCTTGATTTTACTTGTAAATTGGGTTTATTTGCGGACAATCTTAGTCATTTAGTATAGTGGTTCAGTGGTAGAATTCTCGCCTGCCACGCGGGAGGCCGGGGTTTCCGTTCCCAGTCAATGCGCTGACTGAAATCTGAGTTTTTGATGGTAAATAATCTATTTGTATGTTTTGCCTGGAAAGTTATGGTCGCTAGTGTTTGCATAAGATATAAACTGAACGTTTTAATAGCTTGTCTGGTTCAAATTGATAGAAGGGATAAATTGAACGTTTTCAATAGATTGTTTAGGTTAAAATTCTAGTTAGGAAGGTGATGGTGGTTAATAATGATATATTCTAGTTAGGATGGTGATGGTGGTTAATAATGATATATTCTAGTTAGGATGGTGATGGTGGGTAATAAAGATATATTCTAGTTAGGATGGTGATGGTGGTTAATAAAGATATATTCTAGTTAGGATGGTGATGGTGGAATTAATAAAGATATATTCTAGTTAGGATGGTGATGGTGGTTAATTGTAACGGTTTTCCTGTTGTGAAGGAGAAGCGGACCAAAATGCAGCGTGGTGGTTATTCATGTTCTTTAATTTATAAAGACACTATACATGAAATAACTAACAAAACAATAAATGTGCGAAAACCTAAACAGCCCTATCTGGTGCAAACACAGAGACAGAAACAATCACCCACAAACACACAGTGAAACCCAGGCTACCTAGGTATGATTCTCAATCAGAGACAACTAATGACACCTGCCTCTGATTGAGAACCATACTAGGCCGAAACATAGAAATAACCCAAAACATAGAAAAACAAACATAGACTGCCCACCCAACTCACGCTATGACCATACTAAATAAATACAAAACAAATGAAATACAGGTCAGAATGTGACATTAATGAAGATATATTCTAGGTAGGATGGTGATGGTGGGGTTAATAAAGATATATTCTAGGTAGGATGGTGATGGTGGGGTTAATAAAGATATATTCTAGTTAGGATGGTGATGGTGGGGTTAATAAAGATATATTCTAGTTAGGATGGTGATTGTGGGGTTAATGAAGATATATTCTAGGTAGGATGGTGATGGTGGGGTTAATAAAGATATATTCTAGGTAGGATGGTGATGGTGGGGTTAATAAAGATATATTCTAGGTAGGATGGTGATGGTGGGGTTAATAAAGATATATTCTAGTTAGGATGGTGATGGTGGGGTTAATAAAGATATATTCTAGTTAGGATGGTGATTGTGGGGTTAATGAAGATATATTCTAGGTAGGATGGTGATGGTGGGGTTAATAAAGATATATTCTAGGTAGGATGGTGATGGTGGGGTTAATAAAGATATATTCTAGGTAGGATGGTGATGGTGGGGTTAATAAAGATATATTCTAGTTAGGATGGTGATGGTGGGGTTAATAAAGATATATTCTAGTTAGGATGGTGATGGTGGGGTTAATGAAGATATATTCTAGGTAGGATGGTGATGGTGGGGTTAATAAAGATATATTCTAGTTAGGATGGTGATGGTGGGGTTAATAAAGATATATTCTAGGTAGGATGGTGATGGTGGGTAATAAAGATATATTCTAGTTAGGATGGTGATTGTGGGTAATAATGATATATTCTAGTTAGGATGGTGATTGTGGGTAATAAAGATATATTCTAGTTAGGATGGTGATTGTGGGTAATAATGATATATTCTAGTTAGGATGTTGATTGTGGGTAATAAAGATATATTCTAGTTAGGATGGTGATGGTGGGGTTAATAAAGATATATTCAAGTTAGGATGGTGATGGTGGTTAATAAAGATATATTCTAGTTAGGATGTTGATGGTGGGTAATAAAGATATATTCTAGTTAGGATGGTGATGGTGGGTAATAAAGATATATTCAAGTTAGGATGGTGATGGTGGGTAATAAAGATATATTCTAGTTAGGATGGTGATGGTGGGTAATAAAGATATATTCTAGTTAGGATGGTGATGGTGGGTAATAAAGATATATTCTAGTTAGGATGTTGATTGTGGGTAATAAAGATATATTCTAGTTAGGATGGTGATGGTGGGGTTAATAAAGATATATTCTAGTTAGGATGGTGATGGTGGGGTTAATAAAGATATATTCTAGTTAGGATGGTAATGGTGGGGTTAATAAAGATATATTCTAGTTAGGATGGTGATTGTGGGTAATAAAGATATACAGTGCATTGCGAAAGTATTCGGCCCCTTTGAACTTTGCGACCTTTTGCCACATTTCAGGCTTCAAACATAAAGATATAAAACTGTATTTTTTTGTGAAGAATCAACAACAAGTGGGACACAATCATGAAGTGGAACGACATTTATTGGATATTTCAAACTTTTTTAACAAATCAAAAACTGAAAAATTGGGCGTGTAAAATTATTCAGCCTCTTTACTTTCAGTGCAGCAAACTCTCTCCAGAAGTTCAGTGAGGATCTCTGAATGATCCAATGTTGACCTAAATGACTAATGATGATAAATACAATCCACCTGTGTGTAATCAAGTCTCCGTATAAATGCACCTGCAATGTGATAGTCTCAGAGGTCCGTTAAAAGCGCAGAGAGCATCATGAAGAACAAGGAACACACCAGGTAGGTCCAAGATACTGTTGTGAAGAAGCTTAAAGCCGGATTTGGATACAAAAAGATTTTCCAAGCTTTAAACATCCCAAGGAGCACTGTGCAAGCGATAATATTGAAATGGAAGGAGTATCAGACCACTGCAAATCTACCAAGACCTGGCCGTCCCTCTAAACTTTCAGCTCATACAAGGAGAAGACTGATCAGAGATGCAGCCAAGAGGCCCATGATCACTCTGGATGAACTGCAGAGATCTACAGCTGAGGTGGGAGACTCTGTCCATAGGACAACAATCAGTCGTATATTGCACAAATCTGGCCTTTATGGAAGAGTGGCAAGAAGAAAGCCATTTTTTAAGATATCCATAAAAAGTGTCGTTTAAAGTTTGCCACAAGCCACCTGGGAGACACACCAAACATGTGGAAGAAGGTGCTCTGGTCAGATGAAACCAAAATTGAACTTTTTGGCAACAATGCAAAACGTTATGTTTGGCGTAAAAGCAACACAGCTCATCACCCTGAACACACCATCCCCACTGTCAAACATGGTGGTGGCAGCATCATGGTTTGGGCCTGCTTTTCTTCAGCAGGGACAGGGAAGATGGTTAAAATTGATGGGAAGATGGATGGAGCCAAATACAGGACCATTCTGGAAGAAAACCTGATGGAGTCTGCAAAAGACCTGAGACTGAGACGGAGATTTGTCTTCCAACAAGACAATGATCCAAAACATAAAGCAAAATCTACAATGGAATGGTTCAAAAATAAACATATCCAGGTGTTAGAATGGCCAAGTCAAAGTCCAGACCTGAATCCAATCGAGAATCTGTGGAAAGAACTGAAAACTGCTGTTCACAAATGCTCTCCATCCAACCTCACTGAGCTCGAGCTGTTTTGCAAGGAGGAATGGGAAAAAATGTCAGTCTCTCGATGTGCAAAACTGATAGAGACATACCCCAAGCGACTTACAGCTGTAATCGCAGCAAAAGGTGGCGCTACAAAGTATTAACTTAAGGGGGCTGAATAATTTTCCACGCCCAATTTTTCAGTTTTTGATTTGTTAAAAAAGTTTGAAATATCCAATAAATGTCGTTCCACTTCATGATTATGTCCCACTTGTTGTTGACTGTTCACAAAAAAATACAGTTTTATATCTTTATGTTTGAAGCCTGAAATGTGGCAAAAGGTCGCAATGTTCAAGGGGGCCGAATACTTTCGCAAGGCACTGTATTCTAGTTAGGATGGTGATGGTGGAGTTAAAGATATATTCTATTTAGGATGGTGATTGTGGGTAATAAAGATATATTCTATTTAGGATGGTGATGGTGGTTAATAATGATATATTCTAGTTAGGATGGTGATTGTGGGTAATAAAGATATATTCTAGTTAGGATGGTGATGGTGGAATTAATAAAGATATATTCTAGTTAGGATGGTGATGGTGGTTGATAAAGATATATTCTAGTTAGGATGGTGATTGTGGGTAATAAAGATATATTCTAGTTAGGATGGTGATGGTGGGTAATAAAGATATATTCTAGTTAGGATGGTGATGGTGGTTGATAAAGATATATTCTAGTTAGGATGGTGATTGTGGGTAATAAAGATATATTCTAGTTAGGATGGTGATTGTGGTTGATAAAGATATATTCTAGTTAGGATGGTGATGGTGGGTAATAAAGATATATTCTAGTTAGGATGGTGATGGTGGGGTTAATAAAGATATATTCTAGTTAGGATGGTGATGGTAGAATTAATAAAGATATATTCTAGTTAGGATGGTGATGGTGGAATTAATAAAGATATATTCTAGTTAGGATGGTGATGGTGGGGTTAATAAAGATATATTCTAGTTAGGATGGTGATGGTGGGACTAATAAAGATATATTCTAGTTAGGATGGTGATGGTGGGGTTAATAATGATATATTCTAGTTAGGATGGTGATGGTGGGGTTAATAATGATATATTCTAGTTAGGATGGTGATGATGGGACTAATAAAGATATATTCTAGTTAGGATGGTGATGGTGGGATTAATAAAGATATATTCTAGTTAGGATGGTGATGGTGGTTAATAATGATATATTCTAGTTAGGATGGTGATGGTGGGATTAATAAAGATATATTCTAGTTAGGATGGTGATGGTGGTTAATAAAGATATATTCTAGTTAGGATGTTGATGGTGTTGGTGCCGCTCACCGGGACCGTTAAATTTGTAGCACAGGTCAGCTACAGGGAACATTTTAGACGGGTCCATCCCGTTCCCTCCCAGCAGCTCCACAAAGTCCCCTGCTCCCGCACATCCTGGGATGGACCTCTGTTGAGAAAGACCAGCTCAATGGATTCACAGGTATTTTTTACTTCCCTCCCTCCCTCCCTCCCTCCCTTTCTTTCCTTTCTTTCTTTCTTTCTTTCTTTCTTTCTTTCTTTCTTTCTTTCTTTCTTTCTTTCTTTCTTTCTTTCTTTCTTTCTTTCTTTCTTTCTTCCTTCCATCTTTCTTTCTTTCCTTCTACCCCCTAACACTCATCTCCACCAACTCCAAGCATCCACTCATCATCACTGGGAGCTAACACAGGTCTCTAGGTCTTTGGCAGGGTAGTTCACTAAACCACTTCCTGCCAGAAGCCAGAATCGCTGATGTTTTTTCTATTCTTCCCCTCTAATCAGGATTTTTGATTAAGACCTCTGACACATGGTGAGTGGAATATCTGGCTAATTAGTGAGTGACATTAATCAATCAAAACATTTCCCAGGGTGAAAAGAAAATCAGCTTCGGATCTCAGATGTTTCCCTGCTCAGGGCTCACCTTGATGGGGAAGTCGTTGAGGTGTCCCAGGCTGAGCTCAGCAATCTTGATCTCTACAGGGTAGATGATGGAGAAGCTGCAGTTCCTGTGCTGCTGGGGTATCACCATGGTGAAGCTGCCCTCTGGTGTCTGGGAGATGATATTACAGGCTGTAGCGGGAGAGGTGGGGGGGGGGGGGGGCATGAGAAAGGAAAGGGGATAACTTGTCAGTTGCACAACTGAATGCATTCAACAGAAATGTATCTTCCGTAATGGATCAGAGAGGTGCGGGGGGCTGTCTTAATTGACGTCCACGTCATTGGTGCGCGGGTTGGGGGATATATCAGTGTCTCTAGACGTGTTGACCTTATAACAAAAATGTATCTATTTAAGTGGGCAAAATTGCTTAGTACAAATGCAAACACACACACACACACAAGTACGGCTTAGACGTGAGCAGCTTGAACAACCTAACGGGTCACCTAAAGCATTAGCACACAACCCTGGTGATTACAACGTGGTATAAAGTACTATTATAGCATTTCATTGGCATCCTGCCCCATGTTGCCACACCTAATGGCATGCCTGCTATTACAGTCCTTGTCCTTTCTGTACAATGTTTTCCAGTATTTTGTTTATATTTTTCACTGGCATTGGACGTGGGAACGGGAGATTGAAGACCATGATGTTAATTCTGGAGGAATTGTGAAGGTATCATTGTCCATAATTACTACTTCAACTGGCCGGTGTGATTTATTTTTCGAGAGCGGGACAAGTGGGACCTTGCTCAAAAGGAATAAAAGCCTCATGGTCAATCCGAAATCTTTGTATTTATTTTTTACTTAACCTTTATTTAACTAGGCAAGTCAGTTAAGAACAAATTATTATTTACAATGATGGCCTAGGGACAGCGGGTTAACTGCCTTGCTCAGGGGCAGAACGACGGATTTTTACCTTGTCAGCTTGGGGATTCGATCTAGCAGCCTTTCAGTTGCAGTGGCCGTACAGCATTTACTGCACTGAGGCCTCCGCAGAAGTCAGATCATTCATAGGCCTACTTCTTGCACTTCGTGGAGCAGATCAGAGCTGTTGTCAAGGAAATTAGTTTGTGTTTATACAGGACCTCTTGCTCCCACCTACCATCAACTAATCATGTCAATGCGGAGATATTCAGAGCCCTACGCATTGTTACAACATTTGGGAGGCACGCGCCGATGAGGTACGGAGCTCGATTTGGCTTCCGCAAGCCTCCGGAGACTCTGCAATTGCTTCAAACCTTCTCTATGGTGCCCTCTGGAGCGAGCATAAATTGGCTTTAAACTTAGAAATTGGCTTTAAACTTTAGTTGTCCGGATCTGTTTACACTTCAAGGAAATCCGTACAAGATGTATCTTCGACTACGTCTGGAGGTGGTCAGGAAGATCTAATCACAATCAGTTCACCATGCGACTTTTGATTGTCTACACCTGTCGACAAATGTGGACACAATCAGAATGTGGAGAAGACCAGAACCACTGATGCATGTTAGAACCAGGTATAAACGGGGCTTCAGTTCATGTACTCAAAGTACAACCTTAAAGGTCATTAACACTAAGACTGGCCATCAAGCTAGTGCAGGTCTCTACTCACGGAAAGGGTTGATGGGTTTCCTGACTGTCAGCGTGAAGGAGCTCCCGGCAGTGTGAATGCGGAAGAACAGCATGGCAACGTTCTGAGACGACCGCACGGTTCTCCTGACCGTCCCAGAGTCGCAGTAGTCCACATAGCGTTCCATCAACGGCAGGGCGTGGTCCTGGGAACTAGGGAACTTCTCTCCCTTCATCACCCAGCCATCAAACACCTGGGAGAGGAGAGAGATGTGGACTTAATCAAAAGCATTCAATCAAATCCAATTTCCAGAATTTTTCTCTGTAAGCAAAACGAGGGTTCCAAAAAATGCAGATGAACAACCTGTTCACTATAATTGACTTTTAAAGGTGACTTCCGTTTGAGCCAGTGTTCAAATCAGGAAGTGACTCTTGTGTCTGTGTGTCGTTAATTCCCAACAAGGTATCAACAAAGAACTAACCCAAGATAGACCACAGGGTATCGTTTCCGATGGGAGCAAGTTAAGCATAGTGGGCAGAACAAGCAAGGCGGTGGGCAGAGCCAAGCACGAGCTAGCGAGATCCTATTGGCTATGTATTTGCATATTTCCGTTAGGAAATGCCTACTCTGTGACTCAATTTGCCCTTGCACTCCTTCTAAACAATGCCTTTTTTTTTTAAAGTCAAATTTCTACAGTTAAGTTTAGCCATTAATTCCGACTGGTTAACCCTTTACACTCGTGGGAATTGGCCGATATGAATATGGCTAAATGCAAATGTTTCTTACAGAAGAAATATGAAAAGCAAATGCATAAGCATGGTAGCAATTGAAAGGAACCGTTCTGAGATCCTGGGGAAATTATCTTGCCAAAGTTAATGAAACAGCAGTCCACCTGACACAAGACTGAATCCAAACGTCACACTTGATTTTATGTGCATTTTACATTTACTGTATTTTCCAATTTGTTGATAACGAAATCTGAAATTATTCTGGATTCTGGACATTTAGCAAGATGATAAGAATATTCCTAGAAAATGTGAGGTGAAGAATAAGACAAAAAAAATGACAAGGATTTGAGTGAGAGGACTAACTCCAAATGGCCAAAACACCTCTCCAAAGCATTTACAGTTCCAAAGTAATTCCAATACACTTTTATGACTCAAAGAAGACTCTTCAGCTATATGGTGCTTTAGCTCTCCCGTGTGCCGTTAAGGAACTAGAACAAGCACACTTGTAGTTGTTTTGTTTGGAACACAACCCTGTATCCAAACACAATTACTGGTAAAAAAAAAACACAAAAAAACTGCTCATTATAAATCGCAATCTGGATCAGCTGGGCGTTACTTGCAAGCTTGTTCTGTTGCCAACAAGACTAGCCAAGTTATAAAATATGATCTTACAGTGTTAGGCTTGCCACAAGGCAATTCAGAAAAGCCGATCGTCATTTTGGGGGGCATAGAAAGGAGTCATGCGTGCGTTCAGGCGGGTGTTCTTCACAATGAACAACCCAGGGTAGGACCCCATGTCATCTTGTACATCAAACACAGCGATGAAAAAACCTGTTGACACTGTATATGACATGAGCTGTATAATATAGAAATGTGAAGGACACATTTGGACTCGGGTGTTTGGCTTGCTTGTACGACATCAAATCAGTATTATATTATAATCCTCAACGTCTCATCTTTCAAAATACTGCTTTCCGATTAGATGCTTATTAGTGCCCAAAGATGCCATTTTCAACCCACATACACGTATGAGTGTAAAGGGCTACGGTAAGGGTTAAGGTTAGGCATTAATTCTGACTAGTTAAGGTAAGGGGTAAGGTTAGGCATTAATTCTGACTGGTTACGGTAAGGGTTAAGGTTAGGCATTAATTCTGACTGGTTACGGTAAGGGTTAAGGTTAGGCATTAATTCTGACTGGTTACGGTAAGGGTTAAGGTTAGGCATTAATTCTGACTGGTTACGGTAAGGGTTAAGGTTAGGCATTCATTCTGACTGGTTACGGTAAGGGTTAAGGTTAGCCATTAATTCTGACTGGTTACGGTAAGGGTTAAGGTTAGGCATTAATTCTGACTGGTTACGGTAAGGGTTAAGGTTAGGCATTAATTCTGACTGGTTACGGTAAGGGTTAAGGTTAGGCATTCATTCTGACTGGTTACGGTAAGGGTTAAGGTTAGGCATTAATTCTGACTGGTTACGGTAAGGGTTAAGGTTAGGCATTCATTCTGACTGGTTACGGTAAGGGTTAAGGTTAGGCATTCATTCTGACTGGTTACGGTAAGGATTAAGGTTTGGCATTAATTCTGACTGGTTACGGTAAGGGTTAAGGTTAGGCATTAATTCTGACTGGTTACGGTAAGGGTTAAGGTTAGGGACTGGTTACGGTAAGGGTAAGGTTAGGCATTAATTCTGACCGGTAAGGGTTAAGGTTAGGCATTCATTTGACTGGTTACGGTAAGGGTTAAGGTTAGGCATTCATTCTGACTGGTTACGGTAAGGGTTAAGGTTAGCCATTAATTCTGACGGTAAGGGTTAAGGTTCATTCAACTGGTTACGGTAAGGGTTAAGGTTAGGCATTAATTCTGACTGGTTACGGTAATAAGGTTAGCCATTCATTCTGACTGGTTACGGTAAGGGTTAAGGTTAGGCATTAATTCTGACTGGTTACGGTAAGGGTTAAGGTTAGGCATTCATTCTGACTGGTTACGGTAAGGGTTAAGGTTAGGCATTAATTCTGACTGGTTACGGTAAGGATTAAGGTTTGGCATTAATTCTGACTGGTTACGGTAAGGGTTAAGGTTCATCTTTCAAAATACTGCTTTCCGATTAGATGCTTATTAGTGCCCAAAGATGCCATTTTCAACCCACATACACGTATGAGTGTAAAGGGCTACGGTAAGGGTTAAGGTTAGGCATTAATTCTGACTAGTTAAGGTAAGGGGTAAGGTTAGGCATTAATTCTGACTGGTTACGGTAAGGGTTAAGGTTAGGCATTAATTCTGACTGGTTACGGTAAGGGTTAAGGTTAGGCATTCATTCTGACTGGTTACGGTAAGGGTTAAGGTTAGGCATTCATTCTGACTGGTTACGGTAAGGGTTAAGGTTAGCGGTAAGGGTTAAGGTTAGGCATTAATTCTGACTGGTTACGGTAAGGGTTAAGGTTAGGCATTAATTCTGACTGGTTACGGTAAGGGTTAAGGTTAGGCATTAATTCTGACTGGTTACGGTAAGGGTTAAGGTTAGGCATTACATTCTGACTGGTTACGGTAAGGGTTAAGGTTTGGGATAGGGTTAAAACAAAACAAATACAAATGAGTGCCTAGCACTGGGATTGAACCCGCCATCCTTGGAGCCTACTAGATGGTAATAGGTGCTCACGTTGCCCCGAGTGGACGGTATTGTAGGCATCTCCCGATGTCCTGGGGACCTGGACAAACGTTGAATACTGAAGTCGATCTGGTGTGACCTGGCTGTAAATCAAGTGTGGGACTCAATTGAAGCCTTAGCACAAATTCACAAAAATCAAGTAAGAAAACGACACCGGAAAATACCCTATGTTACCCCCGGTGACAGCATCTGCTAAGTGACGACATCATTTTATGGTATTTAGGAGTCCATCGTTATCTTCTACTGAGAACGGGTGTTCCCAGGTCAGGGTGTAGGTGAGGGATTTTACACCAAGCCTTGGGGGAAGAGCACTACTCAGACCTGGGCACGAATAACAACAAAATAATCTGCCAGGAATTTCATCCCTTCAATTGTCTGGAAAAGTAAATCTATCCCTGGACCTGGTGGTGCTGACGTCAGTCAAGGTGAAGATGGGAGGGGAGTAGTATTTGGGATGTATGTGGGTGTGAAAGAGGTGGTGTGTGTGTGTGTGTGTGTGTGTGTGTGTGTGTGTGTGTGTGTGTGTGTGTGTGTGTGTGTGTGTGTGTGTGTGTGTGTGTGTGTGTGTGTGTGTGTGTGTGTGTGTGTGTGTGTGTGTGTTTGCTGTGCGTGTGTACTTTTCATGTGTGCATGCATGCCACATGTGCGTGTGCGGTTACCTTGATGAAGTCTCCTCCCCTGCAGTCGATGTCGACGCTGTCATACTCCACACTGATGACCTGGTCGGGTTCAGCGATGAAGAAAGAAGCACAGCTGAGCTGAGGCCGGTCTGCTGTGAAGGTGAACTGACCCTCTACTGCCACCATGTCCAGACAACCTGAGAGCGGGAGAGGATGAAGACGGGAGGAAGAAAGGGAAGGTGGTAGAGAAGGATAGGGAGAAGGAGGAGAGATAGAGGGGAGAGGTAGGGAAGAGGGGAAGAAGGAGGGAGATGGGTGTGTGAGTAACAGAGAGGGGGGGGTGGGAGATATAGAGACAGAAAGAGAGATGACATGGAGAATGAGAGAGAAATGGAGACAGAGACGGGGTTAACATTAAATTGTGTGCACATTGGCTGTTGATATTTTTTTTCTGACAAAAATACAATCTAATATACATTTCCAATTCCTTAGGTAGTATACATAAATTTGTACTTTTAGTCAATAAATATTATAATTATATAAATTACAAGAGGCCTTAAATCACACATTTATTATTTTCGATTATATAGTATTCACACAAATCCATACACAATTGTGACTAAAAAATTTAGAGTTACATTTTATTTACTTTTCATGCTAAATAAAAGCGTTTTTGAAGATTTGATCATGTCGGCAAAAAAACAAAAAGATTGCTTCACAGATCGACCGTGTATACGGCAAATATGCATAATAAAGGCTTTCAAGAAAGTACTTCAGTCAGTTACTTACGGAGGGGTCGCCTGTAAATTAATGTCTCGGGTATTTCTCTTTTGAGCTCTGAATTAAGAAGTGCAAATAATCCCTCTGGTGTAATGTCATTTTCCTGCACACAAAAACAACGACATTTAGATCATATTTATAAAAAGAAAGTCAAGATTTAATGTGGACAAGTTGACAACAATATACCGTCAAGCAAGACAACTCAAGTGTTTTAGTAAAGGCTAGCAGCTTACGTAATGCATAAATCAAGTGCACAATGACAGTTATTACAATTATAACTTTATTTGACTGAGTACAACAAGTTGTAACAACTTTATTGCATTAATTGAGCTCGTATGACAAAGTCTAGTACATTAATACATTAAACACATGGGAACGAAAAAGGTAAATTAACGGGAAAGTGACTTCAGAGGCTTACCTCGATGTATCTGGTGTCTCCCTTCAGAAATGACAGACATAACACAAGGAAGAAAAGCTGCTCTCGGAAAGTCCCCTCCATATTGCTCAGTATCTTTGTATGGAGTCTCTATCGCACCTCAAGAACAGAACAGGGGAAAGTCTGGTCCTGCGCTCCAAGCCGCACTCCTCTTTTATAGGTGGACACACCGCGCGCGTCTCAATAAAAACGTACCCGGTACAGATCAATGGATACACTGTCCCTCATATAGGCTCTACCAACCAGATTGCGTATTTGTGGCGAGAGCAAATCAGGAATCACCGTGAGCCTGTGACTCTGTGTCAGATGAGCAGAGAGAGAGAGATGAGCAGAGAGAGAGGGGGGGCTTCACTTCCTAACCTCCTGCTAGAGACACATATTTCCCTCAGATTACACAGACCAATAAAGAATTTGAGATCCAATTTTGATAAACTCTCCTATCTATTAAGTTAAATACCAGTGTGTCATCACAACAGCAAGATGTGTGACCTGTTGCCACAAGAAAAGGGCAACCAGTGAAGCACAAACACCATTGTAGATACAACCCATATTTATCTGTTCATTTATTTTCCCTGTTGTACTACAACTACACAATTTGCACATTGTACATTTGAAATGTCTCTATAATTTAAAAAATGTTTGTGTGTGTTGTGCTTACAATTTCTCATTGTTTATTTCACTTGTGTTTATTATCTATTTCACTTGCTTTGGCAATGTAAACATAGGTTTCCATGCCAATATATCCCTTTAAAATAAATTGAATTCAGAGAGAGAGAGAGAAAAATAAAGAGATAGAGAGCGAGAGAGACAAAGCGAGAAAGAGAGAGAGAGAGAGAGAGAGAGAGAGAGAGAGAGAGAGAGAAAGGGGGGGAGAAACACAGAGAGCGAGAGAGAGACAGAGAGAGAGAGAGAGAGAGAGAGAGAGAGAGAGAGAGAGAGAGAGAGGGGGAGAAACACAGAGAGAGAGAGAGAGAGAGAGAGAGAGAGAGAGAAAGAGAGAGAGCACTTTGTACATCCTTTAGCTCAACTGTCCTGTGTTTTAAGCTGTCATCACAAGGTGTAAGGTACAGAACAATACCAGTTCAATACCAGTGTTTATCTAAAAATAGTCCTTCTGAACTGTAAAATAGTGTTACAGTTGGCAGTCATTTTGTAAGATGGCCGCTACGGCCCCTTAAGGCCCATGTCTAGGGTGTCTCCACATCAGAATCTTTTCACAAAGTGAACGATTGAGTCAAATTTTACAACTTAGCCTTTCCACTTTTACCGGAAACCTCCACAGATGTATATTTTGCCATACCATTCACCTCCTTCACAGTTCTCCCTCTCATCACCTCCCTCCCTCCCACCTTCCTTCCCGACCCCCAAGCCACCAGGTCCTCCAGACGTTAAGAAAGGTCAGCTCCATCCCAGCATGGCATTTAGACCTTTCTGTACCTGTCCCTCCTGTCCTTTGTCACTCTCCATCAAAACAGTGCCAGGGGGTTAAACAATGGCTGGAGGCCTTAGCCTACATCAGCTAGCTTAGCCTTGCACCATGAGTTGACCTCCGTGACTCATAGTGACTGATTTTCGAGAAGCTTGAACCTCACCGGGTTCCAACACACCGTTGCCGTGGTAAATCATTGTAGCTGATGTCTGGCTGGTTTAATTCTTCCCTCTATTGTTGTTTAAGCAGATTTCTTGGAGCACTGACGCACTTGGCAGGTCCTGGGTGTTGTCTTAGCATAAATCACTCCGTTCCCTGTGGTCTCCTCTCTCTGCCATACAGCGGGAGTGCCAGGCAGAGTACTGGATTGGGATGCTCTGTAAACAAAGACTGGCCTTGGTCCAAATGTAAATGTGTTCCTTATGGCGCTTTGAAAATGGAGAGAGTGCTATGTCTTGTTGGGTTTGTCGTTTAATTGCAACACAGGCTCAGTTTGGTTTGGTTTGGTTGGCTTTGATTTGGTGTTTGCTGAGCGTAAGTGGGTTAGGGTTAGGAGTGGACACACTTGGGAAAACAAAAGGATTAACCCCACGTTGTTTTCCCAATGTTGAAATGGAATTTCTTTTTGAAAAGGTGCACAAATGCGTGTCCGACCGTGTGCGCTCCCACGAGTGCTCTTTAAACAAGCCACCCCTGCCAAAATGCAATCGAGCTGATTACATCTAGTCCCATGTAAACACTGCATCCACCGCCTCTCTCTATCTGTAAAAACATGGTGCTCTGGCACTGGCCTACACGACATAACAGGCAGGGTCCTTGGTGGCCTTTCATTGAGAAATGTCAAGTGGGGCCTCAGGGGAGCTGATGATAGAGTAAACAATTGCTCTCCATAGTCACTGAATGGCCGTTTCAAGGTAAATGATGTTGTTAGCATCTATTAGCCATAATTGTTTCCTCTCTGTCTGCCTAGCATGTCCACAGAGAGGTAAAATACTGTAATTGCTAATGAGGTCACGTGTTCGACGGTGGACTTACACAACTCCTTGTATATTTTGGGATGCGAACACTCCGCGTGTTTGACCTGACGAAGATCCTTTTTGGATGGAAACGTCGCCAACGAAGCTATGAATTGGGAGCTTTAACAGTGTGCGGGTCTACTTGTTCTACACATTCACAGCTCCGTGAAAATAAATACGTGATTTTGTATCATCTGCATTCTATATATACATATATACATTTATGAATATGAAACATTAAGGGTCAAAGGTCCATTTCCATTAAATATTAGGCCTTTTTAAACTGAAAAGGTAATGAACCACTTTGGAGCATTTGGAGTAAATCACTCTTCTTTGACAGTAATTTGTCCCATTTATTTACAGCAGCCATCACAGTGAAATGCTAAAGACAGGAAGACTTGTGTTAATCGTTAATTGGCCTGTTACCAAGTGTATACATGTACGGTGCATTCAGAAAGTATTCAGACCCCTTGACTTTTTTCCAAATGTTGTGACCTTACAGCCTTATTCTACAATTGATTAAATTGCTTTTTCCCCCTCATCAATCTACACACAATACCCCATAATCACAAAGCAAAAACAGGTTTTTAGAATGTTAGCAAATTGATTAATAATAAAAAATGAAAATTACACATAAGTATTCAGATCCTTTACTCAGTACCTTGTTGAAGCACCTTTGGCAGCGATTACAGCCTTGAGTCTTCTTGGGTATGACACTACAAGTGTGGCACACCTGTATTTGGGGAGTTTCTAAAAATTCTTCTCTGCATATCCTCTCAAGCTCTGTCAGATTGGATGGGGATCGTTGCTGCACAGCTATTTTCAGGTCTCTCCAGAGCTGTTTGATCGGGTTGAAATCCGGGCTCTGGCTGGGCCACTCAAGGACATTCAGAGACTTGTCTCAAACACACTCATGCGTTGTCTTGGCTGTGTCCTTAGAGTCGTTGTCCAGTTGGAAGGTGAACCTTTGCCCCAGTCTGAGGTCCTGAGCACTCTGGAGCAGGTTTTCATCAATGATCTCACTGTACTTTGCTCTGTTTATCTTTCCCACGATCCTGACTAGTCTCCCAGTCCCTGCTGCTGAAAAATATCTCCACAGCATGATGCTGCCACCACCATGCTTCACCGTAAGGATGGTGCCAGGTTTCATTCAGACATGATGCTTGGCATTCAGGCCAAAGAGTTCAATCTTGGTTTCATCAGACCAGAGAATATTGTTTCTCATGGTCGGAGAGTCCTCTAGGTGCCTTTTGGCAAACTCCAAGCGTGCTGTCATGTGCCTTTTACTGAGGAGTGGCTTCTGTCTGGACACCATAAAGGCCTGATTGGCGGAGTTCTGCAGAAATGGTTGCTCTTCTGGAAGGTTCTCCCTTCTCCACAGAGGAACTCTGGAGCTCTGTCAGAGTGACCATCGGGTTCTTGGTCACCTCCCTGACCAAGGCCCTTATCCCCCGATTGCTCAGTTAGGATGGGCGGCCAGCTCTTGGTGGTTCCAAACTTCTTCCATTTAAGATTGACGGAGTCCACTGTGTTCTTGGGGACATACAATGCTGCAGAAATGTTTTGGTACCCTTCCCCAGATCTGTGCCTCGACACAATCCTGTCTCGGGGGATTTGTGTCTGACAATTCCTTCGACCTCATGGCTTGGTTTTTGCGCAGTCAATTGTGGGACATACACTGTCAAATGTGGGACCTTATATAGACAGGTGTGTGCCTTTCCAAATAATGTCCAATTAATTGAATTTACCACAGGTACGTTGTAGAAATATCTCAGGGGTGATCAATGGAAACAGGATGCACCTGAGCTCAATTTCGAGTCTAATACCAAAGGGTCTGAATACTTATGTAAATAATGTATTTCTGTTATTTATCTTTAATAAAGTTGCAAACATTTCTAAAAACTTGTTTTCACTTCGTCATTATGGGGTATTGTGTGTAGATTGATAATTTAGTAAACTGTAGAATAAGGCTGTAACGTAACACATTTTGGAAAAAGGGAAGGTGTTTGAATACTTTCCCAAAGCACTGTAATCAGAGTATGTTCAATGATAAGAAGTAGAACCTCAGTATTAAGTCAGAATAGAAACATAACTTGACCAGTCTTGATTAGTCGGCTCTGGAAGGTCATGGATCTTTACAAATGCTAATAACCGTAACACCTATTGTCCTCATATCACGCCCAAGTTCAGCTCAGCAGGCAATCTACTCCAAACATTTATTTAGTAGGCCATTTGAAAAACGCTCCCTCTAATTCTCTCTTTCTCCCTCTCCCTCCCAGAGGACCTGAGCTCTGGAACCATGCCTCAGCACTACCTGGCCTGGTGACTCTTGGCTGTCCCCAGTCCACCTGGTCTTGCTGCTGCTCCAGTTTCAACTGTTCTGCCTGCGGCTATGGAACCTTGACCTTTTTACGTGCTATGTGCTACCTTGTCCCAGACCTGCTGTTTTCGACTTTCTCTCGTTACCGCACCTGCTGTCTCGAACTCTGAATGCTTGGCTATGAAAAAACAACTGACATTTACTCCTGAGGTGTTGACCTGTTGCACCCTCTACAACCACTGTGATTATTATTATTTTATCCTGCTGGTCATCTATGAACGTTTGAACATCTTGGCCATGTACTGTTATAATCTCCACCCAGCACAGCCAGAAGAGGACTGGCCACCCCACATAGCCTGGTTCCTCTCTAGGTTTCTTCTAGGTTCTTGCCTTTCTAGATAGTTTTTCCTAGCCACCGTGCTTCTACATCTGCATTGCTTGCTGTTTGGTGTTTTAGGCTGGGTTTCTGTATAGCACTTTCTGACATCGGCTGATGTACGAAGGGCTTTATAAATACATTTGATTGATTGATCTTAATAAAAACGATAGACTATAAAGTTAATGGAGTCTATATTCATGCAATCATCCATTAAAGATGCGATATCAAATCAAACTTCAATTCAACATTTATTTGAAGTGCATTTAAAATAGCAACACATTTAAAGCAATCCAATGAAAAAACAAGCCCACAATAGAAGAGGTCAAATGTTATCAAAGAACATCAAACACAAAGGAGTGATTGATTAAAGGCCAAGCTAAAAAAAAAAAGGATTTTAACACATCAAGCAGTTTCACAGTACAATGCAAAGTTGCATCTAAAAAATTGATAATAAAACTTTTTTTTAAAGTATGATACACGTTGTAAACCTGTTTGGGAATAATTGGCAGCATTTTCACTTTCGGATGAAAAGCATGCCCAGAGTAAACGTCCTGCTACTCGAGCCCAGAAGCTAATATATGCATATTATTAGTAGTATTGGATAGAAAAATTCATTAAACATTTTTTACCTTTACAATTTAAGAAGTGAACAGTAGCTTTGCTCTCAAATTCCCAATGCTAGGCCCCTTGATTTCTCATAGTTTTTCCTCCAAGCAGCCTAATGACTACAAAACAGCCCTGCGTTAAAAGGGTTACTACCACAGTCACTCTGTAGTTCTGGTAAACTGCACTTTATCCTGGCAAACTGCACTTTATCCTGGCAAACTGCACTTTATCCTGGCAAACTGCACTTTATCCTGGCAAACTGCACTTTATCCTGGCAAACTGCACTTTATCCTGGCAAACTGCACTTTATCCTGGCAAACTGCACTTTATCCTGGCAAACCGCACTTTATCCTGGCAAACTGCACTTTATCCTGGCAAACTGCACTTTATCCTGGCAATACGCACAGCGGTTCATAATTCTCTGAACTGGAATAAATTGTGCCTCTGAAACAGATTTCAATGCCTTGCCCCAAACCTCAACAGGGGGCTTGAAATGATATTGATTCGGATGTTTCTGGAACCAATTTACACGATCTATATGATATGAGAAATTCATGTATTTTCATGTGCTGGACCAACAAGCACATCACAAGAGAACAACTGTGTTACTACGCCTGGTGTTAGTTCTGCATCTGGATGAATGTATGGTAGGCCCATCTGTCTGTCAGTGGCGAACCACTTTGCAAGTACACACCCGACAAATGGAAACTTTGACTTTGATCAGTGCTTAGAACCTCTCCCAGCATGTCTACCTCATCATGTTGTTCGGTCAGCTGTACGACGGTGAGATCTTGTTTGGACACATTCATCCAAAGACACTATTCAGATCATCGTTTTTTTCCCCACTTGTTATGACAAACAGCTGTTTACAGGGCAGGCAAATGTCTTGAGATTTTAGCATGTAGTTGGCCTATCACACTGGGGACACAATTCAACATCTGTTCCAAATTTCATTGTAGTGGCGTGGAAACAATGTTGATTCAACCAGTGTGTGCACAGTGGGATATCTGCAGGTGTTTTCAGTGCGTCAACTTTAAGCTGAGTATTTCTTAGTACGCCATCATCCAGCACACCAATATTCTTTCAGATGGCAAAAACGTGCTTTTCTGTCCCCAGTAAAATAAAATTATGCATAGGGTCCACTACATCCATGTGTATGAGCATGAAATATGTCCATTTAAATAGCTCAGAGAATCTGGCCCCAGTTTTGGTCTCCATTGTTTTCCTCTCTGCCTTGGTCTTTGCCTGTGTCCACATAGGCCTACTCCTTTGTCCTTTGTGAACTTCATTCTGACGTTGCAGTACACGGTTGTCCAGCCCACGATGGAGTAACCTGCTTATTCACCTCATTTCCATAGGAAAGTGTCTTGTTGTCTTGCTGTTCAACTGTCCACTGATGAGTGAATTTATCCTGGAACTTAGCTTCATGACAGAGTATGCTGTCTTTCCCAAAAGTCTGTGGCAGTGGATACAGTCTTTCATGGGCCAAGTCCTGGGTTTGAGATAATCTGCCTTGTGCTTTGACGTGATACTGACACTAAATCTATTTTTACAGCCAATCGTCAATAAATAATGTCAAACGTATGTAAAATGACGGTAGCACTTTACCTGACACCGAGGGACAGAACACGTTATGACATGATCATAACCATGTCATAATATGTCACAATGGCTGACATCACCTGTCATAACCATGTCATAATATGTCACAATGGCTGACATCACCTGTCATAACCATGTCATAATATGGTCATAACACTGTCATGACACATATATTAAGACCCGTTGTGACATAAAATGCGTTATTTTATGGCTGGTTATGACACCTACATAAGAGTGTCAAAACCTACCACGGTAGTTATTATATTTAATGACACCTACATAAGAGTGTCAAAACCTACCAGGGTAGTTATTATATTTAATGACACCTACATAAGAGTGTCAAAACCTACCACGGTAGTTCTTATATTTAATGACACCTACATAAGAGTGTCAAAACCTACCACGGTAGTTATTTTATTTAATGACACCTACATAAGAGTGTCAAAACCTACCACGGTAGTTATTTTATTTAATGACACCTACATAAGAGTGTCAAAACCTACCACGGTAGTTATTTTATTTAATGACACCTACATAAGAGTGTCAAAACCTACCACGGTAGTTATTTTATTTAATGACACCTACATAAGAGTGTCAAAACCTACCACGGTAGTTCTTATATTTAATGACACCTACATAAGAGTGTCAAAACCTACCACGGTAGTTATTTTATTTAATGACACCTACATAAGAGTGTCAAAACCTACCACGGTAGTTATTTTATTTAATGACACCCACATAAGAGTGTCAAAACCTACCACGGTAGTTATTTTATTTAATGACACCCACATAAGAGTGTCAAAACCTACCACGGTAGTTATTATATTTAATGACACCTACATAAGAGTGTCAAAACCTACCACGGTAGTTATTATATTTAATGACACCCACATAAGAGTGTCAAAACCTACCACGGTAGTTCTTTTATTTAATGACACCCACATAAGAGTGTCAAAACCTACCACGGTAGTTATTTTATATAATGACACCTACATAAGAGTGTCAAAACCTACCACGGTAGTTATTTTATTTAATGACACCCACATAAGAGTGTCAAAACCTACCACGGTAGTTATTATATTTAATGACACCCACATAAGAGTGTCAAAACCTACCACGGTAGATATTTTATATAATGACACCTACATAAGAGTGTCAAAACCTACCACGGTAGTTATTTTATTTAATGACACCTACATAAGAGTGTCAAAACCTACCACGGTAGTTATTTTATTTAATGACACCTACATAAGAGTGTCAAAACCTACCACACAAGGCAAAACATTCCATTACACCATGGCCTACGTGTCAACAGTATGTTTTTGTTATATATATTTTAATTTTGATTTGCCATGTTAAATTATCATTGTAATTGTGCACACCAAAGCTCAGTTGCTGATGACTGGGATGAATGTAGGGGCTGATTTCAGGAGCAAGACGCCCTATTTTTGTCTGATGACTGATACAAGGGCATGTCCGTGAAAGGCCTATCTGGCTTATCCGATTATGATGGTCGTAATGCGTATTGACAATGTCATAAAGTGTATTGTTTTAGTCCAAGTGAAGTGACACAGGCTGGTCATAATGCTTCTTGACAGTGTCATGCATTTGTATTTTCTGCAAGTTATTTAAAATATGGTGGGGAGAAAAAACATGAGTGTAAAGGATTCATCACAACAACAACAAAGAACATAAGAAACAAACTTTCAAACGAAAGGAAACGTCTTGGCAGTGAAAAAAATCATTTGAATGAATATGGGTTTTGACTCTCTTATGTAGGTGTTATAACCAGGCCTAAAATAACGCGACATGTGTCACAACAGGTGTAAATATAGCGGTCATGAAAGTGTTTTGACCATCTTATGACAGGTTATGGCAAGTTACGTCAGCTGTTACGACATGGTTATGACGTGTTATAACACTGGGTGTTAAGTAAGGTGTTACCAAAATGACTGATACAGGCTTTGAGCAAAGTCTAGTGGATCTGTGCACCTAAAGCCAATGATGGTGGATAAATTAAGATGTCTTACTCAGGCTGTTTACTGTTCAAAAAATTGTCACAGTTCCAGTCCCATAGACACCAATGTGACAGCAGCTTGGTCTGGTCTACTTTTTTTCATACCATAAACATTTTGCCAGTGAGATGTCTTTCTTCCTTTTCCATCTCTGCTGGAGCAGGCCATACACACAGTCATTGGGAGCAACACACACATATCACTGAATTATTTTGATAGGCCAGGAAATGTGGCTTCATGAAACACGGGCACAAACTAATCAGCCAATCAAATGCATGGGAATAGAAGGGAGGATGTCGTGATTGAAAGGTAAATAATCAAATCAAACGAAGGCGATTTTACAACGCCGCCAAGTTTTTTCAAGTTTCAAGTTTTAATGTCACATGCACAAAGAAGGTGAAATGCCTAATTTGCAAACTCAAAACCCAACAATGCAATAATCAATAACAATGTAATACTAGGGGGGAAAAACACAAGAAGTAAGAAGAAATATGAAGAACACAATAAGTGAGTAAGTAAGCATACTAGATACAGGATCAGTTCCAGTACCATATTAACAATGTGCAGGGATACGGGAGTGATGGAGGTAGATATGTATAGATGGTGTAGCCAGAGGTCAGCTTCTGTCCTCCTCTGGGTACATTGACTTCAATACAAAACCTAGGAGGCTCATGGTTCTCACCCCCTTCCATAGACTTACACAGCAATTATGACCACTTCTGGCGGACGTCCTCCAACCTATCAGAGCTCTTGCACCATGAACTTGTCACACCCTGATCTGTTTCACCTGTCCTTGTGATTGTCTCCATCCCTCCAGGTGTCGCTTATTTTCCCCAGTGTATTTATCCCTGTGTTTCCTGGCTCTCTGTACCAGTTTGTCTTGTATGTTCAAGTCAACCAACTTGTTGTTCCTGTGCACCTGCCTTTTTCTATTCTCTTTTTGCTAGTCCTCCCAATTTTGACCCTTGCCTGTTTCTGGACTCTGTACCCGCCTGCCTGACCATTCTGCCTGCCCTGACCTCGAGCCTGCCTGCCACTCTGTACCTCCTGGACTCTAAACAGGCTTTACTTTTTGCCTGTCCACGACCATTCTCTTTCCTACTCCCGTATAGATCAATAAACATCTAAGACTCCAACCATTTGCCTCATGTGTCTGCTTCTGGGTCTCACCTTGTGCCCTGATAGAACTGACATGTAATCTACCCAATAAAGGGATCAGAGAATGTCTAGTACTGAAAGCATAAGCTACAGCTAGCTAGCACTGCAGTGCATAAAATGTGATGAGTAGTTGACTCAAAGAGAGAGAAAGACAATAGTTGAACAGTTTTGAACAAATTAATTTATTCAAAACGTAAGAAGAAGCAAGAGTGAGAGCGAGAGAGAGAGCGAGAGAGTTATTTCAGCATTTTTTTTTTAAACTTTCACTTACTTAGCCAGCAAATGCAGTAAGCTAGTTTAGCCTACTCAAACACCAGGCTCAAATAGAGGGATGCAATGTAGGCTAGCTGGCTATGACTATCCAACACTGGAATTCTTCCAAGTCAAGGTAAGCTTATGGTTTTACTAATTTATAACCACCGGTGCCTGCCGGTGTAACTGCTAAGCTGCTTACTGGCTGCATGATTGTAGAAGATTTACTAACTCAAATCAAATCAAATTTTATTGGTCACATACACATGGTTAGCAGATGTTAATGCGAGTGTAGCAAAATGATTGTGCTTCTAGTTCTGACCATGCAGTAATATCTAACAAGTAATCTAACAATTTCACAACAACTACCTTATACACACAAGTGTAAAGGAATTAATAAGAATATGTACATATAAATATATGGATGAGTGATGGTTGAACAGCATAGGCAAGATGCAGCAGATGGTATAGAGTACAGTATATACAGTACATATGAGATGAGTAATGTATGGTATGTAAACATTATAAAGTGGCATTGTTTAAAGTGACTAGTGATACATTTATTACATCCAATTTTTTATTATTAAAGTGGCTAGAGATTTGAGTAAGTATGTTGGCAGCAGCCACTCAATGTTAGTGATGGCTGTTTAACAGTCTGGTCATGAAATAGAAGCTGTTTTTCAGTCTCTCGGTCCCAACTTCGATGCACCTGTACTGATCTCACCTTCTGGATGATAGCAGGGTGACCAGACAGTGGCTCGGGTGGTTGTTGTCCTTGATTATCTTTTTGGCCTTCTTGTGACATCGGGTGGTGTAGGTGTCTTGGAGGGCAGATAGTTTGCCCCCGGTGATGTGTTGTGCAGACCTCACTACCCTCTGGAGAGCCTTGCGGTTGTGGGCGGAGCAGTTGCCATACCAGGCGGTGATACAGCCTGACAGGATGCTCTCGATTGTGCATCTGTAAAAGTTTGAGTGTTTTGTGACCTCCTGAGGTTGAAGAGGCGCTGTTACGCCTTCTTCAACACGCTGTCTGTGTGGGTGGACCATTTCAGTTTGTCCGTGATGTGTAGGCCGAGGAACTTAAAACGTTCCACCTTCTCCACTACTGTCCCGTCGATGTGGATAGGGGGATGCTCCCTCTGCTGTTTCCTGAAGTCCACGATCATCTCCTTTGTTTTGTTGACGTTGAGTGTGAGGTTGTTTTCCTGACACCACACTCCGAGGGCCCTCACCTCCTCCCTGTAGGCTGTCTCATCGTTGTTGGTAATCAAGCCTACCAATGTAATGCTGTCTGCAAACTTGATGATTGAGTGGGAGGCGTGCATGGCCACGCGGTCATGGGTGAACAGGGAGTACAGGAGAGGGCTGAGAACGCACCCTTGTGGGGCCCCAGTGTTGAGGATCAGCGGGGTGGAGATGTTGTTTCCTACCCTCACCACATGGGGGCGGCCCGTCAGGAAGTCCAGTACCCAGTTGCACAGGGCGGGGTCGAGACCCAGGGTTTTGAGAGCTTAATGATGAGTTTTGAGGGTACTATGATGTTAAATGCTGAGCTGTAGTCGATGAACAGCGTTCTTACATAGGTATTCCTCTTGTTCAGATGGGTTAGGGCAGTGTACAGTGTGATTGCGATTGCGTCGTCTGTGGACCTAATGAGGCGGTAAGCAAATTGGAGTGAGTCTAGGGTGTCAGGTAGGGTGGAGGTGATATGATACTTGACTAGTCTCTCAAAGCACTTCATGATGAAGAATGTGAGTGCTACGGGGTGATAATCGTTTAGCTCAGTTACCTTAGCTTTCTTGGGAACAGGAACAATGGTGGCCCTCTTGAAGCATGTGGGAACAGCAGACTGGGATAGGGATTGGTTGAATATGTCTGTAAACACACCAGACAGCTGCTCTGTGCATGCTCTGAGAACGAGGCTGGGGATGCCGTCTGGGCCGACAGCATTACGAGGGTTAACACGTTTAAATGTTTTACTCACGTTGGCTGCAGTGAAGGAGAGTCCGCAGGTTTTGGTAGCAGGCCGTGTCGGTGGCACTGTATTGTCCTCAAAGCGAGGGAAGAAGTTGTTTAGTTTGTCTGGGAGCAAGACATCAGGGTCCAAGATGGGGCTGGTTTTCCTTTTGTAGTCTGTGATTGACTGTAGACCCTGCCACATTCCTCTCGTGTCTGAGCTGTTGAATTGCTACTCTACTTTGTCTCTATACTGGTGCTTAGCTTGTTTGATTGCCTTGCAAATAGCGAATAGCGAATAGCTACACTGTTTGTATTCGGTCATGTTTCTGGTCGCCTTGCCATGATTAAAAGCACGGGTTCGCGCTTTCAGTTTTGGGCGAATGCTGCCATCAATCCACGGTTTCTGGTTGAGGAAGGTTTTAATAGTCGCTGTTGGTACAACATCACCGATGCACTTACTAATAAACTCGCTCACCGAATCAGAGTATACATCAATGTTATTGTTCGACGCTATCCGGAACATATCCCAGTCCACGTGATCGAAGCAATCTTGAAGCGTGGAATCAGATTGGTCGGACTGGCATTGAACAGACCTGAGCACAGACGTTTCCTGTTTTAGTTTCTGTCTATATGCCCGGGAGCAACAAAATGGAGCCGTGGTCAGTTTTGCCGAAAGGAGGTCGAGGGAGGGCTTTGTATGCGTTGCGGAAGTTAGAGTAGCAATGATCCAGAATTTTCCCAGCCCGGGTCGCGCATTCGATATGCTGATAAAATTTAGGGAGCCTTGTTTTTCAAATTAGCCTTGTTAAAATCTCCAGCTACAATAAATGCAGCCTCAGGATATGTGGTTTCCAGTTTACATAGAGTCCAATGAAGTTCTTTTAGGGCCGTCGAGGTGTTTGCTTGGGGAGGGGGGGGGGGGGGGGGGATGTACACAACTGTGATTATACTCAAAGAGAATTCTCTTGGTAGATAATGCGGTCAGCATTTGATTGTAAGGAATTCTAGGTCAGGTGAACAAAAGGACTTTAGTTCCTGTATGTTGTTATGATCACACCACGATGTTTGTTTCTATCGGCGCGATGCATGAAGAAACCAGGTGGCTGTAACAACTCTGATAACGTATCCCGAGTGAGCCATGTTTCTGTGAAATGGAGAATGTTGCAATCTCTGATGTCTCTCTGGAAGGCAACCCTTCCTCTGATTTTGTCTACCTTGTTGTCAAGAGACTGGACGTTGGCTAGTAGTATACTTGGGAGAGGTGGGCGATGTGCCCGTCTACGGAGCCTGATCAGAAGGCCGCTCCTTCTGCGGCGCCGTTGTTTTGGGTTGCCTTTGGGATCCGATCCATTGTCCTGGGTGGTGGACCAAACAGAGGATCCGCTTCGGGAAAGTATTACTGGTCGTAGTGTTGGTAAGTTGACGTTGTTCTTATGTCCAATAGTTCATTCTGGCTGTATATAATGAGACTTAAGATTCCCTGGGGTAACAGTGTAAGAAATAATACATTAAAAAAAAACTCGAAGCGAGGCGGCCATCTCTGTTGGCGCCGGAATGACCTATATCGTTAGTTCTATTAGCTATTTTGACTAGGACATTAGTTTAGCTAAGATGGTGACAACGATGTAGGCTGTGTGTAGCTGCTAGAGGTTATGATATGTTTTGTCTTGGAAAGGTTTTTTCGCCTGGTCACATATAGTTGATGTGTTGTGCATTGAAGTCCACAAGCGAAGGGGAAAAGTGAGAGGAGGAGAGAGCTTAGATGCAAGAAGGACTATAACGTGGCTGAATTTGCAACTGTTGGACTAATGATTACACTCTAGATCAGCTAGATGCAGGTAAGCGTGTGCAAGGCAGTATTGAATGCGTCACTCTCTGTCATTTGAAATAAATGTTCATTCATAGGTTGTAGCATCCTCATGATGGATACAGAGAAAATGTAAGTATCATGTAGAAGCTTAAATCTATCGATGTTACATATGATTGTCCTCCCTCATCTTAAACAGCACCGACCGCCACAGATGTGTGTGCATGTTATGTCTGAGTGAGTGCAGCTATTTTGTTAGCTATTTAACAGTCTTATTGCTGGGGGATAGAAGCTGTTCAAGAGCCTTTTGGTGCCAGACTTGATGCACCGGTACCACTTGCCGTGCGGAAGCAGAGAGAATGGTCTATTGCTTGGGTGGTTAGCGTATTTAACTATTTAACACCCCATGGTTTCCCTTATCCAACAGTCGCTGGGGAAACAAGCTTTTGAGTGTTCAGAAATAAAACAGTCTACGTGCTTCCGACTGGCATGGAAGTGGCTAGAGTCTTCAGAGGTGTAAGGATAATTAGAAGTCGGAAACTCGGGTATTTGGTGCAGTGGAAGTGAAGTGGGAGTAGGCGTGGCATTGTCACTTAGGTGATAGGCTTCATTATGTCCAGTGGGGTCCTGAATTGGCCTCTGGTATAATGGCCAGGGGCCTTTCTAGGATTTGAAGACATTGGGGGGGGCTTAGCCCAAAGCTAGTAGTGGCCTCCGGGTGCATCCTCCCCCATCCCCCAAAAAGTAATTTCAATATCTAAATGCATGAATTCGGTGCACTTTGAGATAAGCATTGAGGATTGAAATATTTTTCAGGTACCTTCACACCTGCCACAGCAGACACTGCCCGTACTCAATTACAGTAGATACTGTGGGTCTCTCAACTCTGGAACACTCTCTACTCCATATTCTTGAACACATACATCTACTGTACAGTGTATTGCCAAAAACCTCCATACAACTCAACCACTTCAAGCATGGACTCGGACCTGTCCAATGAGTCAAACTGATTAAAGAATCCCACAGTACCCAAAAGCCGTCTCTCTCGCTCACACACACACACACACACACACACACACACACACACACACACACACACACACACACACACACACACACACACACACACACACACACACACACACACACACACACACACACACACACACACACACACACACACACACACACACGCACACACACTTTAAGTGATACAGTCTACTGTGTGCTCACCCCACCTCTGCTTCTCTCCATCACTTTCTCTGTTTCGTCTGTTGCTGTCTCTCTTGTCTACCCTCTTCTGTTGCTGTCTCTTAGTCTTCTATGTTGCCGTCTCTTGTCTACCCTCCTCTCTCGCTCCTGTCCTGGTTGTAAAAAGTGTAAAAGTAAACAATTGCTTTAATAGTCATTTCACAGGCCTTTTCACCTCAACAGCAAATTACTTTTCACAGTCTGTATTTCACCTCTTATAATTTGTGCAAATAAATGCAACTAATTAGAATCTATAGAGCAGCTAGAAGGGATACAGTCTACTGCTCAACCCACCTCTGTTCTCTCTCCATATGCCCTCTTCTGTCACTTTCTCTGTCTTGTATGTTGCTTTCTCAGGTTCTTGTTTGTTACTGTCTCCTTTGTCTATCCTCTTCTGTTATGGCCTGTTCTGTTCTTCTGGTGTCTCTCTCCATCATATCCTATTCTTCTGTTGCTGTCTTTGTCCTGTCTAGTGTGTCGATCTTCATGACCTCTTCTTCTGTTGCGGTCTCTGTGTCTTGTCTGGTGTGTCTCTCTCCATCATATCCTACTCTTCTGTTGTAGTGTCAGTCTTGTATGGTATCTCTCTTCGTCATCTACTCTTCTGTTGCTGTCTCTGTGTCTTGTCTGGGGTCTTAAATTTAGTTCTGCAATCCAAAACGGTCAAAGGGATATACTGGGGTAGCTTAACTTTTTGGGGGGGATTGTGTCTCGGTCACCTAAATGATTATCTTCCCTTCCAGTTTCCAATGGCTGCTGCGGTTCTCATCTGGCGTCCTCCTTGGCTCATTGCGAGGTGCAACATGTCAATAGTTATTTTTAAAGTTACTGTATACTGACATGAACAGGGAAACTCAACTGTAAAGAGAAACGCAAGTGTCCGCAAAACATAGAAATACAATTCCAAACATGACAGATACAAAGCTGCGTACATAGTATGAATATAAAGACACTCTGAAATTAGCCAAAACAAAATGAGCTCTAGAATGGAATAAGTTAAAAGACCTCAATAATGAATTCAATTTTGTCAGTTCTACAAGCTAATGTGAGATTTTTAGATGACATAACATTTAAGGACACAACTTAAAGTCCTATGTCTTTTCAGTGTTTTGTTCACCTATATAATCGAACCACAAAGCTGGCCATCTTCTCCCCTTCTTTCTGGCTGCCCTCCCTCTTCCATTCAAAGTTCAAGTTTGTTTATTTGTCATATACTGTACACATGATATGCAGTGTCTTCAGAAAGTAGTCACACCCCTTGGCTTTTTCCACATTTTGTTGTGTTACAGCCTGCTTTTAAAATTGATTACATTCAGATTTTATGTCACTGATCTACACACAATACTCCATAATGTCAAAGTAGACTTGTGTTTTGGGATTTGTTTTTTAAATGTCTTCGGTCAATAAGCATTTGTTATGGCATGCCTAAATAACTCCAGGAGTACAAATCTGCTTCACAAGTCAGATAATAAGTTGCATGGACTCAGGGTGCAATAATGATGTTTGACATGATTTTTGAATGACTACCCCATCACTGTACCCCACACAAACAATTATCTGTAAGGTCCCTCAGTTGAGCAGTGAATTTCAAGCACAGGTTTAACTATAAAAACAAACAGAGTCAATTTATTTTTAAAGCTCACAGTTTATTCACTGTTAGTTAGCACCTCTACACTAAATCATTTTCTCTGTGTGCGCCAGCGCATGCTTTTATAAGCACAGGTTTAACAACAAAGCACAAGGAGGTTTTCCAAAGCCTCGCAAAGAAGGGAACTTACAGTATTGGTAGATGGGTAAAAATAAAAAAGCAGACATTGAATATCCCTTTGAGCATGGGGAAGATATTAATTGCACTTTGGATGGTGTATCAATACACCCAGTCACTACAAAGATACAAGTGTCCTTCCTAACTCAGGTGACGGAGAGGAAGGAAACCGCTCAGGGAGTTCACCATGAGGCAAATGGTGACTTTAAAACAGTTACAGAGTTTAAGGCTCTGGAGAAAACTGAGGATGGATCAACAACATTCTCAACATACTTCACAATAATAACCTAAATGACAGAATAAAAATATTCCAAAACATGAATCCTGTTGGCAATTGTAATACTGCAACAATTTGTCAGAGAAATTAACTTTTTGTCCTGAATACAAAGCATTATGTTTAGGGCAAATCTAACATAACACATCACTGAGTACCACTCTTCATATTTTCAAGCATTGTGATGGCTGCATCAGGTTATGGGTGTGCTTGTCATCGGCAAGGACTAAGAAGTTTTTTTTAGGATAAAAAGAAAAGGAATAGAGCTAAGCACAGACAAAGTCTTAGAGGAAAACCTGGTTTAGTCTGTTTTGCAACAGACACTGGGAGATTAATCCACCTTTCAGCAGAACAATAACCTAAAATGCAAGGCCAAATATACACTGGAGTTACTTACCAAGACGACATTGAATGTTTCAGCCTTATTCTGAAATGGATTAAATGGTTATTTTCCCTCATCAATCTACACACAATACCCCATAATGACATCACAATACCCCATAATGACATCACAATACTACATAATGACATCACAATACCCCATAATGACATCACAATACCCCATAATGACATCACAATACCCCATAATGACATCACAATACCCCATAATGACAAAGCAAAAACAGGTTTTTAGAAATGTTTGCAAATCTATAAAAAGTAATATACACTACTGTTCAAAAGTTTGGGGTCACTTAGAAATGTCCTTGTTTTGTCCATTAAAATGACTTCAAATTGATCAGAAATACAGTGTAGACATTGTTAATGTTGTAAATGACTATTATAGCTGGAAACGGCTGATTTAAAATAAAATAAAAACATTTTTAATGGAATATCTACATATAGGCCCATTATCAGCAAACATCACTCCTGTGTTCCAATGGCACGTTGTGTTAGCTAATCCAAGTTTATAATTTTAAAAGGCTAATTGATCATTAGAAAATGATTTTGCAATTATGTTAGCACAGCTGAAAACTGTAATTTTGATTAAAGAAGCAATAAAACTGGCCTTCTTTAGTTTAGTATCTGGAGCATCGGCATTTGTGGGTTCAATTACAGGCTCAAAATGGCCAGAAACAAATAACTTTCTTCTGAAACTCGTCAGTCTATTCTTGTTCTGAGAAATGAAGGCTATTCCATGCAAGAAATTGCCAAGAAACTGAAGATCTCGTACAACGCTGTGTACTACTCCCTTCACAGAACAGCACAAACTGTCTCTAACCAGAATTAATGAGGAGTGGGAGGCCCTGGTGCACAACTGAGCAAGAGGACAAGTAAATTAAAGTGTCTAGTTTGAGAAGCAGATGCCTCACAAGTACACAACTGGCAGCTTCATTAAATAGTAACCGCAAAACACCAGTCTCAACGTCAACAGTGAAAAGGCGACTCTTTTACCTATCTTAATCTTTTCTTTTTATTGGCCTGTCTGATATATGGATTTTTATTTGCAACTCTGCCTAGAAGGCCAGCATCTCAGAGTTGCCTATTCACTGTTGACGTTGAGACTGGTGTTTTGCGGGTACTATTTAATGAAGCTGCCAGTTGAGGACTTGTGGGGCGTCTTTTTCTCAAACTAGACACTCTAATGTACTTGTCCTCTTAATTGAAAGACGAACTGTTGCCGGTTGTCGTGGTAATACTATGAAAGTTTAGATGCCAATCACCATATAAGTTAAAATATGAAAAAGCCTGGAAGGAGGAGAGATGACTAGAAACGATGCGGTTGACCGTTTTTATGTGTGGATTAACTGTCGGAGTAGAGGACCTTGTGCATTTCAGGTAAAATAACAACCTAATGTTTATATCCCAGGACAAATTAGCTAGCAACAGCAAGCTAGCTAAATAGGACAAATTAGCTAGCAAGTGCAAGCTAAATTGTCATAAATGTTTCATGCTTTTCGACCTGTCCCCACATTAATGTCATTGGTTCAGAGTTTGTTTTGATATTTTAACCTGCGTGTCGTGATCGCGTTTGGTGTAGGGGGACAAAATAAATGTATGCATGATGGAGCACTCGCGCATCCGGTTTGGGTTCCGTGTCAGGGGGTTGTATACTTTTCTAATCACAATATATTAGCATTTTATTTTCCATTTATTGATTATAAAACAAATTCATATTTTTCTTTCACTTTGAG
Source organism: Oncorhynchus clarkii lewisi (assembly GCF_045791955.1). Lineage (NCBI taxonomy): Eukaryota > Metazoa > Chordata > Actinopteri > Salmoniformes > Salmonidae > Oncorhynchus > Oncorhynchus clarkii. Next base: position 6,407,893 of record NC_092175.1, read on the forward strand.
TATTTTGTGTAGATCATTAAACAGAAAATGACAATTATTTTAATCCCACTTCGTAACAACCAAATGTGGAAAAAGCCAAGGGGTGTGAATACATTCCGACGGCACTGTACATGGAGTACACAAGGCAAGGAAATGGGTACTTACAGGTTAACCTCTCAACAACCCAACAACAATAGAAAAAGTAAGTAGCCAAATGAATAAAAAGAGTAAGAAAAATAAAAGCTCAATTGAATAATTTCACCAATTTAGTAATGGGCAGTATTTTACATAGCCTATGTGGAAATAACAGACATGAGCCTAGCATGTTTTCCTGTAGAATGGAATAGATTATAAGACCTCTATGATTCATTTCATTTAGTCAACCTCAACATTGGCCATTTTAAACAGGGTTAAATATCTAGTTGTAGTAACGTTCAGCTTCAGTCCACAGGGTGGTACTGTGTCGCTGTTAGAAAATATGTGCTTCAGTCAGAAAAACGTTCTGGTCTCAGCTAGCTAGCCAGAGAGTAGCTACCAAAGTGGCTAGCCAGCCAAGCTAGCTGCAGAAACAAAACCCATCAAATACACTCGCTGGAAATAAATACTTTTTCTAATAGCTTGACTTATATCAACATCCTTAGCTTGCCCATTTACTAAATATACTGTTAAATATCTCCGACTGACACCCAATAGCTTAAGGTTGCTGAGTGCTAACGCTAGCTTTTTGGCATTAGCCGACCCTTATGCTGAAAGAGACTAACTAGCTAGTTAGCTAGCACAAACCCTGCACAAACCTGTGGCTAACTCTGCTTCTGCTGCTGCACTTTAACTCTCTGGCTGTTCTCATTCACTGCTGCCTGCTGATGCTCAACCTGCTCACTTTTTTTGCCTCCCTTTCGGAAGAAGTTCAGAATATCCATATTTGCTCTGCTATGCTGCAGACTCTGACTGAGTGACAGGCTGAGTAATGACATTAACATCTAACCGGTGCTGTAGGGGTGGGGGAGGGGTGAAGGGACGTGATCGGAGTTGAAAAATCTCGACCATTCACACACAGCCGTCACCGTCTCACTCAAGGGGCTTCTTGCAGTGCCTGCTACTGCCTAGCGCAGTATATTATATTGTTGTAGTTTTTGTCACAGGGATAAACACTTTTTTTTTTTATATGACCATCAAAAGGTTTGGGGCTGGACCAAAAACATCCCGGGCTGAAGCCCCAGAAGCCCAGGCCTAATGACGCCACTTATAATGGCTGTCACTAGCTTAGTGATTATGATGTCACTGGTTTATTACGGGAGAGATGCACATCCCACTGGGCACACACTGGCTGAATCAACTTTGTTTCCACATCATTTCAATTCAATTACGTTGAACCAACGTGGAATAGATCTGTGCCCAGGGAGATGTTTTCTCCAAAGAGGACGAGTCTCTTTTGTCTCCCTATTCCCCTTTCCTTCACAAATACGAGAAGGTACAGTTAGCAATGGGATGAGTTCTGATATCACAAACTCACTTTAATTCTTGACGTTTGTCCAACTGTCGCCAAGCGTCCAATTGCAAGGCTACGTTCAAACGTCAAATAATGCTGTCTGATGTGAGACCAGGTTCCAGCATGGGCACTTTATGAAGTTAGAGCAAAAACTATAATCTGGATGTGCAACTGTAATACTGTCACCACCAGGAAATGAAATGACAATAGCAGCTCTATGAATAGAGTTTGGTGGTCTGCACTTTGGTCACGCAAGCAGCATCTGGTTGATTTGCTCTCCACACCTACAGAATATTACCTGGCATTTCTGTTTGAGCCTAAATCACCCATGGTGTTCACAGAGACCTTGCTTTCTGGCTTGAAAACAACACTACAGTTCTCTTCAAACCAAGGCGATTGGAAAATAAATGCAACAATCAAGTCTTGCAAAATCTACCAAAACAATAAAAAAGCATCCACTACGATTCCAGACGCCACAATCCCTCAGAAGACTGTCTTCTCCTACACTCTCTACTCTCTCTACTATAATATACGTTTATCTATCTGATATTGTGTCTGAGTCCTGTCTCATACGATGAAGGAATAGTGGGAAAGCCTGGAGGCTAAAAGCACCGTTCAGGGATTTCATATGCACAATGTTTCTCTCTGTTGTCCAACTCACTGAAACAACAGGGTTTCAACAAGAGCTGGGAGCAGAGAGCTGCTCAGTCTCTTCGATGGAGAGAGACACACACAGAGAGTGTGTGTATTTGCGTAAAAATAGCAGATCTCCTCAGGGCATAGAGACCTGAGAGAAAGGTATTGTGACAGTTTGGATGGAGCACACAACAGCGTTGTGACATTGAACAAAGCTCAAGTCAGGATAGCTAGAACGTACAATGACTCGAACTGATTTGTTCACTCTCAAGGTAGACCAACAACATATATTTCATGCTGAATGTGTGTTGAGGAGCAATCAGGACAAATGGCTGTACAGTAGTTTAGTACATTTAGTACTCTCTTTACAGTGACATGTTCTGGTAAAAAATGATCATATTATGTTTGATATTCACCCCCTCAATTCTAACTTTCTTAACACAAACAAATTCTGCCGTTTCCCCCAACATTTCTGCATACGTTTATCTGTTTTAAACATCACCAAGCTGCCACTCATTGTCTCTGGAAATGACAGCCCCAGAGCTCAATTCAAGGTCACACTTCATTTGGATAGTGGATAGGTGGTCATACTATCTGTTGATAAGCAACCGTTTGCTAAGGTTAGGGTTAGGTTTAGAATAAGGGTTCAAATCAAAATCAATCACATTTTATTAGTTACATGCGCCGAATACAACAGGTCTAGACTTTACCGTGAAATGCTTACTTACAAAGCCTTTCCCAACAATGCAGAGTTAAAAAGTACACTTAAAAAAAAAAGAACAATAACGTGGCTATATACAAGGAGTACCAGCACTGAATCACTATCCTGCGGGAGTTAAATTAAGGGTTAAGGTTAGGGTAAATTAATTATAATAGATAATTCCTAAACGTAGGGGTTAGAAGGCCCAGCCAATGTCTATGCCTTATCCTGCAGGCCAGATACAAAGCTGCTTCCAGCTGATGGTGTAGTCTACGGACAGGTTCGTTACCCATCCACATCTCTCCTTTAATCAACTCCTGTAGTTGTTTACCGACTCACTGTAATCTGACACATCACATTTACCCTCGCACAGTAAAACTTCACACCTTGCCACTACTGACACACACATACACACCCACACACCCACAGTGGGCCACTCAAACGTCACACCTTGCCTCTAATCTTCCCTAACCCAGCTGATACTCTGACGTCGTAGTGATGTGGAACACCACAGGGGATAATGGACACACACACACGCGCGCACACGCACACGCACACACAGATTCACACAAGGTCCACTCACATCATGCACTGATAAACTGTGATCATAGCTGTCTTTTATTAACATGGGAATATCACCACCAGTGTGCTAAAAACAGATTTAGACATAGCCCATCACACACACAATGCAAACTCTTCTATAAAATGTAAGCTGTGTTAGTGAGTGGCCATCGGTCCTACCTATGCGTTAATATAGTAAAAGGAGAGTGAAAAACAGGGAGACGTTGCCTGGAAGACGTCTCTAACAAGGGGGGATGGCTTGAGCATGCATCTGTGTGCGCGGCTGTGTGCGTGTGTGTAGGGCTCCCAGCTCTGATGGACAGGTCTAGTAATTGATCATAAGCAATCTGGTGCAAATACCCTCAGGTCCTTGTGGCTCTGGATGAGTCCTTCTAGATTACTGTAGGAGAAGGTCACATTATTACAGCACTGTAAAATTCACATCTGGTACTGTAGGTGCTCCGCCGATGTGCTGAAAGAAAACAGTTTACACTACAAGAAAGTCCCTCCCACTCACTATGCATGCAAAACATAACTTATTTATTGTGCTGATGTTTCGACCTTTCCACCTTCGTCAGAACATTAGCATAATAAATAAGTGATGCTTTGTGAACTCCTGTGTGCCGGAGTTCCTAGTCGTTTTTTAAATTAGAGCATAACACAGAGAATAAAAGAACACCAGGTTCAACATAGGGTTTTAAACATGGTTTTCTCCTGGATGCAAACACCTATTTTCGGGACTAAGGTGGGTAACTTGAGTCTGGCAATCCAAGACATCTACGTATACAGTATCTCTACTCGTACAGCTATTATGATATTAGAACTACAGTACTTTACAGTTCTATGGGCCAAATATCTATGCCACATTTTTCTCCACCTCAGATATGTGAAACAGAACTAGTGAAAGGGAGCGTTATTCGGGTGGATTCTAGGATGGCGATGTTGTATAGGATAGGGATAGCGAGGATCCTCTGGTGAATCTGCCATAATTCATCCTGCTGTGATGTCATTGTGCCACGTGGCGTCTGGGATTAAAAGCCAATCCCATCCATTATGTTGATATTCATTATATAGCTGACTGACAGCTTATTCAGCGAGGATGACACCTCACCAAGATGAACTGCCTCAGGCGTCTGGAGAGCATAGGGCCAGACAGGAACTCAAGTCTCACCGACGCACGCAAGCACACACACCTCCCCTCAGACTCCACCCTCCCACAGCCCAGTTTCAATGCAGACGTCAGCCTCATGGCAAAGTCTCCTGACAGACAGAGCAGATTGATTTGACTCCAGCTCAGTGCCCTTCATCAGAGTACAGTCCAGTCCACTGGATACCCTTCCCAGGCTGGTTGGTAACATGGCATTCCCATCAGGGAGCTGCTGCTGTGTGTGTGTGTGAACTGTGAAGGACTTGTATTAAAACCTCTGTCTGACAGTTTTATCCAAGTGTCTGTTCTCATTTCAGTAATTCCTCTAGGCTACTTTTAACATTGTAGAACTAATGTAATACTTTCAAATGATCAGTACAACAGAATTGGAGAGATTGGGTAAGCCAGACAGCCAAGTGGTAATCAGCATCGTTTTTGGCGGTGTGTGGGTGTAAATATGGGACAATCATCTTTTTTTACATCGGTGGTGTCCAATTCCACCACCTGGGGGTTTCATGGAATAAAATCCGATGTAATGACTTCTGAGGCCAGCATGCATCCCACACACTTGATCATGTAATGACACGCCAACAGCCTGGATTATCAGACATAAACCAAAGAGCAGAAAACCAGTTCAATATGATCCCCATCGTGTGGATCCCCAGTGACCTTCCCAATCGCTTCACACCGGGAGGACCGGAAAATACCCCTTCGAATTAGTGGATTCGGCTATTTCAGCTACACCTATTGCTGACAGGTGTAAAAAAAAAATCAAGCACACAGCCATGCAATCTCCATAGACAAACATTGGCAGTAGAATGGCCTTACTGAAGAGCTCAGTCACTTTCAACGTGGCACCTTTATAGGATGCCACCTTTCCAACATGTCAGTTCGTCCAATTTATGCCCTGCTAGTACTGTATTCTGTGGAGTACTGCATTCTCACTAACGGGTGCAACAAATATAGCCTCTTACAAGGCATGCCTCAAAATGTGTTCATGAGATAGAGAGTCTTTCTCCGCCCACAACCTTTTCCCACAATGCACCATAATTCCCAGTATGCTGCTGTAAATGTACAGCAACATTGCTGTAATTTTGCATCAGAGTAGTGGAATGCCATTGAGCCCCCATAATGCATTGCTCTTTACAGTACTGTAATAAAGAATTAGAGTAGCTAACAAATGTACAGCAATTTGTTACAGTGCAATGACGTACAGGATATCTCTTTTACCTCACAAAAATTTCAAAGGAGACTATTTCCAATTTTACACAGATCACATTGGGGATACTGTATTTTGAAATGTGAATATTATAATACCAACCAGCATTTTCACATTGTGGATTACCATTTCTCATTAGGAGGAGTTGTCCTACGCATGGAGAATGTCATCCACATGCAGATGCCTCCCTAAACACTGCTATTCTGGGAGATCCGATTACAAGTATCAGCTCGAATCCCCAGCCCTCCACCCACCCTGACATCCTCTCTGTCAGCAGCGCCCACTTTACCTTTCCTCCACTCCCTACCACTATCCTCCATTATTCCACTTCTCTCTATGGGCCAGGAGATCAGGGCCTTAATAACTAACAGGTTGATGCAAAACCTGACCAAACACTCACACGTTCCAATGTATGGAGCATGCAACACCCCCACCAGGGCCAAGTGTATCCGGACCGCTGTAGTAGTGTGGTGAATTCATTTTGACTAGGAACCAGCATGCAGAATCGGGGAAATGGGGTATCGAGTCAGTTGCACAACTGAATGCATTCAACCGAAATGGGTCTTCCTCATTTAACCCAACCCCTCTGAATCAGAGAGGTTCCCGGGGGAGGGGGGGCTGCCTTAATCAACTTCCACATCATCAGCATGCAGGGAGCTGTGTTTGTTGGGGGTTAACTGCCTTGCTCAAGGGCAGAACAACAGATTTCTCAACTTTGTCAGATCAGGGATTCAAACCAACGACCTTTCGGTTACTGGCCCCACTCTCTTAACCGTCAGGCTGCCTTGGGGAAACTGAAAACTGTTTGCAGGTCTACACACTTCAGTGGTCACAGCAAAAGAACTGAGGGATTAACATCTCATAGTGTGGATGACAGGAAGGGAGGGACAGGAGTCTGGAAGGAGGGAAAAGCCTAAAGACACAGGGATGGAGGAGTATGCGCTCATGTCTGTGTGTGTGTGAGAGAGAAAGAGTGGTTAAGTACTACAACCACCTAAAAGAAAGCAATACCCAAACCTTCCACAACAAAGCCATCACCTACAGAGAGATGAGCCTGGAGAAGAGTCCACTAAGCAAGCTGGTCCTGGGGCTCTGTTCACAAACACAAATAGACCCCACAGCGCCCCAGGACAGCAACACAATTAGACCCAACCAAATCATGAGAAAACAAAAAGACAATTACTTGACATTTTGGAAATAATGAACAAAACTAATTAACACGAACTAAAATGCTATTTGGCCCTAAACAGAGAGTACACAGTGGCAGAATACCTGACCACTGTGACTGACCCAAACTTAAGGAAAGCTTTGACTATGTACAGACTCAGTGAGCATAGCCTTGCTATTGAGAAATGCCGCCGGAAGGCAGACCTGGCTCTCAAGAGAAGACAGGCTGCACAATGCCCACAAAATGAGGTGGAAACTGAGCTGCACTTCCTGACCTCCTGCCCAATGTATGACCCTATTAGAGACACATATTTCCCTCAGATTACACAGACCCACAAAGAATTTCGAAAACAAATCCAATTTTGATATACTCCCATATCTATTGGGTGAAATACCACAGGGGCCATCACAGCAGCAAGTTTTGTGACCTTTTGGCAAGACGTTTCCCATGACAAATAAAGCCCTTCAATTGAAATTGAGAGAGAGAGAGAGATGTGTGACCTGTTGCCACAAGAAAAGGGCAACCAATGAAGAACAAACACCATTGTAAATACAACCCATATTTAGGTTTATTTATTTTCCCTTTTGTACTTTAACTATTTGCACATAATATGACATTTGCAGTGTCTTTATTCTTTTGGAACTTTTGTGAGTGTAATGTTTACTGTTCCTGTTTTGTTGTTTATTACACTTTTGTTTATTATCTAGTTCACTTGCTTTGGCAATGTTAACATATGTTTCCCCATGCCAATAAAGCCCTTAAATTGAAGAGGGAGGTAGAGAGAGGCCCATGTGGTAGGTACTGTACCTGTCTGTATCTTGAATGTTCAGCAGCAGCACAGTGAGGTCACGGATACGCATGGAACGCAAATACCTTTTTTCTTTAACCTTGATTTAACTAGGCAAGTCAGTTAAGAACAAATTCATATTTACAATGGCGGCCTACCTCGGCCAAACCAGGACACCGCTGGGCCAATTGTATGCAGCCCTATGGGACTCCCAATCACGGCAGGATGTGATACAGCCAGGATTCGAACCAGGGACCACTGCGCCACTCAGGAGCCCCAATTAAGGGAGTTGGAGTGCATTAAATCTTAAAGGCTCGTGCATTACATAAATCACTCATCACACTTCCTGTGTGTGTGTGTGTATGTGCACACGTACCTGCACTGGGCTCCCGGGCCCTCTATGCTTCCTCCATTATCTATGCCTGTAAAATGAGTCAACTAATTAAGCCTGTATTTCCAGCCAATTAGTAGACGGCTGACATCCTCCTCTCAGTGAGTAACAGGAAGTCACATCCCTCTTCAGCACTCCCCTGTAACTCCCTTTTACAATACAATCTCTTTATTAATTTGCATGTGTGCAGTGGCGGTTCTAGCTTGTATGGCTCCCTTGGCGAACCCCCCTATATAAATATAAATATATATACAAAAATTAAGAGTCATAAATATAAAAAAAGAAGTAACAAAGAAAAATATAAACAAATTGTAGTATATAAATACAAATAAAAAAGAGAATGCAATTATTACACTATTACCCTGTTGCTAACAAAAACACACACAAAGACAACTAAATTGCACAAATCCTATATCACACAAATAGAATAACACACTTATAAAGAAGAGAACCTGATTATTACACTATTGCACTTCAAACAAGAAACGCACAACTAATTGCATTACTAATTGCATTAGTACGTGCGCTATTTGATAGATTCCCCCACTCCCAGGCTCACAAACTCAGGGTGCCCACTCCGACAAGGTTATCTGACCCCACAGTCCCACACGGTGACATCACTGCCGTGACGTGCAAATCAGTGACTCTTCATTAGGACCCTGGCAGTATGCTGCTGCTGCCACTACTTGGTCTAGTAATAAAGAGGGAAAGTGTTCTACACAGGTGTTGAGAAAGAGAGGAGAGAGTGTCACTGTTAATGGAGTTTCTCACCTGTTTTTCATTTGTGTGATTTGTTGAAGTTGTTCGACTTCACTCCGGAGACAACATTTAACAGTTGTATTTCTTAATGTTTGGATTTGGAACGGTAAAAAGCTGGAAAACAAAGCTTGGCACATCATTTGATCATAACCTCAACATCAATACTTGTGATGACCCCTGCTGGTTTGTATGTGGAAGTATTTATTAAAAGTACATTGAGTGCAGTGAGTATTTACATTTCTCCAGTCTAAATCAAATTAAGTCAAATCAAATCTAATGTTATTGGTCACATACACATGGTTAGCAGATGTTAATGCGAGTGTAGTGAAATGCTTGTGCTATTAGTTCTGACCATGCAGTAATATCTAACAAGTAATCTAACAATTTCACAATAACTACCTTATACACACAAGTGTAAAGTAATGAATAAGAATATGTACATAAAAATATGGAAGAACGATGGCCGAACGGCATAGGCAAGATGCAAAGGATGGTATAGAGTATAGTATATATATACGAGATGAGTAATGTAGGGTATGTAAACATTATATAAAGTGGCATTGTTTAAAGTGGCTAGTGATACATTTATTACATCTAATTTAGAATTATTAAAGTGGCTAAAGATTTGAGTCAGTATGTTGGCAGCAGCCACTCAATGTTAGTGATGGCTGTTTAACAGTCTGATGGCCTTGAGACCTCACTACACTCTGGAGAGCCTTACGGTTGTGGGCGGAGCAGTTGCGTACCAGGTGGTGATACAGCCCGACAGGATGCTCTCGATTGTGCATCTGTAAAAGTTTGTGAGTATTTTTGGTGACAAGCCGAATTTCTTCAGTCTCCTGAGGTTGAAGATGCGCTGCTGCGCCTTGTTCACCATGCTGTCTGTGTGGGCGGACCATTTCAGTTCGTCCGTGATGTGTACGCCGAGGAACTTAAAACGTTCCACCTTCTCCACTACTGTCCCGTCGATGTGGATTGGGGGCTGCTCCCTCTGCTGTTTCCTGAAGTCCACGATCATCTTCTTTGTTTTGTTGACATTGAGTGTGAGGTCTAACAGAATGTTTTGAAAGTCGATGTGAATGATAATCGATAGTATCAGTTTTATTAGATTTTTTTTTTATAGCACAAACCTCTGAGATAGCTGTGTATTTTTATTCAACCAGAGATAATCAGTTATTTCCAAATATGTAGCCTATTCTCATTCCAAACCACAGGTGGCGCCCTCTGCCAATGGTGTGATGTTGTACCGTAGAAGAAGAAAGTGACGTAATACGTATAAAAAAATAGAGGCCATGGTCGAAGTGGATTGTAAACACATCAACTGTACCAATTGTAACTCTCTTTATTATCAACAAAACATGTGGTCGGATGTGTCAGCAATGCAGGGTGGTTACAAGATGTTTATGTTCAACTTTCAGGTTGATATTCTCGGCGGAGAGAAAGGAGGGCGAGCGTCCAAGCGAGGAATACAAACGAATCGGTAAGACCATACAGCTAACTAGGCAGTTTAACCTTATCAATGAATGAAGGCGCAAACACTAATTTCAACTGTACTCTACTGGTTATCCACTTAGTTCGGCCTTGGACATTTGACGAAATATATACAATTAACATTAATATACAATTACAAACAATTAATTAAACAGGCTTTTTAAAATGCATACGTATATTCATTACGGAAACCGTTTAACGTTTAAGAACCAAACGGAAGCAAACGTTGTAAACGAAACGGGGAGGGACCTACCTGAGTTTGTCAAATAGAGTAGAAACACTTGTTTCCGTTTGGAGTAACGTTAAACAGTTTCAAAACATGTTGCAACAGAATCGGCGTAATGATTAGCGTAAACATACATATTATAGTAAACCCACTTCAATTTTAAAAATACAAATATCCCTAAGCCAATCTCATGTTTTATTATTAAATTATTGACTAGTGGCCAATTTCAAAGTTGCAAAAAAAACGTTGAGGCGACCATGGGATTAACACATTTTCCAGATATGTGTTTGTACTTTCTCAGATAAGTAATCATATTTTATGTCAAATTAAGAGATTAATGTGCTGGTATATGCACATGATAGCATATTTTATGTGTATTATTTGATATTTACAAATACAAATAATGTATGCTGTCAGTTGTGCCTGCATGTCACATTCACACAGTAGCAACCTGACTTGGTGAACTACAAGATAATAGATTTTGGCCATTCACAGTTCACATTAATTGAATGCATTTTGCCTAATTTTACTGTGAAATGAACCTTGCATTGTTATACATAGATGCCATTTTTGTAAATACAGAATGTAAATTACAATAAATACATATTGTTCAAGATGATCATTACTAACGTTGCATAATATTGTAGTCTATAGTGTATATTTATACCCCAAACCATTGGTTTCCAAATATTTAATGAGTAGGCTTTGCCAGTCATTATTTTTCACGATAAATCACTGTTCCAATTAAACCCAGTTGGCTCCTATTAAGCCCACGTGGCATTGAAACACTTGGAGATGGTGTGTTGTTGTCCCTAATATTCAATGAACATGAGCATAAATATACTTAACAAAAATATAAACACAACATGCAACAATTTCAACAGTTTTACTGAGGTACAGTTCATATAAGGAAATCAGTCAATTTAATGTATAGATTTCACATGACTAGGCAGGAGCACAGACATGGGTGGACCTGGGAGGGTATAGGCCCACCCACTGGGGAGCCAGGCCCAGCCAATTAATTGGTTGGCAAGAACAAAAGCCTAAGTCCATATTTGATCCCTGTGGATACTATTGGACCCCCCCCCCCACCCCCCCCCGTTATAAGTGCTACTTTCATGATGAATAGTATGGATCAGTTTATTTTTAATATCTTTAGTGGTGATTGATATAATTCAAATTGATTATTTTAGAGGTGGGTTTATTTGGAACCCCCGCTGGGCTTAAAGGATACACTCGGTACCCATTAAGCCCAGTCTGGACTTGTTATTAAAACATTTTTTAAGTAAAGTCATAAAAATTCACGAGAGATTAATCTTTCATTTTAGTCTCCACTTTTCTTACAAAAATTAGGGCACTATATTATAGAAATGTCTAAACTTAGATTTTGTTTGGCTTATAGGTAAACTTACCCTGTGTGTCTGTGTGTGGCGCTGACACCGAACGCATGTGTACATGGTTTTGCGCATGGTCAGGTCAATTCGAAAAAAATTTTTTTTTTTTCAACATTCACTTTACATGTGGCCCTGTGTGTCGATTCCAGCTGGGAGTATGGCGACAAATGGAGAGGAGGCGAGTGGAGGAGAGGATGGGTCGGAGTCCGATGTGGCTGAGCTTCGCCAGAAAGTAGAGTCGCTACAGAAGCAACTGAAAAGCTGCAGAAAAGAACTGACCACATTACAGAAACAACTGACCACATTACAGAAACAACTGAGCAAGTCTGAGAGGCTTCAGAAGAACACAGAAGGCTACAACGAAGACTTGAGGAAACAGGTAGGCTAGCTGCTAAGAACAATCTAGCCATCATTGAACAAGTCTCTGAAATGCTCAAATAAATGAATTTACAAGTGACGCTTATGTTTTTTTCTTTGCCGTGATTTGATACAATAGGTCGACAGGCTGAGTACAGAGATTCATGAACGGAAGACGAAGGCGAAAGAGAAAGCTGAAGCTGAGACACAGACAGCAGAAAATACCTGGTCAGAAACTGGTGAGCAATCATATTGTGTTTGGATGGTTGTAAAATGAACGCATGATTATTTCCCAGGACCAGCAGTTTGTGAATGATTTAGTTGTGTTTTATGTTGCTCTGCTCACATACAGATACGTTGACCCTTGTCTGTGTGCGTTTCAGATTATTACAACTACTACTATGGAGGAGGCTACTACCACGGTGATGGTGTGGCAACAGACACCGAGGGGATTGTGGTAGCAGAGGGGCAGGAAGCCACTGATGCCTCAGAGATGACAGCTGCAGAATCAACCAATGACCCCGAAACATATATGATTACAGATACAATGACAGCCACAGAGACAGTTACAGAGGTGTCTCTGGAGGGTGGTGTTACTGCTGCTCAACCAGGGGTGAGTTTGGATACCGTCCCCCCCACTCATTCTGTTCTGACTGAGGACAATGAGGTCTCTTGTCTAACCAAAAATAATCTTTATTTAAAGAGCTCATTTCCCTAATACAGGACCACAATCTATTTGGCGGGGCACAAGAAATAAAGGTTTTAGGTTGATGACCGTGCAAAAACGAGTTGGGAACTTTACTTTCTTTACTTGTGTTTGTTCCAGCAAGAGGTGGATGCAGGCTCTATAGCTGACATGCTGAGAGCCACTGCTGAGCAGGCCATGACACAGACTGGCTTTGTGTTTGATGAGACCACCGGGATGTACTACGACCACAGCACTGGCTTCTACTACGACTCGGTACTAAACCACACACGCCATTACTATGCCATTATGTAACAGTCTTTTTAATTGCGTCACTCTCTCCCTCACCTAGGCCAGTCAGTTGTACTATGATAACAACACAGGGATGTACTACTACTACGATGCAGAGAGTGGCAAGTACCAGTTCCACTCCAGGATAGAGGTCCCTACTGTACAGCCTGTCTCAGAGACCAGCCAGGAGAAAAGGAGCCTGGACAAGAAGGGCAGGAAGTGGAAGAAAGTTCCAGAGAGAGCCTCTCGTCAGGAGGATAAGGTAGGTGACTATACTGGAGATGAAGCGCTACAGGAGAATTACAGCATATTCTGGATTTATATTCCTTTGAAATAATGATTAAGAAGGGGTAATTGTTTTAACTAGCTACATATTTCTCATTGTTGTGTATAACTGACCTGTTATCCCTACTGTTTTTGAATTGTGCTCATTGGCTGACATGAGGCTCCTGAGACATCTCACCTTCAGAAGTTTAGTGATTGTAATGTACTTCTTTAAGATACATTTCAACTCTGATCTATGTGGTCTCAGTTTTTAGTTTTTATTTGCAGGAGTGGTTTTAGAATTTCTGCAGCTATAGCCTTGGTTATTTATCCTGCAGAGTCTACTACATTTTCGTCAGGTACAGAGTTTTAGCTATTGCTCGCTGCCATTTAGTCGACTGAATGCTATTCCTCTGGTCGTGGGTAGAAGACGTGATTCACTCACTGACTAACATGGACAATTTCCTATTTCTGGAACTCAGTTTCTCGTAGAGATAGACTTTTTACACTCCTCACATCAAACTCTACTTTTCTAGCAGAAAGACCCCATGCAGACATGATGTATAGCTCCACCGCTCTAGTGCAACGAAAGGGCATGTTTCAGAGCTCAGGGATGTGGCTGCTTGGTCTGGTCAAGAGTATGCTTTTGAGGATCACTGTTATTGTGTTGCAGCTTGAGTCAATGAATTGACTGTGAAGGCAGTATAGGCCTACTGTCTTTGAAAACGGAGACCCATATATCCAAAAATGATCCCTAAACAATGCAGGGAGGTTCCGATGCGGAGCCCGCTGTCCAAATTCCTAGAAAGTCCCGTGTCCACCTATTTAGTTCTCTGGAGATGCTTCAGGTGAATCCTCCCTTCTGATTGGTTGCATGTCTGCTCACAGGGCCTTGTAAAGGAGCTCGAGTTTGAGGAGTGGATCGAGCGGCGACTCCCCAAGAGGGGAGTGGCCTCGCGCAGGCAAAGGGGGCGGTCTGTCACTCCAGACACTCCTCCACAGAAGAAAAGCTCTTCAAAGACTCGCCGGGCAAAGAGCGCCGAACGCTTGCTGAAGAGGAAGAAGAGGAATGACTGGTCGCGCTCTGATGATGCGAGCAGCTCAAGGAGGAAGAAGGCTAAGTCGGACAGACTGGGCAGCAAGGAGGAGGCGTCAGGGTGTGATGGCTTGCGTGGGAACAGCGAGCCTGAGGAGGGGGAGATCACCGAGTCGGAGGGAGAATGGAAGTCTACTTCCTCCTCTTCTTCCCCCCCTCTTCGCACCAAATACAGCTCAGAGTCAGAGATGGAGAGTCAGGAAGGTGAGGAGAGGAGGGACACCGTTTAGGCTTATTCAGTCTGTCAACTTTTTCTCACTGTATAGCTTTCACTTTGTTAAACGTCTAACACCACCTGACTATTTGTTCATCGGTCTTCCTCAATGTTTCCTGTAGTTAAAATCTTGCTCAGTATAATTGTCATGGGTATGTGATATTGTGTGCACATTCTGTCCCTAGTTGCTGAGGAGGTGTGGCCGCCCTGTGTGAGGGTGACAGTGGTCAGATCTCCTGTGTTACAGACAGGAACACTCTTCATCATCACAGCTGACTCTCCAGCCACCATTGGCAGGTCAGTACAGCACTACAGTCTCTGGGAGATTCTCAATTGGGAAAGGTCTGTCCTCTCCTCAACTCCTCTCTCCTCCGTGACACAGAAACTGTTAAGTGGTCGAGGAGAGTGTCAATTCGTTAGTAGGCGAACGAAGGAGTCTGATCCGCTCCTCGATTACCTACTTTGACAGAGGATAGTGTTTTAAAATACGTCACACCCACTTTGAAATAGGTGCACATGTTTAAAAATGATATGCCACTTATCCTTTAATCCAAGAGTTGTTATCACTTTACACATTTAGTTTGAGATTCCACCACTGTAAACGTAATTTGCCTGATGACCCGCGAGTGAAGGAGTCTCGTTTTTTTTCAGAGTTTCCTCCGCTCCTCGGTTACCTTTGACCTTTTTCAAAAAGGGGTGAGGACGGAGAAGAGGAGGCAAACAAAACTAGTTGGGATTCTCCCAATTATTTTGATTGAATAGGCCTATGAGTGGTCAGTTCATCAATTTCATCACAAGGGGGAGATGAGAGCTCAGATCAACACTTCTGACATAGAAGTTGAAACTACCTGTGGCATTTTGAATTACTGTTTTAACATAATTCTATATTTTCAGGGAAAAGGATATGAACCATGCCATCAGATTATCTGAAATGGGAGTCAGTAAGGTATGGCAACCTATTTCATTGATTTGTTTGATTCTGCTACATGCATTACAGGAAATCTACAGGGCTTCAAATTAGATGTGAATGGTATTGATGGGTTCTATATACAGTACCAGTCAAAGGTTTGGACACCTGCTCATTCCAGGGTTTTTCTACAAATACATTAAAACTTTGAAATAACACATAGGGAATCATGTAGTAACCAGAAAAGTGTTAAACAAATCTAAATATATTTTATATTTGAGATTCTTCAAAGTAGCCACCCTTTGCACACTCTTGGAATTCTCTCAACTAGCTTCATGAGGAATGCTTTTCAAACCGTCTTGAAGGAGTTCCCACATATGCTGAGCACTTGTTGGCTGCTTTTCCTTCACTCTGCGGTCCAACTCAACCCAAAGGGATTTTTTTTTGTTTTATGTAAAAATGTATTTAATTGAACCTTGATTTAACTAGGCACGTCAGTTAAGAACAAATTCCTATTTACAATGACTGCCTACCCAGGCCAAACCCTCCCCTAACCCAGATGACCCTGGGCCAATTGTGCGCCACCCTAGGGGATTCCAGATCACAGCCGGTTGGGATACAGCTTGGGTTCAAACCAGGGTCTGTGGTGACACCACTAGCACTGAGATGCAGTGCCTTAGATCGCTGCGCAAGGTCAGGTCATCTGATACAGCACTCCATCACTCTCCTTGGTCAAATAGCCCTTACACAGCCTAGAGGTATGTTTTGGGTCATTGTCCTGTTGAAAAATAAATGGTAGTCCCACTAAGCGCAAACCAGATGGGATGCCTTATCGCTGCAGAATGTTGTGGTAGCCATGCTGGTTAAGTGTGCCTTGAATTCTAAATAAGTCACCAACCTTTTCACCAGCAAAACACCATCACACCTCCTCCTCCATGCTTCACAGTGGGAACCAAGCATGCGGAGATCATCCGTTCACCTACCAAAAATCTCAAATTTAAATTATCAGACCAAAGGACAGATTACCACCGGTCTAATGTCCATTGTTCATGTTTCTTTGCCCATGCAAATCGTATCCTTTAGTAGTGATTTCTTTGCAGCAATTTGACCATGAAGGCCTGATTCACACAGTCTCCTCTGAACAGTTGATGTTGATGTGTCTGTTACTTGAACTCTGAAGTATTTATTTGGGCTGTAATCTGAGGTTACAGGTAACTCTAATGAACTTATCCTCTGCAGCAGAGGTAACTCTGGGTCTTCCTTTCCTGTGGTGGTCCTGATGAGAGCCAGTTTCATCATAGCGCTTGATGGTTTTTGCGAATATGCTTGAAGAAACTTTCAAAGTTCTTGAAATGTTCTGCATTGACTGACCTTCATGTCTTAAAGTAATGATGGACTGTCATTTTGCTTTGCTTATTTGATCTGTTCTTGCCATAATATGGGCTTGGTCTTTTTCCAAATAGGGATATATTCTGTATACCACCCCTTCCTTCTCACAACTGATTGGCTCAAACGTGTTGAGAAGGAAAGAAATTCTACAAATTAACTTTTTAACAAGGCGCACACCTGTTAATTGAAGCGCATTCCAGGTGACTACCTCATGAAGTGGGTTGAGAGAATGCCAAGAGTGTGCAAAGCTGTCAAGGCAAAGGGTGGCCACTTTGAATTATTATTGTTTTTTAAAACACTTTTTTGGTTACTACATGATTCCATGTGTCATTTCATTGTTTTCATGTCTTTACTATTATTCTACAATGTAGAAAATAGTAAAAATAAAGAAAAATCCTGGAATGAGTAGGTGTCAACTTTAAAAAAAAAAATGTTTAATCCCAGTTTCATGCAGAGGTGTACTTTGACCAGGACCAACAGTGCTACATGCTAGTGGACCAGGGAAGCCAGAATGGAACTGTCCTCAATGGCAACCGAATCCTTCAGGTGGGTCAGACCCACACACACACACACACACCTTGGTTGGAAAGTGAGGTAGTAACAGTATTGTTTTCACTGCCCTCAGCCCAAAGCAAAGTGTGACCCTTGCCCTCTGACCCATGGGGATGAAGTGAAGATGGGAGAGACTGTTCTGTCCTTCCACATCCACTCTGGTACAGACACCTGTGACGGCTGTGAACCTGGACAGGTCATGGCTCACCTCGGCAAACACCAGAGAAACCAGCCTGAACAGACAGGTGCAGAACACAGCTGATGAATTTGCGTCAATAAATGTGTTACATCCATCTCTGTATGTTGTCTGTATAAGCCTGATGCGATGCTCACACACCTAGCTACCCATGTCCCACACAGCATGATTATTAGTGTAACTAATGCGACAGCCCAGTTTATAACTTTCCGGGTGTGTCGTTCCTCAGGTCCAGCTCCAACCAAAGAGGACAAGGAGCTGCTCAGACAGAAAGAACTGAAACAGATGAAGGTCAAATATGGCCTGAAGGTAAGTGACTTGTTCATCCACTACAACTTCATCTGTTGTCCCCTTCTGCTGTTATGTTAATCAGTGATGAGTGATTCCCATTTGTAATCCTTTGTTGAAAATGTCCTTGCCAATCAGATCCTGCCCTGCCTTCTCTGTGTATACAGTACAAAGATGTTATCTTACAGAGGGTTTCGTCCAATTAAACGGTTCTGTTTTTGCTCGTCTCACATCTTGTTGACATGCACGTTGCAAGAGACTGAGCAGTCCCATAGATTATGAACCTTCTTTCCTTGTCACTAACAGCAGTTAGTATGATATTACTATGTGTGTGTATATAACTGTGTTTAGTAAGTGTGTCTCCCTCTGTCCCAACAGAGCACTGAGTATGAGGAGACCAAAGCCCTGAGGAACCCCAGGTATGTTGACAGGGCCGAGTCTCGTCGTCAGACTGTGGGCAGCGAGGGAGCCTTCCAACGTGACGACGCACCCGCCTCCGTTCACATGTACGTGGTAATCTGATTGGTTCAGTTGATGGCAAGTGTGTGTGTGCACATAATGTGTGTGTGTGTAAGTAGAAAGACCAGGATGTGGTGACTCTGAGTCGTTGCAATGTGCCCGTTTCCCTCCTGGTACAGTGAGATCAGTGAAGTCAACAAGGGAAGGAAGATGCTGGAGAAGATGGGCTGGAAGAAAGGAGAAGGCCTGGGCAAAGATGGAGCTGGAATGAAAGACCCGGTAATCTTAACATTTTCCCTTTCTATTAGGATTTTCCTTTTTTCAGAGATGGGATTTTCCCTATTTTTAACTAGGAATTCATACATGGCTATATTTAAATTGACCAAACCTCAGACCAATATCCTCCACTTCATTTGTCTGGTTTCATCCCAGTTCTTTCCCACTTTGCTCACACATCTGATCAGATTTTTCCCCACTATTCCGGTTTTCCCATAGATCCAGCTGAAGATCCGGAAGTCCCAGTCAGGTCTTGGGGCGGGAGCTGCTGTGTCGGTGGACGAGGCTGGGTCTCTGAGCAAGAACAAGACCCAGAGGAACTGGGAGAAGGCCAGAGAGAGGTTTAATGACACCTGCCAGCCAGATACACCCACAGTCAAGAAGGAGCAGGGCCTGGTAACCAAACCTTGGGTTAAAGGAGAAGTGACTGAATGACATCCTAGGCCAATGTTTCTCAACAGTTCTAATCTGTATCTCAGAAAGGCCGGTCACACAATCCACCATGGAGAAGTGAGTAGATGACTGGACACAGACACACAGGGTGGCCTAGTTCCAATATATTTACTGACTGAATACACTTCTTGGGATGAGAATGGTGCTGGTACTCACTTAGATGTTATTCCAACTTGCACTAAAGTGGGATATCTCTTATGTTTACAGTCCCTTCAGAACTGTGCACTGTTAGGAATGGGCTGTTAGGAATGGGCTAAGGGCGGAAGCAGAATTGGGTATTGTATGTTAAATTGTAAAGAATTAACATGCTAAAGAACCTCCTTGTAAAGCAACTGTTTGTTTGTGGGCTACCTGCGGAATCTATCAACTGTACAATCATGCCTAATAAATGTTGCTTTGATTTTGTCTGCAGTACAAGAGATGTCATTGTTGTAGGCCTGAATACGTTAGTTACATGTACATGCACTTTTCCATGGCCATAACAAGCACCCACGTAAAAATCCGCTGGCATTAGGACTGCACGGATGGACTCCTGTTGCCCGCCTGAAGCGGAGCCGAAAAAGTTTCTCGGAAGTTATAACCAACAGTCTTTAAGTTCGCCAATATCTCGGGTCCTCCGCCATCCATCCGTTAACTCGATGGGCAGCACGACCGAGAACCGCGGATGCAGTTTCGCGCGTTTCTAGACAGGAATTATTCATCCCAACGTTTTACTACTCGTAAAGGACCTAACCCTGGTTCAAGACATGAGTCGGACTTCGACAGAAGAAAGTGAATTGTTCAATGGACCTCAAAAGGTAAGGCAACTGTAAACCGTTAATACTGATGAAGAGGAAACAAGGTCTCACTTGCGCTTGAGTAGTAATCCAGAAAACGTACAGGGAAAATACGTGTATGGATAGAGGTGCAGGCCAACTTGATTGTTATTTTTATTCAACCCAGCAGGTATGCTGTGGAATTTTATACAGGTTTACCACGAATGGCTCTTGATAAGAAACGTTGCGGAATTGACCTATAAATACGTTTGGTGAATTTCAATGTGTACTGTTTTTATTATGTAAGGTAATTTATTTTACTATAGGTAGCCTAGAGCGTTGGGCCAGTAACCGTATGGGCACTGGTTCCAATCCCCGAGCCGAATAGGTGAACAATCTGTTGGTGTCCATAAGCAAGGCACTTCGACATGATCGCTCCGGTTAGTCGTTCTGAATAAAAGCGTCTGCTAAATGACTCAACTGTAAACTGCCACTATATGCATAATTTACATAGGCTACTGGAAGCTCCATATAGATTTAATATTTTATAAGGGAAAGAAATGTTCCCCTTGAACTGATTTTGGTGACAGACATTTTGGCCTACTCACTCAATCGAGAGAGATGTATTTTATAACAGACTGTAGTCATTGGTGCAGAGAGGCGACCTTGCCGGCAGGGGGCAGCCTTCGGAGTAAGTAAGGTGAGCCTACTGAAATGTGAATTAGTATAGCAATACATACTGTATGTTTCTTCCTGTTTTGTGCATATGCACTCAGGATACATGGTTGTATTATAATTTAAGGACACATTTGAAGGTGTTAATGTGTGGATGTAACCCCACTGTTACTTTATAACCTGGTTATAATCAGATCATAAGACACAATTTGGTTCAAATCAGATTAAGGGAATCATGCAGTGTACAGCGTTTCCCCCACTGTGCCAAGAATTTGATTGTTTTGTCCTTGGTACTGTTTGATTTACACTATGTCTAAGCTAGTTGCCAGGCAATAGGCACTTCATGCCTCAAAAACACAGCCCCCCCCCCCCCCCCCCCCCCCCCCCCCTTTCAACGACTCTCAAGTCCCTGAACACTAACCATGTGTACAAAACCAAACAAGTCAAGTCAGTAATTCATATCAAATGTGACCTTTGGACTTTAAAGGTGCAGGATATACTGTATCACCTACACACATATAGATAGCTTAGATTACCCAACACTTCCTCATCAATCAATTAATGATTAGATTTATGGAGTGTGTTTCCAGGAGCTCACAGTGGAAACTCTGTTTAGGTGGCCAACAGCTTTCCAGTAGTCCTAATTCGAATCAAATTTTATTGGTCACGTACACATATTTTGCAATGTTATTGCGGGTGTAGCGAAATGTGCAATGTCTGAGTCCGGAATATGAATGTATATGATGGTGTGTATAGACATTATGGGCAGTATATGAATAGAAAATGTGTGTACAGTAGTAATTACATAGGGTAAGACTTGACTAGAATACAGTGTATACATATGAAGTGAATTCCATTGCATTCGGCTTAGTACACACTGACGAGAGTCGCAAGTTGTTGCGTTTATCAGTACGATGACAGTTTCAGTACAGTAGGAAGTATAACTGTACCACTGCTGTTCATGCTCTCATTTACATCGACGGGGCTGTAGAGGAGCAGGACGAGAGCTTTAAGTTCCTCCGTGTCCGCATCACTAAGGACCTATCATGGTCCAAACACGAAAGCACAGTCGTGAAGAGGGCACGACGACGCCTCTTCCCACTAAGGAGGCTGTAAAGATTTGGCATGGGTCCCTCAGATCCTCAAAAAGTTCTACAGCTGCACCATTGAGAACATCTTGACGGGCTGCATCACCGCCTGGTACGGCAACTGCTCGCCATCCGACCACAAGGCGCTGCAGACAGTAGTGTGTACAGCCCAGTACATGTACTGGGCTCGATTTCCCAGCCATCCAGGACCTCTATACCAGGCTGTGTCAAAGACTCCAGCCACCCAGGTCATAGACTGTTCTCTCTGCTACCGCACCGCAAGCGATACTGGAGCGCCAAGTCTGTGACAAAAAGGCTCCTGAACATCTACCCACAAGTTATAAGACTGCTGAACAGTTCATAAAATGGCCACCCAAACCATTTACATTGATCCCCTTTATTCTTCATTTTTTCGTATCTTTATTTTTTTGCACTGACTCTCTTGCACTGGCTCTATGCACACTCAGTAGACTACCCACACACTCACACATCCTACACTGACACTCCAACACACAGATACACACACTACATACGCTCATACACACATGCATATTAACGCCACACACACTCGCACACAGACAACAGTTTCACACTCTTCGCATGTGCTGCTGCTACTCTTATCTATCCTGATTGCCTAGTCACTTTTACCCCCGACCTACTTGGAGACGCTGTATTACCTCAATTACCTCAAACGATCTTGTACCCCTGCACATTGACTAGGCACTGGTACGCCGTTCTACTGCCAATGTTTGTCTATGGAGATCTCATGGCTGTGTGCTCAATTTGATTCACCTGTCAGCAACGGGTGTGGCTGAAATAGCTGAATCCGTTCATTTGAAGGGGTGTCCACATACTTTTGTAAATATAGTGTATATAGTCTCGTTATTGTTATTTTATTGTGTTACTATTTTTCCTTTTGTATTTAGCAAATTATTTGTCTTTTTAACTCTGCATTATTTGTAATGGGCTTGTAAGTAAGTATTTCATGGTAATGTCTGTTGTATTCAGCATATGTGACCAATACAATTTGACTTTATTTGACTAGGCCATCATACGTTCCTCTTGCATGTCGCTGATGCGGGATACTATATGGGAGATGTAATGTAAACACCTGTTGCCATGGTGAGTGTCTACTCTGCATGATGGTTTGTGGTAGGCACACTGAGGGAAGCCACAACCTATAGAACAGACAGAATGTCAATCATACTAGCCTTGGATGTCTATTTGTTGTTATGGAAAAACAGTTTATTTTCTTGGTTTGCACCAATAGAATCAAGATATCAGATCAACTACGTTATGGACCTTGATTTACATATCACATCATCATTTCTCTGTTTTGCTCCTGTAATCCACCTACATGTGAGATGTGTGGACGCGACGTGTGACACGTGTTTGTGTGCATGCGCATGCGTGCGTGCAGTGGTGTAAAGTACTTCAGTAAAAATACTTTAAAGTACTACTTAAGTCGTTTTGGGGGTATCTATTCGAATGCTTAGTAGGATAGATTTTTTTATACAAATCACGCACTTATCAAGAGAACATCCCTGGTCATTCCTACTGCCTCTGATCTGGTAGACTCATTAAACACAAATGCTTTGTTTGTAAATTATGTCTGAGTGTTGGAGTGCGCCCCTGGCTCTCCATACATTTAAAAAAAAAGAAAATTGTGCCGTCTGGTTTGCTAAATATATGGAATGTAAAATGATTTATACTTGTACTTTTTGTACTTAAGTATATTTTAGCAATTACATTTACTTTTGATACTTAAGTACATTTAAAACCAAATACTTTTCAACTTTTACTCATGTATGTCATTTACTGGGTGACTTTCACTTTTACTCGAGTCATTTTCTGTTAAGATATTTGTACTTTTACTCAAGAATGACAGTTGGGTACTTTTTCCACCACTGTGCGCATGAATGTTTGCGTGCTACGTACACTCTTAAGTAGTCTGAAGTGCTTTTTTTCATGTTATTCATTTGATGTTGAATACATGTTCTGTGTCCGTCAAGAACATTTCACAGATTTTTATGAGTTGGGACAGTTTTATTGTTTTTTTTGTAATTTGCATAAGTATTAGCCCTAGGCCCTACCTAGACACTAATCTAAGGTTATTTTTTATTTCATTTGTCCTGTAAATGGTTCAGGGTAGGATACTTAGGTAAGCTGGTCCAATATCTTTGTAAAAGGTCAGCTGCTGCCTGGAGAAGTTATTGTGGATTTATCATATGAAACACACACACACAATCTCTCTCACATGCTCTCTCTCTCTCTCTCTCTCTCTCTCTCTCTCTCTCTCTCTCACATGCTCTCTCTCTCTCTCTCTCTCTCTCTCTCTCTCTCTCTCTCTCTCTCTCTCTCTCTCACTCTCTCTCTCTCTCTCTCTCTCTCTCTCTCTCTCTCTCTCTCTCTCTCTCTCTCTCTCTCTCTCTCTCTCTCTCTCTCTCTCTCTCACCCACATTTTGTTTTATTCAAATGATTTGTCTCTTGTTATTTTCTGTGTTTATGTATGTTTATGATTACAGTGGCAGGTGAAATTAGACAATAATTGATAGCCTAGAGACACATTTACAGATCACAAGTGCATGTGTTACTCACTACGTTTTGTCGGACGTCTACTTGACACCTATGGATATTGTTCCAGTCTTCCAATTGCTGACCAGTGGTGACCGGCTGTGATGGTGCGCACTGGAGAGGATGACAGCACAGCAGCCTATACAATCATTATTTTCCCTTTTGTGCCTTGCCTATTTGCACATCGTTACAACACTATCTAGCCCGAATGTGACATTTGAAGTGTCTCTATTCCTTTTGAGCTTTTGTGAGTGTAATATTTACTGTACAATTGTTTTGTTTGTTTCACTTTTGTTTATTATCTATTTCACTTGCTTTTACCAATGTAAACATGTGTTTCCCATGCCAATAAAGCCGTTTAAAATGAATTGAATTGAAGAGTGAGAGAGAACAGAGAGAGAGAGAGAAGAGAAAGAGAAGACAGAGCGAGACCTCAGCCAACGAAATGCGATGGCCAGATAGTGAAGACATGAACGAGTGTGATCCAGCGATTTCATGCGCGTTTGTCTTCTTCCAATCAAATATGATTTGGATAGGATGAGAAGAGTAGCGTCTTTGTTGACATAATTTAAGGACAGCCTGGTGGTTACAGATGGTTACGTTCGCAGGCTGGGCTATAGCCTATAGGCTAGAGAAAATCATTTCATCAATCGACATTATTGCGAGCCATGATGGAATTACATAACGCCTATATGCTGCAGTCTATAATAACGTAAATTATGCTCTTTTCTCACTGAACGACTGAATGTAAAACGCAGCGGCAGCTGGACAGATCACAGAGGAAATCACATTGAGCTCCACATAACGAATCGAGGAGCCGAGCGCATTGCATGAATTAACAGAGCAGAGGGCTCAGTGTCGATACTAGAGAGATGAAGGACCTTTCGTTCTCCCCTTGATGTGTTCAACCGGCCACTGGGGAGAGACAACCAGGAGCAGCCGATGCTCGGAGAGAACAGCAGCCGCAGCGCCAGACATCCGCGAGAGTGATAACTCAGCGCTGTTTACTGTCATTTGAGAGCTGGCACCGTACCCGCGGTGAGGCATGGGCTGCGCTCCCAGCATCCACGTCTCCCAGAGCGGTGTGATCTACTGCCGAGACTCGGACGAGTCCAACTCTCCGCACCAAACCACCACTATCTCGCAGGGCACCGCGGCCACCCTACATGGGCTGTTTATCAAGACGGACGCGGCCGATACCATCTCATCCGTCATCACCTACCAGAGCAGGCACTCCGGAACCAACTCTCAACGAGAGAGAAGAGAGAACAGCCGGGGGCACATCTGCATCGAGGCTGAGACCCAGACCAGTCACACCAGTGTCAAGGTAGATAGATTCGCTCTTTCACAATCACAGGGAATGAATCAATCAGTTCACGTAGGCCTGTATTCTGTTCAGCCGAACTCCCGACCTATTCAGAAGGCCAAACATTGTAGTATCGTATCAATTAGCTGCTCCTAATTAAAACCAATTATCCATGAAGCTTATTCCGTCTTGCGAGGCGGTATAGCTAGACTGACATCATTCATGAATAACGTTTTGTGTTCATGGAATGTCTTATTATTGTTTGTTATCTATCTATGTGCAGTCAGTGTGTTGTGGTAGAATTAGCAAACGGGTTTTGTTTTGTTTTGGGGGCATACCCTATAGGTAGCTCGGGCATTCCTGGAGTGATTCATCGAATCATACATAAAATACAGAGATGGAAGTTGTAGTCTGGTAAGATTTGTCAGCTGGTGTCATCACGACAACAACTTTTCATTTCTGAAAGGTTAGGGTGAGTGAGTGAGTGAGTGAGTGAGTGAGTGACACCATGGTGAAAGTACGATGCATGATAACGAACATTATAATGAACCCTAACCCTTTTGGGTAGTGTACGTTTTTTTTTAACATAACATCATTTTAGCATTATGTCATGATGAGCACATGTTCAACATAATAAAAAACATGTTTTCAATCTCAAGAAGTTAAATAAGAAAAATGACTATGGTAAGTGCTTATTAACTGCCAAATCAAGTAACAGGGTTGATGATTTCATCTTAAATCAGCCATAAATCCTCTTATGACAGGGTGTGTAGCTGTGTGCAACAGAGGGGCAATTGAACCTTTTACTGCAGTGGGCTAAATCAGGGTCACACAGTGTTTCTTGGTAGTCTTATACAAATCTACTTTGAAACCAAAATATACACCTCACACACATGATTATGGGCTTTAAAAAAGAAGACACCTGTACCATGTCAGATATAGAGTTGAAATGTATTACATTTTGAGTTTGCGTCCCAATATTACACTTTATATACGTCACAGTAGACATATATATATATATATATATTTAAATGGACATATAAACACTAGATTTTTGGCTGTAAAATAAAAAAAGAAAAGAAGAAGAAAAAATTATATATATTTATATTTATATTTATATAACAATCCACACAAATTATATATATATATTTATATATCAATAACAATCCACACAAATTATATATATTTATATTTATATATCAATAACAATCCACACAAATTATATATATTTATATTTATATAACAATCCACATTTGAGGCCACTAGTCATTTGACTGCAGGAAAGGGCTACTGCCAGCTTCACACAAAAAGGCATGTAGTTGTTAAAACATTTTTAGCCAGTCTATCTATGGGTAACGGGGTTTTTTACCACAAAACACCAGAAAATTGCTCACCCGCTCTTTCACTATAATTTGGCAATTAGATGTTTGTAATGTTTCCTTTGAAAAAATATTTTAAAAGGATTCACAATATTAAAATGAGAATTAAAATATATAAGGGTAAAACGTTTTTTTTAACCCCCTTTTCCTCCCAAATTTCGTGGTATCCAATTGTTCGTAGATTCTGTCTTGCCTCATCGCTACAACTCCTGTACAGGCTCAGGAGAGACGAAGGTCAAGAGCCATGCGTCCCCCGAAACACAACCCAACCAAGCCGCACTGCTTCTTAACACAGCGCGCATCCAACCCGGAAGCCAGCCGCACCAATGTGTTGGAGGAAACACCGTACACCTAGCGACCTTTATCTACTTCCCCGGAGTCAGATGAACTCATGGATACCATTTTAATGTATCTGCGTCCAGTATGACAGACGTAGAGGTAGTGTCGCAAGCCAATGCTAACTAACGTTAGTGCAATGTCCTCCAGTGAATGCGCTAACGCTAGTCGGCAATTGTCCAAACGTTAGATAGCAACTTCCTTCACACTGCACGCAGAGACGAAAATGGTCTCCACGAGTTCACCTGACTCTGTGGACGTAGATAAAGGGCCCCATTGCCAAAATCCCGGAACGATATCTTTAAGGATTCCAGCTTTAACATGAATCACTAATCACATTAAATAATCATCTTCCGAAATAACTTAGTCAAAGCAACAAAATAACTAGGGGCGTTATAATGAAGGTG
This sequence comes from Oncorhynchus clarkii lewisi, assembly GCF_045791955.1. Taxonomy (NCBI): domain Eukaryota; kingdom Metazoa; phylum Chordata; class Actinopteri; order Salmoniformes; family Salmonidae; genus Oncorhynchus; species Oncorhynchus clarkii. The sequence goes on from NC_092175.1 coordinate 6,435,787, forward strand.
AACACTTGTAGAAACGTTGGGGTTAAGTAGGTTTAAACCTCCAGAGAAGGTCACATAGAGGTTGCACAGAGAGACATATCAAAATGCTGAATTTTGGCACTATAGCAAGTCTTTATTAAAAAAAAAAACAACAAAAAAAAACGGATTTATTGAATTCTCCATGTGGTCTATATTAAAAGGCACTTTGTTTCATATAACAGGCTTTTAAAAACCAATATTGGTGTGCAACTTCTACTTAAAATACCCGAAGGATGAAAAAAAAAGGACTCATTTCGTCAAACGACCGCTCTATGAACTCATTGCTCAAAACTGTTAAGGGACACTCTGAATCCTCTGAGGCGTAATCATGCTGTTTGGTAGGTGTACTTTTTACTGCTCTCTGAGGGCATAGGCCTGGGTTGCTGTTATGGATTATGTGACAAATGTGTCAGGGTACAAACAGCGTTATACCAATAAAACATTATTGACTAATTGATTGATAGACAAACTGACGGATTAATTAACTGACCGACTGACTGACATCTCTCATCTGTAATGTCATCCGTATGACACAGTGTCACGTGGGTCGTATAACAGAGGGGTAACGGACTTCGCAACGGGTGTCACCAAGAGTCTAGTGACAAAGTAACATGTGACGTGACAGGGCTGGATGACATGTGGACATCTGAGAAACGGGTTGTAAACGTGAGGAGCATGTCAACACACGCTGTGTGTCTGTGTGTGTTTGTGAGTAAAGCATGAGGGCGGACCGACGCAACGTCCTCACGTTATTGAACTCCTTTCGCCACTTCTAATGAGGCTGAGGTAACCCGTTCACGTTCACATTGCGGATCGTCCATTCCAATGGACATCAGGCCTGAATGGGGCCGATTCAGACCCACGTTTACGTAATTGTCTAGCACACTGGGAGGAAGGCCTGTGAAGTGTAGTGATACACGATGGCTTATTGTCGTTACGACCTAATATCTGAATGGCCTTTATAGATCTGTATCATGAGTTGAGGACAGGTGAGAGATAGCGAGAGGGAGACTCTTTCTCTCGCGTTCTCTCTCATGGTACGAGAAGGTATCATTGATGCTATTGAGCGTCGAAGCCCTGGTGATGAGCTCACTCTATTCCCTACAGGACCTCAGTCATGTTGTTGATAAGCCACCCAAACACTGGTGTGTGTGTGTGTGTGTACGTGTGTGTGCACATTTGTGCGTGCGTGTCTGTGTAAGAACAGTTGTTGTTTACCCTTGTGGACAGAGCAACAGTGCAGTGTTGTGAAGTGAATAGTCACATGTGAGAGGGCTGATGATGTTGGGCTTTACTCTGTACACTCCAGGGCTTCTCACACAGCCTGTCCAGTAGGGAACCTCCACTCTGTGGATGCAGGGTTTTGTTACAGCCCAGCACTAACTTGATTCAAATAATCAATGGAAGATTAGTCTATTTTATTTTAAATAACAGGTGTGATATAGTGCTGTAGCTCCTTGAGCAAACTGTGTGTAACCTAACGTAGCAGGTGTAAAATAAATCTATTTCTGGTCCTGAGTAGGAAAAAAAACTGTTGAGGGAGGTTCTCTTCTGCACTGTTTTTTTATTTATTTTTTAAACAACATGTTTATAGATTTTTCTTCTTTAATAAGCAGAAATATGACATGAAAAAAATGACAGCAAAACCACATCAAAAGTTAACAGCAACTAGACTACTAGACTACTATACCACAATCCCATAACCTACAAAAACCCCAAGACAAAACACACCACATAAATAATCCATGTCACACCCTGGCGCGGGACGTGGACCCCACTCCAACATAGTCTTAGTCCACTTACATCACGTCCCTAGATTGGCGACCCTCGCCGCCGACCTTGGCCTAGTAACCCTAACCAAGGGCCCCACTGGACTGTGGGGCAGCTCCGGACTGAGGGACAGCTCGGGACTGAGGGGTAGCTCGGGACTGAGGGGTAGCTCGGGACTGAGGGGTAGCTCGGGACTGAGAGGAAGCTCGGGACTGAGAGGAAGCTCAGGCAGGTTGATGACTCTGGTAGATCCTGGCTGACTGGCGGATCTGGCAGATCCTGGCTGACTGGCGGATCCTGGCTGAATGGCGGCTCCTGGCTGAATGGCGGATCCTGGCTGACTGGCGGCTCCGGCAGATCCTGGCTGACTGGCGGATCCAGGCTGAATGGCGGATCCTTGCTGAATGGCGGATCCTGGCAGACTGGCGGATCTAGCGGATCCTGGCATACTGGCGGATCTGGCGGATACTGGCGGATCTGGCTGCTCCATGCTGACTGGCGGCTCTGGCTGCTCCATGCTGACTGGCGGCTCTGGCTGCTCCATGCTGACTGGCGGCTCTGGCTGCGCTGGACAGGCGGGAGACTCCGGCAGCGCTGGAGAGAAGGAAGGCTCTGGCAGCGCTGGACAGGCGGGAGACTCCGGCAGCGCTGGAGAGGCGAGACGCACTGTAGGCCTGATGCGTGGTGCTGGCACTGGTGTTACTGGGCCGAGGACACGCACAGGAAGCCTGGTGCAGGGAGCTGCCACCGGAGGGCTGGTGCGTGGAGGTGGTACTGGATAGACCGGACCGTGCAGGCGCACTGGAGCTCTTAAGCACCGAGCCTACCCAACCTTACCTGGTTGAATGCTCCCGGTCACCCTGCCAGTGCTGCGAGGTGGAATAGCCCGCACTGGGCTTTGCAGGCGAACCGGGGACACCGTGCGCAAGGCTGGTGCCATGTAAGCCGGCCCAAGGAGACGCACTGGAGACCAGATGCGTAGAGCCGGCTTCATGACACTTGGCTCGATGCCCACTCTAGCCCGGTCGATACGAGGAGCTAGTATGTACCGCACCGGGCTATGCACCTGCACTGGAGACACCGTGCGCTCCACAGCATAACACGGTGCCTGCCCGGTCTCTCTAGCCCCCCGGTAAGCACAGGAAGTTGGCGCAGGTCTCCTACCTGGCTTCGCCATACTCCCTGTGTGCCCCCCCCAATAAATTTTTGGGGCTGACTCTCGGGCTTCCATCCACACCGCCGTGCTCGTCTCTTCAATTCCATTCTCCTATAACGCACTGCTCCGGCACTCTCCCTGGGTCGACCGCCCACCTGTCTTTTTCCTCCCAAGTAGTATAGTCCATACTTCGCTGCTCCTGCTGCCGCTGCCTGTCACCACGCCGCTTGGTCCTGTTGTGGTGGGTGATTCTGTTAAGGTTTTCTTCCGGTGAAAGAGAGGAGGACCAAAATGCAGCGTTGTTATCTCGATACATCTTTAATAAAGATAATAACGAACAATACTAAACGTAACGTGACAAACCGAAACAGCCCTATCTGGTGCAAACAGAGACAGGAACAATCACCCACGAAACACTCAAAGAATATGGCTGCATAAATATGGTTCCCAATCAGAGACAACGATAAACACCTGCCTCTGATTGAGAACCACTCCAGGCAACCATAGACTTTCCTAGACTACTATACTATACCACAATCCCATAACCTACAAAAACCCCAAGACAAAACACACCACATAAATCACCCATGTCACACCCTGGCTTGACCAAAATAATAAAGAAAACACAAAATACTAAGACCAGGGCGTGACAATTTTGATACCTCCTTCCAAAAATCTTGAATTTTCTCACAGCCCCACAGACAATGAACCAGAGTTCCTTTAGAGTGATTGCACTTGTAGCATATATGTGGAATTGTACAACTAAACGTATTTAACTTAGCACGGGTTACATATGTTCGTATCAACCAGTTGTATTGCAATAGTTTTAGCCGAGTATTCAGTCTGTCTGAGCCTTAATACATATACTACTCACATTCGTCCAAGACTATGTCCTCCCGAATATCTTCCTTCCAAGAGTTCAGTTTGTGCGCAGAGGATTCGGTTGAGCCAGACTCATATTGTATAGAGCGGAAATTCTACCCCTACCATTACAATGGGTTGAGATCGTATTTTCTAAAGTGGACAGAAGGGGATCTGTTAGATTTTGGTTTGGGCAGCCGTGAGGAAGCTCCTTAGCTGTAAATAAAACATTTAAAAAAATGTTTTCTAGGAATGTCATATTTTGCTATGAGTTCTTCAATTGACATTAAAATACCTTCTTTATACAGATCTCAAACTTTCCTTGAACCCTTGCTGGCCCATAGTTGGAAACCCGGATCAGCTCTCCCAGGAGTGAAACTGTGGTTTCCCCAGATAGAACTAAACATGACAAAGAATGCGTTTCACCAAGGAAATTCTACATCTCATACCAAACGCTGATCGTATTAAAAACAAAGGGATTATGTTTTTTGTTTTGTCTTGATATCAGCTGAGTAAATGTAGAGGTTAAGGGGTGATTTGGGTACAACTGAAGACATTTCAATCCCCATCCACGAAGGGAGAGACTTGGAGGTAAAATAGTACATAGCAGTGCGAAGCTGAGCTGCCCAGTCATACCACTGGATATTAGGCAAATTTCCTCCTCCTTTAGTGTCATAATTGAGGATTTTGCGTTATTTATGTTGTATCCTGAGAATGCCCCAAACGCTTTGATTAGGTCCAGAAGTTTGGGTATGGAATTGCACAAGTCTGTAAGAAACAAATGTACATTGTCTGCATAAAGGGCAATTCGATGTTCCAGCTGATCTATTCTGATACCTGAACTATTGGGGTGGGACCTAACAGCTATGGCTAGAGGCTCAATGGCTAGGATAAACAGGAGAGGAGAACGAGGGTAGCCCTGCCTAGAACCCCTGCAGATGTCAAAAGGTTTAGATTTCTGAATTAGTAGTAAGGATCTCTGCAGTGGGATTTGTATATAGTATCTTCATCTATTTACAAAAGCTCTCACCACAACCACCACAAAACACTTCAAAAAGGTAGGGCCACTCAACCCTGTCGAAGGCCTTCTCTGGTCCAGCGACAGGATTGCAGTGTCTGACGAGCCAAATCTAGTATGTAGAACATTTATCACTCTCCTAACATTATGAAATCCTTCACGACCTTGAATAAAGCCATTTTGGTCTCTACCCAGCACATCCGGGAGAAAACCCTCCAACCTCCTCGCAAGTGCTTTACAAAGAACCTCAAAAGTGAAATACATGATAGGAATCACATTTGGTATGCAGCGTTCCCGGGTTTTAGGAGCAGAGTGATCAGAGCTTCTCTTAAAGAAGGGGGCAGGAGACCATTTTCGTAAGTTTCCAAAAAACATCTCCAGGAGGGGAGTGCAGTTTGTTATTAAATCTCTTGTAGATGTCAATGGGCAGCCCATCTGGGCCAGATGCTCTCCCCAACTTCATACTGTCAATTGCATTGGAAATTTCATCCACAGTCAGCTCAGCATTAAGAATATCCTGAGATTCATCTGAAACATTGGGGAACTCCAATCTATCTAAAAAAAAATAAAAGCTAGCCTGGGTATCAGTTTCAGGAGGATATTCTGATGCATATCATTTTTCATAAAAGGATTTAAAGGTATTGTTCATCTCCCGAGGGTCTACCATCACAGCTCCCCCTGCATCCTGAATTGATTGCTCTCTCTGCTTGCTGCTGTTTGATTCGCCAGGCCAACAGCTTCCCAGCTTTTTCTCCCTTGTGATTTATATGATTTAATATGATTGGTTTAGTCTCAATAAGCTTGCTGCAGCTCTACCCGCAGGAATTCTGTTATATCAAGCCCTGAGCAAGAGCAACACCTTGTGGAATTAGTGAGGAAAATGTCTCTCTCCACAGAGTTTTAATTTTGGTTTCGAGTAATTTCATTTTTTGTTGAGTATTTGTTGACTTGGAGCTGATGAAATTTATAATTTGACCCCTTATGAAAGCTTTACTGGCTTCCCATCTAGTACAAGTTGAAGTCTGTGTTGTATTAATTGAAAAGTATAGGTCAATTTGCTGTCCAATGTATTCTGTAAAACTTGTGTCTTGCAGCCATTTAGGTTGGAAGTGCCATTTAGGTGGAACACCAACTAATTTAGAGTCTCAATATATAAGAGATGCTGGAGAGTGGTTAGAGATGACAATGCTATCATAGAAGCAATCTTCAATTTTAGAGCGTAATGCTGCAGAGATTTTCTTTTAAATAGTCGATTTGGGAACAGGTCTGGTGAGTGCTAGAGTAACAGGAGTATTCCACATCTCTGGTTTCATTTCTCTCCAAATCTCTATTAAGTTTAAATCCTTCATAAAGGATCAATTCTGGCTCCATCTCCAGAGTCTCGGGAAGCCACCGCTCTAGGAATGAGCAAGCATCGCTCCCCTCAGCGCCTCCGAGGAGATATACTATTCTCAAGTTTGATCTCCTGCTGCGGCCCTCCAAATCAACTAGTTTAGAGGTATGCGATTCAACCTTTTCCTCAAGAGAGGTGATCGTTGCCTGCAGGGGTATAATGTTGTCTTCGGCTCCAGAGATGCGTACCTCAGCCTGAGAGATTTGCCCAGCACATTCTTTGACTTCCTTAACGTTGTCTTCGGCTCCAGAGATGCGTACCTCAGCCTGAGAGATTTGAACAGCACATTCTTTGACTGCCTTTTTAACGTTGTCCACTGCATACAGTACATTTTCAAATTTGTAGAGAATTCTGTATTCATATCTTTGATGGCCTTGAGGATATCTTTGGAGCTAATGGCACTGCACTTGTTTATCACCTCAGTCCTGCTTCCACCACTAGCACATGAAGCTAGCACGGCGCCTTTGTCCTCAGACTCTAAACTTTCACTCGTTAAGTCTGGCTTTTTGGTGTGACTTTTCTTTGTCGGCATTGTGGGTTTCAGAAGCTAGTAAACTATTACTGCCTTTCCTGGCACATTAAGCTTAAGGGTGAACTTATTTCAGGATTTCTTTCAAATTTGTAGCGGAGCTAAAAAATAGATGTGACTGATCAGTTCTGCTCCACACCAGAAGCCCTCTTCTGCACGGTTGAACAATCAAGTAAATGTGAAGGAGGAGTTAAACTGGAGTGTTGCTTTGTTAAAACTTCTTAGGGCTAGGCCCCTTTTTTCTCCACTTCCTGTCTGAATGACGTGCCCAAAGTAAACTGCCTGTAGCTCAGGCCCTGAAAACACTTTGAAGTTTGTATAAATGTTACAATAATGTAGGAGAGGCCTCCCGGGTCGCGCAGTGGTCTAGGGCACTGCATCGCAGTGCTCTAGCTGTGCCACCAGAGACTCTGGGTTCACGCCCAGGCTCTGTCGGGGCGATGCACAATTGGCCTAGCGTCGTCCGGGTTAGGGAGGGTTTAGCCGGTAGGGATATCCTTGTCTCATCACGCACTAGCGACTCCTGTAGTGGGCCGGGCGCAGTGCACGCTAACCATTTTGCCAGGTGCACGGTGTTTCCTCCGACACATTGGTGCGGCTGGCTTCCAGGTTGGATGCACGCTGTGTTGTGTTTCGGAGGACGCATGGCTTTCGACCTTCGTCTCTCCCGAGCCTGTACGGGAGTTGTAGCGAAAAGACAAGTAACTACTAACAATTGAATACCATGAAATTGGGGAGAAAAGGGGGTAAAATTTAAAAATAAAAAATATATATGTAGGAGAATATAAAACACAATAATTGAAAATATTGAAAATTAGGTCCCTGGATGCAATTCCTATGGCTTCCACAGGGTGTCAGCAGTCTATGTTCAAGGTTTCAGGCTTGTAACTTAAAAAACGAATAAGAAATATCAGTTATAGCAGAAGGACAGTCTTGTAAATTTGTGTTTGCTCACGACATGAAGACATTACACTAAAATCGGTTTCCTATTGAACATACTTATTTCCGTAAGAAATATTATAGTTTAATTACATTTTAGGGTATCTGCGGAGTATATTTTGACTTGTTGAAACAAAGTTTAGGGGTAGATTTTCTGATTTCTTTCTCTGCATGTTGAACGAGTGGATTACTCAAATCGATGGTGCCAACTAAACAGACTTTTTGGGATATATTGAAGGATTTTATCTAACAAAACGAAACTACATGTTATAGCTGGGACCCTTTGAATTAAAAATAAATAAATAAATACATTTTATTTAATCTTTATTTAAACAGATAAGCTAGTTGAGAACAAGTTCTCATTTGCAACTGCGACCTGGCCAAGATAAAGCATAGCAGTTCGACACATACAACAACACAGAGTTACACATGGAATGAACAAAGCATACAGTCAATAATACAGTAGAAAAAATAAAACAAAGTATATATACAGTGAGTGCAAATTAGGTCAAATAAGGGAGTTAAGGCAATAAATAGGCCATGGTGGCGAAGTAATTACAATATGGAAATTAAACACTGGAATGGTAGATGTGCAAGTAGAGATACTGTGGTGCAAAAGGAGGAAAATAAATAAATACAGCATGGGGATGAGGTAGATAGATGGGCTGTATACAGATGGGCTATGAACAGGTGCAGTGATCTGTGAGCTGCTCTGACAGCTGGTTCTTAAAGCTAGTGAGGGAGATGGGAATCTCCAGCTTCAGTGATTTTTGCAGTTCGTTCCAGTCAGTGACAGCAGAGAACTGGAAGGAAAGGCGACCAAAATGACAAATCAGAGTAAGATTTTCAAAAAGTAAGTGAATATTTAATTGTTATTTGTGAATGTATGAAACCTGTGGAAAAATATTTTGATGTGGGGTGCCAACATCAAACAATCGCATGGCATGTTTTCTCTGTAATAGATACTGTAAATTGGAAAGTGCAGTTAGATTAACAAGAATTTAAGCTTTCAGCCGATATACCGGTAATACACTTATATGTACATAAATGTTTTATATTGTCACGTTCGTTGAATGGAGGAGACCAAAGCGCAGCGTGAGATGAATACATCTTATTTTAATGATGACGAAGAAACACTTATACAAACTACAAAAACAACAAAACGAACGTGAAGCTAAATATAGTGCTGACACAGGCAACTAACACATAGACATAGATAATCACCCACAAAATACTCAAGGAATATGGCTGCCTAAATATGGTTCCCAATCAGAGACAACAATAAACAGCTGCCTCTAATTGAAAACCACTCTAGGCAACCATAGACATACAAAACCCCTAGACTGGTGACAACCCCATAAACATACAAAAACCCTAGACAGGGTCACCATATAATCACCCATGTCACACCCTGACCTAACCAAAATAATAAAGAAAACAAAGAATACTAAGGTCAGGGCGTGACAAATATCAATAATATTTATGATTATTTATTTGAATTGCGGGCCCTCCAGCTTCACCGGAAGTTGTCCCGCTAGCGGGACTGTTATCCCTAAGAAAATCAGAGGTCGCATCATAGACTCTCTTTCCATTTCCCCTGAAATCCGGATGCATCCGGTTGTTTCCGACCCCGCAGTGTGTGCACTGTGTGTAACACATTTTTATTTTATATCTGTGTAAGTAATGGGTCTTGCAGGTCCATGGTCTTCAGGAGTGTTGACCTAATTTCTACCTGATACAGTGCCTTGCGAAAGTATTCGGCCCCCTTGAACTTTGCGACCTTTTGCCACATTTCAGGCTTCAAACATAAAGATATAAAACTGTATTTTTTTGTGAAGAATCAACAACAAGTGGGACACAATCATGAAGTGGAACGACATTTATTGGATATTTCAAACTTTTTTAACAAATCAAAAACTGAAAAATTGGGCGTGCAAAATTATTCATCCCCCTTAAGTTAATACTTTGTAGCGCCACCTTTTGCGGCGATTACAGCTGTAAGTCGCTTGGGGTATGTCTCTATCAGTTTTGCACATCGAGAGACTAACATTTTTTCCCATTCCTCCTTGCAAAACAGCTCGAGCTCAGTGAGGTTGGATGGAGAGCATTTGTGAACAGCAATTTTCAGTTCTTTCCACAGATTCTCGATTGGATTCAGGTCTGGACTTTGACTTGGCGATTCTAACACCTGGATATGTTTATTTTTTAACCATTCCATTGTAGATTTTGCTTTATGATTTGGATCATTGTCTTGTTGGAAGACAAATCTCCGTCTCAGTCTCAGGTCTTTTGCAGACTCCATCAGGTTTTCTTCCAGAATGGTCCTGTATTTGGCTCCATCCATCTTCCCATCAATTTTAACCATCTTCCCTGTCCCTGCTGAAGAAAAGCAGGCCCAAACCATGATACTGCCACCACCATGTTTGACAGTGGGGATGGTGTGTTCAGCTGTGTTGTTTTTACGCCAAACATAACGTTTTGCATTGTTGCCAAAAAGTTCAATTTTGGTTTCATCTGACCAGAGCACCTTCTTCCACATGTTTGGTGTGTCTCCCAGGTGGCTTGTGGCAAACTTTAAACAACACTTTTTATGGATATCTTTAAGAAATGGCTTTCTTCTTGCCACTCTTCCATAAAGGCCAGATTTGTGCAATTTACGACTGATTGTTGTCCTATGGACAGAGTCTCCCACCTCAGCTGTAGATCTCTGCAGTTCATCCAGAGTGATCATGGGCCTCTTGGCTGCATCTCTGATCAGTCTTCTCCTTGTATGAGCTGAAAGTTTAGAGGGACGGCCAGGTCTTGGTAGATTTGCAGTGGTCTGATACTCCTTCCATTTCAATATTATCGCTTGCACAGTGCTCCTTGGGATGTTTAAAGCTTAGGAAATCTTTTTGTATCCAAATCCGGCTTTAAACTTCTTCACAACAGTATCTCGCACCTGCCTGGTGTGTTCCTTGTTCTTCATGATGCTCTCTGCGCTTTTAACGGACCTCTGAGACTATCACAGTGCAGGTGCATTTATACGGAGACTTGATTACACACAGGTGGATTGTATTTATCATCATTAGTCATTTAGGTCAACATTGGATCATTCAGAGATCCTCACTGAACTTCTGGAGAGAGTTTGCTGCACTGAAAGTAAAGGGGCTGAATAATTTTGCACGCCCAATTTTTCAGTTTTTGATTTGTTAAAAAAGTTTGAAATATCCAATAAATGTCGTTCCACTTCATGATTGTGTCCCACTTGTTGTTGATTCTTCACAAAAAAATACAGTTTTATATCTTTATGTTTGAAGCCTGAAATGTGGCAAAAGGTCGCAAAGTTCAAGGGGGCCGAATACTTTCGCAAGGCACTGTATGTAACCTCTGTCACAAGCCCACAACTCATCTCTCACACAAACCCTCCATACAAGTCAGCTAGCTGCCCATCACTTTCCTGGCCCTCTCATGACTTTCTATCTCATGAATGATGTTGTTGTTGTTGTTTTTCTAAATTACTTGTCTTTTTTTTGTTGCTTTAAAACACTGCAATTATTGATGTAATGAATAGCGCGATTAAAGTTGAATAAATAATTATTTATTATTACTTCAGGAGGCTCTGTAATCGTTGCCTGACGATTCTTACATTTTAGTCATTTTATCAGACGCTTTTATCCAGAGCTTGGGGTTAAGTGCCTTGCTCAAGGGCACATCGTCATATTTTTGTTCCTCCTAGACGGCTCGGGATTCGAACCAGTGATATTTCAATTAGTGGGAAAGTAGTGGGGGAAAAAGCAAGGGTACTTACTTTGGTCAGCACATGCTCAGAGTACGTGCGCTGTATGTTGTGAATGTTGACCTGTTTATAGATCTTACTCACATTGGCTACGGAGAGCGTGATCACACAGTCGTCTGTGAGGCTCGTGTCACTGGGCAGCTTGCGGCTGGGCTTCCCTTTGTAGTCCGTAATAGTTTGCAAGCAGAGCCATGATCTGACGAGTGTCGGAACTGGTGTAGTACGATTCAATCTTAGTCCTGTGTTGATGCTTTGCCTGTTTGATGGTTTGAAGACATCACTACATTTATATATTTTTTTAAACATAAAATAGCATTAAAAGTAAAAAATAATAAAAAAAGTCACAAGGATTGACTTTCAAAAGTACATTTTCATAAAAGAAAAGAAAATAAAACAGATAAAAAGCCAGGGGTTACAGTTGTGTAAACAGTTGTGTAAACAGTTGTGTAAACTTATGATAGAGTTCTAAGAATACAGTGTTTTTTTGGTAATTGACTAGATCTAGAGATTTTATTAGATATTGGATTTCAAGTAAAAATATATTACATTCAGACAGATTTCAAATATTTGTTTTTGTGTCTATAAAATTTACCGGAGAGAATGAAGAAATGAACAACTCATTCAGTGCTTTTGTTTTCATTTTACTAATAACATATGACGTCTTCCATCGTAAATATATTGGTCTTATTGATGAAATAAAAACTGTAAATACTTAACTCACTCCAAAATAATAGTTTCTCTTTTTTTATCACAGAAAATGCATATGTCCTCGAAATCCATGAATTTTGACAACAAGTTATTGCAAGGGTACATTTTGTGCAAGATTTTAAACCTTCTGGTTGGGCTATGTACGTACGGTCACTGTGGGTACGACATCATCGATGCACTTCTTGATGAAGCCAGTGAATGATGTGGTGTACTCCTCAATGCCATCGAAAGAATCCCGGAACATGTTCCAGTCTGTGATAGAAAAACAGTCCTGTAGCTTAGCATCTGCATCATCTGACCACTTCCTTATTGAGCGAGTAACAAGTTCTTCCTGCTTTAGTTTTTGCTCGTAAGCAGGAATCAGGAGGATAGAGTCAGATTTGCCAAATAGAGGGTGAGGGAGAGCTTTGTACGTGTCGCTGTGTGTGGAGTAAAGGTGGTCCAGAGTTTTTTTCCCCTCTGGTTGCCCATTTAACATGCTAGTAGAAATGAGGTAAAATAGATTTAAGTTGTCCTGCATTAAAGTCCCCGGCCTCTGGATGAGCATTTTCTACTTTGCGTAAACATGTGTTTATACTTCAATATGTTTATACTTCTGTGTACACAATTAAACAAAATCATTCATTTTAAGTATTGCAAAGGAGACATTGCGCCTGTCATTATTGCTTGAGTTGGTATAGCCTAGAATTATAAATTAGGCTACAGACGGTAGGCTATGCAAGCCATTCAAAGGTAGTGTTCGTCCCTCTATAGGGCATAAGAATGAATGCCCGACACACCCAAGGTATCTCCTGAGAGTTACTTTTAATGCGAGTAACAATGTAACGTGATGCGTTACCTTTAAGCGTAATGTTCCCCAACACTGTTGATGAGTGTGTTGTGTCATGCAGACCATGTAGAATCTTATCTATAACTTCACCATGTTAGATCACACTGCATGGTAAGAAGACATTGTATAATTAAAATACCATGACTACGGATAATCCTGAATTAATCCGGAATAATGATGAGTGAGAAAGTTACAGAGGGTCAAAGATCATACCTCCCCTGTTATTGGTCATGGTGAGAGGTTAGCATGTCTTGGGATTATTTGACCTGTAGCTTTGTCACTCATTATTATTCACATATCATTCAGGACGATCCGTCATCATGGTAGAATCCACATTAATGTAGAAGTGTTTAGAAACATATTATTATGTTTATTATTATTATTATTTACAATAAAAGTGACATAGTACATTTTTTTCCCATTCATTTCTATTGGGCCCAAAATGATTTGAAACACACCAAAACAAACAGCAAATGCATCCAAGAAGTTTGTAGAGTCACAAGCTTGATGTAGTCATTGTGTGATTAGGAATATGGGACCAAAAACTAAACTTTTGGGGACTTTTTTTATTAGACTCTTTAGTTGTGTCAATAATTTTGACCCCTGCCTTTAAAAAACTGTAAGTGAATGTCATTGTGAATGCAGTGAGAGATGTGTACCTGTCGTTATGATTCAGTAATGTGACCTTGATGGGTGCTTATGGCTTCATATTTCCTGTCATGAACACACACACACACACACACACACACACACACACACACAGGTAGATGGTGCTCTGTGTTCTCTGTTACAGTATAACACAGCCTGTTCTATATTCAGGACGGACGGACAGACAGACAGACAGACAGACAGACAGACAGGCAGACAGACAGACAGACAGACAGACAGACAGGCAGACAGACAGACAGACAGACAGACAGACAGGGAGGCAGACAGGCAGACAGACAGACAGATAGGCAGGCAGGCAGGCAGGTGTCAGCTACCAGGTGGTCTGATGAAAGGCTAGAAGAGATTTTAGAGTAGAGAGGATGCATCTGTTTTTTGTTTTTGTGTGAGAGAGTGTGCTAATGTATCTGAGAGCTTTCAGGGAACCATAGTGGGTTTTTTTTTATCTGGGCCAGCGCTACAACACACACACAGCACTGTGGACGCATATAGGCCAGAATAAGTGGCATTACATGAAAAGAGAGAGAAACGGAGAGAGAGAAACAGAGAGAGGGAAAGAGAGAGAGAGAAAAACAGAGAGAGAGGGAATTATGATCAAACCTGTCTCTGCTTGATAGTGCTGAGCTATTAGTGTTTTTTTAGGTTGGTTCGGTTTCATTTAGATTATTACCAAATAATAAAGTTTTTTCGATTTCGGTTTTGATCTTTTTTTACGTTAAATGCGCCATGAAATAATGACACTACTATGATGTTAGAGCTTTTTAATGGACATTTCAAAATGAAAATTTGTGAACATTCAATTGCCAAAACATAGAAAATATTCCATTGTCTCCGTCAGGTCCACATTGGGTAGACATCAATTGAAAAATAGGAAATGACTATGAAATAGTAAAATATTTAAGTTGTGTATATTACTTTGTTTTATTTGATGACTTTATTATTTTTAATTCCTTAAAGTCATCATCTCATCTCTGCTCAGGTAGAAGCAGTCAGCCAGCCAGACCGTCTAATGCTATCTATGTGCTCCCCATACTGAACTGTCTTTAGTCATCCTTTTTAGCTAGCCTGCCTAAGTATTCTGCAGAGCTGTCAACAACATCATTTTACTAGTTCTTCAAAGGGCTCCCAAGTGGCGCAGCAGTCTAAGGCACTGCATCTCAATGCTAGAGGTGTCACCACAGACCCTGGTTTGATTCCAGTGTATCACACCTGGCTGTGATTGGGAGTCCCATAGGGCGGCGCACAATTGGCCTAGTGTTGTCCGGGTTAGGATTTGGCTGGGGTAGGCCGTCATTGTAAATAAGAAATTGTTCTTAAGGATCGGACCCTTTTTTTTAAATGTTTGCCTAAAATAACATACCCAAATCTAACTCCCTGTAGCTCAGGCCCTGAAGCAAGGATATGCACATTCTTGGTCCAATTGAAAGGAAACACTTTGAAGTTTGTGGAAATGTGAAAGGAATGTAGGAGAATATAACACATTAGATCTGGTAAAGGATAATACAAAGAAAAAACAACCGTTTTTTGTTTGTTTTGTACTATCATCTTTGAAATGCAAGAGAAAGGCCATAATGTATTATTCCAGACCATGTGCAATTTCGATTGTGGCCACTAGATGGCAGCAGTGTATGCGCAAAGTTTCAGACTGATCCAATGAACCATTGCGTTTCTGTTCAAAATGTTGTATCAAGACTACCCAAATGTGCCTAATTTGTTTATTAATAACTGTTCATGTTCAAAGTTGTGCACACACACTCAAACAATAGCATGGTCTTCTTTCACTGTAATAGCTACTGTAAATTGGACAGTGCAGTTAGATTAACAAGAATTTAAGCTTTCTGCCAATATCAGATATGTATATGTCCTGGGAAATGTTCTTGTTACTTACAACCTCATGCTAATCGCATTAGCCTACGTTAGCTCAACCGTCCCGCAGGTGACCCACCAATCCTGAAGAAGTTTTAACTGACTTTCCTAGTTACATAAAAATAAATAAAGTAGATAAGGCGTACTTTCAAAAACTCTCTGTCCCTCTCGTCATTGTGTTTTGTACATTCCTCTCTCTTGCGGTCTATGCGGTCTGTTTGTATCTAACCTAACGTAGCAGGTGTAAAAGTGTATCCATCCAGAGATCTGTATATAATGACAAGATGCTCATGCTTCCGCTTTTACAATGGGAGTCATTTTCCCAAAGGCGGGAAGGCAGGCGACAAGCTTACGTCCAAAATAAGCCCATAGAAACTCATTGGGCTTAATTTGTACAGATTTTGGCGAGAGTAATACCTCTTGCTTCACCTCTTCCTCTCTCATCCGTCTCTGCCCGAGCCAGAAAAAACAGGCACGTTTCTGCACATAACTGGGTTGAATATTTGATTAAACTCCCTTCAGTCCAGCCTCCCACATAGTTCTTGAGTTGATTTCACACACCAAAAAATCTAAATGGAACTCAAATAATTGAACCAACATCAGTCAATTAGTTGTTTAATTTTTAAAAAAGTAAAATAATTTTGGTTAACCTCTAAAGGTTCTAGAGTCCAGTCACTCTATGACAGTGGTTAGATGAGAGACTGCTGTGGTTTTGTCCACACACCCTCTAGTCTATACCCTTCAATACACTCTCTATACTCTCTATACACCCTTCTATACACTCTATACCCTCTCTATACACTCTCTATACACTCTCTATACACCCTTCTATACACCCTTCAATACACTCTCTATACACCCTTCTATACACTCTATACACTCTCTATACACTCTTCTATACACTCTCTATACACACCACACACTCTCTATACACCCTTCAATACACTCTCTATGCACCCTTCTATACACTCTATACACTCTCTAAACACTTTCTATGCACCATTTTATACACTATATACACCCTATACTCTCTATACACCATATACACCCTATACACTCTCTATACACTCTCTAAACACGTTATATACACCTTTCTATGCACTCTATACTCTCTATACACTCTATACACTCTATACACTCTATACACCCTTTTATACACTCTCTATACACTCTATACTCTCTATACACCCTTCTATGCACTCTCTATACTCTCTATACTCTCTATACACCCTTCTATACACTCTCTATCCACTCTATGCACCCTTATATACACTCTATACCTCTTCTATACACTCTATACACCCTTCTATACACTCTATACACCATTATATGCACTCTATACACCCTTCTATGCACTCTATACACCCTTCTATGCACTCTATACACCCTTCTATACACTTTATATACACTCTATACCCCCTTCTATACACTCTCTGTACACTCTATACACTCTATACTCTCTATACACCCTTCTATACACTTTATATACACTCTATACACCCTTCTATACACTCTATACATCCTTCTATACACCCTTCAATACACTCTCTATACACTCTCTATACATGCTCTATACACTCTCTATACATTATTCTATGCCCCTCTCTGTCCTCCTACACAGACATGGTTCAGGAACCATAGGAGACACAGGGACAGGGCACAAGAGACCTGATGAGCTCATTGTAGGCACTAATCGCCATACATTGTTGGCCATACATCAGATCCTAACTGATGTCCCCACAAACAAACACAAACAGTCCCTTATCCATTGAATATGACTGCAGAGATGGCCTCATTCAACTCTGTAAGGGAGGCCAAGAGGGACAATTAACACAGTACTGAGTCAATGAGCCGTGATGAGCTGTGATAAACAGATAATGACAGGTGTCCAGAGAGGCACAGAGACAGATATGGGTCAACGTGAAATACTGCATATGTGGAGACTTGGGTATTGGTCTGAGATGTCATTGCCACCGGTGTGGGTCGTTCAACGAAATTAGTGCCTTTTGCTTCCCTTTGGTATTTTAAGGATAAATTGTACACCAATATTGAATTTTAAGAGCCTGTTATATTAAATGAAGTGCCCTTTAATATAGGTCACATGGAGAAGTCAATAAATCTGATTTTCAATATGAATAAAGACTTGCTAAAGTGGCAAAATGCACCCTCGGTGACTTCTAGAAAGATTTTAAACCACTTAACTCCAGCATTTCTCCACGTGTTCACCATCATTGTAAACCCTAGTTATTTTGTTGTTTTGACAAAGTCATTTCTGAAGATGGTTATTTATTCATTCACGTCTGTCCCTCATGTTTAATGTCAACCCTGTTACGTGAACTGAATTTTCATTTTAATATGATGAAACTATTCCTTTTAAAATATTTATAAAAAATAAAAAAAACATTGAACATCAAATAGTCAAATCATAGTGTAAAAGCAGGTGAGCTGGTTCTTTTCGGCCATTTTCAAGCAGAACACGTCAACCCTCTTACCCATAGACAGACAGGCTAGGAATGGGTTTTTTAAAGAAGAAGAAAAAAGAGAGAAAAAAGCTTGTATTCAATTGCCCCTCTCTGTTGCACACAACTAGCTTCCATACCCCCTGTCACAAGAGGATTTATGGCTGATTTAAGGTGAAATGGTCAACCCTGTTACGGTCAACCCTGTTACGGTCAACCCTGTTACTTTATTTGCCACTTAATAGGCACTTTTTATAGGCTTTTTTTTTTTTTTACCTCATGAGAGGACTAAGTGGAACATGTGTTCTTTATGACAGAATTGTAAAATTATGTGAAATCAAACATATTTTTTTTCACCAAGGCACAATTCTCAAAAGGCACCGAATTGGTGGAAGGACCCATGTGCATGTCATGTTTGAAGCTGCGTTAGCTCCAGTCTATCAACCGTGTCAGTACTGCTTCTCAACAAGGCATTATTCACATACACCTACCTGTCTGTCTGTATCCCTTAATACTCTTTAAAGAGGCTTGTAACAGACCTGGTCTTGCTGCGTCACTAATAGTGTGAGTGTGAGCGTGGAACATCCTAAGCCGTTAGTCAATAGTCCAGTAGCCAGAAATCCTTCCTGCTATAGTTGATACAGTAACATTGTTCAGTGAGCTAACCAGCGTTTGCTCAGGAGTGTAGAGCTTCTGTTTTTTTTACTGAAAACCTGCGTATGGAGTATTAGCTGGTTGAGACAGAGAGAGAAGGAAAGAGATAGAGAGAGGGGGAAAAGTGATAGCGAGAGAGCGGTTCAGGGCATGTATGGTCCCTGAAGAAGAGGGTAAAATGGTAAGCAGTACTCTGTTTCCCCTGTTTCATTTTTTACTCCTGCTCTCTCGTCTGTTTTTACTCTTGCTATTCATTGTTTTGTTGTTTTTGTTTGAGCTTGAACTCATTCCACCTCTCTCTCTCCGGTTGTGTTCCAGGTATCAGCCACAGAAGAATGCATAGGACCTATGAGACTGACCCAAGAACCTATTCAGGTACAACTGCACTTTACATTCTTCTGTATTTCTCCTGATAACAGCATGCTCCAGTTTAGTGTCCACGGTCCATCAATTATCAGGAGTCTGCAGTATTTTGTTATGCAATTCAGTGATGTTACATGTTGTGGTGGAGCACATCATGGGCAGTTTGTCTCTTCTTCACGCTACTAGAGGCTTTGGAGTGGTGGCCATTTTGATTGGCCCAGAAGAGGATTTTAGGACATGATTAGAAAGCGTAATCAGAGAGATTTTGCGAAAATGACTTTTTGGGGCCTGTACATTTTATTTGCATTTCTGTTATTTAGCATGCTGTTAGCCAGAGCTGTGTAAAACCGGTGGATTCAAATATGCAGGTTGAACAACAGCATAGAAACACATAGGAGGAATCAAATCATATCAAATCCAATTTTACTTCTCACATGCGCCGAATACAACAGGTATTTCACCTTACCGTGAAATGCTTACTTACAAGCCCTTAACCAACAATGCAGTTCAAGAAATAAAGTTGAGAAAATATTGACTAAATAACCTGAAGTATAAAATGTAGTAAAATAGTAACACAATAAAATAACATTAATGAGGCTACGTACAGGGGATACTGGTACTAGTCAATGTGCGGGGGTACAGGTTAGTTGAGGTCATTTGTACATGCAGGTTGGGGTAAAGGGACTCCACCAGTCATTTTTAAGGGTCATAATCCCAGAATAAAACAAATGCACAAGACAAGTACAGTGCATACCAAGCCATGAGGTCGAAGGAGACAGCATTGTGTTGAGGCATAGATCTGGGGAAGGGTACCAAAACATTTCTGAAGTGTTGAAGGTCCCCAAGAACACAGTGGCCTCCATCATTCTTAAATGGAAGAAGTTTGGAACCAACTAAATTCTTCCTAGAGCTGGCTGCCCGGCCAAACTGAGCAATCGGGGGAGAAGGGACTTGGTCAGGTAGGTGACCAAGATCGCGATGGTCTCTCTGACAGAACTCCAGATTTCCTCTGTGGAGATGGGAAAACTTTCTAGAAGGACAACCATCTCTGCAGCACTCCACCAATCAGGCCTTTATGGTAAAGTGGCCAGACGGAAGACACTCTTCAGTAAAAGGCACATGACAGCCAGCTTGGAGTTTGCCAAAAGGCACCAAAAGGACTCTCAGGCCATGAGAAACAAGATTCTCTGGTCTGATGAAACAAGGATTGAACTCTTTGGCCTGATTACCAAGCATCACATCTGGAGGAAACCTGGCACCACCCCTATGTTGAAGAAGGGTGGTGGCAGCATCATGCTGTGTGGATGTTTTTCAGTGGTCCAGCCAGAGCCCAAACTTGAACCCGATCTAACATCTCTGGAGAGACCTAAAAATAGCTGTGCAGTGACGCTCCCCATCCAACCTGACAGAGAACCTCCCCAAATATAGCTGTGCCAAGCTTGTAGCGTCATACCCAAGAAGACTCGAGGCTGTAATTGCTGCCAAAGGTGCTTCAACAAAGTACTGAGTAAAGGGTCTGAATACAATTTTTTTGTTGCAAATATGTAAAAAAAAAACTGTTTTTGCTTTGTCATTATGTGGTATTGTGTGTAGAATGAAAAGGGGAAAAAGTCAAGGGGTCTGAATACTTTCCGAATGTGCTGTATGTCTATCTACAATATGTAGATTGTGACTGTGCCTGTATTCACTATGGGATGTGATCTCAGTGTTTCCAGTAGTAGTGGTGGCAAGGGTAGGGGGGTGCATTACTATTTTATACATTGCAGAATAATAGTGAAGACAACAAAACTATGAAATAACACATATGGAATCATGTAGTAACCAAAAAAAAAGTGTTAAAAAAGATTTTAGATTCTTCAAAGTAGCCACCCTTTCCCTTGATGACAGCTTTGTCATTTTTTTGTTGCAAATATGTTTAAAAAACGGTTTTTGCTTTGTCATTATGTGGTATTCTCTTGGCTGAGGTGGCTGCTTTTCCTTCACTTTGCGGTCCAACTCATTCTAAACCATCTCAATTGGGTTGAGGTTGGGTGATTGTGGAGGCCAGGTCATCGGATGCAGCACTCCATCACTCTCCTTCTTGGTCAAATATCTCTTACACAGCCTGGAGGAGTTGGGTCATTGTCCTGTTGAAAAACAAATAATAGTCCCACTAAGCGCAAATCAGACGGGATGGTGTATCGCTGCAGAATGCTGTGGTAGACATTCTGGTTAAGTGTGGCTTGAATCACACCTCTTCCTCCATGCTTCACGTTGGGAACCACACATGCAGAGATCATCTGTTCACCTTCTCTGCGTCTCACAAAGACTCGTCGGTTGGAACCAAATATCTCAAAGTTGTACTAATCAGACCAAAGTACAGATTTCCACCGGTCTAATGTCCATTGCTCATGTTTCATGGCCTAAGCAAGTCTCTTCTTATTATTGGTGTGCTTTAGTTGTGGTTTCTTTGCAGCAATTTGACCATGAAGGTCTGATTCACACAGTCTCCTCTGAACAGTTGATGTTGAGATGTGTCTGTTACTTGAACTCGGTGAAGAATTTATTTGTGCTGCAATTTCTGAGGCTGGTAACTCTAATGAACTTGTCCTTTGCAGAAGAGATAACTCTGGGTCTACCTTTCCTGTGGCGGTCATCATGAGAGCCAGTTCCATCATAGCGCTTGATGGTTTTTGCGACTGCACTTGAAGAAACTTTCAAAGTTCTTGAAATTGACTGACCTTCATGTCTTCAAGTAATGATGGACTGTTGTTTCCCTTTGCTTATTTGAGCTGTTCTTGCCATAATATGGACTTTGTCTTTTTCCAAATAGGACTATATTCTGTATACCAACCCTACCATGTCACTACACAACTGATTGGCTCAAACGCATTAAGAAGGGAAGAAATTCCACAAATTAACTTTTAACAAGGCACACCTGTTAATTGAAATGCATTCCAGGTGACTACGTCATGAAGCTGGTTGAGAGAATGTCAAGAGTATGCAAAGCTGTCATCAAGACAAAGGGTGGCTACTTTGAAGAATCTCAAATATAACATATATTTGGATATGTTTGACACTTTTTTGGTTACCACATTATTTCATAGTTTGATATCTTCACTATTATTCTACAATGTAGAAAGTAGTCAAAAATAAAGAAAACCCCTGGAATGAGTAGGTGTGTCCAAATTTTTGACTGCTACTGTATATATTTTTTACTTGCGTCCAATTATTTGGTTTAAATGAATATAGGGGAAACACTGGAGATATCATTGCATGATAGAATGGTTTCAACATGGCGTAACAATGAGACACCACATGACACAACATGGCATGCGGCATACATGTACACTATATAACTTTAAAGTATTTTCCAATTGTTCCGTTCCGAACAGAAACCCTATTTCTTGGGTTCCGACCAGCATAATAAAGTTCAAACCCTCCAAAAAATGTATGGTTCATAAAAGTTCCATTTCATTTATATTTTAACCCGTGAAATGTACATAGTAATTACATGTAGCTTGTGAATTTACTCCACCAGTTAGTGCAGATAGAGCATTTTGGTATGGAACGGGTAAGCTAGATGTTAACATGTTTGATTGGTCAGATATGTGCAGGAACAAACAAAAAACATTATTATCCGGTTCTCAAGATTTTCAAATAACGGAGATCACTTTCGTTCGCAGTTCTGTTTCTGTTTCCTCTGAAAATGTAGTTTTTTTCCCCCCGGTTTTCAGTTGTGTTCCCTGAACTGGTTCCATCCCGGCTTTACACCCAATGGTGTGTGGGTTGGTGGTAGTTAAGTTTCCGGTAACCAGCTGTGAACAGCTGCTAGTTTGAGGTTAAGGTTGTGTCCTGTGGATTGGGATTAAGGCAGTGTGAGCCTTTGAGAAGGCCAGATTATCTCCCAGGCATTAACGCTGTTGTGTAATTTAGGGAAGGGAGTGTTAGTTACACAAGATCATAGGTGTTTTATGTTTATTGTGTATCTAGACATCTAGGTCTCTGTCTTCTTACATCTCTGTCATTGTGTTTGATGGAGTAATGGAATAGTCCCAAAAGTGCAACCCCCCCCACCATCTGGCAGGCTGAATCAAATGCTCAAAGTGTTTGAAGGAAAATACATACTGAAAGGCTCTATCCTTCATCCGTCCGTCTTTATTGTGCTGAATAAAAACCTCATCCAAACCTCATATCCAGAACTCATCCATTCTTCGTTATCAGGCTGTGTGAAAGCCTCTGCTGGAGGTAGTGTCTGGCAATGTCTGGCTGAACCAGGTGGAAGGACTAGAGACTTTATTACAACCCCTCCTCCCCATACAGCCCTCAACACACGCTCCATTAAAATAACTACTCTCCTCAAGATGTGGAGCGCACCCAGACACACACACACTAAGAGTCACGCAAACACGCACACAAAGTCATACACACAAACAGACACACAAGGGAGCACACGCACAGAAACAGACACACACTCACATGTACAGTTGCGTACACACTCACAGAGAGTCATGCACACGCACAAACAGACAGCGGAAGCACACACACATCCGCACACACAAGTCTCGTACGCACACAGAGTGCACACAGAGTCATGCACACACAAATTCTACTGTACCATGATCTAACTCCCCACTCCCTCTTTACCTCCCTCCCACTTGAACAGAGAGAACGAGATAGAAAAGAGAGAAGAAATGATAAAATGCTCCGGAGGAGAGAGTTGCGTGCTGAAAGTTCCCTCCTGACATTTATCGTTCGCTCTGAGCCCTGGAAAGACTCGGTAACTCCAAATCTACTTCTCTCCGCTCCTTCGTTTCTGCACCCTGTCACAGGACTCCTCCTCAATCAGAGGGATTATTTTCCTGAGGGCTCAGCGGGTGAACTGTTGTTGACTGTAGGCTGCAGAAGACAGTGTACAGGGTGCTCTGCTCTTACTTTGGACAGGGGACTTAGGATGGTCTCTTAACTTAAGAAACCATATGGAGAAACATGCTGTAGCCCCCACTTCAAAACATGGGAAAGCATTTACATGTTGTTCTTAGTGTGAGGAGTAAACCATGCTTATTAGGAATGATCCATCAGATTGATGACTGCTAGTATGTCTCCTCCACACCGTACTCCTTGGCTCTACGCCAAGAGGAGTCCCACTGACAAGACTTGGTGTAAAGCCAGTCAGCTAGATGTCTCTCGCTATCGCTCTGAGAAACTATCTGTCTAGCTATCAGTCTAACTGTCTGTCTGTCTGTCTGTCTGTCTGTCTGTCTGTCTGTCTGTCTGTCTGTTCCATACCTTTGTTCCCCTATCTGTCTGCCTGGTCAAGGGTGTGCAGAGATGGAGGCTTAAAGGATTCTAGCTTTAACCTCTGAACTGTGATTGGCTGAGTCAGCGTGGCACAGCAGTCAGGGGTAGAGGCCCTTCTCTATGTCAGTCCTGCCTTGAGGGCAACACAGTGTGTAAACCACTTAGGGAAACCACTGGGGTTAATCACTATGAAGTGATTGTGTGTTCGAACACACTCCAACTATTTAGCACTTGGATGATAAAGATAATCATGAAAGACATCCACTCGGAGGAGGTACGATCAGTCACTTTAACTCTACCTACATGTACATATTACCTCAATTACCTCGGCTAACCGGTGCCCCCGCACATTGATTCTGTACTGGTACCGCCTCTATATAGCCTTGCTATTGTTATTTTCCTGCTGCTGTTTAATTATTTGTTACTTTTATTTTCTATGTTTTACTTATCTATTTTTTACTCAACACTTTTGTTTTTCTTAAAACTTCTTAAATCAAATCAAAATTTATTTGCCACATGCGCTGAGTACATGTGTAGTAGACCTTACAGTGAAATGCTGACTTACAAGCCCTTAACCAATAATGCAGTTTTAAGAAAAATACTTACATAATAATAAATAAATGTTAGAAATAATTAAAGAGCCGCATTAAAATAACAATAGTGAGGCTATATACAGGAGGTACCGGTACAGAGTCAATGTGGAGGCTATATACAGGAGGTACCGGTACAGAGTCAATGTGGAGGCTATATACAGGGGGTACCGGTACAGAGTCAATGTGGAGGCTATATACAGGGGGTACCAGTATAGAGTCAATGTGGAGGCTATATACAGGAGGTACCGGTACAGAGTCAATGTGGAGGCTATATACAGGGGGTACCAGTACAGAGTCAATGTGGAGGCTATATACAGGGGTACCGGTACAGAGTCAATGTGGAGGCTATATACAGGAGGTACCGGTACAGAGTCAATGTGGAGGCTATATACAGGGGGTACCGGTACAGAGTCAATGTGGAGGCTATATACAGTGGGTACCAGTACAGAGTCAATGTGGAGGCTATATACAGGGGGTACCGGTACAGAGTCAATGTGGAGGCTATATACAGGGGTACCGGTACAGAGTCAATGTGGAGGCTATATACAGGAGGTACCGGTACAGAGTCAATGTGGAGGCTATATACAGGGGGTACCGGTACAGAGTCAATGTGGAGGCTATATACAGGGGGTACCAGTACAGAGTCAGTGTGGAGGCTATATACAGGAGGTACCAGTACAGAGTCAATGTGGAGGCTATATACAGGGGGTACCGGTACAGAGTCAATGTGGAGGCTATATACAGGGGGTACCAGTACAGAGTCAATGTGGAGGCTATATACAGGGGGTACCGGTACAGAGTCAATGTGGAGGCTATATACAGGGGGTACCGGTACAGAGTCAATGTGGAGGCTATATACAGGGGGTACCGGTACAGAGTCAATGTGGAGGCTATATACAGGGGGTACCGGTACAGAGTCAATGTGGAGGCTATATACAGGAGGTACCGGTACAGAGTCAATGTGGAGGCTATATACAGGGTGTACCGGTACAGAGTCAATGTGGAGGCTATATACAGGGGATACCGGTACAGAGTCAATGTGGAGGCTATATACAGGGGGTACCGGTACAGAGTCAATGTGGAGGCTATATACAGGGGGTACCGGTACAGAGTCAATGTGGAGGCTATATACAGGGGGTACCGGTACAGAGTCAAATGTGGAGGCTATATACAGGGGTACCGGTACAGAGTCAATGTGGAGGCTATATACAGGGTGTACCGGTACAGAGTCAATGTGGAGGCTATATACAGGAGGTACCGGTACAGAGTCAATGTGGAGGCTATATACAGGGGGTACCGGTACAGAGTCAATGTGGAGGCTATATACAGGGGGTACCGGTACAGAGTCAATGTGGAGGCTATATACAGGATGTTACGGTACAAAGTCAATGTGCGGGGGCACCGGTTAGGTAATATGTACATGTAGGTAGAGTTATTAAAGTGACAATGCATATATAATAACAGAGAGTAGCAGCATCATAAAAGGGGGGGGGGGCAATGCAAATAGTCTGGGTGGCCATTTGATTAGGTGTTCAGGAGTCTTATGGCGTGAGTGGTAGAAGCTGTTTAGAAGCCTCTTGGACCTAGCCTTGGGGCTAGAGCACAGTCTATGACTAGGGTGGCTGGAGTCTTTGACAATTTTTAGGGCCTTCCTCTGACACCGTCTGGTGTAGAGGTCCTGGATGGCAGGAAGCTTGGCCCAAGTGATGTACTGGGCCGGACACACTACCCTCTGTAGTGCCTTGCAGTCGGACGCCGAGCAGTTGCCTTTACCAGGCAGTGATGCAACCCGTCAGGATGCTCTCGGTGGTGCAGCTGTAGAACCTTTAGAAGATCTGAGGACCCATGCCAAATCTTTTCAGTCTCCTGAGGGGGAATAGGTTTTGTCGTGCCCTATTCACAACTGTCTTGGTGTGCTTGGACCATGTTAGTTTGTTGGTGATGTGGACACCAAGGAACTTAAAGCTCTCAACCTGCTCCACTACAGCCCTGTCGATGAGAATGGAGGCGTTCTCCTTTTCCACGTTGAGGGAGAGGTTTTTATCCTGGCACCACACTGCCAGGTCTCTGACCTCCTCCCTATAGGCTGTCTCATTGTTGTCGGTGATCAGGCCTAACACTGTTGCGTCATCGTCAAACTTAATGATGGTGTTGGAGTCGTGCCATGAAGCTGTTGTTGGTTAAGGGCTTGTAAGTAATGTGACAAATAAAATGTGATTTGATTTGATTATGTGTATGTACACGCACTCAAGCGGCAACACACACAGAACTGTGTATGTGTGGCGCCCCCTGTCTGGCCTGTGTGCGGGTGCAGGGCAGGTCGGCAGATTTTGGGACGGCGTCGCCTGAGATGTGTGTGTGTGTGGAATTTCACACGGCAGCTCCATGGTTACACAGCCCAGCTCGGGATCAAAGGGTGTAGACCTTTCACAGCCTCCTACCAATGCCAGCTCCTTTTCCCCCCCTTCCCTTTTCTCCTCTTCTTCTCATCCATCCTCTGCTCCCTTCGTTCCCTCATGCTCCTGCCAGTCTGTCCGGCATGACTGGCGAGACGGCTCGCTCTCTCTCATCTCCCTTCTCCTCTCTTCTTGGTCTCCCTCGGTCTGTTTCTCTTTCAATCAAATCAAAATCAAATCAAATTCTATTGGTCGGCCTACACATATTTAGCAGATGGTTTGTGCGGGCGTAGCGAAATGCTTGTGTTCCTAGCACCAACAGTGCAGTAATATCTAGCAATTAGTACACAAAGCTAAAAAGTGAAACGTAATTAAGAAATCTTTATAAATCTCTATCCCTACTTCCTTTCTCCCTGTGTTAGTTGTCCATTGGTGTATTGGTGTGTGTGTGTGTGCATGCGTGCGTGCGTGCGTGCGTGCGTGTGTGTGTGTGTGTGTGTGTACACACAAGTCCCTCCATTCTTGCCTCTTGTCTGTTACTGCTCTACTATAGGAGTCAAGTATTGGTAAAGTTCCCATACAGTATGAAGAACAACCGGTCGGTGTACAGTACAGGCCAGACAACTGTTGGTGTGAAATACAGCTCTCATCAGCCATCATTAACCATCATCCACCTGGTTCCTGTTTACTCTTATACTGAACAAAAATATGAACGCAAAGCGCAACAAAAATATATAATATTTCACCTTTATTTAACCAGGTAGGCCAGTTGAGAACAAGTTCTCATTTACAACTGAGAAGATAAAGCAAAGCAGTGCGACAAAAAACAACAACACAGAGTTACACATAAACAAACATACAGTCAATAACACAAAAGAAAATATAGATTTTTGAATTTTTTTCTATTACAGTTCATATGAGGAAATCAGGCAATTTAAATCAATTCATTAGGCCCTAATCTATGGATTTCACATGAATGGGCAGGGGCACAGACATGGGTGGGCTTGGGAGGGCACACTGTGCATTCGTAAACTATTCAGACCCCTTAACTTTTTTCCACATTTTGTAACATAACAAAATGTGTGAGTTGTCAAGGGGTCGGAATACTTTCCGAATGCACTGTGAGCCCACCCATTTGGGAGCCAGGCCCAGCCAATCAGAATGAGTTTTTCCCCACAAAAGGGCTTAAATACAGACCGAAATACTCCTCAGTTTCATCAGCTGTCCGGGTGGCCTGTCTCAGACTATCCGGCAGGTGAAGAAGCCGCATGTGGAGGTCCTGGGCTGGCTTGGTTACACCTGATACATGCGGTTGTGAGAACGGTTAATCATACTGCCGAATTCTCTAATATGACGTTGGATGCGGCTTATGGTAGAGAAATTAACATTACATTTTCTGGTAACAGCTGTGGTAGACATTCCTGCAGTTAGCATGCCAATTGCACGCTCCCTCAAAACTTGAGACATCTGTGGCATTGTGTTATGTAACAAAACTGCACATTTTAGAGTGGCCATTTATTGTCCCCAGCACAAGGTGCACCTCTGTAATGATCATGCTGCTTCTTGATATGCCACACCTGTCAGGTGGATGGATTACCTTGGCAAAGGAGAAATGCTCACTAACAGGGAGGTAAACAAATTTGTACACAACATTTTAGAGAAAAAAGCTTTTTATGTATATGAAACATTTCTGGGATATTTTATTTCAGCATTCAAACATTTTACATGCTGCATTTATATTTTTGTTCTTTATAGATTAAGGAACAATAGCAGGCTTTCATCCCAGGAGATGCCTGGGAAAGTGGTGTGAAGTTGTGTGTTTGAACGGTTAATGTTGCAATATGTAACGTTTTGGGCGACCCGACCAAATTCACATAGAAATGTGAGTTACAGATCTGTCATTCACATTAAAATCCGGTCTAAGAAGCGGTAGATATGTTCTATGTGAGCTATTTCTATGCTTCCCGTTCTTCTGTTTCGTTTTTGCATCTTTTACGTTCGGTTTTGTACACCAGCTTCAAACAGCTGAAAATTCAATATTTTTGATTATAGGAAAGATATTTCACAGCAGTTTTTATGGTGCAATGATTATCTACAGTACAATATACATTGCTTGTTTTGTCACATAAACTGAAATTAGGCAAACTATTTGAATTTTAGCAACCAGGAAATGGCGGAGCGATTTATACATATTGCACCTTTAAGTGATGTATGTTTTACTATTTAATGTATTATTCTTTGTGATACTGTGCTGTATATCAGCACTGATATGCTTATTAGTCTACCGGTCCTAGCTTCATGTTTGTATAAAACAACTTCAGAAAGATTATAACCACACACCATTGCTCCGACAAGCAAACAAATGATTTATTAACAAATTACTTATTAAAGTAACCAATGTTTTGGCAGCAAGCTGCCTCTGTCAGGTAAGAGGTATTTCAGACCATCTGCTCTCTCTCTCTCTCTCTCTCTCTCTCTCTCTCTCTCTCTCTCTCTCTCTCTCTCTCTCTCTCTCTCTCTCTCTCTCTCTCTCTCTCTCTCTCTCTCTCTCTCTCTCTCTCTCTCTCTTTCTCTCTCTCTCTCTCTCTCTCTCTCTCTCTCTCTCTCTGTCCCAGGTCCTGCTGGTGTTTGCGAAGGAGGATGGTCAAAGCGATGCCTTCTGGTGGGCGTGTGACCGGGCGGGTTTCAGGTGTAACATCGCCCGAACGCCTGAGTCCGCCATCGAGTGTTTCCTGGACAAAAGCCACGAGATTGTAGTCATCGATGGACGCCACTCACGATACTTTGAGGCAGAAGCTGTCTGTCGGTAAACTCAAACTGTCTGTCTGTCTGTCTGTGATGGGCAACTTTGATGGGGCTGGGGGCCACAAAAAATCTTGCTCACAGGTCTGTGTACCCGAATCCATACCCTCACACACACACACATTGCATTGTGAGCAAAAAAAAATTGTGGCCACCATCTTGACAGTGGAGATAAAAAAAAATAATTAAAAGTAACTTTTGTGCAATTCCACACATTTTGCCATGGGGTGTAGAGAAAATTATGCAGTTTTATAGCACGTTTGCTGCAATTGTACACATTTTGCCATGGAGCAGAGAGAAGATTTTACAGTTTTAAAACTAATTTCATGCAATTCTCCACATTTTGCCATAGGGTGGAGAGAAATGTTTGCAATTTACAATATGATATCTGGGTGACACTGACGAACCAAATCAATGCCCCCCCCCACACACACAGCCGGTAATTCCACCTTGATAACAAGTTTAGATAGCTGGCCTCTAAACTAATTTAGCAATCTAAAAATGTTTAGCTGATCTATGGATTTCACATGACTTGGAATACAGATATGCATCACAGATACCTCATGATTTAAGGTATCTATTTAAACATTTAAGGGTGTGCATCATAAAACCAGTCAGTATCTGGTGTGACCACCATTTGCCTCATGCATCTCCGTTTGCATAGAGTTGATCAGCATGTTAATTGTTCATTGTTAATGTTGATTGTGGCCTGTGGAATGTTGTCCCACTGCTCTTCAATGGCTGTACAAAGTTGCTAGATATTGGCGGGAACTGGAACACACTGTCGTACACGTCGATCCAGAGCATCCCAAACATGCTTAATGGGTGACATGTCGGGTGGGTATACAGGCCATGGAAGAACTGGGCATTTTCAGCTTGTGTATAGATCCTTGCGACATGGTGCCGTATATTATCATGCTGAAACGTGAGGTGGCGGCGGCGGATTAATGGCAGGACAATGGGCCTCAGGATCTTGTCACGATGTCTCTGAACGTTCAAATTGCCTATCGATAAAATGCAATTGTGTTCATTGTCCGTAGCTTATGCCTGCTCATACAATTAACACCGCACCATGGGGCACTCTGTTCACAACATTAACATCAGCAAACCGCTCGCCCGCACTTCGCCATATACGTGGTCTGTGGTTGTTAGGCCGGTTGGAATAGTTCAATAATTATCTAACATTCAAGTCTCTGGCAACAGTTCTGGTGGACATTCCTGCAGTCAGCATGCCATTTGCATGCTCCCTCAAAACTTGAGACGTCTGTGTCATTGTGTTGTGTGACAAAACTGTACATTTTAGAGTGACCTTTTATTGTCCCCCGCACAAGGTGCACCTGTGTAATGATTATACTGATTAATCAGCTTCTTCATATGCCACACCTGTCAGGTAGATGGATTATCTTGGCAAAGGAGAACAGGGATATAAACAAATTTGTGCACAAAATATGAGAGAAATCAGATTTTTGTGCATATGGAAAATTTCTGCGATCATTTTTTTTGCAGCTCATGAAACATGTTGTGTTTATATTTTTGTTCAGTGTAGATACACTAAAAACTCAAACTGTCCTAATAATCCCACCCAGTATTTATCATGTGGTCAGACCATCATATGCTTCTTTATACAGTATCTAGTGATTAGAGTTATTAGTCACGCATGGTAATATTTTCCCAGAAGCAGAGTGGCTTCTTTCTTTCTTTCTTTCTTTCTTCCTCTCTCTCGTCTCTCTCCTTACTTTCCTCCCTCCCTGCATGTCCCCTGCCAGCCAAGAGGCTTTTGCCATCACTCACATTTATCCTTTCCTCCCACTCTCTCTCCTTCTCTCTCTCTCCTTCCCTCTTTCTCCTTATCTCTCTCCTCTCTCCCTCCTTCCCTCTTTCTCCTCTCTCTCATCTCTCTCTCTCTCCTTCCCTCTCTCTCCTTCTCTCAAAGTCCTTCCCTCTCCCTCCCTCCCTTCCTCCCTCCCATCCCTCCAGTACATTGTGTCCATGGTGAGCCTGTGTAAAGTAGAGAAATGTTCTCTCATATGCCAATGACATCACTCCTCCACTGCCCACATGTTTATACTGGCAATCATTCTAAAGCCTCCTCTCGTGTTGTGTGTCTGTCAAATGAAGCGATCAACTCAATCACACTTATTGCTCTCAAACCTGCCTCGTGAGTTAGCGAGGGAATTTTTTAAAGGTAAAGCACAAAAGCACTTCAGGTCTTCGTATGTTGTCCAAAACATATATTTGATCATTTTGTGGTTGTGAAAATATATATTTTTCTTGACCATCTGCGGGATTCCGAGCGCTTCTGTTTTTATCCGTCTCTTAGATGATCAATCTCTTGTGTTGTTGATCCAGGTTGATTCGTGCCACAAAGCGCTCAGAACACACAGTCATTCTGGCCGTTGTGCCACAGACGTAAGTACACACGTCTATCAAATCGTAATTGATTGATGGCGTTTATTGCCATTCAAGAGGATTATTTTTCTCACAACTGAAGTTACATACATATTCCCACAAACACCAAATATAATGATACATGTTTTCACGTTGATGGTGATAATGACATGCAGTACATGTATGTGTATTCTATAATGATACAGTGCCTTCGTAAACTATTCACACCCCTTGACTTGTTCCACATTTTGTTGTGTTACAGCCTGCATTTAAAATGTATTACATTTAGATTTAGTTTCACTGATCGACACACAATACCACATAATGTAGCCTAGTGATTAAGTTTGAATCCCCGAGCGGACTAGGTGAAAAATCTGCCGATGAGCCCTTGAGCAAGGCACTTAACCCTAATTGCTCCTGTAAGTCCCTCTGGATAAGCGTGTCTGCTCAATGACTGAAATGTACATGTCAAAGTGGAATTTTGTTTATATAGAAATTTTTTTAAATGAATACAAAATGAACAGCTGAAATATCTTGAGTCAATAAGTATTCAACACCTTTGTTATGACAAGCCTAAATAAGTTCAGGGGTAAAAAAATGTGCTTAACAAATTGCATAATAAGTTGCATGGACTCATTGCATGTTCAATAAAAGTGGTTAACAGGATATTTTAACAACTACCCCATCTCTGTATCCCACACATACTGTAAGGTCTCTCAATTGAGTAGTGAATCACAGATTCAGCCACAAAGACCAGGGAGGTTTATTCAATGCTTCGCAATGAGGGGCAACAATTGGTAGATGTGTAAAACAAACCCAGCTGAATAGCCCTTTGAGCACGGTGAAGTTATTCATTTCACTTTGGATGGTGTATCAATACACCCAATCACTACAAAGGTACAGGCATCCTTCCTAACTCGGTTATCGGAGAGGAAGGAAACAGCTTAGGGATTTCACCTTGAGGCTAATGGTGATTTTAAAACAGTTACAGAGTTGAATGGCTCTGTAATGAGAAGGCTGAGGATGGATCAACAACATTGCTCCACAATACTAACCTGACTGCCTAGAGTGAAAAGAAGGAAGCCTAAAAATAATACAAATATTCCAAAACATGCAACAAGGCACTTAAGTAAAACTGCAAAATCTGTGTCAAAGAAATTAACTTTTTTCCTGAAATACAAAGCGTTATGTTTGGGGCAAATCCAACACAACACACTTCATATTTTCAAGCATGTTGGTGGCTGCATCATGTTATGGGTATGCTTGTCATTGGCAAGGACAAGGGAGTTTTTTAGGATAAAAATAAACAGAATACGCACAGGCAAAATACTAGACGAAAACCTGGTTCAGTTTGCTTTCCAACAGATACTGGGAGAGGAATTCACCTTTTAGCAGGACAATAGCCTAAAACACAAGTCCAAATCTACACTGGAGTTGCTTTCCAAAACAACATTGAATGTTTCTGAGTGGCGTAGTTACAGTTTTGACTTAAATCGGCTTGAAAATCTATGGCAAGACTTGAAAATGGCTGTCGAGCAATGAATTTTAAAAGAATAATGGCCACACAGCTGTAATCTTCTCCAAAGGGGCTTCTACAAAGTATTGACTTAGGGGTTTGAATACTTATGTAAATTAGATATTTATGTATTTCATTTTCAATAAATTTGCAACAATTTCTAAAAACATGTTTTCACTATGTAAATATGGGGTATTGTGTATAGATGGGTGAGAAACAAAATATATTTATTCCGTTTTGAATTCAGGCTGGGGTCAGTCAAGGGGTATGAATACTTTCTGAAGGCACTGTATATCTTATGTGAGCTGATGATGATAATGTCATAGTGTGTACTGCCTATGCTGTTCTCTCTACTCTATAGGCCTTCAGGTCAGGAGGAGCAGTCTGTTCTTCCTCTCCTCTGCGCTGGATTCAGCAGAGTATGCACTCTTCTCCTTCTACGTTCTCTATGTACTATAGGGGGAAGAGGGGATATGACTTTATATGGCATGACATCTGCCCCCACCATCTCCTCTGGGACTCTGTAAAGTGTACTGAGCCAGACAACTCAAAACACTCATCCTATCCTATCATCCATCTGCTGAGTCAGTCAGTCAGCCAGTCAGCTAGCTCATCTTATAAACACATCACAGTGTTTACCAACTGTTCTGTACTTTATTGTATGTGACCAGTCTATTTAACATGTCAGCAGGTCACAGCTCTCGTCACATGTCCTACCTCCAGGCTCATAGCTGACCTTGTTGGTCATATTTCACTTCATGTCTCTCTCTCTCTCTCTCTCTCTCTCTCTCTCTCTCTCTCTCTCTCTCTCTCTCTCTCTCTCTCTCTCTCTCTCTCACTCTCTCTCTCTCACTCACTCACTCACTCACTCACTCTCTCTCTGTCAGAGGTATGTGGAGAACAGTAGTGTCTCTGCCTGCTATAATGAGTTGCTCCAGATTGAACATGGAGAGGTGCGCTGCCAGTTCAAACTCAGGTACATTGGGCCTCACACACACACACACACACACACACACACACACTATGTATGACTAAACAGATCACTCTCTCTTATCTCCCTCAGGGCGTGTAACTCAGTGTTCACTGCTCTGGACCACTGTCAGGAGGCTGTGGAGATCACCAGTGAAGACCATGTGATACAGGTATATACACACACACCATTGGCGTAGCGAAAACCCTGCAGCCCCCGCATGGAGGGGGCCCACAAGCTCTGGGGGCCCATGCACTGGTCATCTCATATTCACAGTTGAAGTTGGACGTTTACATGCACTTTAGCCAAGTACATTTAAACGCAGTCTTTCACAATTCCTGACATTTAATCCTAGTAAAAATTCCCTGTCTTAGGTCAGTTAGGATCACCACTTTATTTTAAGAATGTGAAATGTCAGAATAATAGTAGAGAGAATGATTTGTTTCAGCTTTTATTTCTTTCATCACATTCCCAGTGGGTCAGAAGTTTACATACATTCAATTAGTATTTAGTAGGATTGCCTTTAAATTGTTTAACTTGAGTCAAACGTTTCAGGTAGCCTTCCACAAGCGTCCCACAATAAGTTGGGTGAATTTTGGCCCATTCCTCCTGACAGAACTGGTGTAACTGAGTCAGGTTTGTCGGCCTCCTGGCTCGCACACACTTTTTCAGTTCTGGCCACAAAGTTTCTATAAGATTGAGGTCAGGACTTTGTGATGGCCACTCCAACACATTGACTTTGTAATCCTTAAGCCATTTTGGAACTTTGTAAGTTGGGAAAAAATGGCACCGGAGGAGATGGCCGCCGTTTTACGGTCTCCTAACCAATTGTGCTATTATGTGGGGTTTTTTGCGATATTTGTAGATTATTTTATACATAATGTTTCTACAACATCAGGACAGCGATCACTCACCTCGGATTAGACAAATACTTTTTTCAACAACAACAACAACAAGCAGGACTCACACGATATTCTCCAAACACCCCACAGGGCAGACATCCCAATTATTCGCATAAGGAAGCGATGCAGAGGAAGAAGAGCCGGATGCCTCGTCCGGATCTGCAGAAGCCAACTAGGAAAGCTGCCGTTACCGTCAATATTACTCGCCAATGTGCAATCATTGGACAATAAACTAGACGAGGTACGATCACGAATATCCTACCAACGGGACATCAAAAACTGTAATATTCTATGCTTCACAGAATCGTGGCTGAATGACGACATGGATATTCAGCTAGCGGGATACACGCTGCACCGGCAGGATAGAACAGCACACTCCGGTAAGACGAGGTGGGGGGGCGGTCTGTGCATATTTGTGAACAACAGCTGGTGCACGAAATCTAAGGAAGTCTCTAGATTTTGGTCGCCTGAAGTAGAGTATATTGTGATAAATTGCAGGCCACACTACTTGCCTAGAGAGTTCTCAGCTATACTTTTTGTGGCTGTTTATTTACCACCACAGACAGATGCACTAAGACCGCACTCAGTCAGCTGTATAAGGAAATAAGCAAACAGGAAACCACTTACCCAGAGGCGGTGCTCCTAGTGGCCGGAGACTTTAATGCAGGGAAACTTAAATCAGTTCTACCAAATCTCTATCAACATGTTAAATGTGCAACCAGAGGGAGAAAAGGTTACGAGTTCAAAGCTCTCCCTCGCCCTCCATTTGGTAAATCCGACCACAACTATATCCTCCTGATTCCTGCTTACAAGCAAACATTAAAGCAGGAAGCACCAGTGACTCGGTCTATAAAAAAATGGTTAGATGAAGCAGATGCTAAACTACAGGACTGTTTTGCTGTCACAGACTGGAACATGTTCCGGGATTCTTCTGATGACATTGAGGAATACACCACATCAGTCACTGGCTTTATCAATAAGTGCATTGAGGACATCGTCCCCCACAGTGACTGTACATACATACCCCAACCAGAAGCCATGGATTACAGGCAACATTCACACTGAGCTAAAGGGTAGAGCTGCCGCTTTCAGGGTGCGGGACTCTAACCCGGAAGCTTACAAGAAATACCGCTATGCCCTGCGACGAACCATCAAACAGGCAAAGCGTCAATACAGGGCTAAGATTGAATCATACTACACCGGCTCCGATGCTGGTCGGATATGGCAGGGCTTGCAAACTATTACAGACTACAAAGGGAAGCACAGCCGCGAGCTGCCCAGTGACACGAGCCTACCAGACGAGTTAAATCACTTCTATGCTCGCTTCGAGGCAAGCAACACTGAGGCATGCATGAGAGCATCAGCTGTTCCAGATGACTGTGTGATCACGCTCTCCGTAGCCGACGTGAGTAAGACGTTTAAACAGGTCAACATACACAAGGCTGCAGGGCCATACGGATTACCAGGACGTGTGCTCCGGGCATGTGCTGACCAACTGGCAGCTGTCTTGACTGACATTTTCAACATGTCCCTGATTGAGTCTGTAATACCAACATGCTTCAAGCAGACCACCATAGTCCCTGTGCCCAAGAACACAAAGGCAACCTTCCTAAATGACTACAGACCCGTAGCACTCACATCCGTAGCCACGAAGTGCTTTGAAAGGCTGGTAATGGCTCACATCAACACCATTATCCCAGAAACCCTAGACCCACTCCAATTTGCATACCGCCCAAACAGATCCACAGATGATGCAATCTCTATTGCACTCCACACTGCCCTTTCCCAACTGGACAAAAGGAACACCTATGTGAGAATGTTATTTATTGACTACAGCTCAGCGTTCAACACCATAGTACCCTGAAAGCTCATCACTAAGCTAAAGAACCTGGGACTAAACACCTCCCTCTGCAACAGGATCCTGGACTTCCTGACGGGTCACCCCCAGGTGGTGAGGGTAGGTAGCAACACATCTACCACACTGATCCTAAACACTGGAGCTCCACAGGGGTGCGTGCTCAGTCCCCTCCTGTACTCCCTGTTCACCCACGACTGCATGGCCAGGCACAACACCATCATTAAGTTTGCAGACGACACAACAGTGGTAGGCCTGATCACTGACAACGACGAGACAGCCTATAGGGAGGAGGTCAGATACCTGGCCGGGTGGTGCCAGAATAACAACCAATCCCTCAACGTAATCAAGATTAAGGAGATGATTGTGGACTACAGGAAAAGGAGCACCGAGCACGTCCCCATTCTCATCGACGGGGCTGTAGTGGAGCAGGTTGAGAGCTTCAAATTCCTTGTTGTCCACATCAACAACAAACTAGATGGTCCAAACACACCAAGAAAGTCGTGAAGAGGGTGCGACAAAGCCTATTCCCCCTCAGGAAACTAAGTTGGTACCGGAGTGCCAAGTCTAGGACAAAAAGGCTTCTCAACAGTTTTTACCCCGAAGCCATAAGACTTCTGAACAGGTAACCAATGGTTACCCGGACTATTTACATTGTGTGCCACCCCAATCCCTCTTTTACGCTACTGCTACTCTCTGTTTATCTTATATGCATTGTCACTTTAACTACACATCCATGTACATACTCCCTCAATTGGCCCGACCAACCAGTGCTCCTGCACATTGGCTAACTGGGCTATCTGCATTGTGTCCCACCTCCTGCCAACTCCTCCTTTTACACTACTGCTACTCTCTGTTCATCATATATGCATAGTCACTTTAACTATACCTACATGTACTGTACATACTACCTCAATAAGCCTGACTAACCAGTGTCTGTATATAGCCTTGCTACTCATATTTTCAAATGTATTTTTACTGTTGTTTTATTTATTTACTTACTTACACACACACACACACACACACACATTTTTTTCGCACTATTGGTTAGAGCCTGTAAGTAAGCATTTCACTGTAAGGTGAAATACACCTGTTGTATTCGGCGAACGTGACAAATAAACTTTGATTTCATTTCATTTGATGCTTGGGGTCATTGTCCATTTGGAAGACCCATTTGCGACCAAGCTTTAACTTCCTGACTGATGTCTTGAGATGTTGCCTCAATATATCCACATAATTTTCCTGCCTCATGATGCCATCTAGTTTGTGAAGTGCACCAGTCCCTCCTGCCGCAAAGCACCCCCTCAACATGATGCTGCCACCCCCGTGCTTCACGGTTGGGATGGTGTTCTTCGGCTTGCAAGCCTCCCCCTTTTTCTTCCAAACATAACGATGGTCATTATGGCCAAACAGATCTATTTTTGTTTCATCAGACCAGAGGACATTTGATTTGCACTGAGTGGTATGATGGCTGCGTGGTCCCATGGTGTTTATACTCGCGTGCTATTGTATGTACAGATGAACGTGGTACCTTCA
Source organism: Oncorhynchus clarkii lewisi (assembly GCF_045791955.1). Lineage (NCBI taxonomy): Eukaryota > Metazoa > Chordata > Actinopteri > Salmoniformes > Salmonidae > Oncorhynchus > Oncorhynchus clarkii. Next base: position 6,475,032 of record NC_092175.1, read on the forward strand.
GGCATTTAGAAATAGCTTCCAAGCATGTACTAGACTTGTGGAGGTCTACAATTATGTAATTTGCCTATCAGAAGCTTCTAAAGCCATGACATCATTTTCTGGAATTTTCCAAGCTCTTTAAAAGCACAGTCAATTTAGTGTATGTAAACTTCTGACCCACTGGAATTGTGATACAGTGAATTAGAAGTGAACTAATCTGTCTGTAAACAATTGTTGGAAAAATGACTTGGGTCATGCACAAAGTAGATGTCCTAACCGACTTGCCAAAACTATAGTTTGTTAACAAGAAATTTGTGGAGTGGTTGAAACACGAGTTTTAATGACTCCAACCTAAGTGTATGTAAACTTCCTACTTCAACTGTGTATATAAAAAAATCTATCAATCATTTTGACAGTAACTCCCCTTTTTAATTTGCACATGTAGCAAGCCAAGTGTTTGTGTTGACCAATCTACATTGGTATGGGTGAGTCAGGCAGACAATAGTATTCATGCATCGTGCATCTAGTTTAAAAAAGTTAAGGGAAATCAGGTCAGACTCTTGATATGGATGGAGAGTGAGTATGTTCTTCAAGATGGATAAAGACAAGGCCAGACCAAGTGGTGCACGAAAACAACGCAAGAAAGCGTTACCTGATCAAGGTCGTGCCAAATTACCGAATTACCAACTCGTCCTCAACCAACGAAACACCATCGCAGGCAGAAGCTAGTAGGCTTAGTTATGTAGCAGCCTACCAGTCCCGACCACTGTCCCCCGTCCCGGCCATTAAAGTGGCCTTCCTCCTCCTCTTCGTCCTGCCCTCGAGAACAGTGGCAGTTCCTCTAGTGAGAGTGCCAGCCCTCCTCCTCTTCCTCTTCGTCCTGCCCTCGAAAACAGTGACAGTTCCTCTAGTGAGAGTGCCGGCCCACCTCCTCCTCCTCCTCTCCCAGAAAACTAAGCTGATGACTGCCGGAGACCCAGCGGCAGCTCATGAGAGCAACCCCCCTTCTGTGAACACCGGTAAGCCTACGAGTGATGAGACGGATGGCCCTGTAGGCCCTGTAGGCCTATAGCTTCATGAAACATAAAAGTTAGGCTTAACATGAGATAATGACAACCACATCATCTGATAGCATATCGATAGGCAGCCGCGTAGACGTTGCAATTTCAGAACCATGGACAGCGATCGATAGTATATGCTTTGTGAGTGGCTGAAGCGTTTTTTTTTTTATGTAGGGAGGGGAGGGCCCAAACTCTGACTTTGCGGTGGTCGAGAAACTACGCTTCGCCAGTGACGCACGCGCACACACACACGCGCACACAAAACGCAGTCGGTCTTGACCTTTGCTGGGTCGTTTAGGTATTCAGTGAAATGATGGTGAAATAAATAAAGTTCAAATGGAAAAACCAATCCATCTCTCTCCCTCCTCCCCCAGTATGTGAACCCGGCATTTGAGTGTATGATGGGTTACCACAAGGGAGAGTTGATAGGGAAAGAGCTGACGGAACTCCCCAAGAGTGACAAGAACCGAGCAGATCTTCTAGACACCATCAACACCTGCATCAAGAAAGGAAAGGTGAGAGAGCATTAGACACTGAAAAACCTCGGGACCTCATTGAAGAACATCCAACTATTCATCTAGATTTTTTTCCTCCTGTGTTTTCTATTCAGTTGTCTGATTGTAATTCTCTAGGAGTGTTATGGTGTCGCCTGACTGTAGCTTTCTCTAAGTCTAGGAGTGGCAGGGGATCTACTATGCCAGGAGGAAGTCGGGTGACAGTATACAGCAGCATGTCAAGATCACGCCTGTGATCGGCCAGGGAGGGTAAGTCACTGCCTTCACCCCTTCCACTTAAATTACAGAGTTTATCAACTCTGGCAAGCCGCTGTCTTCCTCAGTAGATGTGCGTGGGCAAAATCACTGGGGAAGCCAAGCCAATAAAAAAGCCAAAAGGCCAAATTGTGTCGTTTCCTGTATAATCCATTTGTTCAGACTCCACCGTGATATACAATAAGGTCATGACAGCAAACAGTCACACAGTGGCGGCATGAATTCAACTACACATACGTTTGTTTCATCACAAAACCAGAGAGCAACATCTTTCCGGTGAATTCCACAAAGCAAATATTGCACATTTTGTTATGTTACAGCCTTAAATGGTTATTTTCCCTCATCAATCTACACACAATACCCCATAATGACATCACAATACCCCATAATGACATCACAATACTACATAATGACATCACAATACCCCATAATGACATCACAATACCCCATAATGACATCACAATACCCCATAATGACAAAGCAATACCCCATAATGACAAAGCAAAAACAGGTTTTTAGAAATGTTTGCAAATCTATAAAAAGTAATATACACTACTGTTCAAAAGTTTGGGGTCACTTAGAAATGTCCTTGTTTTGTCCATTAAAATAACTTCAAATTGATCAGAAATACAGTGTAGACATTGTTAATGTTGTGAATTACTTTTGTTGCTGGAAACGGCTGATTTTTAATGGAATATCTACAGAGATCCATTATCAGCAACCATCACTCTTGTGTTCCAATGGCACGTTGTGTTAACTAATCCAAGTTTATCATTTAAAAGGCTAATTGATCATTAGAAAAGTATTTTGCAATTATGTTAGCACAGCTAGAAACTGTTGTCCTGATTAAAGAAGCAATAAAACTGGCCTTCAGACTAGTTGAGTATCTGGAGCATCAGCATTTGTGGGTTCGATTACAGGCTCAAAATGGCCAGAAACAAAGAACTTTCTTCTGAAACTCGTCAGTCTATTCTTGTTCTGATAAATGAAGGCTATTCCATGCGAGAAATTGCCAAGGAACTGAAGATCTCGTACAACGCTGTGTACTACTCCCTTCACAGAACAGCGAAACTGGCTCTAACCAGAATAGAAAGAGGAGTGGGAGGCCCCGGTGCACAATTGAGCAAGAGGACAAGTACATTAGAGTGTCTAGTTTGAGAAACAGATGCCTCAAGTCCTCAACTGGCAGCTTCATTAAATAGTACCCCCAAAACACCAGTCTCAACCTCAACAGTCAATAGGCGACTCCTGGATTATGGCCTTCTATGCAGAGTTGCATAGAAAATGCCATATCTCAGACTGGCCAATAAAAATAAAAGATTAAGATGGGCAAAAGAACACAGACACTGGACAGATGAACTCTGCCTAGAAGGCCAGCATCCCGGAGTCGCCTCTTATGTAAATAAGGTATTTCTGTTTTTGAATTTTAATACACTTACACACAAATAGTGAAGGGGTCTGAATACTTTCTGAATGCACTGTATATGCTTAGTTTAATACAGTGGAAACAAAGTTTAAGATACCAAAAACAATTTAGTCCGATCAATGTTTCTAAATATCATGTGCTGTCTGTGTGTGTGTTTGCGCACAATTGAAAAAATGAAAGGCTTTTGTAGACTAGTTGAATGCCAATGCCATCCTCTTCTCTTTCATGTTGGCAAAATGGTCTATGGCTCTGTCATACAGTATGCTTTTAGTTTTGTTTTCATTGGCTACTTAGCTGAAATGCTTGCGAGCCTAATTTCCTCTCATGGGCAGCAATGAACCAGCTAAGCTAGCTAGTTAACGTGATGGTACTTGCTACCTCTAGGCTACATATTGAACTTCAATCGTCTCAGGCCAGTGTCACAACATATTCATTTATGATAAGATCAGAACTGCTGTCTTAATCGTTTGGCATATAAAGAGAATTAAGTCAAAACCACAAGTCCAAATCCACATCTCCGTCCATGGCTTAGGAACGGGCCGGTTTTGCAAGCTAATTACTGCAGGACATCAACACAAGCAGACAAGAATGATGACATTTTGCTTAGGATGTGATTTGATTGGTGCGAAGCCAAATCCAAACAGGTCTCCCTTGGTGGGTGTTTTTCTGCACCAGGACAACCCACAGTTGAGCTCAATGCTGATTGGCTAATTATTTTTAAATCGTTTTTTCAAGGGAGGCCAAATGCTTGCTGGCATCAATCAATCGAATGCTACGGGCGGACACATGTCATACTCTTTTGTTCCAGACAGCATCAGATACATGGGCTACACATACTGAGACAGAGGGGCGCTGTTTCCCTCGCTCTGATGATTTCTCCGGTGAGATTCAGCCACTTGCGAATTGACAGAAAACGATCATTTTTATTTTTGGGGGTCAAATATTTGTGGAAGCCTGGCTTCTCTTGGCATCCATGAATACACGCCACTGGTCTTCCTTCTAGGAGGACCGCTTACAGTTAATTGGTTGTTAACTGGTTATTAACTGGTTGTTTAAATGGTTAACTGGTGGTTGATAGGTTGTTAACTGGTAAATGGCTACATATGGTTCCCAATCTAATATGCTTTTCTTTCAATCTCTTTACAGAAAGATCCGCCATTTTGTGTCCATCAAGAGGCCCCACAGTGACAACAACAAACAGGTGAGCCATGCAGCCAGTAGTTAGATAAACAGGCATGAAAGTTTATTTTTATGTTTCATGTAACCAGAGCAGTCAAAGTGGTCTTAATCGTTGGTAGATAGCTACATTACCTATTCTTCAACTATGTGTACATAAGAGAAATATATCAAGATTTTGTGGATCAATGGCAGCTCTATGCTGTATGGTGTTTCCTGTGCTTTTCCCTTATATGCTAGCATTGTAGCTATATGGTACACATGCAACCTCAAGTGGTTCAGGGACAGCCCTATGGTAGCCATGTGAAGACCATTTTTCTACTACTGTATGATGCCTTTCATTGCAGTACAATGTGTATGGCAACTGCTCTGCATCCGACCGCAAGGCTCCCTGCCATCCAGGACCTCTATACCAGGCGGTGTCAGAGGAAAGACCTAAAAATTGGCAAAGACTCTAGCCACCCAAGTCACAGTCTGTTCTCTCTGCTACCACACGGCAAGTGGTACCGTAGCAACAAGTCTGCGACCAAAAGGCTCCTGAACAGCTTCTATCCCAAAGCCATAAGACTGCTGAACAGTTCATTAAATGGCTACCCAGACTTTCTGCTTTTCACCCCCTACCTAAATGTACATAGTACTTCCATCAATCATTGAAACGACATGTACATATTGCCTCAATCAATTACCCCAACTACCTTGTACCTCCTGCACTGACTCCGTACCAGTGCTCCTTGTATACAACTCATATATAGCCTTGTTATTGTTATTTTATTGTTACAAGTTTCTTTTGCTCTATTTGTTAATTTTCTTACTTTTTAACTGCATTGTTGGGAAATTGGCTTGTAAGTAAGCATTTCACGGTAAAGTCTACACTTGTACGTTACAAATGTAATTTAATTTGAATTTGTTGGCCTCACGTGTTCCGTACCAGTCTGAAAGCCAGCACTATACTATGTGGTAGTCATTGCTTGTCCACTCTACTGTGTATGTACAGTACCATGTGAGTAAGAGAAGGTGTCTAATGTCAGTGTAAGTTGCTTTGGCATGCTAGCATTGTTATGGCATTTATGTCATCTGTAGTCTATAGTGGCCTGTATTGTTTTGGCTTGCTCACGAGCACATGGTGCTCAGTAGGGTTGTAGGCTAAGAGCTAGTGTTCATGCTAAGCTAAGCTACAATAAGCATCCCCTGCTAAGGCCTGTGAGGGCTAGCAGCCAGACACCGCCAGAGCTATTAATACCTTCAGGCCAAGTTAGCTGTTCCCTGACCTGTGCTACGCTACGCTAGGCTAGCTAGCCGCTGCCTTTCATCTGCAGTCTCTGACTGCCGGTGAGTCCAATGTTTCCATCTGCATGCCAAAGCCGAGCACTGTTCGGTTCTCTCTCCTGACTCTTATCCTTGGGAATCACTAGGTTGTCTCCGGTCCTACATGTGACAGATCTCCTCATCCTATTTGTTTAGCATTATAACATTTAAAAGAGATTTTCATCTCAATGGGGGACAGTTAGCAATTTTTTACATTCACCATCACTCTGTCAAAGGAAATATAGTATTCTTTCTAACAAAGATATCTACACTGAAAATATATACAAACGCAACATGCAACAATTTGAAAGATTTACCTGAGTTACAGTTCATATAAGGGAATCAGTCAATTGAAATAAATGCATTAGGACCTGATCTATGGTTTTCACATCACTGGGAATACAGATGTGCATCTGTTGGTAACAGATACCTTAAATATAGGGGCGTGGATCAGAAAGCCAGTCAGTGTCTGGTGTGACCATGATTTGCCTCATGCAACGCAACACATATCCTTCTCATAGAGTTGATCAGGCTGCTGATTGTGGCCTGTGGAATGTTGTCCCACTCCCCTCCATTTGCTGTGTGAAGTTGCTAGATATTGGCCGGAACTAGAACACCCTCTCGCACACGTTGATCCAGAGCATCCCAAACAAGCTCAATGTGTGACATGTCTGAAGAGTATGCAGGCCATGGGACATTTTCAGCTTCCAGGAAATGTGTACAGATCCTTGCGACATGCGGCCGTGCATTACCATGCTGAAACATGAGGTGATGGCGGCGGATGAATGGCACGACAATGGACCTCAGGATCTCGTCACGGTATCTCTGTGCATTCAAATTGCCATCAATAAAATGCAGTTGTGTTCGTTCATTATTCCTGCCCTTACCATAAACCCACCACCACCATGGGACACTCGGTTCACAACGTTGACATCAGCAAACCGCTCGTCCACACTGCACTATACTGCCCGGTACAGTTGGAAACCAGGATTCATCAGTGAAGAGCACACTTCTCCAGTGAGCCAGTGGCCATCGAAGGTGAGCATTTGCCCACTGAAGGTCGGTTACGACGCCAAATTACAGTCAGGTTAAGACTTTGGTGAGGATGACGAGCCCCCAGATGAGCATCCCTGAGACGGTTTCTGACAGTTTGTGCAGGAATTCTTTGGTTGTGCAAACCCACAGTTTCATCAGCTGTCCGGGGGGCTAGTCTCAGATGATCCTGCAGGTGAAGGCGTCAGATGTGGATGTCCTGGGCTGGTGTGGTTACACGTGGTCTGCGTTTTTTTGAGGCATGTTGGACGTAATGCCAAATTCTCTAAAATAACGTAGAGAAATTAACATTCAATTCTCTGGCAACAGCTCTGGTGGACATTCCTGCAGTCAGCATGCTAATTGCATGCTCCCTCAAAACTTGAGACATACAGTGCATTCGGAAAGTACTCAGACCCCTTGACTTTTTCCACTTTTTGTGACGTTACAGCCTTATTCTAAAATATGTATTTTTTTAATTACATCATCAATCTACACACAATACCTCATAATGCCAAAGCAAAAACTGATTTTAGAAATTTTTGCAAATGTATATATAAAAAAACTGATATCACATTTACATAAGTATTCAGACCCTTTTCTCAGTACTTTGTTGAAACACCTTTGGCAGCGATTACAACCACAAGTCTTCTTGGGTATGACGCTACAAGCTTGGCACACCTTTATTTGGGGAGTTTCTCCCATTCTTCTCTGCAGATCCTCTCAAGCTCTGTCAGGTTGGATGCGGAGTGTCGCTGCACAGCTATTTCCAGGTCTCTCCAGAGATGTTCGATCGGGTTCAAGTCCGGGCTCTGGCTGGGCCACTCAAGGACATTCAGAGACTTGTCCCGAAGCCACTCCTGCTTTGTCCTGGCTGTGTGCTTAGGGTCGTTGTCCTGTTGGAAGGTGAACCTTCGCTTCAGTCTGAGGTCCTGAGCGCTCTGGAGCAGGTTTTCATCAAGGACCACTCCGTTCATCTTTCCCTTGATCCGGACTAGTCTCCCAGTCCCTGCCGCTGAAAAACATTCCCACAGCATGATGTGGGAATTCCAGGTTGTAAGGCAACAAAATAGGAAAAATGCCAAGGGGGTGAATACTTCGCAAGCTACTGTACCTATATATATTTGAAACCATCATGAAACCTATACCACAATCATTTCATTTGACTTTGTGAAAATCCATTTTATTTGGACCTAACTTTTTCCATGTGGTTTCTTCCTTCACAGACTCCATGAAATTATAAATATTTGGTCAAATTATGAATTTTGTGTATGGTTTCCTAGAAACACGTGTGGCTCAATTCACCCCTTTGGCTCAACTTACCCCACTCTCCCCAAAAGGTAAAAGATATATAGAAGTAGAAATCAAGTGATGTGCTGAGCACTGCTGACTAAGGGAAAAGTCAACTCTGGGAAAGACCTGAAAGTAGCACACCCATCTCTTCATTGCAGTGTGATTTATGACGTTGCCCTATCAGCCCTTACAGTACTTTTCTGATTTGGAATCCTTGCGGCCAACTGTTGTCAAGACAGCAGTGTTGTACTTCCAAAAACATTCCTTACCTCAGGACACTTCAGCGGGAGACTATCCAGTAAAATAAAGAAAAAAAGGGAGCAGTCTGTTTCTGCGTAGACCTGGATAGATTTATTGACGACTCATCCTGAATGGAGAAGAATTGTTAGTGGGCGTGGCGTTTGGCCAGAGCGATGTGGATGGGTAGCCAGGCAGAGTTGCTTTGAGCACGAATCAGAACAACTCCTCTTTCTGGTCTTTCCCAGCGGGACACTTGGCCGATGTCCCTAGTCTGCATGTTATAGTCTAGTTGTTGAGTAGACAGCAGGGTCTGTAAGTAGACCTTCACCATGTAGGACCTATTTCTATTTAACTTCCCCCCCCCCCCCCCCCTCTGCTCTCACTGTCTATCATTCTCATCACATGCACCGCCCCTCCCCCTTCATTGCCAAAGCAATTGAAGTAGATAATATACAAAAGTGAAATAAACAAAATAAAATGATCAGGTAACATTACACTCACGGAAGTTCCAAAATAATAAAGACGTTACAAATGTCATATTATGTATATTTACAGTGTTGTAACGATGTGCAAATGATTAAAGTACAAAAGGGAAAGTCAACATAAATATGGGTTGTATTTACAATGGTGTTTGTTCTTCACTGGTTGCCCTTTTCTTGTGACAGCAAGAAATATGTGTCTCTAATATGGTCATACATTTGGCACGCGGTTTAGGAAGTGCAGCTCAGTTTCCACCTCATTTGTGGGCAGTGTGCACATATCCTGTCTTCTCTTGAGAGCCATGGCTGCCTTTCTCAATAGCAAGGCTATGCTCACTGAATCTGTACATAGTCAAAGCTTTCCTTAAGTTTGGGTCAGTCACAGTGGTCAGGTATTCTGCCACTGTGTACTCTCTGTTTAGGGCCAAATAGCATTTTAGTTTGTGTTAATTAGTTTTGTTCATTATTTCCAAAATGTCAAGTAATTGTCTTTTTGTTTTCTCATGATTTGGTTGGGTCTAATTGTGTTGCTGTGCTGGGGCTCTGTGGGGTCTGTTTGTGTTTGTGAACAGAGCCCCAGGACCAGCTTGCTTAGTGGACTCTTCTCCAGGCTCATCTCTCTGTAGGTGATGGCTTTGTTATGGAAGATTTTGGGAATCACTTCCTTTTAGGTGGTTGTAGAATATCGTCTCTTTTATGGATTTTGATAATTAGTGGGTATCGGCCTAATTCTGCTCTGCATGCATTATTTGGCGTTTTACGTTATACACTGAGGATATTTTTGCAGAATTCTGCATGCAGTCTCAATTTGGTGTTTGTCCCCTTTTGTGAATTCTTGGTTGGTGAGCAGACCCCAGACCTCACAACCATAAAGGGCAATGGGTTCTATAACTGATTCAAGTATTTTTTGCCAGATCCTAATTGATATGTCAAATTTTGTGTTCCTTTTGATGGCATAGAATGCCCTTCTTGCCTTGTCTCTCAGATCGTTCACAGCTTTGTGGAAGTTTCCTGTGGCGCTGATGTTTAGGTCGAGGTATGTATCGTTTTTTGTGTGCTCTAGGGCAACGGTGTCTAGATGGAATTTGTATTTGTGGTCCTGGCAACTGGACCTTTTTTGGAAGAACATTATTTTTGTCTTACTGAGATTTACTGTCAGGGTCCAGGTCTGACAGAATCTGTGCAGAAGATCTAGGTGCTGCTGTAGGCCCCCCTTGGTTGGTGACAGAATCACCAGATCATCAGTAGACATTTCACTTCAGATTCTAGTATGGTGAGGCCAGGTGCTGCAGACTTTTCTAGTGCCCTCGCCAATTCGTTTATATATATGTTGAAGAGGGTGGGGCTTAAGCTGCATCCCTGTCTCATCCCATGGGTCTGTGGGAAGAAATGTGTGTGTTTTTTGCCTATTTTAACCGCACACTTGTTGTTTGTGTACATGGATTTTATAATGTTGTATGTTTTACCCCCAACACCACTTTCCATCAGTTTGTATAGCAGACCCTCATGCCAAATTGAGTTGAAGGCTTTTTTGAAATCAACAAAGCATGAGAAGACTTTGCCTTTGTTTTGGTTTGTTTGTTTGTCAATTAGCGTGTGCAGGGTGAATACGTGGTCTGTTGTACAATAATTTGGTAAAAAGCCCATTTGACATTTGCTCAGTACATTGTTTTCACTGAGGAAATGTATGAGTCTGTTGTTAATGATAATGCAGAGGATTTTCCGAAGGTTGCTGTTGACGCATATCCCATGGTTGTTATTCTCTCTCTCTGTCTCTCGTTCTTTGTCTTTCTCTCTCTCCCATCTCTCTCTCGCTCTTTCTCGTTCTTTGTCTTTCTCTCTCTCCCATCTCTCTCTCTTTCTCTTTCTCACCTCTTCCTCTTTCTCCACTCACAGTCATCATCCATATTCCTGAATGTTTCCCATGCAGCCCCAGCCAGTGTAATGTACTGCGTTTTACTTCATATATGTTTGTGCATTCCAGCCCAAGGAGGCAATTAATATGCAAGCCAGCTAAATCTGGCAACCTCGTGTGTCCTCAGCAGTGTTTAATCCTATTTCCCCTATTTGGTGCGCGCTGGAGAAAACGAGAGATGGAGAAGGAGGGAGAGAGAAGAGAGAGATTGTTGAGAGTGAACTGGAAGCAGTTGTCTTGTGCCCTGATACATCCTGTTGTGCCTGATGACAGGAGCAAATTGCATTAGACCTAGAGCAAGCTAAGTTGTCGATAGAGAGAGAAAAAGTCTACTGCTCTCTTTTGAAAGACCAGTGCAGGAACATTAGAGTGTGTCTCACCGCCCAGCTGGCAAGCAGGTATCAGGCCACTGTTGACTCTGATCCAGCACACCACTGTAGACAAGCCCATATCAAACTATCAGACCTGTGTTGACAGCTAATGCAGCTAGCAGCCCAGCAGAACTGACTGTAGCCAACAGACAGTCTGCATGCTGCTGTTAGTAGTGCTGGCTACCAGGGTTGGTGTCAGTTCCAATTGAATTTGAAATTCCTATTCAATTCTTGAATTTACTCATGAAGTAAAGAATGTACTTTCAATTCAATTTGAATTTCACCAGTCTGTCAGTCTGTAAGTTATGGAATTGGATTTTAATTGGAATTAGACTCTTTGGACTGTTTGAATTGGGATTGATTTGAAATTGTAAAAATATGTCACCTTTGGAATTGAATTGGAGTTCAATATTTCTACATTTCCCAGTTAATGGAATTAATGCACTTAATATCAAACCTTGACTGCAGTCCTAAATAATTTATACTTGTATTTTTCCAGTAAAGCTATGATATTGAATTGGGAATTTAATTATTGGAATTGACCAAACATGGAAATGGGAGGGATTTAATTATCTCTAAATTCAAAGACTGACCTGGAATTTTAATTGAATTCAATAGAATTTACAGGGAGATGGAATTTAATTAGAATTAACCCCAACCCTGCCGGCTACCTGCTGCCATTAGCCCCCTATAGAGCCGATGTGTAACATAGGCAGTGACAGTACTGACTTTACCTATGTAACGTCCCGTTTGAGTAGCATTGTGTGTCATGGCAAGAGTTAATCCTGAGTCCGTGTGAGGATGCACTAAATGGATCAGAGGTCACTAGTCATCTCAATCCTAAGGGCACGAACACACCAATAGCGTCTGCCTGCCGAGAGTACCCTCTTAGAAAAAAAGGTGCTATGTAGAACCTTAAAGGGTTCTTCGGCTGTCCCCATGAAGAACCAATTTTGGTTCCAGGTGGAACCCTTTTGGGTTCAATGTAGAACCTTTCCACAGAGGTTTCTACCTGGAAACAAAATGGTTCATACGTTGTTGTACGAATCGGACCAAAATGCAGCGTGGGTTGGGTTCATCATCTTTATTTAACGTGAACCTGCAAGAAAAACCAATAAAGAAACTAACGTGAAGCTATGCAGTGCTCAAGGCAACTATACACAAACAAGATCCCACAACCAACAGGTGGGAAAAGGCTGCCTAAGTATGATTCCCAATCAGAGACAACGATAGACAGCTGCCTCTGATTGGGAACCATACCAGGCCAACCTAGAAATAAATAAACTAGAATGCCCACCCTAGTCACACAACGACCTAACCCAAAATAGAGAATAAAGGACCTCTAAGGTCAGGGCGTGACACAGCCAAAGAACCCTTTTTTCTAAGAGTCGACTTGCAAACTGATTTTGCATTTAGAATCACGGGAAAATGTCGGAAGTCAGACGTCAACAATGTGCTGAACGAACGATAGACAAATGGGAGATCTACATTCGGTGCGGTGTGTGCGACCCTTTACAGAACACTGGAGCCCTGCACGGGCATGAATTTGACGTCATACCCATGTCCCCGACGTTCAAGGCCTACCCGGGGCCGAATGCTGCTACCAAATTTAAAGACCGGCCCAGTTTGGAACCCGAAATAACTTCCTCAGTTCGTAAATCCATTAGCTCCATTGGCTGTCTGTCTGTCACTTGATCCCTGCGCGCAGGCAGCTCGCTCTGCATGCACCCTGCTCATGGCGCTCTGAGTCTGAGTGTCCATAGCAATGGCTCCGCTTGGGCTGCTCTGCTCAATGACGAGACATGAGAGAGCGGGGAGTGTTAGCTACTTTTCGTCATTCTAAACGACAAAACTCAAGGAACATTATTATTTCCTGTGACATAAAGTCTCCTGTCTTTTAGTGATACCCGAGCCACGCCCGTACCCTTGTTATTGATGAGTAAAGAGGCTCTATCCGGCCCTAACCCAATGTATAATGTCGGGGCCCGTCGGGCTCGGGTCGGGTACCAGAGCTCTACATCAAACATCACCTTCATCTCTCTCTTTCTCCTTCTCTCCATCTATCTTTCAGTCCCTCTCTCTCTTTGTCATTTTTCTCCATCTCACTCCTTCTTACTTTCTCTGTACTGTACTCCCTCTCCATCCCTCTTTCTCTCTCTCATCTCTCTCTCTCTCTGAAGGGGAGCAGTAGAGGTAAACTAAGATGACTCACAGTATCACATCCCAAAAGTCGCCTATAGTTTTGGTTTGATCACCCCCCCCCCCCCCCACCCCACCCCACCCCTGCTAATAGAAGTAAGGCCAAATAATTTTTTTCATCACATATATATATATATATATATATATATATATATATATATATATATATATATATATATATATATATATATAAATATAAATATAAATATATATATATATATATATATATATATATGTATATTACAGGTTATATATGTTTTTTATAACACTTCAAGGGGTCTTAAAGATCAAAATCAAATAGCCAAATGATCCTTGATATGACCTTCTTAAAACAATTCCTTCTTAAAACAATTCCTTGTTGCTTAGTAGTTTCGTTATCCTAACCTGTAATTTACTTAACCTGCTACTGGGGCCGAAGGAACCGTTAGTAACAGTGGAGCCCGACCAAATCAGATAGACCGACCTCATTATATTTTCTGATCTGACCTTCCAGTGACTTTGAGCTCACAACAAAAAAAATATTTTCAAATCGTAATTGTTTGTGTTGTGTTGTGCCTTTTTCTATTACATTTGACAAGCGTTTAATTACATTTCTTGCACATAAACGTCATCCCTCCCCACCTACCCTCACCCTTCCTCCTCCTCACCTCATCTCCCCTTACACCTCTCCCCTCATCCTCCTTACAGCCCATCAGCTCCCCCACCCGTCTTCACCTCACCTCACCTCACTTCTCATCCTGTGCCAGCTGGCAAATAGAAATCAATGGCTGTGGAAACAGTAAGAACCTATATTGACTGACACCTTCCCAAACATGAACCCAGCTGAACCCTACATGCGTCAGGCCTATAGATTGACCCTCCTGTGTGCAGTAATGTGTAGATCTATGGGCGCAGTAGTTGGGTAATGTTGAGTCCATGTTGAGACTGTCTTATTAGTATGTTATACGCGCTCACTGCAAGAGAGGAAAACTCACAGCAGCCTGACAGACCGTCGGGTCGAAGGATTGCACAATAAAACTGCAAAAGGAACTCTTTCTTACAAAACGCCAGCCAGATCTACTAATGCACTCATGCTCTCTCTTTCTCTCTCTCTCCCTTTCTCTCTCTCTCTCTCTCTCCCTCTCGCTCTCTCTCTCCCTTTCTCCCTCTCCCTCTCCCTCTCCCTCTCCCTCTCCCTCTCCCTCTCTCTCTCTCTCTCTCTCTCTCTCTCTCTCTCTCTCTCTGTCTCTCTCTCTCTCTCTCTCTCTCTCTCTCCCTCTCTCTCTCCCTCTCTCTCTCTGCCTGTGATATGGTCCATATCAAACTGCATTTCTCCTGTTATTGTCTGTCTCAGGTCCATAAGATCAACAAAGATGGAGAACATTCCCAGTCAGGTAAGCTACACTCCCTCTCTCTTTAATCTTTTAATTCATCATAAGGCCACTGATGTAACTTTCAGGGACTTGTTTCGTGAGACAAAATCCCTGAACCCCCCCCCCGTCATGTAAGGATTTCAGACAATTTATCTAAACTGCAAAGTTGAACACTGAACCCTCATAGGCGACGAGAAGTGAGGCTGTTGTCTATCTTTAAGAAATTGTCTCAGTCCTAATCTGGGTCATATCGTCCGTCATCCTGATTTCTTTATTTTCCCAGAGAGCCATTCCCTGCGTCACAGAGACAGAAGGAAAGAGTCGGTTGATACCAGGTCAATCAGCTCACGTGGCAGTGATGGTGAGTGTGTATGAACACCAGGGTACTGTGCGTGCGTCTGTGAGAAATGGTAAGAGAACACTGAGTGAGGGATCTCAATGGAGATAGGGGAAGACAAATATAGAGACAAGAATTTACATTTTTTGGTCATTTAGCAGAGACTCTCTACTGGTCCCCCTCCCCTGCGAATTGAACCCACAACCCGGGTGTTGCGAGCCACCCACTAAGCCACACAGGACCTAAGGAGAAGGACACAGAGAGAGGGGGGAGATAGAGAGAGGAAGGAGGTAAAGAGAAAGGGGGATGAGGAGAGAGGGAGGATCAGAGAACAATGTGAGTCAGATTACAGTACATTATGGAAGACAGTTGAGCTGTTGGCCTCTGATGACATCCCCCTCACTATGACGCAGCTGTTGCTATTTTCATTAGCTGGGCTGAAGTTGTCCTTCTCTTGTCCTCCAACCTCTCTCTCTCTTTCTCTCTCTTTCTCTCTCTTTCTCTTTCCCTCTCTCTCTCGTCTGAATTGACGAGGGAAGTCCACAACAGCAGACAAAGGATATCAAGGATCTGGAAAGATTCTGAATGGTGGAAGGGTCGAAGATCCCTCCCAACGTGTTCTCCAATCTCATAAAACATTTCAGAAGAAGACTCAGTGTCATTATCCTCGCAAGAGGAGGGTGCTAGACCCTTGAAAACAGGTTCAAAATGATTGGCATGCCTATCTGTTTTCCCCCAGTTTTATACCGTCCTTTTTTTGCTCGTATTTATCAAGGGTGCCAATCATTTGGGACCCAACTGTACATAATACATCATTGTACAGAGCAGCCTGCCACCACAGGTCCAGTGGTCTGATGTGCACGTTCGTCGTACGTGGTTCAGTTCACAAGCTCATATAATATCAGCTAGAATGAAATGTTTGACTGGACGAAGAGCATGTTATAGTACTAGCAGTCCTGGTAACTTGTGTCTTGTTGTCTCCAGCACCCAGTCTGCAAAACCGCCGGTACTCATCTGTAGCCAGAATCCACACTATGACCATAGAGGCCCCCATCACCAAGGTACAGTGCACACAGACGCCACACACGCGCGCACACTCACATGCGCACGTTATCCTCGCGGGGGACCTAAAAATGAATTTCCATTCAAAGTCCTATTTTCCCTAGACCCTTACCCTTACTTACCCTTAACGTAACCCTGACCTTAACCCTAATCCTAAACTTAACACGTAACCCTAATCCAAACCCCAAACTTAACTCCTAACTCTAAACCTAACCACTAAACCGTTACCGTAACAGTCATTTTAACCCTATTTGTAACCCTAAACCTAACCGCTAATCTGAAAATAACCTCGGTCCTCGTGAGGACGTGGGAAATGTCCCCGTGACGGAGAATTTTCCTTGTTCTACTATCCATGTGGGGAATTTTGGGGGATTTTAGGTCGCCACAAGGATAGAAGAACCAACCAACCCACACACACACACATTCCCCTCTCCTTTCCCACTCTGTGCTCCTTCCAAACCAATAGAGGATGTTCCTAGAACCATACCTGACACTCCCCGAAGCAAGCGTGAGGATGAGGACCTATCAGAGGCAGTAGAAAGCTCAACAGATCTTCTCAGAGCCCTCTCAACCACACCACATCGGCGAGGATCTGGGACACAACAAGTGTGGTTTGAAGTTCCCATATTGTTGGGACATAACGTCTAGACGACCCAACTGACTATTGATGGTTCTCAGAATGTCACAGGAATGTTCCCGGAATAGTGCTCTGAGAATCCGAAGGAAATCCGAAGGAAAATTGTTCTCTGAACATTTGCAGACATTCTTGGAATGTTATGCAATTTCAAGCTGTTTGCAGTTCTGTGGCCAGTGAAACTCGAAGTCGGTCCATCTGACTGAACAGTGTCCAATAAACCTGATTGGCAAGCATCAGTCTTGATTACGTCAGGTTTGACCTGACGATTCTAATGATTGTGACAACAGAGTTGAAAGATCTGTCAGTCTAATCTGACTCTAGTGCCAGTCTAAGTTTTTTTTAAATTTATCTAATTCACTGATGAGAGTTCAACAGGAATGGATGGTGATTTGATGGGATAGGTGAAGGCCTTATTTAATTGCACAGATCTGGGATCAGCCTATGACTAAAAGCCTCTCCAGAGACCAGAGTGTAACTATAGGCTTTATGATGTTCCTATCTTCTCTGACTAGCTGCTTCATTTGTCCATTTCGTTCCCGACATGATTTCTACGGCATCACATGCAGAGCTCCCTGAAACAGGCTCAAAGAAAGGCACTTTCTGTCTGAAGAGTGAACTTTCTCTTAGGGCTGTGTGTGTGTGTGTGTGTGTGTGTGTGTGTGTGTGTGTGTGTGTGTGTGTGTGTGTGTGTGTGTGTGTGTGTGTTAAATCAAATGTAACTGTGTGCTACATCTCCCTCCTCCAGGTGATCAACATCATCAACGCGGCCCAGGAGTCCAGTCCGGTGTCCGTAGCAGAGGCGCTGGACCGAGTCCTGGAGATCCTGAGGACCACAGAGCTCTACTCTCCTCAGTTGGCCTCCAAGGAGGACGACCCACACACCAACGACCTTGTAGGCGGTCTCATGAGCGTGAGTCAGGGGCTACACACACGCTCTCACACACACACACACACACACACATGCACACGCACACTCAAACATACTTACACACACACACACACACACACAGATCTATTAAACCAAGTTAAGGGATCATTCACAGTGATCAACGTCCTGAAACAGAGAGTTATAGACTGTTTGTCGTACAGGGAATGTATCTCTCCTCACCTCTCCTCATAATCTCTCCTCACCTCTCCTCATAATCTCTCCTCATCTCTCCTCACCTCTCCTCACCTCTCCTCTCCTCACCACTCCTCACCTCTCCTCTCCTCACCACTCCTTTCTCCTCACCTCTCCTGTCTTCAACTCTCCTCACCTCTCCTCTCTTCACCTCTCCTCACCTCTCTTCACCTCTCCTCACCTCTCTTCATCTCCCCTCAACTCTCCTCAACTCCCCTCCCCTCCTATTCTCACAAACACAATACTCAAACACAAGAGTTCCTGAGTTATGTGGGATGTGTCTCGGTGGGTGAATTAGAATGCCGAAGTCATTGTATAATGTCAAATAAGTTGTAATTAGCCAGATTTGGGATATACAGTACCAAAAGAGAGTGATTTGTCGTCTTTTTGCTTCTGCAGGACGGCTTACGGAGACTGTCTGGCAACGAGTATGTCTTCTCCAAAAGTACTTTTCCAAGTAAGCACCAGTCTGTTTCATCATAAAACATCACATAAATGTGATATTTATTCATTATCCTACCAGAATACTTCTGCTACTTACATCTAGGACCCTGGAGTTCACTCTAATCACACAAACTGAGTCTAATCATGTGTAGTTTTAGTGGTATATTTGGGTTGCATAATGTCTTTTTTTATATATTTCATAAAATGTAATAACACTGGAAGCATTCACAGTACTACACATGATGGGGGACATTTAGTGTATGGACCTCTGTCTGTCTGCAGAGTGATCGAAAATAGAAAATGTCTCAGATCATTTATTTAATCAGTTGGAGTCTAGTCCATCGGCAGTCACTGGCAGTCGTTGCGTAATCCACTTATATTTGTTTAAGTCGTGATGGGAGAGATAATTACATACGTCTTCTTTCTGAGAAATGGAAGGGCACTGCTGAGAAGTCCAGAAAAGTCCTCTCCTGCTAATCTTAACGAAACAGCATGTGCTTTTTTCCCCTTGCACTTCTTAATAGACCTTAGTAGACTTCTTAGTAGACCTGTATTTGACCCTTTACCATGAGGCAGTGCTGCTAAGTAACTTAGGGACACAGCTACATTGGAAATTGTTGTTGTTGCGTATTGCTCTTAAATGTCCCAAATGCAATCAATCAATTGATCAATCAATAAATCAATGTTTGTGCGTGCGCGTCAATGAATGGGTGCGTGCATGTGTGTCTACAGATTTGAGCCAGAGTCAGCTGGCCATCCCAGTAACACTGAATGACATCCCTCCGGCCATCGCTGAAATGCTGGATGACGAAGACCAATGGGAGTTTAACATCCTGGAGCTGGAAGCTGCCACCTGTAAGAGGTACGGAGGGAGAGGGAATAGATGAGAGAGAGAGGGGGGAGAGAGAGAGAGGGAGAGAGAGAGAGAGAGAGAGAGAGAGAGAGGGGGAATAGATAGGAGAGAGAGAGAGAGGGAATAGATGAGAGAGAGAGAGAGAGGGAGGGATAGATGGGAGAGAGAGCGAGGGAATAGATGAGAGAGAGAGAGAGAATAGATAGATAGAATAGCTGAGATGCTGGATGACGAAGACCAATGGGAGTTTAACATCCTGGAGCTGGAAGCTGCCACCTGGCATAGGTACGGAGGGAGAGGGAATAGATGAGAGAGAGAGAGAGAGGGGGAGAGGGAATAGATGGGAGAGAGAGGGGGGGAGAGAGGGAGAGAGAGAGAGAGAGAGAGAGGGAGAGGGAATAGATGAGAGAGAGAGAGAATAGATGAGAGAGAGAGAGAGAGAGAATAGATGAGAGAGAGAGAGAGAGAGGGAGAGAGAGAGAGAGAGAGAGGGGTAGAGAGAGCTGCATTTCCTATTACACTGTGACAAATACTCAGACCTAAGAGAATATTTATTTCCCAAAATTATAACTCAATACAAAGAATTTGAAACTACAAAAGATGAAAAGCCAAAATGTGCAATTTTGGCAGCCAAATATAGTGGGGCAAAAAAGTATTTAGTCAGCCACCAATTGTGCAAGTTCTCCCACTTAAAAAGATGAGAGAGGCCTGTAATTTTCATCATAGGTACACTTCAACTATGACAGACAAAATGAGAAGAAAGAAAATCCATAAAATCACATTTTAGGATTTTTAATGAATTATTTGCAAATTATGGTGGGAAATAAGTATTTGGTCAATAACAAAAGTTTATCTCAATACTTTGTTATATACCCTTTGTTGGCAATGACAGAAGTCAAACGTTTTCTGTAAGTCTTCACAAGGTTTTCACACACTGTTGCTGGTATTTTGGCCCATTCCTCCATGCAGATCTACTCTAGAGCAGTGATGTTTTGGGGCTGTTGCTGGGCAACACGGACTTTCAACTCCCTCCAAAGATTTTCTATGGGGTTGAGATCTGGAGACTGGCTAGGCCACTCCAGGACCTTCTTACGAAGCCACTCCTTCATTGCCCGGGCGGTGTGTTTGGGATCATTGTCATGCTGAAAGACCCAGCCACGTTTCATCTTCAATGTCCTTGCTGATGGAAGGAGGTTTTCACTCAAAATCTCACAATACATGGCCCCATTCATTCTTTCCTTTACACGAATCAGTCGTCCTGGTCCCTTTGCAGAAAAACAGCCCCAAAGCATGATATTTCCACCCCCATGCTTCACAGTAGGTATGGTGTTCTTTGGATGCAACTCAGCATTCTTTGTCCTCCAAACACGACGAGTTGAGTTTTTACCAAAAAGTTATATTTTGGTTTCATCTGACCATATGACATTCTCCCAATCTTCTTCTGGATCATCCAAATGTTCTCTAGCAAACTTCAGACGGGCCTGGACATGTACTGGCTTACAGTGCCTTGCGAAAGTATTCGGCCCCCTTGAACTTTGCGACCTTTTGCCACATTTCAGGCTTCAAACATAAAGATATAAAACTGTATTTTTTTGTGAAGAATCAACAACAAGTGGGACACAATCATGAAGTGGAACGACATTTATTGGATATTTCAAACTTTTCTAACAAATCAAAAACTGAAAAATTGGGCGTTTATTTATATATAAATATTTTTTAGATCTAAATATATATTTTCATTTTATTTATATTTTTCGATATGTATACTTTGACAATGTAAGTAATAATGAACTTGCCATGTCAATAAAGTTACTTGAATTGAGAGAGAGAGAGAGAGAGAGAGAGAGAGAGAGAGAGAGAGAGAGAGAGAGAGAGAGAGAGATAATAGATGAGAGAGAGAGAGATAATAGATGAGAGAGAGAGGGAATAGATGAGAGAGAGAGAGATAATAGATGAGAGAGAGAGGGAATAGATGAGAGAGAGAGGGAATAGATGAGAGAGAGAGATAATAGATGAGAGAGAGAGAGGGAATAGATGAGAGAGAGAGGGAATAGATGAGAGAGAGAGAGGGAATAGATGAGAGAGAGAGAGATAATAGATGAGAGAGAGAGGGAATAGATGAGAGAGAGAGATAATAGATGAGAGAGAGAGGGAATAGATGAGAGAGAGAGAGAGGGAATAGATGAGAGAGAGAGATAATAGATGAGAGAGAGAGAGGGAATAGATGAGAGAGAGAGAGGGAATAGATGAGAGAGAGAGAGGGAATAGATGAGAGAGAGAGAGAGAATAGATGAGAGAGAGAGATAATAGATGAGAGAGAGAGAGGGAATAGATGAGAGAGAGAGGGAATAGATGAGAGAGAGAGAGGGAATAGATGAGAGAGAGAGAGGGAATAGATGAGAGAGAGAGAGAGAGAGAATAGATGAGAGAGAGAGATAATAGATGAGAGAGAGAGAGGGAATAGATGAGAGAGAGAGAGGGAATAGATGAGAGAGAGAGAGGGAGGGAATAGATGAGAGAGAGGTAGAGGGGGAGAGGTAGAGACAGAACTGCATTTCCTATTACACTGTGACAAATACTCAGACCTAAGTGAATATATATTTCCCAAAATTATAACACAATACAAAGAATTTGAAACTGTAAAAGATGAAGAAAAAATCAAATATTTATTGGGTGAAAAGCCAAAATGTGCAATTTTGGCAGCCAAATATGTCCTCCTGCCACAACCTGAGGGACAGCCAGTGAAAAGTGCAAAGTAATGTCGATAATATTTCCCATCTTGTTTTGTTTTATCTTTGACAATGTAAGTAATAATGAACTTGCCATGTCAATAAAGTCAATTGAATTGAATTTAATTGACAGAGAGAGAGAGAGGGAGAGAGAGAGAGGGGGGGGGTAGATAAGAGAGAGAGGGGGAATAGATGAGAGAGAGGGAGAGAGAGAGAAAGAGTGAGAGACCAATACAGAAGGGACTTGGAACGAACGCCCTCTCTCTCTATATCACTCATCTATCTCCCCTGTCCTCTCTCTGTCATCCCCGCAGACCTCTGACCTACCTGGGCTTGAAGATCTTTGCTCGGTTCGGGGTGTGTGAGTTCCTGAGCTGCAGTGAGGCTACGCTACGCTGCTGGCTCCAGATCATAGAGGCTAATTACCACGCCTCCAACTCCTACCACAACTCCACCCACGCCGCTGACGTCCTCCACGCTACAGCCTACTTCCTACGCAAGGAGAAGGTCAAGGTAGGCCAAACACACACACAGAGATAAAGACTCTCCTCACGGGCCTGATGAAGACCTTTCGGTCACACCTGCAATATGCTATGGAAGCATACAACAGTGCACTGTACCTAGAGATTGGTTGAATGTGCACACGTAAACTACTTTCACAAGTGAAATGACTACTGACACCAGCTAGCTTGAATGTATCACCGCAACATCATCATGGCCTGACATCTCAGTGTGTTGACTGATGAGTTGATCTATGTAATTCCCTGCCATGTGTTTTCAACAGAGTATCAGTTTGCTTTGCTTGGCAGGAGATGAATGTATGTCAGTGACCAGTGAGAGTTGGAGTGGGGATGTTTTTATTGTTTTCATATTGGACTCAGTCAATACGTGTTTTGCCTTGCCGGCAATGAGATCCTAATACATTGCCTTTCTTTTCTCCCCACTTATCCCCTCCAATAAATATCTCCTCTTCTTGTCATAAAGTGAACATTTGCTAGTGATTATTATTATTAGTTGTGCTCGCATTGCGTGCATTTTTTTTTTAGGTATTATTCCTTTGTTGAGTATGAGGTTATGCTGAGAGAGACTTACACAGTATTTATAGTTTATGCACGATCTCAGACATTTGGGCATGAGTAATCGAGCCCTCAAACGGGCGTCAAAACGTGATCTTTAACCAGCTATCGAAATGTTTTCTTGGAGACAACGTTCGTTTGCTTTGACTCCAGTGTTCCATTTGTACATGTGCATTTGCGGTGCACAAAAAAAAAGAAACCAAGCCAAGCGTCACACAGTTCTTCCCACTAAATCCGCCCTGTGTCTCAATCCCTCAATTGCGTTCCGACCGCTGCCTCTACACACGCGTGCTGAGTGCGCATACAAGCTTTCATTAGGCCTACAGATGTAAATGCCTATAAAAGTGTATCCAACTGATGGGATACACAAGCTGCACTTCTTGCCAAATGATGACAGTTTTATCACAAATTCAAAATGGACTGGTTGATTGAAATAGGGAAATATGTGTTCTAGCAACGACCGCTGCAGGTTCGGATTAATTGCTTCCCGTCTATTTTCCGGTTTAGGCTACTTTGCGAACTACCTAGTGCCATTTAGAATTGGTTAGTTTAGGCTATAACCAGAGATAGCAGTATTTCTGTTACATGTATTTGAAATACGTATTTTTGATTTCTTCTGAGTATTTTGAATTTCACTGGGCTGAACTACACTTCAATGTATTTTCTGTTTTGTATGAACAATGAACAATTGCAAAGCATGCTGAGTATATTCTAATGAGCTCCACCCCAAAACAAGGCCAATAATACCCAGTGTGCTTTGCAGTTCATTTTGATATGTTCATTTTCACATATACATTTAAATTTTTTATCCAGAGTGACTTGCCCAACTAAGGTAGATAAACAACATATCATAGTCATAGCGAAAACAACTTTCTTTGTAAACCGTTATTGAAAATGTTGTTGCAGTTCTGTATTTTGATTAAATACATTGATCTTTATAGTATTTTGTCATTATATTTTGTCATTATATTTTGTCATTTTTGCCATCCCTGGCTGTTACCCCCCCTAAACATAGTCATGAAAATATGCAAAAACACTGGTTTAATGAAGACAAAGAGCATATTTTAAGCATTGGCCTACACACCAAACTGATGCCATGGCTGTAGTTAATCACCATGCAGTTTTCAATGTGGAATTGTGATTCCATTTTTAGAAAATTCCAAAGAACAGGAAGAATAAACTAAATTGAACGTCTGTACATAGAAGAAGACGTTTTGGTTTGTAACCTGAAAATGTTTTCTTTTAACTCACCAAATTCAGTCCCGTTTCAAATTATCACTCTTTGAAAATAACTGTTCCAGACACGAGATGCGCATCACTTCGCACTGGCATAAAATAGTTGTGTCTTAACTGGTATAAGGGCTTGGGAAATAGGAACGCTTTGTCTGCTAAATGAACAAAACAGTGCTATGCCATTGCACAACCTTCTACAAGCAAGCTTTTTGGAGATTGTGTTCCACAATATAATCCGTTTATGTTACTTTTTATTTTTATTTAACCAGGCAAGTCAGTTAAAGAACAAATTCTTATTTTCAATGACGGTCTAGGAACAGTGGGTTAACTGCCTTGTTCAGGGGCAGAACCACAGATTTCTACCTTGTCAGCTCGTTCAATCTAGCAACCTTTCAGTTACTGGCCCAACGCTCTAACCACTAGACTACCTGCTGGTTGCAATAAATTAAT
The DNA here is from genome assembly GCF_045791955.1 of Oncorhynchus clarkii lewisi. Lineage (NCBI taxonomy): Eukaryota > Metazoa > Chordata > Actinopteri > Salmoniformes > Salmonidae > Oncorhynchus > Oncorhynchus clarkii. The sequence goes on from NC_092175.1 coordinate 6,499,571, forward strand.
CTTAAATGGCACTTGTTTTGTTATTGACTGAATATATACAGGGACATTTTGCAATTAGTATTTGTTATCTGTAATGGTTATGATAAATTATGCATTGTTGCGCACTGTTGACATATACAGTGCCTTCAGAAAGTACTCAGACCCCTTGACTTTTTCCACATTCTGTTATATTACAGTCTTATTCTAAAATTAATTAAATACAACATTTTCCTCATCAATCTACACACAATACCCCATAATGACAAATTGAAAACAGGTTTTTAGAAATGTTTGCAAATAGAAATACCTTATTTAAGTAATTATTCAGACCCTTTGCTATGAGACTCGAAATTGAGCTCAGGTCCATCCTGTTTCCATTGATCATCCTTGAGATGATCCTTGAGATGTGGTAAATTCAATTGATTAGACATGATTTGGAAAGGCACACACCTGTCTATATAAGGTCCCACAGTTGACAGTGCATGTCAGAGCAAAAACCAAGCCATGAGGTTGAAGGAATTGTCCGTAGAGCTCCGAGACAGGATTGTGTCGAGGCACAGATCTGGGGAAGGACACCAAAACATTTCTGCAGCATTGAAGGTCCCCAAGAACCCAGTGGTTTCCATCATTCTTAAATGGAAAAGTTTGGAACCACCAAGACTCTTCCTAGAGTTGGACGCCCGGCCAAACTGAGCAATTGAGGGGAGAAGGGCCTTGGTCAGGGAAGTGGCCAAGAACCCAATGGTCACTCTGACAGAGCTCCAGTGTTCCTCTGTGGAGATGGTAGAATCTTCCAGAAGGACAACCATCTCTGTAGTACTCCATCAATCAGGCCTTTATGGTAAAGTGGCCAGATTGAAGCCACTTCTCAGTAAAAGGCACGTGACAGCCCACTTGGAGTTTGCCAAAAGGCACCTAAAGAAACAAGATTCTCTGATCTGATGAAACCAAGCTCGAACTCTTTGGCATGAATGCCAAGCGTCACATCTGGAGGAAACCTGGCACCATTCCTATGGTGAAGCATGGTGGGAGCAGCAGCATGCTGTGGGGAAAGATAAACGGAGAGAGAGATCCTTGATGAAAACCTGCTCGAGAGCGCTCAGGACCTCAGACTGGGGTGAAGTTTCAACTTCCAACAGGACAACTACCCTAAGCACATAGCTAAGACAACACAGGAGTGGTCCCTGAATGTCCTTGAGTTGCCCAGCCAGAGCCCGGATTTGAACCTGATCGAACATCTCTGGAGAGACCTGAAAATAGCTATGCAGCGACGCTCCCCATTCAACCTGACAGAGCTTGAGAGGATCTGCCGAGAAGAATGGGAGAAATTCCCCAAATACAGCTGTGCCAAGCTTGTAGCGTCATACCCAAGAAGACTTGAGGCTGTAATTGCTTCTTTTTTTCCAAGTACTCAAGTACAACAACAAAAAAATCTGTCGAAAAATGTACAATTTCTATTCCTTGTAGTTAAGTACCATTACTTCCTGGTTGTATCCTTTTCTCAGGGCAGTCTAGAGCAACTGGACGAGGTGGCTGCATTGATCGCGGCGACGGTCCATGACGTGGACCACCCGGGGAGGACCAACAGCTTCCTATGCAATGCAGGAAGTGAGCTGGCCATCCTGTACAATGACACGGCTGTGTTAGAGAGTCACCACGCCGCCCTCGCCTTCCAACTCACCGTCAGTGACAGCAAGAGCAACATCTTCAAGAACATCGACAGGTACAGTCACACAGAGTTTAGAGCAACATCTTCAAGAACATCGATAGCCTAGCCCAGTCCCATATCTGTTTGTGCTGTCTTCCATACCTTTGTGCTGTCTTGCCAACTCCTATAGTCAATGTCACTGGCATGTCAATGACCATAAGAGTTGGCAAGACAGCACAAACAGATCTGGGACCAGGCTAGAGTCACATAGAGTTTAGGGAAGTAAAAGGTGGTTTCCACCTGAAGCCTAAAGTGTTTCCACAGTAGAATTCCAAACCAGAGGCCATGTCCTTGTCAGAAGAATGAATTGGCATGCCTCTTCCTCTACGCCATAAGAGGGATCACGTAACCACTGGCGACAGATATGGAGCATGTTGGGTTATTACCCTGGAACAAATCATGTGATGTGATTCACTTCTAGATGTGTATGAACCCAGAACATTGAGGACAGTTGATTATCCTGGTCCTGTAACCCCCCTCTGTGTGTGTGTGTTTATATTAGGACTCAGTTCCGGACATTGAGGCAGGCCATCATTGACATGGTGCTGGCTACAGAGATGACCCGCCATTTTGAACATGTCAACAAGTTTGCCAACAGCATCAACAAACCGATGGCTGCCATCGAGGAGTCCAGCTCAAACGTAAGACACACACCCTTCTCTGTGTATGTGTGTGTGTTTGTGTGTGTTAGCGTCCGTGTGCAGTTTATTATTACATAACAAAGTCATTAACATCTGCTCATTGTGGTGTGGGAATGGAAAATACTAATATATATACGTAGAAACTCAGCAAAAAAATAAACGTCCTCTCGCTGTCAACTGCATTTATTTTCAGCAAACCAAGTCCATGTGTAAATATTTGTATGAACATAACAAGATTCAACAACTGAGACATAAACTGAACAAGTTCCACAGACATGTGACTAACAGAAATTAAATAATGTGTCCCTGAACAAAGGGGGTGTCAAAATAAATCAAAAGTAACAGTCAGTATCTGGTGTGGCCACCAGCTGCATTAAGTACTGCAGTGCATCTCCTCCTCATGGACTGCACCAGATTTGCCAGTTCTTGCTGTGAGATGTTACCCCACTCTTCCACCAAGGCACCTGCAAGTTCCTGGACATTTCTGGGGGGAATGGCCCTAGCCCTCACCCTCTGATCCAACAGGTCCCAGACGTACTCAATGGGTTTGAGATCCGGACTCTTTGCTGGCCATGGCAGAACACTGACATTCCTGTCTTGCAGGAAATCACGCACAGAACGAGCAGTATGGCTGGTGGCATTGTCATGCTGGAGGGTCATGTCAGGATGAACCTGCAGGAAGGGTACCACATGAGGGAGGAGGATGTCTTCCCTGTAACGCACTGCTTTGAGATTGCCTGCAATGACAACAAGCTCAGTCCGATGATGTTGTGACACACCGCCCCAGACCATGACGGACTCTCCACCTCCAAATCGATCCCGCTCCAGAGTACAGGCCTCGGTGTAACGCTCATTCCTTCGACAATAAATGCGAATCCAACCATCACGCCTGGTGAGACCAAACCGCGAATCGTCAGTGAAGAGCACTTTTTGCCAGTCCTGTCTGGTCCAGCGACGGTGGGTTTATGCTCATAGGCGACGTTGTTGCCGGTGATCTCTGGGGAGGACCTGCCTTACAACAGGCCTACAAGCCCTCAGTCCAGCCTCTCTCAGCCTATTGTGGACAGACTGAGCGCTAATGGAAGGATTGTGCATTCCTGGTGTAACTCAGGCAGTTGTTGTTGCCATGCTGTACCTGTCCTGCAGATGTGATGTTCGGATGTACCAATCCTGTGCAGGTGTTGTTACGCGTGGTCTGCCACTGCAAGGACGATCAGCTGTCCGTCCTGTCTCCCTGTAGCACTGTCTTAGGTGTCTCACAGCACGGACATTGCAATTTATTGCCCTGGCCACATCTGCAGTCCTCATGCCTCCTTGCAGCATGCCTAAGGCACGTTCACGCAGATGAGTAGAGACCCTGGGCATCTTTCTTTTGGTGTTTTTCAGAGTCAGTAGAAAGGCCTCTTTAGTGTTCTAACTTTTCATAACTGTGACCTTAATTGCCTACCGTCTGTAAACTGTTAGTGTCTTAACAACCGTTCCACGGGTGCATGTTCATTAATTGTTTATGGTTCATTGAACAAGCATGGGAAACAGTGTTTAAACACTTTCCAATGAAGATCTGTGAAGTTATTTAGATTTTTACAAATTATCTTTGAAAGACAAGGTACTGAAAAAGGGTGTTTCTCTTTTTGCTGAGTTTGATATATATATATATATATATATATATATATATATATATATATATATATATCTACACAGTGCCTTGCGAAAGTATTCGGCCCCCTTGAACTTTGCGACCTTTTGCCACATTTCAGGCTTCAAACATAAAGATATAAAACTGTATTTTTTTGTGAAGAATCAACAACAAGTGGGACACAATCGTGAAGTGGAACGACATTTATTGGATATTTCAAACTTTTTTAACAAATCAAAAACGGAAAAATTGGGCGTGCAAAATTATTCAGCCCCCTTAAGTTAATACTTTCTAGCGCCACCTTTTGCTGCGATTACAGCTGTAAGTCGCTTGGGGTATGTCTCTATCAGTTTTGCACATCGAGAGACTGACATTTTTTCCCATTCCTCCTTGCAAAACAGCTCGAGCTCAGTGAGGTTGGATGGAGAGCATTTGTGAACAGCAGTTTTCAGTTCTTTCCACAGATTCTCGATTGGATTCAGGTCTGGACTTTGACTTGGCCATTCTAACACCTGGATATGTTTATTTTTGAACCATTCCATTGTAGATTTTGCTTTATGTTTTGGATCATTGTCTTGTTGGAAGACAAATCTCCGTCCCAGTCTCAGGTCTTTTGCAGACTCCATCAGGTTTTCTTCCAGAATGGTCCTGTATTTGGCTCCATCCATCTTCCCATCATTTTTAACCATCTTCCCTGTCTCTGCTGAAGAAAAGCAGGCCCAAACCATGATGCTGCCACCACCATGTTTGACAGTGGGGATGGTGTGTTCAGCTGTGTTGCTTTTACGCCAAACATAACGTTTTGCATTGTTGCCAGAAAGTTCAATTTTGGTTTCATCTGACCAGAGCACCTTCTTCCACATGTTTGGTGTGTCTCCCAGGTGGCTTGTGGCAAACTTTAAACGACACTTTTTATGGATATCTTTAAGAAATGGCTTTCTTCTTGCCACTCTTCCATAAAGGCCAGATTTGTGCAATATACGACTGATTGTTGTCCTATGGACAGAGTCTCCCACCTCAGCTGTAGATCTCTGCAGTTCATTCAGAGTGATCATGGGCCTCTTGGCTGCATCTCTGATCAGTCTTCTCCTTGTATGAGCTGAAAGTTTAGAGGGACGGCCAGGTCTTGGTAGATTTGCAGTGGTCTGGTACTCCTTCCATTTCAATATTATCGCTTGCACAGTGCTCCTTGGGATGTTTAAAGCTTGGGAAATCTTTTTGTATCCAAATCCGGCTTTAAACTTCTTCACAACAGTATCTCGGACCTGCCTGGTGTGTTCCTTGTTCTTCATGATGCTCTCTGCGCTTTTAACGGACCTCTGAGACTATCACAGTGCAGGTGCATTTATACGGAGACTTGATTACACACAGGTGGATTGTATTTATCATCATTAGTCATTTAGGTCAACATTGGATCATTCAGAGATCCTCACTGAACTTCTGGAGAGAGTTTGCTGCACTGAAAGTAAAGGGGCTGAATAATTTTGCACGCCCAATTTTTCAGTTTTTGATTTGTTAAAAAAGTTTGAAATATCCAATAAATGTCGTTCCACTTCATGATTGTGTCCCACTTGTTGTTGATTCTTCACAAAAAAATACAGTTTTATATATTTATGTTTGAAGCCTGAAATGTGGCAAAAGGTTGCAAAGTTCAAGGGGGCCGAATACTTTCGCAAGGCACTGTATATATATATGGAAATGGTATGTATGTATGTATGTCCAGTGGGGCAAAAAAAGTATTTAGTCAGCCACCAATTGTGCAAGTTCTCCCACTTAAAAAGATGAGAGAGGCCTGTAATTTTCATCATATGTACACTTCAACTATGACAGACAAAATGAGAGAAGCAGTGATGTTTTGGGGCTGTTGCTGGGCAACACAGACTTTCAACTCCCTCCAAAGATTTTCTATGGGGTTGAGATCTGGAGACTGGCTAGGCCACTCCAGGACTTTGAAATTATTCTTACGAAGCCACTCCTTCGTTACACAGGCGGTGTGTTTGGGATCATTGTCATGCTGAAAGACCCAGCCACATTTCATCTTCAATGCCCTTGCTGATAGAAGGAGGTTTTCACTCAAAATCGCACAATACATGGCCCCATTCATTCTTTCCTTTACACGAATCAGTCGTCCTGGTCCCTTTCCTCCAAACACGACAAGTTGAGTTTTTACCAAAAAGTTATATTTTGGTTTCATCTGACCATGACATTCTCCCAATCTTCTTCTGGATCATCCAAATGCTCTCTAGCAAACTTCAGACGGGCCTGGACATGTACTGGCTTAAGCAGGGGGACACGTCTGGCACTGCAGGATTTGAGTCCCTGGCGGCGTAGTGTGTTACTGATGGTAGGCTTTGTTACTTTGGTCCCAGCTCTCTGCAGGCCATTCACTAGGTCCCCCCGTGTGGTTCTGGGATTTTTGCTCACCGTTCTTGTGATCATTTTGACCCCACGGGGTGAGATCTTGCGTGAAGCCCCAGATCGAGGGAGATTATCAGTGGTCTTGAATGTCTTCCGTTTCCTAATAATTGCTCCCACAGTTGATTTCTTCAAACCAAGCTTCTATTGCAGATGCAGTCTTCCCAGCCTGGTGCAGGTCTACAATTTTGTTTCTGGTGTCCTTTGACAGCTCTTTGGTCTTGGCCATAGTGGAGTTTGGAGTGTGACTGTTTGAGGTTGTGGACAGGTGTCTTTTATACTGATAACAAGTTCAAACAGGTGCCATTAATACAGGTAACGAGTGGAGGACAGAGGAGCCTCTTAAAGAAGAAGTTACAGGTATGTGAGAGCCAGAAATCTTGCTTGTTTGTAGGTGACCAAATACTTATTTTCCACCATAATTTGCAAATAAATTCATTAAAAATCCTACAATGTGATTTTCTGGACATTTTTTCTCTCATTTTGTCTGTCGTAGTAGTTGAATTGTACCTATGATGAAAATTACAGGCCTCTCTCATCTATTTTAAGTGGGAGAACTTGCACAATTGGTGGCTGACTAAATACTTTTTTGCCCCACTGTATGTATGTGTGAAATATATATATATATATATATATATATATATATATATATATATATATATATATATATATACACACTACCATTCAAAAGTGTGGTGTCACTTAGAAATGTCCTTATTTTCCATGAAAACATACATGAAAACAGTTGCAAAATGAATAAGAAATATAGTCAAGACGTATAGATAATGATTTTTAATTGAAATAATAATTGTGTCCTTCAAACTTTGCTTTTTTTCAAAGAATCCTCCATTTGCATCAATTACATCTTTGCAGACCTTTGGCATTCTAGTTGTTTATTTGGTAATCTGAAGAGATTTCACCCCATGCTTCCTGAAGCACCTTCCACAAGTTGGATTGGCTTGATGGGCACTTCTTACGTACCATACGGTCAAGCTGCTCCCACTACAGCTCAATAGGGTTGAGATCCGGTGACTGTGCTGGCCACTCCATTATAGACAGAATACCAGCTGACTGCTTCTTCCCTAAATAGTTATTGCATAGTTTGGAGCTCTGCTTTGGGTCATTGTCCTGTTGTAGGAGGAAATTAACTCAAGTTAAGCACTGTCCACAGGGTATGGCATGGTGTTGCAAAATGGAGTGATAGCCTTCCTTCTTCAAGATCCCTTTTACCCTGTACAAATCCCTCACTTTACCACCACCAAAGCACCCCCAGACCATCACATTGCCTCCACCATGCTTGACAGATGGGGTCAAGCACTCCTTTCATTTTGTCTGCGTCTCACAAATGTTCTTCTTTGTGATCCAAACACCTCAAACTTTTTTTCCAATCTTCCTCTGTCCAGTGTCTGTGTTCTTTTGCCCATCTTAATCTTTTCTTTTTATTGGCCAGTCTGAGATATGGCCTTTTCTTTGTAACTCTGCCTAGAAGGCCAGCATCCTGGAGTCGCCTCTTCACTGCTGACGTTGAGACGGGTGTTTTATTTAATGAAGCTACCAGTTGAGGACTTGTGAGGCGTCTGTTTCTCAAACTAGGCACTTTAATGTTTTTGTCCTCTTGCTCAGTTGTGCACCGGGCCTCCCACTCCTCTTTCTATTCTGGTTAGAGCCAGTTTGCGCTGTTCTGTGAAGGGAGTACACAGCGTTGTACAAGATCTTCACTTTCTTGGCAATTTCTCACATGGAATAGCCTTCATTTCTCAGAACAAGAATAGACTGACGAGTTTCAGAAGAAAGTTCTTTGTTTCTGGCCATTTTGAGCCTGTAATCGAACCCACAAATGCTAATGTTCCAGATACTCAACTAGTCTAAAGAAGGCCAGTTTTATTGCTTCTTTAATCAGAACAACAGTTTTCAGCTGTGCTAACAAAATACTTTTCTAATGATCAATTAGCCTTTAAAATGATAAGCTAACACAACATGTCAACTATTCCATAGAAAACCTGCCGTTTCCAGCTACAATAGTCATTTACAACATTAACAATGTCTACACTGTATTTCTATTTTTTTTTTTGAATTTTACCCCTTTTTCTCCCCAATTTCGTGGTATCCAATTGTTGTAGTAGCTACTATCTTGTCTCATCGCTACAACTCCCGTACGGGCTCGGGAGAGACGAAGGTTGAAAGTCATGCGTCCTCCGATACACAACCCAACCAAGCCGCACAGCACGCATCCAACCCGGAAGCCGCACCAATGCGCCGGAGGAAACACCGTGCACCTGGCCACCTTGGTTAGCGCACACTGCGCCCAGCCCGCCACAGGAGTCGCTGGTGCGCAATGAGACAAGGACCCTACCGACCAAGCCCTCCCTAACCCGGGCGACGCTAGGCCAATTGTGCGTCGCCCCACGGACCTCCCGGTCGCGGCTGGTTACGACAGAGCCTGGGTGCGAACCCAGGGACTCTGATGGCACAGCTGGCGCTGCAGTACAGCGCCCTTAACCACTGCGCCACCCGGGAGGCCCTACTACACTGTATTTCTGATCAATCTGATGTTATTTTAATGGACAAAAAAAATGTGATTTTCTTTCAAAAACAAGGACATTTCTAAGTGACCCCAAACTTTTGAACGGTAGTGTATATATCATAAGCATTAAGGAGAGAATGGGAATAACAGGCTAAGTATTTTGACATTTATCAATGAACTGTTCTAGTGGAAAATAGTTGTATTCAGAGCATGTGACTCCAGTTTGAAGCCCTATCTGATATTAGTAACCATGGCCCTTGTGGGCAAGCAGCGTGTCTAGCCTGATTCTATCTCAGCTCTACCACTTACTTAAAATATTATATCATAAAGCAACAAAATCATTTGTGAGTTGAGCAACTTCAAGGCTCAGGCCATTGTTATGTATAACTATATACACTAGGTGTACAAAACATCAAGAAGACCCTCCTCCCCCCTTTTGCCCTCAGAACATCCTCAATTCGTCGGGGCATGGACTCTACAAGGTGTCGAAAGCGTTCCACGGGGATGCTGGCCCATGTTGACTCCAATGCTTCCCACTGTTGTGTCAAGTTGGCTGGATGTCCTTTGGGTGGTGGACCATTCTTGACGCACACGGCAAACTGTTGAGCGTGAAATACCCAGCAGCTTTGCAGTTCTTGACACACTCAAACCGGTGTGCCTGGCACCTACTACCATACCCCGTTCAAAGGCACTTCAATCTTTAGTCTTGCCCATTTACCCTCTGAATGGCACACATACACCATCTATGGCTCACTTGTCTAAAGGCTTAAAAATCCTTGTTTAGCCTGTCTCCGCTCCTTCATCTACACTAATTGAAGTGGATTTAACAGGTGACATCGATTGGGGATCATAGCTTTCACCCGGATTCACCTGATCAGTCTATGTCATGGAAAGAGCAGCTGTTCCTAATGTTTTGTACAATCAGTGGACATTCACACACACAGCCAGTTCCACGTAAATGGACCCATGTGCACCACCGTGTGAAGTTCATAGGAGCATATCAAATGTAGTGTCAAAGGAAAGATAAGCGTCCATATGTGTGTGTCTGCGTGTGTGTTTGTGTCTCTGACCCTGTCTGTGTGCGTTTCTGACCTTGTCTGTGTGCATTTCTGACCTTGTCTATGTGCGTTTCTCTGTAACAAGAGTGAAGGCAGTGACAGCGAGGGCCCAGCCAGTATCAGGAACAGCCCAGAGAACCGGCTGCTGATCAAGAGGATGATGATAAAGTGTGCTGACGTGGCCAACCCCTGCAGACCCCTGGAGCTCTGCATAGAATGGGCCGGACGCATATCAGAGGAGTACTTCGCACAGGTGAGTGGGCAGTGTGTGTATAAAAAAGTGTACAAAAATATTTTCTATTCAAAATGGTTTTGGAGGCAGGTCGTAGTACTCCTAACCAAAACTTCAGCTAAAATCAGCTGTGTCCAGAGTGGTTTTAGCCCGGGAGAGTATGTCAAGCCTTGGTTTCATGCATGTCAACATCAGAAGCCTCTTCCCGAAGTTTGTTTTACTCACTGCTTTAGCACACTCTGCTAACCCTGATGTCCTTGCCGTGTCTGAATCCTGGCTTAGGAAGGCCACCAAAATTCGGAGATTTCCATACCCAACTATAACATTTTCCGTCAAGATAGAAATGCCAAAAGGGGAGGAGTTGCAGTCTACTGCAGAGATAGCCTGCAAAGTAATGTCATACTTTCCAGGTCCATACCCAAACAGTTTGAACTACTAATTTTTTTAATTACTCTCTCCAGAAATAAGTATCTCACTGTTGCCGCCTGCTACCGACCCCCCTCAGCTCCCAGCTGTGCCCTGGACACCATTTGTGAATTGATTGCCCCCCATCTAGCTTCAGAGTTTGTTCTGTTAGGTGACCTAAACTGGGATATGCTTAACACCCCGGCAGTCCTACAATCTAAGCTAGATGCCCTCAATCTCACACAAATCATCAAGGAACCCACCAGGTACAACCCTAAATCTGTAAACAAGGGCACCCTCATAGACGTCATCCTGACCAACTGGCCCTCCAAATACACCTCCGCTGTCTTCAACCAGGATCTCAGCGATCACTGCCTCATTGCCTGTATCCTCTACGGGTCCGCAGTCAAACGACCACCCCTCATCACTGTCAAACACTCCCTAAAACAATTCTGCGAGCAGGCCTTTCTAATCGACATGGCCCGGGTATCCTGGAAGGATATTGACCTCATCCCGTCAGTTGAGGATGCCTGGTCATTCTTTAAAAGTAACTTCCTCACCATTTTAGATAAGCATGCTCCGTTCAAAAAATGCAGAACTAAGAACAGATATAGCCCTTGGTTCACTCCAGACCTGACTGCCCTCGACCAGCACAAAAACATCCTATGGCGGACTGCAATAGCATCGAATAGTCCCCGCGATATGCAACTGTTCAGGGAAGTCAGGAACCAATACACGCAGTAAGCTGGCAAAGGCCAGCTTCTTCAGGCAGAAATTTGCATCCTGTAGCTCTAACTCCAAAAAGTTCTGGGACACTGTGAAGTCCATGGAGAACAAGAGCACCTCCTCCCAGCTGCCCACTGCACTGAGGCTAGGTAACACGGTCACCACCGATAAATCCATGATTATCGAAAACTTCAACAAGCATTTCTCAACGACTGGCCATGCCTTCCTCCTGGCTACTCCAACCTCGGCCAACAGCTCCCCCCCCCCCGCAGCTACTCGCCCAAGCCTCTCCAGCTTCTCCTTTACCCAAATCCAGATAGCAGATGTTCTGAAAGAGCTGCAAAACCTGGACCCGTACAAATCAGCTGGGCTTGTCAATCTGGACCCTCAATTTCTGAAACTATCCGCCGCCATTGTCGCAACCCCTATTACCAGTCTGTTCAACCTCTCTTTCATATCGTCTGAGATCCCCAAGGATTGGAAAGCTGCCGCAGTCATCCCCCTCTTCAAAGGGGGAGACACCCTGGACCCAAACTGTTACAGACCTATATCCATCCTGCCCTTTCTATCTAAGGTCTTCGAAAGCCAAGTCAACAAACAGGTCACTGACCATCTCGAATCCCACCGTACCTTCTCCGCTGTGCAATCTGGTTTCCGAGCCGGTCACCCGCACGCCCGACTAGCATCACCACCCTGGATGGTTCCGACCTAGAATATGTGGACATCTATAAGTACCTAGGTGTCTGGCTAGACTGTAAACTCTCCTTCCAGACTCATATCAAACATCTCCAATCTAAAATCAAATCTAGAGTTGGCTTTCTATTCCGCAACAAAGCCTCCACGCCGCCAAACTTACCCTAGTAAAACTGACTATCCTACCGATCCTCGACTTCGGCGATGTCATCTACAAAATAGCTTCCAATACTCTACTCAGCAAACTGGATGCAGTTTATCACAGTGCCATCCGTTTTGTTACTAAAGCACCTTATACCACCCACCCCTGCGACCTGTATGCTCTAGTCGGCTGGCCCTCGCTACATATTCGTCGCCAGACCCACTGGCTCCAGGTCATCTACAAGTCCATGCTAGGTAAAGCTCCGCCTTATCTCAGTTCACTGGTCACGATGGCAACACCCACCCGTAGCACCTTGCTCCAGCAGGTGTATCTCACTGATCATCCCTAAAGCCAACACCTCATTTGGCCGCCTTTCGTTACAGTTCTCTGCTGCCTGTGACTGGAACGAATTGCAAAAATCGCTGAAGTTGGAGACTTTTATCTCCCTCACCAACTTCAAACATTTGCTATCTGAGCAGCTAACCGATCCCTGCAGCTGTACATAGTCTATCGGTAAATTGCCCACCCAATTTACCTACCTCATCCCCATACTGTTTATATTTATTTACTTACTTTTCTGCTCTTTTGCACACCAGTACCTCTACCTGTACATGACCATCTGATCATTTATCACTCCAGTGTTAATCTGCAAAATTTTAATTATTCGCCTACCTCCTCATGCCTTTTACACACAACGTATATAGACTCTTTTTTAAATTTTATTTTCTACTGTGTTATTGACTTGAATCGTTTACTCCATGTGTAACTCTGTGTTGTTGTCTGTTCACACTGCTATGCTTTATCTTGGCCAGGTCGCAGTTGTAAATGAGAACTTGTTCTCAACTAGCCTACCTGGTTAAATAAAGGTGAAATAAAAAATATATAAAAAAATTAGCAGCTTTGACCTTTCTCCTGCTGTAGGACAGTGTCTGCAGCTGGCAATCCTGACCTTAACAACTGTCTACTTAGCTATCTGTGTGCACCAATAGATCTGTTCCCGACCTTTTCTCCCTTTCTCTTTCTGCCTCTATCACTGTTTGTCTGTCTGGTGGTATACAGTACAGTGTGGGAAATGCATTTGTGTTGTCCCATACATATATGTTTTTTTGTAATATATTTTAGATTAAAAAAACTTAAATTGGCCAAATAATGTATTTTATATATTTTTTTTTTATATTTGTATTACAGAATGTATTTAAAATTTATATATGTAATGCTCCGGGTGTCGTGGGTGTGGAGTCAAACGCAGGAGACAGAGAGTGCAATGCTGTGCGTCTTTAATAGCACCAACGCACCACAGGGTGCTCACAATAGTTACGTTCCCAAACACAGGGAATCAAAATGTACAACGGAAAAATCACGACCAGGCACTAACACGTACCTCTACAACAGAGCCGAAGGTTACACTGAAATAATCCCGCACAACAACCAGGCGGGCCGGCTGTCTAATAAAGACAAACTAATTATACATAAACAGGTGCTACCAATAAACATACAAGGAGGGGGAGGAAAGACAATCAGTGGCAGCTAATAGGCCGGTGACGACGACCGCCGAGCGCCACCCGCCCGGGAAGGGGAACCACCCTAGGTCGGACTCGTGACAGTACCCCCCCCCCCCCCCCTGACGCGCGGCTCCCGCAGCGCGCCGACACCGGTCTCGAGGTCGCCCCGGAGGACGAGGTGCAGGGCGATCCGGATGGAGGCGATGGAAATCCCTCAACATGGATGGATCCAAGATGTCCCCCACCGGTACCCAGCACCTCTCCTCCGGGCCGTACCCCTCCCAGTCCACGAGGTACTGCAGGCCCTCACCCGGCGTCTTGAGTCCAGAATGGCCCGGATCGTGTACGCCGGGGACCCCTCGATGTCCAGAGGGGGGGGAGGGACCTCCGGCACCTCACTGTCCTGCAGGGGACCAGCTACCACCGGCCTGAGGAGAGACACATGAAACGAGGGGTTAATACGATAATAGGAAGGGAGTTGTAATCGATAACACACCTCGTTTATTCTCCTCAGGACTTTAAAGGGCCCTACACACTGCGGACCCAGCTTCCGGCATTCCGGCAGGGCAAGCGGAGAGGTAGGTTTCGGGTCGAGAGCCAGACCCTGTCCCCCGGTACAAATACGGGGGCCTCACTGCGGTGGCGGTCAGCACTCCTCTTCTGCCGTCCACTCGCTTGTTGTAGAGATTCCTGGACGGCCCTCCAGGTCTCCTTGGAGCGCTGTACCCATTCCTCCACCGCAGGAGCTTCGGTCTGGCTCGGATGCCATGGTGCCAGGACCGGCTGGTACCCCAACACACACTGAAAAGGGGACACGTTAGTAGAGGAGTGGCGTAGTGAGTTCTGAGCCATTTCAGCCCAGGGAATGTATCGTGCCCACTCCCCTGGCCGATCCTGGCAATACGACCGCAGAAACCTACCCACCTCCTGGTTCACTCTCTCCACCTGCCCATTACTCTCGGGGTGATAACCGGAGGTCAGGCTGACAGAGACCCCCAAGCGTTCCATGAACGCCCTCCATACCCGAGACGTGAATTGGGGGCCCCGATCAGAAACGATGTCCTCCGGCACCCCGTAGTGCCGAAAGACATGGGTGAATAACGCCTCCGCAGTCTGTAGGGCTGTAGGGATACCGGGCAACGGGAGGAGACGGCAGGACTTAGAGAACCGATCCACAATCACTAGAACCGTGGTGTTCCCCTGAGACGGCGGAAGATCGGTCAGGAAATCTATGGACAGATGTGACCATGGCCGCTGTGGAACGGGGAGGGGTTGTAACTTCCCTCTAGGAAGGTGCCTAGGAGCCTTACTCTGAGCGCACACTGAACAGGAGGAGACATAACCCTTAACGTCCTTAGCCAAAGTAGGCCACCAATACCTCCCCTGAAGGCTCCCCACTGTCCTCGTCACCCCAGGGTGACCCGAGGAGGGTAGGACGTGAGCCCACCGAATCAGTTTGTCCCGAACACCAAGCGGCACGTACCTTCGCCCGCTGGACACTGAGGAGGCGCGGGTTCAGCCCGTAACGCCCGCTTGATGTCCGAGTCCACCTCCCATACCACTGGTGCTACCAGCTTTGAGGCGGGAAGGATGGGAGTAGGTTCGGTGGACCCATCCTCCGTGTCGTAAAGGCGGGACAGTGCGTCAGCCTTTACGTTCTGGGAGCCCAGTCTATAAGACAAAGTAAACCGGAACCGGGTGAAGAATATGGCCCACCTTGCCTGACGTGGGTTAAGTCTCCTAGCTGCCCGAATATACTCCAGGTTCTGGTGGTCGGTCCAGATGAGAAAGGGGTGCTTAGCCCCCTCAAGCCAGTGTCTCCACACCTTCAGAGCTCTAACCACCGCTAGCAACCCCCGGTCCCCCACATCATAGTTACGCTCCGCTGGGCTGAGCTTCCTTGAGAAGAAAGCGCAGGGGCGGAGTTTTGGTGGCGTACCCGAGCGCTGTGATAATGAATTATACATAAACAGGTGCTACCAATAAACATACAAGGAGGGGGAGGAAAAACAATCAGTGGCAGCTAATAGGCCGGTGACGACGACCGCTGAGCGCCACCCGCCCGGGAAGGGGAACCACCCTCGGTCGGACTCGTGACAATATATAATCGTATGTAAAATGTTTTTCACAATATATGTTAAATGCTTTTGAAAATCTAATGAATGTATTTTTTTTTTAAATACATTATTTTTACAAGTATTTATTGATATATTTTTTTATGTAATTGGAAATGTTTTGTTAAATATATTCCAACATGCATTTAAATGTATTTGTAAGAGATATATTTTTTGATTTAAATGTATGGCAAATAGCTCAAGACCCAAATGTGAAATGTATTGTCCTCAAATGACCCAAACTAAGAAGAAATAGTGCGGCATTATAAATGTTTTACTCATAACTCCCGATCCACTGTTCACATGCTCAGGGCTCACTTTGGGTCCCCAAACTATAGTTTAACAAACCCTGTTCTAATAGGCTGCGGCCGCTACAATATATTTTGTCAAAATATATGTATTGTACTTAACGCATACCAAAAGCATA
Organism: Oncorhynchus clarkii lewisi; assembly: GCF_045791955.1. Taxonomy (NCBI): domain Eukaryota; kingdom Metazoa; phylum Chordata; class Actinopteri; order Salmoniformes; family Salmonidae; genus Oncorhynchus; species Oncorhynchus clarkii. The sequence goes on from NC_092175.1 coordinate 6,515,773, forward strand.
CTAAAATCACTAACGTGCATTTAAATGACTACGGAAATGACAACAAACATGATACATGATCCATCATGTAAGTGACTCCACGTCTTTCATTGTCCATATGACAGATCAACAAACAAACTTCAGGAGAGCGCTCCAACCAATGTCCAATGAGCAGAACTTAATATGTATTGGGTCACTCCACAAAATGAGGGTGTTAAGTGGAAATTGAGCGCAATATGTCATATGAAATGAAGTGCCCTTTTAACGTAGACCATGTGGAGAATTCATTAACTCTGATTGTCATTATGAAAAAAAAGACTTTACTTTGTGACTTCTAGGGAAGATTTTAACCCACTAATCCCCCCCCCCCCCCCAAAAAAAAGACTCCCAAGTGTTCGCCACCATTGTAAAGACCTAGTTATTTTGTTGCTTTGACCAAGTTATTTACGAAGATGATTATCTATTTCATGTGATTAGTGAATCATTTATGTCTGTCCCTCATTTTAAGGTTCACCCTGTTACGTGAATTGAACTCTATATATTTCTAAAGAAACATTGAGCATCTAACAGTCCAATCATTGTGTAAAGAAAGGTGGTTGTGCTCTTTTTGGCCATTTTCAGATTTTTGGGTGTTGAAAAACTGAGCGGGTCGAGCATAACACATCCATCCTGTTACCCCTAGATAGACAAGCTAGGAATGCTTTACCAACCGAAAAATGTGTGTGAATCTTACATTAAATTGCCCCTCCCTGTTGCATACAACAAGCTTCCATTCCCTGTCACAAGGGGATTCATGGCTGATTTAACTAGTAATTACCAGTTGGAGGACCGTTCAAGTGGATTTTTCCCAGATGTGGCAAATTCACTTGGTTATTTACGCAACATAACACCGCTAACCATCCACTCTAGAGCCATATAATACCACTCATTGGAAGCACAGGTCCTAGACCTACACTTGGACATATTCCGGAGCGTTGTAGGGTGTATCGTTTTTGTTTAAATAAGAACAGTAATAATAAAAGCAGCTCAGTGCCCGACCGTGGGCACTAGATTTGTTTCATTATTTAATTAAGCAGAAGAGAGGCACTTACTTTTTTGAGATGGGAAAACTTTTTTTGTTTGTTTTTAATGAAGTTGAACGTGTGCTCTTCATGACAGAATGTAACATTTTTGTCAAATCCTTAGTTTGGCATTTTTTACTCACCATCACAATTTAAATTATATCACAGTTTTGGCTATGTGCCCCCCCAAAAACAATCTCTGTCAATCAATATGTAAAGTTTATTAATTTAAGGAGCCAAATTAGGAAACACATTGGCCACGCTGTAGACTAGATGTCATGCCATGCCTTTCTGGAACATTATCAGGTATTACATCCATTTTTAGCAAACATGCAAATGTATCCACAAGTATTTGGAGAAATACATCCGTTTGCGCTGCGACTGTGTACATATATCTCTTGTATACTGCAGTATATGTGTGGATGTTAACCTGTGTGTGAATCTATCCTTATATTTCAGACTGATGAGGAAAAGAGACAGGGTCTACCGGTGGTCATGCCTGTCTTTGACAGGAACACCTGTAGTATCCCCAAGTCTCAGATCTCCTTCATAGACTACTTCATCACAGACATGTTTGACGCTTGGGATGGTAAGAACACACACACACACACACACACACACACACACACACACACACACACACACACACACACACACACACACACAAACAGAGGACCCACAGGGAGGGGGGAGGAAATATGGAATAGAACTTTCCCATGCCTTCCCTCCTCTCCTCTCCTCTCTTCTATTCCCTCCATCCCTGTAAAAGAGGTAGAGTCTTCCTTCTCACGTCACAGTGGAGCACAGTAGCCCAGAGGAAGGAGAGAGGGAGGGAGAAGGGGAGGGGTCAAAAGAGGATAGTATACAGTTATTCCCAATTTCACCGTTCCCTCTGACGTTGGGGTGTTGCTGGAGGTTACCCCCCCACCAGAGAAGAGAACACGTGTTTAAATTCAATAAAAACTGCTGATGTCACGGAAAAGTTCCTAGAGGCCACTGGGACTGGGGGGGGGGGGGTATCCGGGGGCCGGAGGGGTTAAGTCAAGACGCAGTGAAGCAGGACCTACTGTACACACACTCACTAGCACAGACACACACACAAGTACACATAAAGTGCAAACCAAAGCGCACACATTCACACACGCAGAAGCACAAAGGCTGCGTTTAGACAGGCAGCCCAATTCGGATCTTTGGCCAGTCAGATCAGCTGTGAAAAAGATCTGTTGTAAAAAGATCTGACGTGATTGGTCAAACGACCAATTAGTGGGAAAAATATCAGAATTGGACTGCCTGTCTAAACGCAGCCTTTGTGCTTCAGTTTTGTGACACACACACACACACACAATCATATTGCACATATGCACTCACACAGCAGGTTTTAATGAATCAGGGTCAGGCCTGGGCTATTGCCGGGTGGTTGCCAGGTCAGGCTCATGCAGAAGGGTAACAAATGAGTCGGAAACTAGGAAGTAAACAACAGACACACACGCTGCCTGAGACCCAGCTGTCATTTCCGCTGGCTCATGTGTTTGTGTGCGTTAACCTCAAACTCTCCTCTGCCCCCCCCTCCCCCAGCCTTCGCCAGTCTACCTGGCCTCATGGAGCACCTGTCAGAGAACTACAAATACTGGAAGGGTCTGGACGACATGAAGTGTAAGAGCCTGCGGCCGGCCCCTCCTCCGTGACCCCTCCATCCCTCCCTCTCTCTCCCCTTATCCCTCCATCCCTCCCTCTCATTGGGCTGGTGGGGACAGCGAATGTAGCCTGGCGCTGGTATTAAGCCCATCCCACGATGATTCTACCCAGCTCCACACACAATGGACTGTAGACCTCAATAGTCTGTAGACCTCGGAGTCTGCAGCTTGGAGCCCTCAGAAGAGACCAGGGGACTGGCATACCGGCTGACAAATGACACCCCAACTCCCCATATAGTGCTCTCCTTCTGTGCAGACATCTTTCCCATCCCTAGTTATCGGATGTTACTTCAAACTGATTAAAACAGAGAATCATTACGATGCCCCATGGCAAATTTAGCATGGGGGGGGGGGGGGCTCTGGTCATAAGTAGTGCACTACATAGCGAATAAGGGGACATTTGAGAATTGCCCACTGAGACTCTCCAGCCTCTTCAGACCCCTCTGTGGTTCCTCTTGGGCCCCTAATGTGACTCTACAGCCCTCCCGACAATCTATCCCAACCAACCGCACTTTAGCAGCTCAAAAAAACGTGTCACTTTCTCACATCTTTTTTTTTTTTCCCTGTGATGTTGTCTGTGTTCTATATCCGTTTCTTTTGTCTCAGGCAAGTGTCTGCTGTTGTTTGTCGTACCTCTGATTTCTGTCCGTCCTTGCTTAGTCCCTACGGAAGTGTGTGGTGATGTGGGTACCAAAGGTTTGCTGACACATGAACTACTTACCAGGAATAAAAGAGGAGAGAGCACAGAACTAAAGTATGTAGAGAGAAACCTGTTCCCTGAATCACACACACACACACACAGCCAACTTATAAAACTGTAACTTAGCTCTCCTTGTTCTCTCTCCAGATGGAAGTATTAGGTAATATTGAGCTCTGATAAGCCCAGTAAGGCGGAGTAAAACAGAGATGTGTGTGTGTGTGTGTGTGTGTGTGTGTGTGTGTGTGTGCGTGTGTGTGTGTGTGTGTGTGTGTGTGTGTGTGTGTGTATTTGGCAGCAGACCCAGAGCGGTCTGTGTTCGCTCCATACCTGGGAGGTTTACAGAGCAGAGTCCAGCTGAACTGACTGCTGTAATATCTCTCTCTACGGGGGAAAACCAGAGCTTTGCTCAGAGAGCCAGGCCTCACAGGCAGCTCGCCCACCACCATGCTCCCCCCCTGGGGCTAGAACCAGCCCTCACTCTACCCCCTCTGGAACTCAGCTCCAGACATGGCTCTTAAAAGAGAACACTGGGGCTTAGTGGGAACAGCATTAGAACAGTTGTCTAACTCTATTAGCAACAAGTGGGGGAAAAAACAGCAGTATATATTAAGTACAGTTGATCTTTACAATTTAGAAGCCACAGCAGTGAATTATCTGAGCGACAGTAGGCTAGTGTACTGTTTTATGACAGCTTGTATTGAAGCTAGTCCTAATTCATTACTTAAATGGGTCATAAAGCTCCAGTGAAACAGTACATTCATTTAAACATCAAAGGCACATTGAAGTGGACACATACTGTAGCTAATTGCAATCTCCAAATACGAAGGGAACTAATTAGCGTTGGCTAAGCAAAATGCCATTCCAAAGCACAACTCTGTGATTTCTAACATTTCAGTTGTGCTGTGGTGTGCGGTGCAATAGTAGGAGTGCGTTTCATTTTCCAACTGCTTTTTGTCCCTCCTGCCTCCCGGTAATGTGTTGCTGGTCCGTTGTGAAGTAGCATGGTAGTGTGGTCTGAGCAGAGAGCTGCCTCACAAGAGCCTGATGAAACCACCATGGGACAGACAGCATGAAATACTCGGCTGGTCCTGGCTCGAATTACACCCTATTCCCTATGTAGTGCCCTACTTTTGGGACAGATATTTATGTTGTGAAAGACTGGCACACTTAGCTCTTGGGGCTTAAACAGTTGCATCTTAAATACACTCGATTGCCTATATAGTGTGCACTGTGTTTCACTACTCTTATCAAAAGTAGTGCACTATCAAGGGTATATGGGGTTATTTTAGATTTACCCTGTCTTTGGATCCTCTCTGGGAAAATAGCACTTTCAGCTCCCAGCACACTCTACTGCTACTTGGTTCGGTTTGGTTCAACTCAGGCTAGACTGCTATTAAAATATGATTTCAAAAGTCACTATCATAAAACATGCTGTCCATCCATTTCTTTCTCTTGTCATCTAGAATCACATTACTGTGTAGTTGTCTCCCTCCAGTGGTTGGCAGTGGGGAATGCAGTTTCAGTTAATTTCCTTGTGCAACAGCAGCGGCCATACAAGACATGCTTCGTCAGAGGTGTTGTGAATGGATGATACGCTTTGAGTTTAAAGTATGTGTTTGCGTGCATGTGTGTAAATTCAACCAACAAAATCAAAACTGGTGTACGTATTTAACCAAAGCCACAGGGATCTTCTTTAAGGTGCCTTACTTTGACCCTCTCCTCTAAAACAGGGTTCAGAGTTCAGGCTTCAAATGGTTTGTTTGGCTTCATGTGGTTCGTTTGTGTTCGCGAGCAGCTTAACAAAGACACCGGACTAAGCCATAGAGTACTTAACCTTACTATTTTAACCTGTATTTTATTGTTCCAAATGGCACCATATTCCCTATGTAGTGACAAAGAAGTGTGCTATGTGGGAATAGGGTGTCATTTGATACTGGTGAATACTACAAGTATTATGGAGAGAAACTTGTGTTTGATAATGACTGTGTGCTAGTTTCAGAACATGGTAAGACAAACGCCTTAACTCACTCAGTCAAGGCTATGCTAGTTTCACTGCTATAGGACACTGTAAACTACCTAGCTTCTGCTGACGTAAACAACCCACTATCTAGTCTCCCATGGACTGTTTTCTATTGAGCCTGATCTATTTTTAATGAATTATGTTTCTGTTTGTTGTCAAGCGAGTTTTGGTCAGATCTGATGTCACACCCACATGCTTGTCATCCTTTCCTTTCTTTGAACTCTCAAAGACGAACCGTTTCTGCTGTGAGAGCAGGGCGTGGCATCTACTGTGATGTCATTTTAACCCGGATCTGTCATTGGTCAGAGACTCTGGGGATGGAGAACGTGCCAATCCCTTTATTTTCTATTGTTTCCAAGCAGAACAACCAACAGATATTCTGCAAGCATTAATGTATATAAGCTTTATTTTGTGGTTATTGGCTGTGAAAAGGCAAACGTAAAATATTGTAGAAATGTTTTATGTATTTTTGAAGGACTTGATGGTTTGATGCTTTAGTTGTGTATCAACCCACCAGGCAGAAACTGGTTGCATCAACGTTGTTTCCACATCATCAGATAGATTTTAAAAATATATGATGTTGAATCAACGTGGAAAATTGATTGGATTTGCAAAAAGTCATCAACGTAAGGGAATTATATTCGTTTTTTGGGCCTAAATTCAATGACATGGTGACATTTTTTTAATTTTTTAATTATTACGTTGAATTCACTACAGTTGACGTCACAATCAAAGTGTAAATCCAAACTAGATGTTGAAATTACATCTGTGCCCAATGAGAAGCTATTCTGCTTGGATCCTAGAAGGGGTTGGGTGGATATAATTTCAGTTTTTTTTGGCCTGTGTCAAAGGATGTCTTCTTTTGGTTTTGATTGTCGACACTTATTTTAAAATGTATATGTGAGAAACAATAAAAGTATTTTAAAAAATACAGTTGTTTCTTTAATTTGTGACATTCATTTGAGGCTTTAAAAAACAAGCCAGTGAGGGTTTACAAGTTGTTAAAATAAGCATACAGACATTTGGCAAATAAATGTGGCCAACTTGATGACGATGCAGGCTTTGAGGACATCAGATTAAACAAGCACATCAGATTCAAATTGGAGACTTGGAATGCACACAATTTCAGTTGTAAAATCACTGAGCCAACAAACATGTGTAAGAAATATCAGTCACATCACACAGTCACTAGACTGATCAAAAAGGCATTACACATCCATTTACGTCAGAGACAGTGATCGGATGACTACACTAGAAACCAACAACATAAGAACACTTATGGAAATTTAAATACAATCCACCCCTCTTTAAAACCTTAACACCTGTTTCATTACATTATAGACATGATACCTGCACGGCATTTATCTTAATACGGATGATGAAAAAGGCCATAAAAATCCAAAAAGGACCAAAACAGTATTTTGGGGTCTCCTTGGGGTAAGTTGAGCCAATGATTGAGCCAATGTCTAGTTGAGCAAATGGAAGTGCTTTCTTCCCCGGCGCAATGCAAGACATTATCGCTGGGATATGCGTTAACGACAGGGCCTTGCCCATGTTACACGTGTTTGTTAGGTGTCTAGCCTGTCTTAAAAGACACGTAAAATTATTAAAAGACAAAAAAAGTTATTGTGATTGTGTTGTTTTCTGTTTGGGAAATAGAGACAGTACAGACATTTGTAGGCAGCATAACTTACCTGTCCCGTGGCTCAACTACCCCATACCCAGGGTAAATTGTGCCAAGAGACCACGTTTTGGGGGGACATGTTTTCAAACTGTCATGTTTACATGAATTCTGATTATTTCCAGGGATACAAAAATCCTGAAATATAAGTAGATATCTTTGTTAGAAAGAATGATATGTTTCCCTTGACGGAGTGACGCGGAATGTAAACTATAGCTCAACTTACCCCATTCTCCCCTAAATTATAGTGGAAGTGCAAAAAGAAAAGCCAACTCAGGAAATGTGATTTGGCTGAGAGCGTGAATGTGAGTGTTTAAACTGTGTGCGTGCGTGCGTGTGTTGACTGATGAGAGCGCTTCAAGAAGGAGGCATCACAATGACGGACTCTGAGCTGTGGTGAGGTGATGGATGAAAAAAACGAGAAAGAGAGGCAAAGAGAGAAATAAAGAGAGAAAGAGAAAAGAGAGCGAGAGAAAGAGAGTGAGATCAAGAGTAAGAGTGAGAGAGTCTACAGCCCAGGCACAGAGGAGAGTTTCAATCCCCTTCAAAGCCAGGAAACAGCTGTGTAGCATTAGTAGAAGCCTAGCGACGTCACTGCTGTAATCTGTCTCACCAAGAGCCCCTCTGATCACACCACTGACATACACTGACTCCTGTACTGCTCTGACTCACCTGAACTACACTGACTAACCTGAACTACACTGACCCATGTACTGCACGCACTCCTGTACTACTCTGACTCACCTGAATTCCACTGACTCACCTGAACTACACTGACTCACCTGAATTCCACTGACTCAGCTGAACTGCACTTACTAACCTGAACTACACTGACTCCTGAACTACACTTACTAACCTGAACTACACTGACTCCTGTACTGCACTTACTAACCTGAACTACACTGACTCCTGAACTACACTTACTAACCTGAACTACACTGACTCCTGTACTGCACTTACTAACCTGAACTACACAGACTCCTGTACTGCACTGACTCCCCTGAACTACACTGACTCCTGTACTGCACTGACTCACCTGAACTACACTGACTCCTGTACTGCACTGACTCACCTGAACTACACTGGCTCCTGTACTGCACTGACTCACCTGAACTACACTGACTCCTGTACTTCACTGACTCAACTGAACTACACTGACTCCTGTACTGCACTGACTCACCTGAACTACACTGACTCACCTGAACTACACTGACTCACCTGAACTACACTGACTCCTGTACTGCACTGACTCACCTGAACTACACAGACTACCCTGAACTACACTGACTCCTGTACTGCACTGACTCACCTGAACTACACTGACTCACCTGAACTACACTGACTCACCTGAACTACACTGACTCAAATCAAATCAAATGCCTCTGCTTCTAGCTCCGACAGTGCAGTAATATCAAACAAATTCCACAACATATACACAATACACACACATCTATGTAGGAATGAATTTAGACTATATACACATGGACAAGTGATGTCAGAGCGGAACGGACTAAGATACAGTAGGATAGTATAGAAAACAGTATATACATATGAGATGAGTAATGCAAGATATGTAAACATTATTAAGTGACTAAGATACCGTAGAATAGTATAGAATACAGTACATACATATGAGATGTGTAATGATAGATATGTAAACATTATTAAAGTGACTAGTGTTCCATTCCTTAAAGTGGCCAGTGATTCCTAGTCTATGCCTATAGGCAGCAACCTCTAACGTGCTAGTGATGGCTGTTTAACAGTCTCATGGCCTTGAGATAGAAGCTGTTTTTCTGTCTCTCGGTCCCAGCTTTGATGCAGCTGTACTGACTTCACCTTCTGGATGACAATGGGGTGAACAGGCAGTGGCTCGGGTGGTTGATGTCCTTGATGATCTTTTTGGCCTTCCTGTGACATCGGGTGCTGTAGGTGTCCTGGAGGGCAGGTAGTTTGCCCCCGGTAATGCATTGGGCAGTCCACACCACCCTCTGGAGAGCCTTGCGGTTGCGGGCGGTGCAGTAGACGTACCAGGCGGTGATACAGTCCGACAGTATACTTTTAATTGTGCATCTGTAAAAGTTTGTGAGTGTTTTAGGTGACAAGTCAAATTTCTTTAGCCTCCTGAGGTTGTAGAGGTTCTGCTGCGCCTTCTTCACCACACTGTCTGTGTGGGTGGACCATTTCAGTTTGTCAATGATGTGTACGCCGAGGAACTTGAAGCTTTCCACCTTCTCCACTGCGGTCCCGTCGATGTAGATAGGGGGATGCACTCTCTGCTGTTTCAATCATCTCCACGATCATCTCCTTTGTTTTGGTGACGTTGAGTGAGAGGTTGTTTTCCAGGCACCACAATCCCAGAGCCCACACCTCCTCCCTGTAGGCTGTCTCATCATCGTAATCAAGCCTACTACTGTTGTGTCTTCTGCAAACTTGATGATTGAGTTGGAGGCGTGCTTGGCTATGTAGTCATAGGTGAACAGGGAGTACAAGAGGGGGCTGAGCACACACCCTTGTGGGGCCCCAGTGTTGAGGATCAGCGGAGGTGATGTGATGTTTCCTACCTTCACCACCTGGGGGCGGCCCGTCAGGAAGTCCAGGACCCAGTTGCACAGAGCGGGGTTCAGACCCTGAGCTTGGAGGGTACTATGGTGTTGAATGTTGAGCTATAGTCAATAAACAGCATTCTTCCATAGGTATTCTTCTTGTCCAGATAGAATAGGGCAGTGTGCAGAGTGATGGAGATTGCATCGTCTGTGGATCTATTGGGGCGGTAAGCAAATTGAAGTGGGTCTAGGGTGGCAGGTAAGGTAGAGGTGATATGATCCTTGACTAGTCTCTCAAAGCACTTCATGATGACAGAGTCATTAAGTTCAGTTACCTTTGCATTCTTGGGTACAGGAACAATGGTGGTCATCTTGAAGCATGTGGGGACAGCAGCCTGGGATAGGGAGAGATTGAATATGCCCGTAAACACACCAGCCAGCTGGTCTGCGTATGCTCTGAGGACGCGGCTACAGTAGGGACACTGTCTGGGCCGGCAGCCCTGCCAGGGTTAACACGTGTTAATGTTTTACTGACGTCGGCCACAGAGAAGGAGAGCCCACAGTCCTTGGTAGAGGGCCATGTCGGTGGCACTGTGTTATCCTCAAAGCGTGCAAAGAATGTTTTTAGCCTGTCTGGAAGAAAAACATCGGATTTATAACCCCCCCACCCTAGCCTGTGGTTGACAAATCAGAAGTCCTTGGCCAAATAACAAGTATCCTGCTCCAGACTCATTGTACAGAACGTAGCACACGTCGCTCTGAGTTCAGGACTGACATTCCACAGATTCTAAACAGCTGTTGAACTGAAAACAAACTCCTATTTACATTGACAATTCCCTATTGACCATTAGTACACTATTTAGTTTTTAGTCCTCTCGTCCTCTCGTCCTCTCGTCCTCTCGTCCTCTCGTCCTCTCGTCCTCTCGTCCTCTGCGTTGTGTATTTATCTTCAACATATTCTTATGCCTCCCGGGTGGTGCAGTGGTCTAGGGCATCGCAGCGCTAGCTGTGCCACCAGAGACTCTGGGTTCGTGCCCAGGCTCTGTCGCAGCCGGCCACGACCGGGAGGTCCGCACAATTGGCCTAGCGTCGTCTGGGTTAGGGAGGGTTTGGCCGGTAGGGATATCCTTGTCTCATTGCGGAGTGGAGGCTGTTATAGCAGCAAAGGGGGGACCAAAGGGGGGACCAACTCCATAATAATGCCCATGATTTTGGAATGAGATGTTCGACACGCAGGTGTCCACATACTTTTGGTAATGTAGTGTATCTTATGTAATTACCATGTCATGTTGTAAATATATGGTAATTTCAAAAGAAAGTGATGAACGTTTTGGTGTTGCCAGCCTTGATTGTTCATTTTTATAGAGGGGGTTGCTAGGGGAAACAATGCTGTGGATGATAACAATAACATGTCCTTGTTTGTTCTGTATCTTTCGCCCACCTGTTTTCACTGCCTGTCATACTGTTTCTATAGATACCGTCAGTTCAATGATGATGTCTTGCTCGGGGGGCGGCAGTGTGAGGATGTTGGAGATGCAGGACCTCCTCTTACCTGCGGAGCCTGCCTCAGCAGGTGAGTCAGTGTAGCTCAGGAGTCAGTGTAGCACAGGAGTCAGTGTAGTACAGGAGTCAGTGTAGCTCAGGAGTCCGTGTAGTACAGGAGTCAGTGTAGCTCAGGAGTAAGTGTAGCACAGGAATCAGTGTAGCTCAGGAGTCAGTGTAGCTCAGGAGTCAGTGTAGCTCAGGAGTCAGTGTAGTACAGGAGTCAGTGTAGTTCAGGAGTCAGTGTAGCTCAAGAGTCTGTGTCATACATGAGTCAGTGGAGTTCAGGTGAGACCGACCAAGTTCAGGTGAGACCGACCAAGTTCAGGTGAGATCGACCAAGTTCAGGTGAGACCGACCAAGAGAATTCTCCTCTGTCATCGCCACGGCCGTTTACATCCCACCTCAAGCCGATGCCTTGATGGCCCTCAAAGAACTTCACTGGATTTTATGCAAACTAGAAACCACATATCCTGAGGTTGCATTTACTGCAGCTGGGGATTTTAACAAAGCAAATCTGAGGACTAGGCTGCCAAAGTGCTATCAACATATTGACTGTCCTACTCATGCTGCTAAGACTCTCGACCATTGTTATTCAAACTTCCGTAATGCTTACAAGGCCCTCCCCTGCCCTCCTTTCGGCAAATCTGACCACGACTCCATCTTGCTCTTCCCGTCCTATAGGCAGAAACTCAAGCAGGAAGTACCCATGCTTTGAACTATTCAACGCTGGTCTGACCAATCGGAATCCACGCTTCAGGATCGATGGTAGCCGTGGATAGATGGCAGCATTCGCGCAAAACTGAAAGCGCGAACCACCGCATTTAACCATGGCAAGGTGACTGGTAATATGGCATAATGTAAACAGTGTAGTTATTCACTCTACAAGGCAATCAAACAAATCAAATAAAATGTATTGTCACATACACATGGTTAGCAGATGTTAATGCAAGTGTAGCGAAATGCTTGTGCTTCTAGTTCCGACCATGCAGTAATATCTAACAAGTAATATAACCTAACAATTTCACAACAACTACTAGGTTTGGTCAGAGCCGTGATGAGCGAGGTGTGTGTGTTCTCTCCGCTGGTGTGTGTGTAGGCTGTCCTGGCCGTTATCTGCTGTGAGTGACCCTTCAACTCTAACAGCCTCTCTCCTGTCTTGAGAGCACACATACACACGCACACACACAATACTGCAAAGGGCATTTAACATCTTCACAACACTGCCACCTATTGGTGTAGCTTGAACATCTTGCTGCAAAGGGCATTTAACATCTTCACAACACTGCCACCTATTGGTGTAGCTTGAACATCTTGCTGCAAAGGGCATTTAACATCTTCACAACACTGCCACCTATTGGTGTAGCTTGAACATCTTGCTGCAAAGGGCATTTAACATCTTCACAACCCTTATTCTGGCAACTTTCTTCACTTAATTAAAAAAATATATTACATTTAGGCAATTAAGCCCGAGGAGGTGTGGCATATGGCCACTCCGCGTTGCGTCGTGCATAAGAACAGCCCTGGGCCGTGGTATATTGGCCATATATCACAAACCCCTGAGGTGCCTTATTGCTATTATAAACTGGTTACCAACGTAATTAGAGCAGTAAAAAGAAATGTTTTATCATACCCGTGGTATACCACGCCGGTCAGCCAATCAGCATTCAGGGCTCGACCCACCCAGTTAATAATTCCAGATATAAAACTACTGCTGAAAGCTGTAGAATGTGTGCATGTTCCTATCACCACACTATCTATCCTCTCAGAGTAAGTCTCACCTCAACGTTCCACACCAACACCAGGCCATCATCTCCTGCAGAGGCAAACCTGGAAAACAACAGAGAGAGAGAGGAATACATGTCTACTTATTACATGACAAAAACTCTTTATCTTATGGTATGCTACAGTATTTACCACTATATACCTAAAAATTACAATAAAATGGTAATTTGATTATAATGACCTAACAACAATGTAAATGACCAACTCCAAATGAGTTGTGAACCAGTAGGACGTGTTTCTGTGAGAGAGATTTCCTCTCCCCAATGTCCACTACCTCCCCTAGGATCTTAAAAATACCTCCACTCAGGCTTAGCTCCTTCACCTGACCTCTGACCCCCCCTACCCATCTACAACCAATCTACAAGATGAGAGGATCAGAAAAAGTGATGAGAAAGAAGAAAGAAGAGAAAAGGAACTATCTGTCTAGCGAACAAGAGCTGGAAAAGGATACATTTTGGGATTTGAAAAGCAATCTGGCAAGAATGTTCCGGCCCCTGCCCTCGGGTGCTGGCCTGTCTGGAGAGGACCATGCCTAGAGTAGGGGGTCATTACTGGGAGAGACGAGGCGTGAAGTCCTGCCAGACCCACCAAGCTCCACACACACAGTAGCAGCACACACACACTCACACACACATATATATACAGTGCCTTGCGAAAGTATTCGGCCCCCTTGAATTTTGCGACCTTTTTGCCAATTTCAGATTTCAAACATAAAGATATAAAACTGTATTTTTTTGTGAAGAATCAACAACAAGTGGGACACAATCATGAAGTGGAACGACATTTATTGGATATTTCAAACTTTTTTAACAAATCAAAAACTGAAAAATTGGGCGTGCAAAATTATTCAGCCCCCTTAAGTTAATACAATGTAGCGCCACCTTTTGCTGCGATTACAGCTGTAAGTCGCTTGGGGTATGCCTCTATCAGTTTTGCACATCGAGAGACTGACATTTTTTCCCATTCCTCCTTGCAAAACAGCTCGAGCTCAGTGAGGTTGGATGGAGAGCATTTGTGAACAGCAGTTTTCAGTTCTTTCCACAGATTCTCGATTGGATTCAGGTCTGGACTTTGACTTGGCCATTCTAACACCTGGATATGTTTATTTTTGAACCATTCCATTGTAGAGTTTGCTTTATGTTTTGGATCATTGTCTTGTTGGAAGACAAATCTCTGTCCCAGTCTCAGGTCTTTTGAAGACTCCATCAGGTTTTCTTCCAGAATGGTCCTGTATTTGGCTCCATCCATCTTCCCTTCAATTTTAACCATCTTCCCTGTCCCTGCTGAAGAAAAGCAGGCCCAAACCATGATGCTGCCACCAACATGTTTGACAGTGGGGATGGTGTGTTCAGCTGTGTTGCTTTTACGCCAAACATAACGTTTTGCATTGTTGCCAAAAAGTTCAATTTTGGTTTCATCTGACCAGAGCACCTTCTTCCACATGTTTGGTGTGTCTCCCAGGTGGCTTGTGGCAAACTTTAAACGACACTTTTTATGGATATCTTTAAGAAATGGCTTTCTTTTTGCCACTCTTCCATAAAGGCCAGATTTGTGCAATATACAACTGATTGTTGTCCTATGGACAGAGTCTCCCACCTCAGCTGTAGATCTCTGCAGTTCATCCAGAGTGATCATGGGCCTCTTGGCTGCATCTCTGATCAGTCTTCTCCTTGTATGAGCTGAAAGTTTAGAGGGACGGCCAGGTCTTGGTAGATTTGCAGTGGTCTGATACTCCTTCCATTTCAATATTATCGCTTGCACAGTGCTCCTTGGGATGTTTAAAGCTTAGGAAATCTTTTTGTATCCAAATCCGGCTTTAAACTTCCTCACAACAGTATCTCGGACCTGCCTGGTGTGTTCCTTGTTCTTCATGATGCTCTCTGCGCTTTTAACGGACCTCTGAGACTATCACAGTGCATGTGCATTTATACGGAGACTTGATTACACACAGGTGGATTGTATTTATCATCATTAGTCATTTAGGTCAACATTGGATCATTCAGAGATCCTCACTGAACTTCTGGAGAGAGTTTGCTGCACTGAAAGTAAAGGGGCTGAATAATTTTGCACGCCCAATTTTTCAGTATTTGAATTGTTAAAAAAGTTTGAAATATCCAATAAATGTTGTTCCACTTCATGATTGTGTCCCACTTGTTGTTGATTCTTGACAAAAAAATACAGTTTTATATCTTTATGTTTGAAGCCTGAAATGTGGCAAAAGGTCGCAAAGTTCAATGGGGCCGAATACTTTCGCAAGGCACTGTATATATATATATATACAGTAGCAGTCAAAAGTTGACACACCTACTCATTCAAGGGTTTTTCAGGGGTCAGTG
Source organism: Oncorhynchus clarkii lewisi (assembly GCF_045791955.1). Classification (NCBI taxonomy): domain Eukaryota; kingdom Metazoa; phylum Chordata; class Actinopteri; order Salmoniformes; family Salmonidae; genus Oncorhynchus; species Oncorhynchus clarkii. The sequence goes on from NC_092175.1 coordinate 6,531,114, forward strand.
GTGGGTGGAGGAGCAGGTGGGGTAGCATGTGTATGTGTGAGGGGAGGAGGGGGTTAATAAAAGGGGTAGGCTGTAGTGTAACCACACACATACAGTATGAAACTACACATTCAGACACACAGTCCAACAGTGGGGATGATTAAGCTCTTGTCACGCTCTGTAAGTTTGCTTTTGGAGAGGATCTGCTGTCAATCACACTGAGAGATGGAGTCCAGCAACGGGTAGAGATCAGAGAAGAGACAGAGAGGAGAAATGCTTACCTGAAGTTATCAATCTGCAAAAGAAATCAAACAATGTCAAAATGTCCCCTTCGCCACCTGCAAGTTCAGTGAACCAGTTTTTTCTTCTGCCCACATAAAGGAGAAGAGGAGAGAAAGACGGGTTGAAAAGCAACTCAGTGAACATGAGAAACAAGATTCTCTGGTCTGATGAAACTAAGAGTCAGTGTAGCTCTTTGGCCTGAATGCCACGCGTCACGTCTGGAGGAAACCTGGCACCATCCCTACTGTGAAGCACGGTGGCGGCAGCATCAGGACAGAGATATCCTTGATGTAAACCCGCTCCAGAGCGCTCAGGACCTCAGACTGGGTCGAAGGTTCACCTTCCAACAGGACAACGACCTTAAGCACACAGCCAAGACAACGCAGGAGTCGCTTCAGGACAAGTATCTGAATATCTTCGAGTGGCCCATCCAGAGCCACTTCAACCGGACTTCAACCCAATCGAACATCTCTGGAGAGACCTGAAAATAGCTGTGCAGCAACGCTCCCCATCCAACCTGACAGAGCTTGAGAGGATCTGCAGAGAAGAATGGGAGAGACTCCCCAAATACAGGTGCCAAGCTTGTAGTATCATACACAAGAAGACCCGAGGCTGTAATCGCTGCCAAAGGTGTGCCTTGGAAAAAAATATTTTTTTTTTTTAATAACTTTTACCCCTTTTAATCCCACTTTCATGGTATCCAATTGGTAGTTACAGTCTTGTCTCATCTCTGCAACTCCCGTACGGACTCGGGAGAGGCGAAGGTCGAGAGCCGTGCGTCCTCCAAAACACGACCCAACCAAGCCACACTGCTTCTTGGCACAATGCCTGCTTAACCAGCCACACCAACGTGTCGGAGGAAACACCATATACCTGTGCGCCGCCCCATGGGTCTGTCTCCAGGTCGCGGCCGGCTGCGACAGAGCCTGGACCCCAAACAGGATCTCTAGTGACACAGCTAGCACTGTCTTAGACCACTGCGCCACTCGGGAAACCCTGTCGTGAAAATTCTACACAGGGACACTCAAAGACAATCTTAAATGAATCATATTGTATTATTAGCGAGCTGGAAAAGTTCCAACCAATAGAATGCACCAAGTACACATGTAGAGCGACATTACTAGTGACATTTATTTGGATACATCCATAACAATGAGCTCATGATGCGCAATTTCTTCTGGCGTAGAAAATGTGCTCTCTCGTCAGGACACTGCTGTTCAGAGGTGCTAGCCTACAACACAGCTAACACAGTCACTTTCAACTGAAGCTGGAAAGACAGCAAACTAGCTTCACTTCGTTTCGTTTGACCTGTTTTCTATTGATAGTTATTTGTATACACTACCAGTCAAACATTTTAGAACGCCTACTCATTCAAGGGTTTTTCTTTATTTTTACTATTTTCTGCATTGTAGAATAATAGTGAAGACATCAAAACTATGAAATAACACATATGGAATCATGTAGTAACCAAAAAAGTTGAAATAAGAAAAAATATATTTTACATTTGAGATTCTTCAAATGGCCACCCTTTGAATCACGTAGGTCACTTATTTTGGATTCAAAACGACACATTTTGCCGAAAGGTGACTGGTTTGCGTCCCTGGATGCCATGACCACTTTACCATCTTTCCCGTGACACAATGTGCAAGGACATGCGATTGCTGTTGTGGCTGACAAACAGCTGACCCATGCATGTAAACAATTGTGACAAACTTTAGCTTCGCTAACTCAGGTTAACAAGCAGTGAATGGGATTCCATCTTCCTTTACTTACCAATCATTTTGCGGAGGACTTTCCCAGATAACGGTCGTCTTTGAAGCTTTTAAAATATCTGTCAGGGATATCTCGCTGTTATTTAGCAGGAACATCTGCCACTTGATATCCAGCTTGCAAGCTAAGAACCGTGAGATTTTACATAAAATTGTCAAGCTGAGCTTTCACAACATAACATAACATTCATGTGACAGCAACTAACAGGATGTACAAATTATAGCCTAAAGGTCGGCAGATGGCGATAACGATCTGGTATTGATGGTTTCATCTTACCATCCAAACGCATTATGTGCCGCCAGAAATTCACTTGTAGGCTAGTTCGTACCTAAAACATCCTCCAATCAGGCTGCAACTCGATTTAATAGTGAGAAGGCGGGGAGTGTATTGCCGGCTGTATTTGGCTGGTAAAATGGAAAGGAATGAATATCGCCATCTTCCTGCCTTTGGGCAAGACAAATTCATGCAAATGCAAAAAACAGGAAACAGAACGTCCTCTTGACAAGTTGATATTACTGTTTAGGTTGTACTTTATTATCATTTTTTATCCATATACAATAACAGAGGAGAGATTTGAAAATAATTGAATAACATGTTATTACATGAATATGCACCACATAGCTACTTTGTTTGTTACCTTGTAATTACACAATCATCCGTGACAACTAGATGGCAGTGTACAACAACTCCATAGTGAAAGCCACTGTTTGGAGAATTATAGTGAACCAAAATGTTTGCTTTGCTATTTATCCATGAAGTGTTTAGACAAATATATTTGGCTTGAAATACAAAACACAGAATGTGCTTATTCATCTCAGTCAAATTGCCAGGCATCTCTGGACATTACATTTGAAACAACATTGTCAAAGACTGCGTGCGCTATTAGATTCTTATTCATTTATTTCTCTCTAAATGGAGAGTGATTGTGTTTATGCGCCTCAGTAGTATTTGTAGATTAACATAACATGAAAACCACTGACCCAAATCTCCCCTAGGTCCTCATTGACCTGCCCCTCTACCCTCGATCTCACTCTTTATATGCTCTCTACCTCCCATCTCTTCCTACTTCCTTATCTCTCTACCACTGTGGCTACTAGCTTGGCTATGCTCTAGCAGTGTCTGTGTTCCCGCTCTCCCCTGTCTATCTCCCCCTCTACCTCTCTGGCTGGTGGCTGTGTGCTCTAACAGTGTCAGTGTTCCTGCTCTGTTCTCCAGATTGAGACGCGGCGGCAGAGGGTCTGTGACCTTCATGGTGGCTCAGATCGGCGGCTGGCACTGATTTCTGATTTAGTGTCGATCCGCCGCGCTTGTCAGGGGCTGCGAGGTGCTTTCCATGCGGTAATAGAAAAGCTTGAGGGCAGCTGGAGAAGGGAGGAGGGAGGCAGAGATAGAAGGCTTGGTGGTAATGGTGGAGGGAGAGGGTTGAAGGGGTGGAAGAGGGGTGAGCGAGGCTTGAATGTGTAACTATCTGTCGAATATCTGAGTTGAGTGGATCAGACGTACAGGGGTTTTGAAGAGGGGTGAGAAGGGAGGAGAGCAAGGAAGAAGGGGAAGTGAAAGAGGGGGAGAGAGGAGGAAGACGAATCACGTAGAAGGAGAGAGGAGGAGGTCAGGAAAGCTGAGAGGAAAATAAAGGAAGAGGAGTAGAATCAAGGGAGAAGGACCCAGTGTCCACACACAATATGTCAACATGATCAATAGAAGGAATCAGCAGCAGGAGGAACTGATGATACAAGTCTGAGGACCACCTAACACGACCACTAATGAGAGAGAGAGAGAGAGAGAGAGAGAGAGAGACACAGAGAGACACAGAGAGAGAGAGAGAGACACAGAGAGAGAGAGAGAGAGAGAGAGAGAGAGACAGAGAGAGAGAGAGACACAGAGAGAGAGAGAGAGAGAGAGAGAGACACACAGAGAGAGAGAGAGAGAGAGAGAGAGACAGAGACACAGAGAGACACAGAGAGAGAGAGAGAGAGACACAGAGAGAGAGAGCGAGAGAGAGAGAGAGAGACAGAGAGAGAGAGAGACACACAGAGAGAGAGAGAGAGAGACACACAGAGAGAAAGAGACAGAGAGAGAGAGAGACACAGAGAGAGAGAGAGAGAGAGACACAGAGAGAGAGAGACACAGAGAGAGAGAGACACAGAGAGAGAGAGAGACACACAGAGAGAGAGAGAGAGAGAGAGACACACAGAGAGAGAGAGAGAGAGAGAGAGAGACACAGAGAGAGAGAGAGAGAGATAGAGAGAGACACACAGAGAGAGAGAGAGAGAGAGACACAGAGAGAGAGAGAGAGAGACACAGAGAGAGAGAGAGAGAGAGACACAGAGAGAGAGAGAGAGAGACACAGAGAGAGAGAGAGAGAGAGACAGAGACACAGAGAGAGAGAGACAGAGAGAGAGAGAGAGAGAGAGAGAGAGAGAGAGAGAGAGAGAGAGAGAAAACGAGATCAAAGTGTGCCTCCTCCCCTTCCCTCCTGCTTCCCATCCTATCCCGTCTCGTCCTCCTTGAAAGGAAAACAGATGGTTATGGTGATGGAAAAGGAATTAAGGTGTGATTTAACAGAGCCGGCTACAGCATTCGATAAGTGCACTCCCACACTTACCCTGTGCTGTCTGTGCTGTGACTGTAGAAGCCTCATAGTGGAGAGAGGCTCATTCCTGACCAACATTCCTCACTGTCCCTCCTCATTACCTCCTCACTGTGTCCTGCTTCACTCGCAACCCTGCCTCCTCCATGCCCATACACACTACATCCACACCACCGACACCATACACACTATTCTGGCGCACACTACATCCACACCACCGACACCATACACACTATTCTGGCGCACACTACATTCACACTACAGATGTAGCATCTTCATTTAAGCTTGTTTGCTACAGCACAGTGTTGTAGTACTTGAGACCGGTTCTGGTCCCGTGTCCGGTCTCTTGATTCCATATTGAGTGTCTCAGTCATGTCTGGTGTCGGATACATTTGTACTAGGTCTTGACTCCGAGAACCAGCTGAGTAAAAAACTCCTAATTAATCAGCTTCTATTCTGTCAGTCCATAAAACCGCTTCGCCAGGCCACAGAAATACATTCTTTTCTTGAAACATGAATATCTCAACAGCCTTTATATCTATCTGGTATAATAGACCTGTTTGCGTAGTGGCAACCCTATAGTCCCTCAGTATGTGACAGGTTGGTGATTCTGAAGGGACAGCATCCGTAATACCAGCCCACTCATGTAGCGGAGGACACTTTTAGTAAAACACAAAGGGCCAGTGGAGTTGTGGAGGGTATATGCAGGTATAAGCCGTAAACCCAGTTATTTTTCAGTGGGCATTGCTTATACTCATTTCTTAATCCCTAATGTCGCGTATCAAAGTAGTGTAGCGGAGGCATACGACTTGTCAATTGTGTAGTGCAACTGAGAAACCCTGCACAAAGTAGTTTACACAATCGCAAATCACCTGAAATATATTCACATGAGCGCCACACAACATAGCCTAGGAAAGACGTTTCAATTTATAATATCAAATCAAATGTATATGTCACATGCGCCAAACACAACAGGTGTAGGTAGACCTTACCGTGAAATGCTTACTTACAAGCTCTTAACCAACAATGCAGTTGAAGAAATAGAGTTAAGAAAATATTTACAAAATAAACTAAAGTAAAAATATATATATATATATATATATATCCTAATAGTAACACAAACAAAATGACATAACAATAAGGAGGCTATGTACAGTACCGAGTCAATGTGCAAAGTGACTATGTATAGATAGAAAACAAGGAGTAGCAGCAGCGTAAAAAACAAAACGGGGTCATTTGATTAATTGTTCAGCAGTCTTATGGCTTGGGGTTAGAAGCTGTTGAGGAGCCTTTTGGTCCTAGACTTGGCGCTTTGGTACCGTTTGACATGTGGTAGCAAAGAGAACAGTCTATGACTTGGGTGACTGGAGTCTTTGACAATTTTTTGGGGCCTTCCTCTAATACGTCTCGTATATAAAGTACCAGTCAAGAGTTTGGACACGCCTACTCATTCAAGGGTTTTTCTTTATTTTTACTATTTTCTACATTATAAAATAATAGTGAAGACATCAAAACTATAAAATAACACATATGGAATCATGTAGTGACTAAAAAATAGTTAAACATTTTAGATTCTTCAAAGTAGCCAACCTTTGCCTTGATGACAGCTTTGCAAACTCTTGGCATTCTCTCAACCAGCTTCACCTGGAATGCTTTTCCAACAGTCTTGAAGTAGTTCCAACATATGCTGAGCACTTGTTGGCTGCTTTTCCTTCACTCACCAGTCCAACTCATCCCAAACCATCTCAATTGTGTTGAGGTCGGGTGATTGTGGAGGTCAGGTCATCGGATGCAGCACTCCATCACTCTCCTTATTGGTCAAATAGCCCTTACACAGCCTGGAGGTGTGTTGGGTCAATGTCCTGTTGAAAAACAAATGATAGTCCCACTAAGCGCAAACCAGATGGGATGTCGTATCCCTGCAGAATGCTGTGGTAGCCATGCTGGTTAAGTGTGCCTTGAATTCTAAATAAATCACTGACAGTGTCACCAGCAAAGCACCCCCACACCATCACACCTCCTCCTCCATGCTTCACGGTGGGAACCACACACACAGAGATCGTTTGTCCGCCTACTCTGCATCTCACAAAGACATGGCGGTTGGAACCAAAAATCTCAAATTTGGACTCATCAGACCAAAGGACCGATTTCCAACGGTCTAATGTCCATTGCTCGTGTTTCTTGGCCCAAGCAAGTCTCTTCTTCTCATTGGTGTCCTTTAGTAGTGTTTTCTTTGCAGCAATTTGACCATGAAGGACTGATTCACACAGTCTCCTCTGAACAGTTGATGTTGAGATATGTCTGTTACTTGAACTATGTGAAGCATTTATTTGGGCTGCAATTTCTGAGGCTGGTAACTCTAATGAACATAACCTCTGCAGCAAAGGTAACTCTGGGTCTTCCTTTCCAGTGGCGGTCCTCATGAGAGACAGTTTCATCATAGCCCTTGGTGGTTTTTGCAACTGCACTTGAAGAAACTTTCAAAGTTCTTGAATTTTTCTGCATTGACTGACCTTAATGTCTTCAAGTAATGATGGACTGTTGTTTCTCTTTGCTTATTTGAGCTGTTTTTGCCATAATATGGACTTGGTCTTTTACCAAACAGGGCTGTCTTCTGTATAACACCCTTACCTTGTCACAACACAACTGATTGGCTCAAGGAAAGGAGGAAAGAAATGACCGCAAAACCTGAACCTGGATGGAGAGGGTTAGGGTGGGCAACTAGTGTCAGTGGCGGCTCCGATGCGGGACGTAGCGCCCACTCAGACCGCGGATCCGGCCATGAAGCTGGGCTGAACGCCGTGCCTGGACTGGGCACCAGAGCAGAGGAAGGCTCCGGCCATGGAGCAGGACTGGACGCCGTGCCTGGACTGGGCACCGGCGCAGAGGTTGGCTCCGGCCATGGAGCGGGACTGGATGCCGTGCCTGGACTGGGCACCGGTGCAGAGGACTCAGGGCTGTTGACACTCTTCAGGGCGGGTGGTGGGAGCCAGCACAGGATGTACCGGGCTGGGGAGGTGCACTGGAGGCCTGGTACGTGGAGCCGGCACAGGGTTCACCGGACTGATGACACGCTCTTCAGGGCGAGTGCGGGGAGCCGGCACAGGACGTACAGGGCTGGGGAGGCGCACTGGAGGCCTAGTGTGTGGAGCCGGCACAGGTTGCACCGGACTGATGACACGCTCTTCAGGGTGAGTGTGCTGCAGAATACACCTAACCAACATCTCTCTCCGATCTCCAACAGCTCCATCGACTCCCTGATGGTCTCTGGCTCTCTCCTCGACTCGACCGACCAATCTTGGGGTTTCTGTGGCCGCGGACCCCGGCGTCGTCGCTCCTACACTCCCGCCAAGGCAGGGTCTCACATCCACCCATTATTTCCTCCCATGTCCAACTCTCCTTTTCCTCCAGGGCACGCTGCTTGGTCCTGTAGTGGTGGGATATTCTGTCACGTCCGTTATAATTAGCAGACCAAAGCGCAGCGTGCGTAGAGTTCCACATATTCAAACAACAAATACATAAACAAACGTGCAGTTGGTTGCGCACATAGCACTAAACATAAACATTATCCCACAATGCAGGTGGGAAACGGATCACACTAAGTATGATCCCCAATTAGAGGCAACGATCATCAGCTGCCTCCAATTGGGAACCATACTCACACCAACATAGAAATTAAAGACTAGAACACCCCTTAGTCATGCCCTGACCTAAAACATCATAGAGAACCCAGAGGGCTCTCTATGGTCAGGGCGAGACAGTTACTACATATTTTCTATATGTATTATTTCATAGTTTTGATGTCTTCACTATTATTCTACAATGTAGAAAATTTAAAAAATAAAAAAAAACTCTGGAATGAGTAGCTGTGTGCAAAATGTTGACTGGTACTGTAGGTCCTGGATGTCAGGAAGCTTGGCCCCAGTGATGTGGCCCCAGTGATTGGCCCCAGTGTGTGCACTTGTCACATTCTGACCTGTATTTCCTTTGTTTTTGTATTTAGTTAGTATGGTCAGGGAGTGAGTTGAGTGGGCAGTCTATGTTTGATTTTCTATGATTTGGGGATTTCTATGTTTCGGCCTAGTATGGTTCTCAATCAGAGGCAGGTGTCATTAGTTGTCTCTGATTGAGAATCATACTTAGGTAGCCTGGGTTGCACTGTTTGTTGGTGGGTGATTGTCTATGTTGATGGCTTGTTTCAGCACAGGTCTCATTTTGTAGCTTCACAGTCGAATTTGGTTTGTTTTTGTTACTCGTTTGTATAGTGTTCAGTCTTTCTTTATTAAAGATTTACCATGGACACTTACCACGCCGCATATTGGTCCTCTGATCCTTTTCGCCTCTCCTCTTCAGAAGAAGAGGAGGACGACCGTGACAGCACTTCCAGTACGTTGTAATCTTTCATTCATAGGCTAGGTTGTAGCAACCTCGTGATGGGTACAGAGAAAATTAAAGTATCACAAAGGCTCACCCAATCAGACTCATGTGGTTTAGGCATTGTTGTGGACTTAGAACATCAACAAACAAACAAAGATCTATAACAAAAAGTGTGATTTTGAGAGTGAAAATCTGAGTTATCTATAGATTTTTCACACAGTGGTGCCTTTCCTAAACTGGTGGACCGTTTGGGAACTTTTTCGGCTCTATTAGAGTTATACCCACTTCTCCAGGCACCACTACACCACTGTATAGGGCTGATGGAAAGACAGCAGTCACACACAGCATGATGTTAAAGCACCACTACACCACTGCATAGGGCCGATGGAAAGACAGTAGTCACACAACATGATGCTTTAGGATAAGCAGTCCATAAACTCTGACATAGTAAACCAGTAGGTCACAATCATAAGAATACAAAAACATAACTATTAAGCATTTCCCAATTGAAATGTACAAGTATTACTTCGCTTTGCAAAAAACAACTAATGTTCAGCCCACAAAGTAACCAGTGACCTAAAGTTTAAAGTGGAACTGACAGCCTTTTAACTACTTTGCAGACATGAAACCAACAGACAATATCAGTCAAAAATATCAAATTCCCAGTTTCTGCTACATAAGAGGTTTTAAAAATAGGTTCTATTTGAGTCAACGTTCCATGACGAACACTAAGGCATTTTTGGCAGAATAGATGGATGCAGTTCAATGCATGATTAATATAATTCACCTATACATTTCTTGCTAGTCCAAAAATATTACTATCAGGTTGTAAATCACAGCTGGACTGGTACATTTGTTTGCTGCACTGTTTCAATTTCAATTACTAAATATTCGGGACAAAAACTGACGAACGTAACTAAGGCTGGGAATGTCATTTCAATCAAACTAGCAAAGGCAATCATCACAAGTCAGTCATAACGGGGTAATAGGCTAGCTCATCTATTTATGTAGCAAGCTAAAAACACGGATCCTAACGTTAGCTAGAGAGCTAGCTGCTAGGAGGATGTCATGTCTTTGGAGGAGTGGGAAAGTGACTGACTTTACCCTCTCATATCGTTTTTCGGTGGCTGTGCTGTACACAGCTAGAGATGCAGGTGACAGTTGGTTAACTAGCAAGAACTTGAACGACTGTTATCCAGTTAGCATATCTCTTTGCATTTGCAAATTCACTCCAGCTATCTACTTCGAGTTCAAAGCACTCTCATCTGAGTGTGCCAGAGTGCAGAACAACTGATGGATTTACGAACGCGCAACACCTGCTGAATATGACCGGGGTTAGTTAATGTAGACCCCCCCCCCAAAAAAACGCTCTAGCTAACGTGAAAACGGGCTAATCAGCTACACCACGGCTGATGGAAAGACAGCAGTCACACACAGCATGATGTTAATGCACCACTACACCACTGCATAGGGCCGATGGAAAGACAGCAGTCACACACAACATGATGTTAATGCACCACTACACCACTGCATAGGGCCGATGGAAAGACAGCAGTCACACACAACATGATGTTAATGCACCACTACACCACTGTAAAATGGTCAGAGTGAGGTGTTCTCTCATTTGTACTCTCATTAAGCCACTTAGCTTTAGTGCTTGGTTGGAACAAACATGTATTGGCAAACAAGCTGAAGAAGGAAGAGGAGGCTACAATCATTTATCAGTGCTATTTTTTGACGGCCAACTAGCTGAAAAAGTTTGAGGGGGTTTATCTCATGTTATTTCGTTAGATTTGAGCTCATCTTGCTCTGGCTAGGATTAGTTGTTGACCTTGTTGTTGTTGATGTTCTGAGGGAGAGAGAGCCCACCTTTTTCATAGTTGTTTGATCAATAGGACTGCAAAGTGTAAAGTGTCAATGAACAGATTTGAATAAGATCTAATGTTGCGACAAGGCTGTCAGTTCCATTTTGAATGAAACAATGTTTCACACACATAAGTTGTTCTCAAAGAGACGGCGAACAACAGCAAGTGCACTGCAATAAAAAAAGCACAGTTCCGCTCGCCAGACGATGATTTCTTTTTTTTTTTTAACTTAACTTCTTCCTGAAAAGATAGAAGCTACCAAATTAGCAACAACGTCCTCTTTAACAACACATGCTGCTGCTGCTGCAAACTTGCCAATAACTGAAGCTAGCTAGCTAGCCCTTGGGGAAACTACTGCTCGCTATTACGCAGTGACCGCTTATATTCTGAGCTCTTAATATGATGGTTACGTGACTAAATTCTGATCACGGCCTTGAATTGGACTCGCATTTTTCTGGTCTCAGTCCCGGACCCCTTGTTCCCTTCCCGGTCTCGGTCTTGACTCAGTATCGCCCCCCCTTTTGTAGGGGTTGATGAATGGACATTTTTGGTCAATGGAAATTACAAACGCCCGAAGACTTTTTAAAACCTCAAATACACTGCAAGTCCAAAATGGCCTGAATTGCAAGACATTTTTCCTGCAATAGGGTGATCAACATCTGTATATTGAGACACACGACATTCACACTATACTGATGCATACAGACACACCAATAATCACTACTACTGTTCCACTATTGATACACAGTACATCGATTTAGGATCTTAATTTGATCACCCTGTAGCAGGAGAACTTTAAAACAGGAAATGTGAAACCGTGTAGTTTATTTGAGGTTTGAAAAGGCTTCTGAAGTTTGTCATTTCCACTTTGATATTTCAGACTTAATTTTCCCTTACTAAAAATGTATCAACCCCTACAAAAAATGTCCATTACAGTTTTTCTCAATTGCTAAAACACAATTTCTGAAACCTTGCTCCATTTCCTGAAAACATTAAACACAAAACCTCATCTTCAAGCATTATTTACATAACCTCTGACTCCTCTTGCAAAATGAAACATTCGCCTCAAAACAGTTTTACCTGTGTTCAAAATCATACACTGCTCTAAATTATGAACAGAGTGATCAAAATGATATACACCATCAAGCAGTCAGTAAACAATACACCGAAAAATAGAAGACACATTGTTCAAAACATACAATTCTCAGGGAGAAGTACATTTATAATCTAAATTAATATTCATATTTTTCCGTCATTGTCCTTTGATGAACGAAAACATGTTCTATCATAGTAGCTCAAAATGGATCAGAAACTACTACTCTGCTTTGCTCTTTGCAATTTTGTTTTTTTGTTCTTCCTCCTCCTTGTACCCCTATTTTTACAGTACTGTACCCTGCATCTCACAAACTTGTCCTTTGTCTCTGTGATACTGTAATTCTTGTTCTTTGTTGATATGAACCTGAAACCAGTCAAAATCTATTGAGCAGTCAGTACTGTTAATAAATGGAAAGCACAATGTTCAGGGCCATACAATTTGTCCATTGTACAGTATACAGCCTACAATACACTATACTACAGTATCCATTCTCAAACTTTCTCCTTCCCACCTTCAACAACCTGTTTGCTCTCTGAACTGGCTTATATTGGTTGTGTCGCATCATTTGAAACAGGTTAAATCAATTTTGAGTGGTTGTGTTCAATCAATGACATGTCTTCTCTATTTGAAATTTGATTGTTGCCACTTGTGTTTACCAGTATGGATGACATGTGCATTAGAGTGCAGAATGTGTTTTGAGAATGAGAAGGAGTTTAGAGTTTCGCTGAAAAGTCTAAGTGAGATCTGCAAATTGTGTTTTACCATGTGAAATGGTTTAAGGTATTGACAGCAGACTGAATAATTAGCTAGATGAGTCCAGGCAACTGAGAACTTTATTCAACCAATGGGTTTTAGTGTTTTAGCAATTGAGAAAAACTAATTATAATTCATATAATAATTTACGTTTCCTGTGGTTGCAGGATTATTTTCCTGTTGTTGAAAACTGGCTCAAATTAAGATCCTACATGTGTACATACATACTACAGTCACACTGATAAACACTACTTTATTAGCACTATTGATACACACTACTTTCGAGAGAGAGAGAGAGAGAGAGAGAGAGAGAGAGAGACTACACTCACAGTGCAATACAAAAAGTATTGCAAGAAGCTTGCATCTCAGGACTGATAAGAAGAATGTGTTGTATACAGAAGTATTGTTGTACCGGTAATATATGCATATATAGAATATACTGTAATAACACTGTTTCAACACGTTCACACTGCATTACAAGGGATAGTGATTGGGATGTTTAGTCTGAGACTTTACTGTAAGAGCAGACTAAGGAGAATGCATGACCCCATTCAGGCCTCTGTCACTCCGATTTGTCACATGAGCATCACTGTAATTGCTGTGTATCCATCATCGTAGGTTAATTATCCAACCCTGACCTATCACACACACACACACACACACACACACACACACACTTTGAGTGCTCTGTTCTCTAGAATTTCGGTGATACAAAATGCCAAATATTACAACCATCTAATTATTAAAATATCTCTCAGAGAGACAGAGAGAGAGAGAGAGAGAGAGAGTGAGAGAGCGAGAATCAAAGGCTGTCTCTCTGTCACTCTGTCTTTCTGTCTCTCTCTCTCTGTCTCTCTCTCTCTATCTCATTCTCTCTCTATCTCTCTCTCTCTCTCTATCTCTCTCTATCTCTCTCTCTATGACCCCAGCGGTGCTCCATTCGTTTGCTCTTATGGATAGATAATGGGCACAAAATCGAATCTCTTCATTTTCATGTGATATAATGAAGACATTCTCAAACGATGACGGATGGCGGGAGCTACGAGGTGTCAGTCAGTCTCGTCAGACTGGACCAAATGCGGTCGGAGCCAGCCTCTTCACCACTTAGACTGAAATTAATAAAACCTTCAGACGAAACTCATCGTCATGCACCATCTGTAACAACAATCCCCAACCAAGATCCTCTCCTGCAGAGTCTGTCTGTCTGTCAAACCGTATTATAGCTCTCCTCCATTATAACCATGCTTTCCCATTTTCAGACATATGCAGTGGCGTTGTATAGTCACACCATGAGTAGAGTAGAGTACAAGGCAAAGATCAATCCCCTGGGGCTGTAGGGTCTTCAAGTCGACTTGGACACTCTTCCCTGTCTGTTTGAAACAGTGTTCCAACCAAAGTTGCCCAAAGTTGGTTGGGATAATATTTGTAGTATTTGTACACGCTGTGCATAGTATAACAACACTAGTCATATATGTCTTTTTGGTGACCAGAGTTGCGTTTGCTGTTGTGTTCTCAGTTATGCTGGTCTATGTTTTAGAGGGAATGGAGGTGGTTGTCAACGTTGCGTTAAGAACGTTGGACATACTGGTGTGCTTGTTGAAATATTGGCTATAGCAGTTGTCATGATGTCTGTAGACGTCTGCAGTGAACTTTTCCAACGGATAGGTAGGTAAATGAGGGTGGAACAATTCAGTCTGGAAATATATGTATAAACACGTAATGTCTCCCATTTCAGAAACACACACACACACACACTCAGGAAGCATTCAAACACCTTCTCTCACACTTTTTTATGAGACACACTCACAAACACCCCTGCACACACCCCTGCACACACCCCTGCACATACAAACACACACATAAACACACACACACACTGAGAGAAAATGTATACTCCTGGATAGAGAGAGCCATATTCACCCTCGGATGGTTTATTGACTGATTTCATTTATTTGTGTGATATAAATAGGAGGTAAACATTGGCTTGCTCCCACATTTTCAATGACACACTCACTGCACAGAATTCTGGGAGAAATGATCCCACCAACAGAGGGGTCACTGATTGGCTCTAGCTTCGGTGTGTGACAAATTACCCAATGAGAAATGGGTTACCCATTTCCACAAAGTAATTAACCTGGGTGATAGTGAAACAAATGATTACATTTATGTAATATTATTTCACATCTGTTGCCAGGACTGGCAAAATCTTTATCCACGTGCAAATCTCCCCAACTCCCCTGGTTTGTCTTGTGATGCTCGGTGAGTATTACAGTTTTTTTCGATTGCTAAACGACAGTGGACACAACTGGAGTCACATGTGCAAAACTCTAACTACAGTCTGCACAGCAGCAGTTCATGTGGACCAAACTCTAGTTCGTTTTTCATTGCTTGAACACAGTTTTCAAAACTCTACACACTTATCCCATGACTTTAACCACAACCTGTACAACACTGTGGATTTACAGCACTTTGTTCAAATGCTAACACACTGCTGTCAAAACTGTGAACCACAGATTCAAAACGGAATAGATTTCAGCCTTGTGCCTTTCAAACACTGCTGATTGCAATTTCAGCTGAAAGGCTAAGCAGGTGTCTTGTTTTAGACTTGTTAGTGAACACACACACATATTACAGTATATATAGGTAGAGCTCAGAACGATTCATTTTGGAAATGGAACAAGGAAGATGGGTTCGTGGAGGGAGAAGGGTGGCAGGGAGAGGGCGGATGCGTGGAGGAAGACAAAGAAGACAAAGAGCTGTTATTTCAGATGAAATAAGGGCTACACTTATAGACCATGTCGTGAACCATGGTCTCTCATTGAGAGAGGCAGGGTTGAGGGTGCAACCCAATCTGCAAAGATCCACAGTGGCATCTGTAATGCAAATTTTCCATCATGCAAACAGGTGAGAGTTACATCCTTACAGTAAATGAAAACATTACATGAATCTATTTTGTATTGCAATTATAGAATATTTACACAGATATATATTACAGTAAGTTTGACTGTAAAATATATTTTTACAACAGGACCCAAAGGCTGCCCCCAACAGGGGGAAGAGGAAAAATATTTTCAGATGCGCAGGAAAATGCTATTGTTGACATGGTTGTTGTCAACAATGCAATAAAACTGCGGGAGATTCAAGATAGAGTGCTGGCTGATAATGATATATTTGAAAATGTTAATTCTGTCAGCACAACAACTATTGCTCGAGTCCTAAAGAAACACCAAGTTACAATGAAACAGTTATACACTGTACCGTTCGAGAGAAACAGTGAACGGGTAAAAGAGCAAAGATACCAATATGTCCAGGTAAGACGTCTGAGGTTTCGTACACAGCTATACAAAATATTTACAGTAAAAAAAAAACACTAGCATTTCTACAGTAAAACTGTGCACTTACTGTTTTTCAGAGAGTAATGGAGGTGGAAGCACTGGAAAGACCACATTCATTTGTATTTATCGATGAAGCTGGATTTAACCTTGCCAAAACACGGCACAGAGGAAGGAATGTTATAGGTCAAAGGGCCACTGTGGAGGTTCCAGGCCAAAGGGGGGGAAATATCACCATGTGTGCTGCAATGGCCAATTATGGTTTGCTTCTCAACACACCACTCATTGGCCCATACAACACAGAAAGGCTTATAGCTTTCCTAGAACAGCTCTATGCTCAGCTAGTGCCAGCAGAACAGGGGGAGCCAGTAAGAAACCCTCAAGTTTTTGTCATAGTTTGCGATAACGTTGCTTTTCACCACTCTGCAGCTGTCACAGATTGGTTTGCAGCACATCACAGATTTATGGTTTTGTACCTGCCTGCATATTCACCCTTCCTCAACCCAACAGAGGAGTTTTCTCTGCCTGGAGGTGGAAAGTATTTGGTCACCACCCACATGACCAAATGTCTCTTTTGGAAGCCATGCGTGCCGGATGTGAGGACACGAGTCCAGAGGACTGCCAGGGATGGATAAGGCACTCCAGAAGGTTCTTCCCCAGGTGCATGGCAAGAGAAAACATTAGATGTGATGTTGAAGAAAACCTGTGGCCTGATGCTAGAGAGAGGCAGGATTAGCCCCTCAATTATTTGTTTGAATTACAGTATGTACTTTTAGTTTCAACCTTTTTTTTCTCATTACTGTAATTCCGTAAATTACTACAGACTATTGAAGCAAACTGCTAATTTTCATTTACCTTAAAGAATTGTTATGTTCTAAAAAATGTAATAAATCATGTGAAAGAATGTCACTCTTTTCTTTGAAGAAAATATTACTTTGTATGAAGTCACTGAAATTGTTCAAACTGTAAAGATGAAAAGTTTGTATTTTCTGTATTGGTGTTTGATGCTAGTGTTTTTACTCTCAGTGTGTTCTGAGTGACAGTGTGTGTTATCTCAGTGAGGGTTGTGCATAGTATTTGGCTGCACTGAGCGTGTTTTGAGCCATGTGTTAAGAGTTGTGTTGCTTGGAATGAGTTTTGCAGGTGATGTGAACTGTTTAGCTCAGGTGACTGTTGGTAGTGCAGACTGTAGTTAGAGTTTTGCACATGTGACTCCAGTTGTGCCCACTGTCGTTTAGCAATCGAAAAAAACTGTAACACATCCAGATGTCAACACACGCACACACACACGCACTCGCAAACGCACACACACACACAGGTATTCGCTCGGCTGTTGAGTGCCAGTTGTTGCACTTGTTTCTACTTGATTGTTTCTTTATTCTAGTTTGTGTGGGGGAAAGCATCCAGAGATCAACAGTGATACTCAGCATTGTGTGCTGGATGTTCAGATCCAAGTAAAGAACAGGCAAGTTGAGGCAACAATGGGTAGATCTTGAACGCAGCCTAGTCAAAGAAAAGCGACTGGGTTTTATTAACCATACTATCTTCTGTTGCCCAACCTCAGACAACATTACCATTCTAATATGATGATGATGATGATGATGATGATGATGATGATTTAAAATGAACTCATTTGGCTGTGGTGGATGGAAATACAATAGTGGATTAACCAAGGGCTGGATTCAAATCCATATCGCGAAACTTCTGCGATATGGATTGAATCCAGCCCCAATGCCTCTCATACCGTGACATCCCGCTGCGCAAAAAACTGGTTGAATCAACGTTGTTTCCACGTCAACAAAAAAAAATGACGTTGAATCAAAATGGAAACCTGATTGGATTTGAAAAAAGTCATAAATGTAAGGTATTTTCGTATTTTTTTTCCACCCAACTTTTAACCTAAATCCAATGACACTGACGTCTGTGCCCAGTGGTATTGTACTGTATGTCTGCTCTCTAGATAGTCCCATGCTCCCAAGATCCAACCATAGACACAGTATAGTGTCATACGAACAGAAGGTCACATAGATCAATGGCTCCAAAAGACACACACACAAACACAGGGGATAAAATAGGTGTAGAGTTGAGTAGCTCGCTCCCCTATTTGATGTCCTGCTAGTGGCGGTGTAAATGATGCAGCTGTACACAACGTGTTAGTGCTTGTCGCCGTTTTGTTGGGGAGATTATCCGTATGGACGTGCGTTGATGCAGGCGAGATTGCTCCAAGTCTGGGCTTGATGAATGAATCCGTGATATACATTGACATGACAAAACAAAATATAAGCCTGTACAATCAACGTTAACAGCGCTGTAGTGGGCTATCAATCAACTCTAAGGTCAAACCCGTCAACGGAGCGAGACGGGAAGAGACGGGAGGGCTCGTGGCTGGGTCGCATGTACGTGACATATTTGGTTGGATAGGATGTCATTCGGTTCTGCAAAAACCCTTGTTGTTTTGAAAGGGGTGCGCTACTAAACACGTATTTATGTTATATAAATGGATTTTGCATCTACAAATACAAAAATATGAATTCTCCATTGCTTTGAGCTTTCATATCCATAACACACCCATATCTTTGTCCACTCGCTTTGCTTCAGTCTGGGGGTGGAATTCCATCAGTAGCCTACGTTGGTGAAATATCAGTAGCAATACATATTGGACGGATATAGTTTAATTGCAGCTCGTTGTTAGATAGAGTTTGATGTTTTGATAATCGTTTTTCCTGTTTATTACACCGTATATCACCGGAAACCGGGGACTGCGCCTGCGTCCCCGTGATTCATTTCAGGGATGTCCAAATAAACATTAGGTCACACTATTTGATCGATTTCTACAGGCTGGACGCATGCGTCACGTTCAAGAAAAGGAGGTTGATTCGTGATGTGACATATTGAAAATGATTTTTATTTGTTCATTTACAGTCAATTGATATAAACATGTCCATGAAACGAAATGGTTTGTTCAGTATAAGATCAAACATTTAAGAAATTCAGATTTGATAATAAGCACATACAATAATTTAGATTAGAACATATCACAAACTGACCAAATGGGAACAAGTCAAGAATGCTTCCTCTACACAAAACATCCTATATAACAGATTATATTCAAGTCGATTTTCTTGTCTTATTTATGGTGTTTCCGTACATTTGCCTTGGCCAGCACATGCAGTCAAGTTCGTTTCCATGTTGCGTGATTCCTTTGAGATGGTCACGTGTCTCCCTCTTTTCCGTTTTATTCATCTTTTGACGCTTTACACACAAAAAAAGAAAACTTCCAAGTGTGATATCTGCACGTGCACGGCGCATGCCCGTGGCCCATCGTGGTCGGTCGCATGCTGTGCAGCAGATGACAATAAAAATGAGCTTTCTTATTTATTTATTTTTTTACCGTTTTTATACCCTCGACCATCGGCCTGTGGAAACTGATAGAAACTCCAGTGGCAAATATCAGTGGTCTACTATTTTGTTAGAAAGGAATGAAACGAAAACGAGGTGTTATATATATATATTAAAAAAGTATAAATACATACGTTGATAAGTAAATAAATAAATATGGCATTTATAAATGTAAAATAAATTAAGTTGTCATCAATACATGCACATCATAAATTAATAAGATAAACATTTAGCCATTTATCCACCTTCAAATGGTTTGGTTTCAGTATTAGTTTGGCAACACAACTGGGGAATAGGGCTGTTGTTTTCCTGTTGCTTGTTTTGCTTGGAGACGTTCACATCCTTGTCCAGCTGTATTTGGCTGGATGGGTTCAACAACAAAACAAAAAAATCATAAAAGAAGACGAAGTAAAAACAAAAACGCGTAAAACGTGGCCGTTGGATTCGTGGTTGCTACTAAGTGAAACTCATGGATACTGTGTGCTCCAGCGCTTTGCGCCGCAGGGAGGCGATGCTCGTCCCTCTCCAGACGTCATTTTCTGGGGAGCTACACAGCTGGGGCGAGCCCGTCACGTTGGTGGGACCGGACAAGGAGGCCGGGACCATCCCAGGGAACGGGTTCTGGTAGAGGTGAGACTGGAGCCCGGATCCGTTCGACGACATGTTGGATAGCCCCATGGAGTTGGTCGGCGGACCGGACAGGCTACACTGGGACAGGGACTGCGCCATGGCATGCTGGTGCTGGCGACCCAGGGCTGGAGGGAGCTGCAGCTGAGAGACGCCTGGCATCCCTGCCGTAGCCCATCGTGTGTCGTTGGCGTGGAAGGAGCATAGGCTGTCGCCCATGGCCGCGGCGGCGGCAGCGGCAGAGTTGAACTGGCTGTGCAGCCCGTGGTGGGTGGGCAGCAGCGTCCCCGGGTTGCGAAAAACGTTGGTGGTCTTCTTGCGCTTCTTCCACTTGGCACGTCGGTTCTGGAACCAAACCTTGAGTGGAGAGAGAGAGAGGGAGAGAGAGAGATGGGTTAGCATCTAGCTACAGTGTCATCAGTTTGAGACACAATGAATAGGTCTACTGTACATTTCTGTATATGCTCACTTTTACTCACGGGAAAGCGTTTTATGTTCTTAAGCATAACTCAGATATTGCCATTACACATCTTCTTTCTACCAGGGGAAATCCCTGGATAACACTATATATGATATAACTGATTAAATGATATGCCATAAACGAAGGTTTTGATAGCTACTATGTCATTACGCCAAAATCCATTTCAGTAAATCGTCTGTGGCATGCCTACATTAGTGCATAACCGAAACACCTCTAGGTTATCATAAAATAAAAATGGCTACGTCAGAAAATACAAATTCATTTCCATGAAGTCTAAACTAATACGCCTATGGGGGAGGTGGTCATCTCAGCTGAAAATATGTTATTGCAACTATTATTATAGACCATTATTTTGTTATGAATTTAAAATATCCGAAACCAGTTTATTATTTTAATGATTAGTAGCTCTGTTTATTTGATATATCAACACATATTCTGCTTTAACCAATTTGATGCATAACATGGATATAAACACTGACTATTGGCCTACACAAAACAACAATAATATCAGTATTTCGGAAGTAAATGCGTTATAAAGGCGTTATAAATGGATCACCAGTGTTTATTCCGCGGGTCCTTGGGAGAGACGTTCTAGGCCTATATAGATCTCATATATGACTATAGTAACCCGGCTATCGACGATGATTAATGTGAAGATTTGGTTGAGAAACTGGGCCGTTGTATTAAGAGGCCAATCTCTCCCCCAGAGTAGCCAGCCGTGAAATCCAGCCTCAAATGCATTACACTTCAAATAAATAAAAAAATGCTATTTCTCATTCCGTTTAAAAGACAGAGTACACTTTCAGCGAGTCCGCCATTAAGACGTGGAACTCTGACAGGCCCATTCCACAAGAGAACAGCGCGAGCTGCGTGCGCCTCCTCATTCGAAACATCCCAGATCTATTTTTACCCGCTGGTTCAGAAGTATTATTATCATTGGTGATGGGCTTTATAAAGGGATCATCGTTTCGCTAATTCTTACTTTATGTAAATCAACTATTCCTAACCGAATTGATCCGTGCAATAATGATGATTATCACGGTTGTTTCACATGTGAACGACTCGTCTGCATTTTTCATTGCTGGTTCATAAGCCCCCAATGTAATAAATAATTCTGAAATTGGTGGATAATAATGGATTTGGTTTTAATGCACTATCACCCTGAGAATGGCTACTTGGTAATGAACGACAATGCAATGACCAAAGACAACTGCAATGTCGCGCTGTTCTTGAATTCATCTTGTGTGCTATTTTGGCGAGCTGTGGAATGTAACGGGAAATAAAATAAAGTAATTACATTTTAATTGAGTTTAATTGTGAGGGTATAATAAAGCAAGATCGTTTCCTTTTCATCTCGCATGAGAACGCATGAATATGCCAATTCCAATAGGAAAATGACACGAAATGTTATTAGATTTTAAGAACCAATTTTGTTCCCAAATAAAGTGCCTCTTGTTTTTATCTGGCCAATTCCGAGTTTTAAGTGGCTTATTCCATAGGTAGTAGGCCTACATTTTTTTTTACCATGACTAATATCTTAAATGAAGTCACTTTTTGCCATGTAAAATGCAATATCTATTTGGATACAATGAGTAGGGCATACATGAAAAAATACACTCATATTTATACAAAAATATAGCCTACATACAATCCTACTTTCGTGAATAATTTTTCATTTATTTTCATGAATTATAGGCAAATACCTAGGCCTACATTGGATGTCCTTAATTTTTCCACATGTAGCCCACAAATCTGTGATTGACAGATATTATAAATAGGCCTACGTACCCTCGTGACATTTAAATTATATCCAAATCAATTTATTAATGCAACTTTGATAATAGGCTAGTTAAAAGCTGTTTTAATATTTATTTCGATTTCCCTCCGTTTGTTTCTGGAAAATTATATCTCTTAAAATCGTAGTTTTCTAATTTCTGTCTTGAATAACATATTTTTGGGACAAATGTATTGTATGAATCAAACACATGCATCTGGTTTCACGCGAATCGATCTGGCGCGTTCGTTTCAGCACCATGGACAGCTCGCGCGCCCAAAGCAGTTTTGTCAGGGAGGGTGTTTACCTTCTAGCCTATTTTGCATTTTCTAATACTTTGAACAGAAACAAAACACTCACACAATACAACCGTGGATCAGATGTATGATATTATTATTTTTAATACAAGGAAATAAAAAAATGGTTGCCTCGAGGAAGATGAAAAAACACAAGGCGTGGCTAATTATTCTTCCGCTGTCGTTTTGGTTCGATGGTAATACAAGGGCAAATATTTTAGATTATTATACATTTCTATTGAGATATTTATCACACAGTATCAATGTATATATTATTGTACTTCCTTCTATAGGCTACACTGTATATGCTTTAGATGCAGGCTATTTATGTTATAGTGGCACTTATGTGAGAACAGCTGTGAGGTGGATATTTTCCTCATGTTAATTTAGACTACAATGTAGGTTTACTTTGCAATTAGCCGTTGTGCCTAGCTACAAATATCAAATATTGTTATTGTTTAGGTCCTACATAAAGCGAAATGATAATAGCCATTGACTATTCATATTTAGGCCTACGTTCTCCTGTTTGGTTAAAGGGGCTAATACATACGCCTACACATTTCATTACATATTTGTATGCAGTATTAGTACACTACTCTTACAGCTGTATTATTCTTGCTTCTAAATCATTTTCTATGAGACACACATTTCCCAACCCGTATCGCAAACAAACCTGCACGCGAGATTCCGTTACCTGCACGCGAGATTCCGTTAGGCCGATCCGTAGTGCCAGTTCCTCCCTCATGAAGATGTCTGGGTAGTGCGTTTTGGCGAAGCTGCGCTCCAGTTCGTTAAGTTGGGCCGGGGTGAACCGGGTCCGGTGGCGCTTCTGTTTCTGACTCTGACTTCCTCCGGATTGGCTGGAGTTATTCTGCTGTTGCTTGTCCTGTTGCTCTTTACTGTTGACCTGCATGCCGGAAGGGTTGGATCCTCCGTTGTTGATATCGTCTCCAGGGAGCATGGTAGCCCCCTCCACGGTGTCTGGCCCCGGGGCTAGCTCGCCGGAGTGGCCGGGGTCAGATCCCACTCCACCGCCTAGTCTGCACTTTAGAGCCTCCCTGTGACCCAGTAGCTCCGCCGCGGCATCCTTCATCCCTGGATAGACACAACACCCGGTCAGAATTTAAAGGCAATGTCACAATTATTTTTTGCATAATGCAATAGCCTACCCTGTGTTAAAGGAAAAAATATATCATTTATAAGATATTTCCTGAAAATACATTGTTTAGTTAAGTTATTGCAAGTGACACTTTCACGAATCTGTCAAAGTCTGGCAAGAGAGGAATACAGGCTATAGTTTGCCAATGCATGCAAAGAGTAGGTTGAACATTTGGTTATTTTACAAAATGATATTTTCTAAAAACACGGTGAAAACATCGAAGTGGACATTGCAGTTTGGATAAAACCAGAGACTAAATGCCATTCAAACAAGCACACAACTAGCATACACCGAATAATCGACTCCTTTAATTCCATTCCATCACGTCAATAATTTAGAAAACGGTTAAATCAAATTACGCAGTAATATAATAATAATAATTACTTTTCCATTGAATTAGCTCACTTAAATGACATTAAGATAAAATAAGAAACAAATTGTCAATTCTCTCTGCTTGATTTAGATTAGAAGTGCCTCCAGCTTACAGTAGAGTTGAAGACCGGAGTTTGGCGATGATAACTCACCGAGGCGAGCATCCAGGAGGTCGGCGTGCGATAGCATTGCGCACCGCTCCAGGGCGAAATGCTATTCCAAAAAAAATCTCTATGACTTTAACCTATTTAAAAAATATATATAGCCTAAATGAAAGCAAATTCGGTTTGTGGTTAAAAAAGAAGGTTCCTTGCATTATAATGTCCTTTAGAGAAACGGGGAGGCGCCTAACAACCGAATGAACCCATGAGCTTCTTCAAAGGAAAGCCAATCAGATTTGAAGCTCGAGATATGTCAGCCACCTCGAGAACCCTGAGCAGCCAGCCACGCCAATTCCCAAATCCAGCAACATTCACAAGTTCATTTCTCCTAATTTCTGTAATTGGCTTTGATTTCAACTCCAAATTATATCCAATAAAATCACATGATTTAATATTGAGAAGCTGGATCAGTGTGCTATTTGTTTAATTGTGCGTGCTGTTTCTGCCCTCCTCTATAGTATATGGGCCAGGTTTGAACAACGACCGATTTAGCCGCGTTAACAGCCTCTGTGGCTACATAAACATCGTTTCTGGCGTGTGAATGACACAACATATTTCTTACACAAACAAATGCCTCAAATTAGATTAAGCATACACATAGCCCGAGTATGAAAGCATTGAGTGTGCATTTTACACTACATCTTATAACCAAATCTAAGGTCAGGTTTATGTAATGTGAGTCTGTTGAAGTGGGTCAATGGTTTTTTGTTTTAATAGCACGGCCCTTTTCTCCGTTTTTTTTATTTGATTGTAAACGGCCGTGGATGTTTTTAGTTTCACCAGACATTTTCGACTTCTTATATCCAATGTGTCCTAGTCAGTCCTGCCTATTGGACACGAAGTGAACCTCTGCTAATGCCTCTGATTCCTCAGTCAGCCAACAAAGTTTAGAATAGCGATATATTTCTAACCAGAGTAATTTTCCACATCATTAGGCTTTTATGTAATTAGTGCCAAATCTATAAGCTTTTTATTACGATTATTAGAGTAAAATCAGTATAAATTAGAGGTGATTTAGTACTGTTGAGGCTCGACTGTCACGCAGGGAGGGACTTATTGTAAATGATATGTGAGCAAATTAAGTGCATAATTCGGCGGAAAGTGGAAACTGAGCTGTGGCTGAACATGATCTGGGAATGTTTCCTTTTGATAGAGGAGAGAGCAGATCTCCGCTGAAGGCGTGGGTCGCAAACCTGTCGCACTAGAACAGACACACACGAACACAAAATCATGTTCTAAACACTTTGCAGTTGGCCAATTACTTTTCACGGTATTGATTTTTAATCTGCCCAAATTAAGCGTATTCATTTCAGTCAGACAGGTATAAAAAGGTCTGTAATGCAGTCTGTAAATAAACCGCCATTATACCAATTAGCACAAGCTTCTTGTCACACACCACGTTTTCAAAATATATAAGGGAGACAAAAGACTCCAACAGGCTCCACACAGATGTTGGAACGTTTTGTGAAAGCTAGTTCATTTGTTCTATAGTGAATGGTGCCTTTTTGGAAGTAACACAAAGGATGCGTCCGAGCGTAAACTTGGGGCACTTTGGGGTCCTCTCCCAGCCCATCCCGGGTTGAATTAGCTCGGCTCATCTTTTATCTAGTGGCAATCTGGTGTCACGACCGACCGGGGAGCACCAGACAATCTCGGACACACTGGGGTCACAGCAATCCCTTATGCGCCACGCAACCGCAGGGTAACTATCTACCGCTCGTCCTGAAAATTAGAAAAAAAAAGGAGAAGAGTGTGGATTAAATTTGGAAACAATTGTCTGTTCTTCTTCTTTTTCATACCTGTAATATCGCAGAATGTGGATTAAAGCGCCAGAGCAGAGAATGTGTGCGTTATTCAAGATGTCCGGGTTTGTGTTGTTCTTTCCCTATTTTTATTCGAAGAGCATATTAATTGTATTTGCCGTATACCTTTTTCAGCATCAATTATCGGTAATAATATTATTTAATATGTTAACAGTTTACCTGTGTCAGTTTAGGCAGTATTGGATTGTGCGCTGAAACCATAACGATCATTTAAAATCATGACTTTGTTTGGTGTTCGCCTCTCCGTCAGAACGGCACCATTGCGTGTGATTGATTGCGCGCTTATTTTTACGACTTTTCGATAGCTCACGGCTTTTATGGCTGTACACAAAAGTGAATGACTCATTTCCGTGCGCCATCTCATATTTAACCCGGGAAAACGCCAAGAGGCAGACGCAGTGGCATGGTGCTCCAAGAATGCATTAAACTGCACTTTTATTGATACCATGTAGGCTACAAAATACACATTTAGGCTATATGAAAATGTGTCTTTGTGTCGAAAGTGACCCTGTATTAAATTCCTTTCTACAGTGCTGCAAATGGCCAACGTTGGACTTTTCATGGCGGATGAAGTTATTTTCCCCTAATAAATAGGCTTCAGATTGTTGACCAGGGACAAAGAAAGACACTAGCTAGGCTGAAAACACATTGGCTCCCTCTAATACAATTTATTCAGCTAGTTTACCTCGTACAATACCTATAGATTGAATCTCTGTAAGCCAATACCTGCCCCCAGAACTAAGCGCAGGGATTTCAAGCTTTATTTGCGAAACGTGGAGTAAAACAAAGCATTTTATCAAATTAATTTGTGGGAAGAAATGTAACCATTTCCTGGTGCAACAAAAAGTCCTCTTTTCAGTGGGTTTACACCCGTGGAATGTCGCAAGTAACCTACACTGTATCACCATAGGCCTAACCCTTTCTGAATATAATAATAGCCATATGCTAATAATAATCACAATAACAATAGCCTAATAATAATAATAAAAACGGAACAAAAACGGAACAAAAATGAATAGCTTCTCTCCAATAGGCCTGTATGTGCTATTGTTTATTGTTAGCATGTTAGTCCATTTTTCTAGAAGAAAACAAATCACGAGTTACTCATACAGAAACATCTTTGTTTGAAAACATTGAAATCATAAAATCGAAAGCACATTATAGTACACAAGAACAAAAAAAACGCTGTAAATATAATACAAATAATAATAATAATTGTTACTATTATTATTATTATTATCACCGTGTTTTTTTTTCGTATTAGGAACATCGATGTTATGAACACTTTTACGCCTATTTCTCCAACGAAATTGTAACCTATAATTTGAAATTGTAACCTATAATTTGTGTGTGTACGTGTGTGTGTGTGTGTGTGTGTGTGTGTGTGTGTTTGTGTCAGATGAAGGTCCTCGTTTCACTGAATTGAAAAGGCTGTAATTAGGGTAAACAACGAGGAGCAAAGCAGAGTGGCTTCTCTCCTGGCTGAGATCCCCATAACAACATCAATCTTATCCAGCACAGAAATAAAAATAGACAAACAAACAAATTCGCCACCTGCAAGTTAATGCGGCGCATCTGAGTGGAAAGTAGACATTTTCACGCACTCTGGAGATGAGGAGTGACTTTTAATAAAACCACAAGAAAAACAAATGTAATTCTATACGCAGTATTGGAGCTGTAGATTTCCAGTGCACCTCTCTCTTTTCAACAGGGGCCTTGGGCATTCGCTCGCGCATCGGGAGTTGCACGCTAGAGACACCGCGTGTTGCCTTTTGCCTGTCGTCTCCGCCTGCCCTTCATTCTCCCGCGTGCATTGTCGTCTCGGGCCACGGTGCAGAGAGATAACACGGAGGATGATTTTTGTTGACTCTTTTTCTTCTTCTCCCAGGTCTGGGGGTGAATCTAAGTCATCAGGCGTCTGTATTCACTCAATTAGAGAATTCTAAAGAGAAAATCGATCTTCCATCTGCAGAAATGCCAGTTTAACAAATTATATTCTTGTTTCGTGCAGGTGATTTGGTGACAGTCGGGGGATTAGAAGTAATAAGTTGTTGTGTTTGAGCTCTGGGGAGGAGAGAGGAGCGAGGAAATAGAGAGGCGCGGTGCGCGCAAGGGCTCCATCCATCAGGTGCGTCGCCTTGCCGCATCCTTCAGCAGGTTGACGTTTATTGTTATGAGTCTTGTCCTGGAGGCAGAACTGAGCGATTTCCCTTACATTCAAGAAAACAAAAATGTGCTTTTTGGTCTTGATTTAAGGTTACACTTTTAGAAAAAAAGGTTCTGGATAGAACCAAAAAGGGTTATATTGCTTGCTTCATTTATGGCGCCCCTAAAGGTTTTATATAGAACCCTTCTGTAGGGGGTTCTTCTTCACTGAACTAAAATTGGCTCCATATTAGAACCATTGGGTTCCATATATATAGGGTTCTATATGGAACCAATTTCGGTTCTATATAGGACCTTAAAGAGTGTCATATATGAACAAAGCATAGAATCCTTGTTGGTCCTTCCAGAACATTCTTTATTTGAGTATATTGTTAGACATATACGGTTAGCAGGTTAGGGTAAAGGTTCGGATTTTTTATGACTTTGTGGCTGTGCCAGGTAATGGCCACTCTGTAAGCTGCCTCCAGAACAAGACCCAAGACAAAAAAACGCTAACACGAGTCCTTCGCCCACATATCCAGGTAGCGCCTGTGGCCCGCCACCGCATCTCATGGTTCAATTAGCGCCGCTGCCCTATGCGAGGACTCGATTAGACCGTGAGTCATCCGAAAGAAATATAATTATGGTTCCAAATAAAATAATCAGCATTGAAGAGCGATTTCCTTAACGAGATGGATAGGCTGGATGTCACGGAGAGGCGCGCGTCTCATTAGGGCGATAATGAGACTTAGGGGCGATCCCGATAATTATCGAAATCTGTAAAATAAGGATCAAGCCAACCCTTAATGTCTGCCCAGTCAGGTTTTTTGTCTTGTATTATTAGACTGGAATTCATGTGTCTTGGATGCCTTAACCTCGAAAGAGTCTGAACTTATTCGGAAAGAAATAATAGGTCATGAGATTTGTTTGAACATTTAATCAATTATATTATTAATATTCAATGTTATTAACAGGCTTAACATGAGCACAACCTAATACATGTTTTGTCGGCTATAAAAACATATAGCCTACATTGAACAACATCTTCAAGCATAGTTTAGTTTACCTTTGGGATAATAGTATTTATATAATCCATAGGTATTTCCTCTATCTGGTTGGTCTATGGATAGGCCTACATTTTATGGTCCAGGAAAAATAAACAATTTGGACAATTCCATAGTGGAACATAAAAACTATATATGTTAACCCAAATAAAATATTTAATAATATAGTTTTTAAAAGTCTACACTTGTGGACCAAAATAATAAGTGATTTGATGCCCAACAACTACGCTTACTGGTCATTCTGCAAACAGTCTACGCCTATATGAAAGAAAAAAAAAAAAACTATTTTCACGCCGCTTCGAGACAGCTACGACCAGAAGTGATTTTTTTCGTTGCGTGTTAGATCTTACACAGAAGGTTAAGATAATTAACGTAGCAGCTTAAGATAATTTGATGAAGATTAGGAAAAGAAATAGCGAAAATGCTCTCCAAACCTGCTACGAAAATCCCCTTCTGGTCGTAGCTGTATCTTAGTGGCTGAAAATAGTGTGTCCAAGTGTACCCCATGCTTATACAGTGGATGTGACAGGCTATGTCCAGTTGGTGATGACAGTGCTGATGATGTCACTAGGCCGCATGGATGTTATTGACCAGCGGAGGTTGGTGTCCTGAAACAGGCATCATGCCAAAACGGTCCGTGCTGTCTGGGATCCTTGGGCCATCCTTACACCATTGAAGATGAAATTGAACATGGTTTATGGTTAAGATAACACACGGTATGAAATAAGGGGCTAGGGTTTAGGGTAGGGACAGCCCAAGGCTCCCAGATAGCACTAACCATGTCAAAAACAGTGCTACATATCTCTCTCCATCCAACCCCACACAGACAATAGGATGGTTGTTATATAATAACGGTTTAGCTAGCTCTCCTCTTGTTAGGTTCTTTGGTTCTATAATTATGTTCACTGGTGACACCTTGCTTGTTATGAGAGAATACATACATACAATCTATGTTCAAATCAACAAATTGAGGAACACTTCTAAATCACTTGATGCAAGACGCTAAAGTACAATAGCTTGAATACGAGATAAACAACACAATTAGGCTACATTTGCAGCTGTATGGTAGAAGCCAAGCAAATCCACCGTGGTAAGAACAGAAAGTGTTCATTTGATGCTTGTGTGAGAGTGTGCACTCCAGAGAAGGATGTCAACATCTCAAACTGTAGAAATAAGTCAAAAAAAAAGTTTTTTAAGTTTAAAAAAAAGAGTGAGAAAAAAAGTGCTGAACGATTCTGTTTGTCTATGATTCCAAACAAGCCCAGATGAACGGAATGGACATCTAAGTGACGCATTAGAGAGTGAGAGCATCATCCTTCAAGCTTCACTGAATCCAATACGGTCCTGGCCTCTTTGTACTCCGCTGCTTCAGCCAAGTCCTCTTCCGTTTCCTGAAAAAACACACACAGCACATACAGGATATCAATACTAACCCCATCACATACACACACAACTTTAAAATTACTAACCATTCAAATAGCATAACACCAAATCTAACTTACAGTCCACAATCACCCATAGTTAACCTAGCCATGAAAAGTCCACGGTCCAATCACGTGGCTATTCACCAAATGATCATACAAAACCTGTTTTTCTAACACGTCCCTTACATAGTCAATTTAAATAAAAATGTACATTAACAATCTGCATACGTTGATTCCACAGTGTAACATTTCTAGTCAGTGCAGAAGAGTGTGTGTCTGTGTGTGTATGTGTGAGAGAGTGTGTGTGTGGGTCACATCTGTGCTAATCGAGTGCTGCTGGGTTCCTATGGTGGCCCACCGCAGTGACAGAACTGCTAATGAACTGTAATGAGTGTGTGTGCGTGCGTGCGGGAAGGGGTTGAGGTGGGTGAGAGGGGATTTTGGTGTGAGGTGGAGAGGGACAAGTCGCTGTCACGTCTCCCCACCTTCCCTCAGAGGAGTCATCTGTGATTTCCTCTCTCTCTTCCGCCTCTTTCTGCACGTGTGTCTCACCGAGGCCACGGCTGCCTGACTCCTGCTCTCTGCTAATTGTGAGGACCCTGAGACATGCATGTGTGTGGAAGAAGGGTGTATGTTCCTTTCTCTGGCTTCTTAGATCTGTCAGGATAGACAACACTACAGACAGTCACACGCACCTGCATGATGAGAGTGCCACTGAAATTCACACACTCCCGACACGGAAGCCCAAACTACTAACACCCGGATAAACCTGCAGCAACCAAGACCAAGGAGGATTGGCTCCAACTCCAGAGTCCGATTCCTCTTAACGTTTCTTCCTTCCCAACAGAGTCCATCTTGGCCACTGTTGCCCTAGGATTGCTCCCATGTGATTTTATATGATTTTTCTTTTTTTCCCCTGAAAGAAAACAGAGCTGTTCTTACTAGTATCTGGGACAGGTCTGCGTGTGCTATGGTCAGACGCCTGTGACAGTCTGGAATCATCATCTTGGACTCCTGTAGCACCTCCAGCTGGAACCCAGAGACAGCACAACACATACTACTCATCAGCACAATCATCTACACCATTTATAAGCATATCAGTTGTGTGTTCGTTTTTCTTCGAGGGATCCTCCAAGCAGAAGAACCATAGTACAAAAAAGGTTTAGAAACACTGCTTTAGAACGTAATGTATTAAAAGGTTGAAAAACAACCCGGTACAGCTTCAGTAGCACCACTGTGTCGTTCCTGGCAATAGGCAATGTCTTGGTTTAGTATCCCACATACGCTGTGTTAAGGTTAACGTCCCACAACAAGCTCTCTGCCTGTGTGACATTTTTTATTGAGTTATTGATCGGGCAGGGAGTTGGGCAGCAGCAGGGGTCCTCGCCTCGCTCTGCCTCTGGCACACCTGGGTGAGTGGAGAAGAGTAAAGCAGAGAGGTAGCAGCACGGTGATCAGGCATGGAGAGGTATTACTACGCCCAGGGCAGGTAGCACTACGGTGATCAGGCATGGAGAGGTATTACTACGCCCAGGGTAGGTAGCACTACGGTGATCAGGCATGGAGAGGTATTGCTACGCCTGTGGGGAAGCGGAGTTAGAGCCCGAGGTTCAGGCAGAACTGAGTCTCTCAACAGGCAAAGCGAATGGGGAATTCCCCTGACTGGCATCCTAAAAAGAGGAGTCAGACACACTTCTAAGAAACTCCAGTGGTGAGGTGGAGAGACACACAGGCTGTGACACACACACACAGTGAGGTGGAGAGACACACAGGCTGTGACACACACACACGGTGAGGTGGAGAGACACACAGGCTGTGACACACACACACGGTGAGGTGGAGAGACACACAGGCTGTGACACACACACACGGTGAGGTGGGAGAGTGGTACCAGTACCCAGTACCAGTAGAATGATCCCATCAGCAGCAGCAGGATAAAGACTACACTTAGAGGCCTATTGATTCTATTACAATGAAAATATATATATATATATACACACACACACAGTGGGGCAAAAAAGTATTTAGTCAGCCACCAATTGTGCAAGTTCTCCCACTTAAAAAGATGAGAGAGGCCTGTAATTTTCATCACAGGTACACTTCAACTATGACAGACAAAATGAGGAGGAAAAAATCCAGAAAATCACATTGAATGGTTTTTTTAATGAATTTATTTGCAAATTATGATGGAAAATAAGTATTTGGTCAATAACAAAAGTTTATCTCAATACTTTGTTATATACCCTTTGTTGGCAATGACAGAGGTCAAACGTTTTCTGTAAGTCTTCACCAGGTTTTCACACACTGTTGCTGGTATTTTGGCCCATTCCTCCATGCAGATCTACTCTAGAGCAGTGATGTTTTGGGGCTGTTGCTGGGCAACACAAACTTTCAACTCCCTCCAAAGATTTTCTATGGGGTTGAGATCTGGAGACTGGCTAGGCCACTCCAGGAACTTGAAATGCTTCTTACGAAGCCACTCCTTCGTTGCCCGGGCGGTGTGTTTGGGATCATTGTCATGCTGAAAGACCCAGCCACGTTTCATCTTCAATACCCTTGCTGATGGAAGGAGGTTTTCACTCAAAATCTCACGATACACAGCCCCATTCATTCTTTCCTTTACACGGATCAGTCGTCCTGGTCCCTTTGAAGAAAAACAGCCCCAAAGCATGATGTTTCCACCCCCATGCTTCACAGTAGGTATGGTGTTCTTTGGATGCAACTCAGCATTCTTTGTCCTCCAAACACGACGAGTTGAGTTTTTACCAAAAAGTTATATTTTGGTTTCATCTGACCATATGACATTCTCCCAATCTTCTTCTGGATCATCCAAATGCTCTCTAGCAAACTTCAGACGGGCCTGGACATGTACTGGCTTAAGGGGGACACGTCTGGCACTGCAGGATTTGAGTCCCTGGCGGCGTAGTGTGTTACTGATGGTAGGCTTTGTTACTTTGGTCCCAGCTCTCTGCAGGTCATTTACTAGGTCCCCCCGTGTGGTTCTGGGATTTTTGCTCACCGTTCTTTGGATCATTTTATGTGGAGCCCCAGATCGAGGGAGATTATCAGTGGTCTCGTATGTCTTCCATTTCCTAATAATTGCTCCCACAGTTGGTTTCTTCAAACCAAGCTGCTTACCTATTGCAGATTCAGTCTTCCCAGCCTGGTGCAGGTCTACAATTTTGTTTCTGGTGTCCTTTGACAGCTCTTTGGTCTTGGCCATAGTGGAGTTTGGATTGTGACTGTTTGAGGTTGTGGACAGGTGTCTTTTATACTGATAACAAGTTCAAACAGGTGCCATTAAGACAGGTAACGAGTGAAGGACAGAGGAGCCTCTTAAAGAAGAAGTTACAGGTCTGTGAGAGCCAGAAATCTTGCTTGTTTGTAGGTGACCAAATACTTATTTTCCACCATAATTTGCAAATAAATTCATTAAAAATCCTACAATGTGATTTTCTGGATTTTTTCCCCTCATTTTGTCTGTCATAGATGAAGTGTACCTATGATGAAAATTACAGGCCTCTCTCATATTTTTAAGTGGGAGAACTTGCACAATTGGTGGCTGACTAAATACCTTTTTGCCCCACTGTATACCCTATTCCCACAGGCCTCTGGTCAAAAGTAGTGCACTATATAAGAAATAAGATGCCATTTAAGACGCCCCCCTATACCTAAAGCTCCCTCACCGATCCACACCAAATGAACAAACCTAACAATGGGTCAAACCAGAGAATTGTAATTCTGCAGCGGGGAAAAAAACACAAGACGGCTGAAAAAGCGGCGTTTATCTTACTCTGATTTCAGATGTACACGAGCTATCTAATGTGCATACTGCAAGAGTAGAACCAGTTGTCTATTGGGCATGAAATCGTTGCAGATGATCCTCTCCACAAAGGTGTAAAATCCCTATAATAGCTGAGATGAAAACAAAGGTTATGAGGTAGGGCACACAGGGGACAGAGGTCACCCTGGGTCTTTATCTTCTAACAGCCTCTCATCCCTCACTCATTCTACTCTAAGCAGGGAAAATATAGGAGGGAGCGAGGAAGATGGAGGGAGCAGACAAGGATATGGGCCAGCGATCTCCTAGCGGCTGTAAATTACCAGCATGTGGCAGTAATTATCAAACTCCTCCAAAGTTACATAACGTCATTAAATCAGAAATGGTTTAATGACTAAATCACTAAACCCCCCCCAAGCCTAATTCTTCATAATGATACTACGCTGACCTCATTACAGTGAATGTAGGGCTACTGGCATCATCCATTCTCTACTGTACTTCTCTTTTACAATAGGCGTGTTAAAGCACATTAGAACGCTTCTACACATTTAGCCACGAAGGTGACAAAGAAAAAGTTGAGGAAAAACACAACAGGTCATTTAGAATGCCAAATAAAACGGCACTAAAAGCACGCACCTCATCGGAGGACAAGATTATTTGTATGCGTTACTTCATCAGGCCGACTCTTTCCTGTGTAGTAACCAAGTGGGTAGCAACATTGTATTATCTTGTGTAATAACAAAAATGGCTCCAAATCCATGAATATGCAATCACAAATCAGTTGCTAAATCATAATGAACTTAATACAACGTAGTTACAATAGTATGACATATATATAGTATAACTACACAGCTTTAAAAGCAACTTAATGTAAAGTGTTTGTATATGTAGGCCTATGTAAAGCACGTTTTTACAACCTAACGTAAAGTATTTGTATATGTAGGCCTCTGTAAAGCACGTTTTTACAACCTAACGTAAAGTGTTTGTATATGTAAAGCATGTTTTTACAACTTCACGTAGGCTACTTATTCTGCTGAGTTGTCACCGACCTGTTTCTTGATGACATACTTGGCCTCTGAGTCGGCCTCTTCGTCGCAGGCCTCTGCTTTCAGTCGTTCAATCTTCTCCTCCTGCTGCCTGGTCTCCTTGACGTACATGACCTTCTCCTTCACCAGACTGGGAAGACAATAACAGACAAGACACAGCACAGCGTAGTTACAAACATACAAAAACAAATCAACACACTGGGGAGCCAGGCCCAGCCAATCAGAATGAGTCCCCCCCACAGAAGGGCTTTATTACAGACAGAAATACTTCTCAGGTTCATCAGCTGTCTGGGTGGCTGGTCTCAGATGATGGTAACACATGGTCTGCGATTGTGAGGCCGGTTGGATGTACTGCCAAAACCTCTAAAACAACATTTTATAGTAGCCTTTTCTTGTCCCCATCACAAGGTGCACCTGTGTAATGATCATGCTGTTTAATCAGCTTCTTGATATGCCACCCCTGTCAGGTGGATGGATTATCTTGGCAATGGAGAAAGGCTCAATAACATTCTGACCACAAGGCTTGAGCTCGTCAACGAGCGTCCGCGTAGTCAGGCGTTAAAATAGAACTTGGTTCTATTTGTGATGCTTGACGCGCTACAAGTCCCGCTTCTCCCATCTCCTCATTGGATTTTAGGGGCATATACCCACGTGGGTGATTGAAAGATGAACTGAGGTCCACACTCCAGTCCAGTTGGTGGTTGTAATGCACCTCAAAGTTGGTTGCCAACCGCCAAAGAAGAAGAAGAAACCTGAAGGAGAGATGACTACAAACAAACCCGGTTTACCATTTTATCTGTGGATTAATGGTCGGAGTAGAGGACCTTGTGCATTTCTGGTAAAATAACAACCCAATGTTTATATCCCAGGGCAAATTAACTAGCAACAGCAAGCTAGCTAGATACATTTCCATACATGTTTAATGCTTTTCGACCTGTCCCCAAATTAATATAGTTGGTTCAGAGTTCGTTTTGATATTTCAACCTGTGTGTCCTGATCGGTCTGGTGTGGGTGAACAAAAAAATAAAATAAATCAACATTCACTTGATGACGTTAAAAACAACACAGAAAAAAACACAAACACCTAAAACCCAAAGCTGTACAAACTCAGGCCCCAAGATGTCAAAGAGGAATGAGGAGGAGTTCTCATTCAACTTACCACCAGGTAAAGTAATGGTCAAACAAACAACAAAAATAGTCCTGACCAATTTGTCCCATTGTTCCCAGATGTGTACAGCATGGGTATAATGTAACAATGTCGTCTGTGTGTTGGTTATCTGTGGATCTACTACAGTACAGCGCCTTGCCTTCCTCCTCTGCCTGATCACCACGCTCTCCATTTAACTGCCACTTCTGGCAGGACACACACTCTACTGGCCCTTTCTACGATTAATTGATCATCAATTTAGTCCCTAATTTGGACCAAGTCATGTGGTAAATGGACCACTTTTCCTTGATTGTTAGTGAAAATGGGTTTGAGTACATTGATACATTTTGATTATTTATCAATTACGGGCCAAATGGAACTAAATCTATTAAATAAATTCAGATCCTGATTGGCATAATGGAGTTTGAAAATATCACTATTGATAATGATTCCTGACTAATAGTCTTTTTCCGGCTGCAGCTTTGCTTGTCGGGATGACGACGCGGAATTCATTTTTCATAAAATCAGCTGTGTGCGTTGGTTCGTGTGTGTGAGTGATCCTTCATTAATCAGGCACATTACCCAGAAACACCCTCTCCCTCAGTGTTGCCGTGGCGCCTTGCTTAGCCGAGGAAGCCAACGGCACTCTGTCATATTTTATGTCAATTACCGCTCATTTTAATACGTTTCCATCAAGACGCTGTTTAAACGGGCGGCATATGCAACAAGGAACAGCAGAGGAGCGCTCCTCCTCTCCTCTTTTCCTCTCCTCTCTCTCAGGCTTTACACAGTAAGGACGTCACCTCTGAGGTTATTTGGAGGGAGAGAAGGCAGCAACAAGAGAGAGGGGAAGAGAGGAAGGAAAAGAAAGGGGGATTGAAATTATTTGAATAAAACTGAAGGACAGTCTAATAACTAAATGTCCACCCCCACCCCGTCAATCCTCCTCTTCCTCTCATCCAGTCCCGATGTTCATTTCTTATTTCTCTCCGGCAGGGTCTTGGAAACGCTGGCTGTGTGTGTGTGTGTGTGTGTGTGTGTGTGTGTGTGTGAATGAGGGGTGGGGTCGTCGTGGCTGGTTTTAAATAGACCTGCCACCCAGGACTTAATGGAAAAGGCATCTCTCTGGAAAATAAGGAAAAAAAGGGAATTAGAGATCCGACACACATTCGGCCGCCGCCTCCTCCTCCTCCGGCAGCACTGCATTTTTGAGCACCGGCCTAGCCCTATGCCAAGGCCCGAATGACAAAGCCAAATTACTGTTGTCATTTTATTAAGGGCATCCGCCTCGCTAGGGCAGAGAGGAGGCACTGACTGGAATGTACAACGCCACAAAGCCAATGGAACAGGCCTTACTGGGAGAGAGCGGACAGGGAGCTGCTAGGCTTTTAATAACACATAAGGAATGAGAGAGGGGGAGAAAGAGAGAGTGAGAATGAAAGAGAGGGAGGGGGACATGAGAGGAAGAGGGAAAGACAGACAGACAGAAGGACATAGTAGGGTACAGAATTACACGAGAAACAGACAAAAAGAGAGAAAAGGCAGTCTGTTCCATCTGACCTTGAACAGAGGCTGCAGGTTCCAATGCCAAGGTCATGCTACAGGCCCCAGCTGCTGAATGGGTAATGGATCTCTCCTTACTTAATTTGCCTCAGTGAAATATACCATTCCTAGGGCAGCCGTTGATGAAGTCAACCTATTCCGAATGGGGCCGCATGGGAAGGAATGAGAATAGAGACGTTTTAGAATGGAAATGAAGCCATTCTAGAATGGAGATGCGTTTTAACCAACTTGATAAAGCACCACCTCTCATTACACCGGCGGGCCTGCTGTTTCCCCACTGCATCAGACACCCTGTCTGTGACGTCACCCTCTGAGGGAGAAGTCTCAGCCGCCAGCGCCATTACCCACAATCATCAGGGAGCCCGTTAGTAATGTGACCCTAATCAAAACACAATCGATAGCACATTTACACAAAGGGCCACGGAGGGAGCGAACCTGGAGGTGATGAGAGAGAGAGAGAGCAACAACAAAAAAATCCTTGCCATGCTTAGGCCGACTATTCTATTTATGAATGTATATATGGATGATGTCCAGTGTTGTGATGGAATCTCTCGGTGAATAGAAGCTCTTGAACAGCTTTCAGGAGAACATGTATTAAAATATGACATTCTTGTTCTGTCCTTCCGAAATAAATAACAGATTGTGGTCAGATGTTTGACTGTAGCAACGGAATGCCCTGTCAGGGAAAACATCAGTCACTTGCAGCAAGGGCCTAATTGTGCAACTCTAAGCTCAAACTGATTGCCTTGTCAACAAAAAAGAACCCGGCTCAGATGAGAATGAGCTTGCAGAAAATCAGCTGCAGTGCATCAAATGCCTGCATTGAGGCTTATGTTTACAATTGCACAGTCACTGACCATAAACAGGCCTTTAGCCTACATTCACTTGAAAACTTAGCTAGCAAAGCCTGGTCTATTGGCTCTGATGAGTGCATCGCTCGCACCCCAGACAGAGACGACAAGAGAAAACTGCTTATTGCGCACCAGCCAAGAGAATGCCAAAGTTTATTTTTTTTTTGTTTTATTCGCAACAAAAGGCCTGAGCAAGATTTACATAGAAAATAATAAGATACATTAAATCAATAAAAACGTAGGCCAACAGTATATGAGGGGTTGTCATAACATCAGATTTGCATCCTTAATAAATTGTCGAGAAGAGAATGCAAACGTACGTTGCATGCTAGCTTGTATGCTAGCCGCTTTACTTTACTAGGCAACACAACCGGGATGACTTGCTAACGTGACACACGCACTTACTATAAATGGTTAAAACATTGTACAAAAAGGCGAAAATGTCATTCAACAACATACAATATATATTTAAATATGTTATGGAGTACAGGTTCCTATGTCCTTGCTACTGCCTTATTTTGATTGACAATGCATGCACCTCCCTAAAGTACCGGTGTATAGTTAAATCTATACCGGCGAAGTGTTCTCGACACCCAGCCCGACTTCTGTCTCGATCCGTAGGTATCCACGGCCTAGTGGGTGTAGCATGTTAGTCAGTTAGCAAGCTAACTAGCTAGCCTGCTATCTTTTAAGATTGTATTAGTTAAAAAGATGCACTTACCGCTTAACAACGCCAGTCTTGATTTTAATCTGTCGTATTCTTGGATCTGCCATGTTAACTGATATTCTCAAAAGACACAATAAAGTACTAGTTTACTGAAATACTGTGAAACGGTTGCTATCCAGCACAACAATATCGCTCATGAGATCCTGGGCATGCGCACTGCGTACCGCGGGAGAGGAGGTGGGCATTTTTGGGCAGATGTCCCTCTTGGATTTAGGCCTAATTCCAGGAATTTGGAATAGAAAGGCTAAGAATTTGATCTGTCTAGCGAGTCGACGATACGAGATCTAGTGAAATAATGTCATACAAGAGGAAATTAAATCGATAAATGTTGGATTCAAATCCTACATGATTGGATATGTGTATGCTAAATCAAAGTTTAGACTGATTTCCCCTGGTTCAGTCATGTCAGATCATTATAACAACGGATGGGGTGGGAAGGGAGAAAGGAAGGACCGATGCATTCATAACATTTCTTAATAGGTTAATGTGTGTTCACTTAAAGTAGTAGCCTAGACTTGCTCATTTATAGGCTACTCTCAAATTGCAGAATTTTTTATATATTTTTTTTAACTGAGTTTTTGGTTTTACTATCCTTGTGGGGTTCAGAAGTCCTCACAAAGATAGTAAAACAAGAAATTAAACATTTTTCCGGTTCCCACAAGAAAAATATATATTTTTTGGTTTTGGGGTTAGGTTTAGGGTTACAATTAAAACAAATCAAATTGAATTTGTCACATACGCCGAATACAACAGGTACAACAACAACCTTACCGCGAAATACTTACTTACAAGCCCTTAATTAGGGTTAGAATACGGGTTAGGGTTAGGGTTACGTTTAATGTTAGGTTAAGGGTTAGGCTTAGGGGTTTGGGCTTTTGTGTGTGTGTGTGTGTGTGTGTGTGTATGTGTGTGTGTGTGTGTGTGTGTGTGTGTGTGTGTGTGTGTGTGTGTGTGTGTGTGTGTGTGTGTGTGTGTGTGTGTGTGTGGTGTGTGTGCTGTACATGTGTTGAGGCTGAGCATTTCAGCATCATGGACGGCGATTTTTAAAACCCATCTATATAACGTTCGTATGGAGATGCAATAGCGAAACCTTAAACTGCTGAATTATTACGCATTGCACATGGGTTGCTTCCATGTTGCCTCATGAGCTTTGTTCAAAGGCATTTTGTCTAAGTACATTTTGTGATGTAATGTTTATATGTGTAATGTAAATTATTGTAA
This sequence comes from Oncorhynchus clarkii lewisi, assembly GCF_045791955.1. Lineage (NCBI taxonomy): Eukaryota > Metazoa > Chordata > Actinopteri > Salmoniformes > Salmonidae > Oncorhynchus > Oncorhynchus clarkii. The sequence goes on from NC_092175.1 coordinate 6,572,219, forward strand.
CAACGAATTCGCCTTAACTGTATAGATTCTACAGCCGAGATGTTCAAAGCCCTCAGTCTGAGAACCTTAAAAGTCAAGATACACCATACATTTATTTGTCTGCGCAGCTAGTTGATTAGTCGGGGCATAAACAAATGGTTGTGTCTTCCAAAACAGCCCATTAGATTCCATTTGAATCTCTGTGTCCTCGTCTGCTATTGATTTGTGCTATCCATGAAAAATCATTTAATTTCATAGCATTCCTCAAGGTCCCCTTGACTTGCATCACAAATGCAAGCACGTCAGCAAATCTTGTGTCATAGCCTCTATACAGTCGCAATGCGTGCCTTTTGCCGTTTAAGATCTATAGGCCACACATTTCAAACGTATATATAATTGAATAGCTGCATTGTCTATATTTCACCAACAGCAGCCACAAGTTCTAGCGTAACGTATATTACAAAGGATCAATTCTCCAAACCCTTCAATGCAATCTGTTATCGTAATGTATGTTCTGCTATTTGTTTAATTGTTTTACAGTTGCAGAGAAGTCACTCAAATATACCCCCTGCATGTTTTAACCCATTGTATCATTTTTTTGACACAGAATATAAGTCAAATCATTTGAGGACGTGCAAGAACAGTATCATCAATGCAAAAACTGTTCTGATAACTCTTCATTGTTTTACGGTATCCATTCGAAGGCTCGTGATACTTATCATGATAAATTATAATAAGAATTTACAATTTATATTACTACAACTGCTAGGCTTTATTTGCTATAAGACTATCGTCGTTTCGTGAAAGCATTAAAAAAAACTAAATTATGCGCGGTTTAACAATAGCACTGTTAGCCTACATAGTAATAAGTACATTCGCAAAACGTCGTTATAGACAATAGGCCTGAAGTCTTTATAATCACAATTGTTATTGTTGTAGCCTAATACAATCGCAATCAAAACCACTGGTATAATTAGATTATTACAAATGATTGTGGTCAAAAACAATCCACGATTCAGAGGAAACAAAATTAGGTTGTGCCTCAATCCCTCCATCATGTCCACTTCCACCGGTTGGACAGGTTTACATGTGGTGAGGGAGAGAGAGAGAGAGAGAGAGAGAGAGAGAGAGAGAGAGAGAGAGAGAGAGAGAGAGAGGGAGAGGGAGAGGGAGAGGGAGAGGGAGAGGGAGAGAGAGAGAGAGAGAAATAATTATAGTCTTATTAGGAAATCTTTATCTAATGTAATAAATAAATAAAATCAGCCATGATTAACTTCTGTTCCAGCAGACTACAGAGGTTAAAGCCAGCGAAAAAAACTGTATCCATTCCCTCTTCCTCTGTAACGACCTAATGATGTAAGATTTTAGATTTGTCATGCCTTAATGCGATTCATTATTTTCAAAAGTGACTCCAAAAAGCCAGAGATATTACCTTGTCGAATACATTTTTCCTCCCTTGCACTTGACACGTTTTGGGAGATTTCAAAAATGGACAAGAGACAAATGGAACGCGCGCGCGCGCTCGTACGTGCACGCACGTGTAGGTGACGGTGGTTATTACCTGAGGCCTGCAGCATGTTTGGTACATGGTTCCAATAAGCGACAACAACCAAAAAACAGGGAAAGCTCTAGAAAAAAAGGTCAAAGGTCGAATAGCCAGGCCTTACAGTAGGCCTAATCTAATTCAAACTACAAGGAGCGAAGAGAAAAAATCCGTTGGCGGTTTTCCCTCTAGCTCCATGACCGTTGATTATTGGTATTTTCCGAGTTTTCCAAACTAATAAGTGGCACTATCAAGCATTTGCAAGCGCTGGGAGACTACAGACGGGCTGCTAAACTTAATTGATATTGAGCGAGGCGCTGGTAGGCGCGGAAGGGGGCCACTGCTGGGTAATTTGCAGTTTAATCAGCGTTTGTAATGAGAGTGGCTGATTAGCACGGGGTGGAAATAAAAGAGAGTTACAAGGAACGTCTGTCAGAGTCCGGTGATAATTCAGGACTAATTGTAATGATTAGAGCAAACTGGATGACTTTGGAGTTTTCTAATGCGTTGTGTGTGCAGTGCGGTGTGTGTGTGTGTGTTTAGCCTTCAAGATTTATGTGAAGTAAAGCAAAAAAAGAAAAGCTAGACCTACTTATTCACCCCCACACGCATTGGTCTAGCCTACAGCATTGACATGATCTGATATTAAAAAATAAATACCTAACCATACAATTTTTCTGTAGCTCTACAAACCCCTGACATTGGAATGCACAATGTTTGTCAGATTGGCCTAATCTTGCAGTGTCACTGCCAATAATTTCAGCACCACGGACAGTGGTTTTTACAAACGTGCAGGTATGCAGCCTCCTGCACTGCAAACAATACCCTGCTGCATTATTATGGGATGGGATGTTGGGTAGGCCTAGGCCTAAAGATAAGCCTGCTCTTACGTTGGTGTTTGTAACAGGAAATATATTTTATTATTTTACACGTTTATATTGATGCGGTGTGTGTTTGTGTGTGTGTTCTCGTCCTCGTTTGCTAGCGCGGGGGCACATATTCGGTAAAGGGAACTACTAGACTGAATCACGGAGATCTGATTATCAAACAAAGCAGCTAATTTATCTGAAAAATCGTTGATGGAGTCCGCGGTGACTGAGGGTGCCTCGGAATACCTCAGGAATAGCAAATGTGAAATTAGTGAGATTGTGTGTATGAACGTGGAAGGCCAATTAGCGAGAGAGAGGGACAGAGAGGAAGAGAGAGAGAGAGAGAGAGAGAGAGAGAAAGAGAGCGAAGGGAAGGGGACGAGCAAATCAGCTGTATGCACGCGCACATGACGCATCTGCCCGTGGAGCCGCGAGGACACTGGCACCTGCTGTTGTTTATCTCTCTCGCTCTCGATGTCCCTCCTCCCCTCTCTTCCCTCGTCTACTGCTCTCTCTCCTTCTAATTCCCTCTCTATCTACTTCAGAGTAAGTAAAGTTGGAGATATGACAGGTGAATAACATACATTTCATGACCCGCAGCCACGAAAATAAAAAAGTGTTAATTTGAATATCAACCACCATCTGTTTAAAAGACAAACACATAATAATGATAGCCTACCTATTTAAATACAACTGTGAGCTACACTATAGCCTATCTTTAGAATATAATCACTCCATCGAATTAAAATGCAGGCCACGGCTTTCTCTTCATACTCCCCTTGTTAACGACAAAGCAGCATGGGTGACCTGTTTCATCTGGGCGTTTGTCTTCCATGCTTCTCTAAGTGACCTTCTCTTTCTTCCCCTCTCCCCGGCCTGCCTCCCTCCCTCCACAGCGGCCTGATAGTGAGAGCCAACTGCCTGGCTGGCTGGCTGGCTGCTGGGCTGACTGGAACCCGATCGATTCTCCCAGCAAGAGGTTATCTATACGCGGTATTTTAATGTCAGGGAGTCAGCCAAATTGATAGTGATAAATATTTGCCGGAAGATTAGGTGAGGGGAGTGTGTCGGTGGTGCTCTATCTCAGACCTGTAACCTCGGCAGAGCCGTCCCTCTCTGTGGCGGATTAGCCCCATCCATCCAGTGTCAATGCCTGTCTTGTTGAGAAAATCAGTGAGTAAACACGGCTGACATAGAGGGGGGGGGGGGGGGGCGCTGATTACTCATACAAATAGACTGCAAACTCCGCCAGGACGCGCCTGCCTGCCTGCCGGCCTGCCTGCCCCTCCTGAGATGCGTTTTTTCCTCTTTCCCCTGTCCTCCCTCTCTCCTCTCCTCCTTTTTTCCCCGCGTGTTGACAGCGTGCGCTGTCTCCAAGGGTCCCCCTGTCCTGCTGTTCCCACTTTGTCCGCCATCAATCACTCCGTCATTGTGTCCTGGATGTTATATAGAGTCACTTAATATCCCCTCCTTCATCTCTATTCACTCCCAGAATGATTCTCCATAAGGGCCAAGCGCCGCGCGGTCTGGACTGGGGGAGGGGGAAGAGGAAGAGGAAGAGGATTGGAGTCTGCACGCATTGACACCCCAAGAAACAGAGACAGAGAGAGAGAGAGAGAGAGCGAGAGAGAGAGAGAGGGACTCAGAAACAGTAATATCAGATATTGGACAAGACATGTAAGCCTATCTGCGCTTTATTGAGACGTCATGGACTAACTGGATAGAGGGACCATTGGCCCGGTTCCTCTCAAGCTTCATAAAAATGAAACACAAAATAAAGTAGAACAATTTGGCCCATCACAGTGAAACATAACTTATAAAAATGTGTTCTCTTCCTAAATGTATTTTGGGTTGAAGAGGAACATGGGGATATTGGCCTATATGGTTAGTAAAGTTTTTTTTTAAGATAAATTATTAATGCAGTGAAAATGTACATTTTGTAAAAGTCAATCAAAGGACAATTATTCCTATTAGTATAAAAAACGCTAGATCAGTCAACGCTAGATCATTGAGAAGCAGTGACAAATACCCAGTTTTATTTCAATAGGCCTAAATCTGAAATATTTCTAACAAATAAAATAAAATGTACCTTCTAATGAAGAGAGTAATTTCTGAACCTATGCAAACACTTAAGTCATTAAGAATACATTTCAGTTCATTAGAACTCAGTAATTTTTCAATTAGAAATTACTTAGCGACTATGGTGGTGAATTAAAATGCACGTGCATGCTTTTAAATGTCTATATGTGAAAGGATGATTTATGCTCCTGCAGCTTGAGAAGTTTTGAGTTCTTAAATTGGCGGTTAAACCTTTGGCCTATTACCTCGAGCCTCAGTCAAATCCAAGCGCGTGATTATTTGGGCATACAGGCCTACATACATGTCAAACCTTGGGGTTAACAACACATTAGGCTATGACTGATTGTTGTTGTTTTTCCCCCCTTTAACATACTGCTAGGCCTATTACAAAAAAAATGATGGTAGGCCTATATCTCCCAGTTAATGTTGTCCTCTAACGGTCTACCCTCTGAGCCTCTTCGTGCCCTCTGCGTAAAAATAGAGACGTCAACTCTCCAATCCAGCCGACTATTCTATGAAGGTTCTCTGACAAATAGACCTCCGCGTTACACTTGAGTGGCCGCCTTTATTCTGCCCTGGTCTTGTTTACATAGCGCCAGAACCATTCCCCTGGATTAAACTAATCACTGCCCGAGGGGGAGACCCATAACCTGCTAACAGGTCACCCGCCAGACAGTTATAAATGCTGGTGTCTGCTGGTTAGGTGGGATAGATGTCCGTGTCCAAAAATGACCTTCCCGGCGCAGCGCACAACACCGGCGCTTTCAGGTAAAGTGTGTGTGTGTGGTGGTGGTGGTGGTGGGGGGGGGGGGGGGGGGGGGGGTTTGTATGTTCTGTTGCCTCTTGTTTCTTCTTCCATTATTAGCTCTGCTATAATTTTGAACAAATTGCCAAATATGTGTAAAAACGCCAACTACGTTTCACCGTTAAATCCATGCAGCCCGGTTCAGAGGAGAAACCATAACTTGGTTATAAAATAAAATGTGGGCCATCATCTTTTATCAGCTTTAACGACAGCCAGATCTCAGATGGGAGGTCCATGACACCTAAAATCATAGCAGGGGGTAGCCTAATTTTCCTCGAATAGAGAGGCCGAGGAAAGAAATCCGGAAAATATTGTATAGATCTTGAACCTATTTATTTCATCATTCTGCATTAGAGCGTTATGAGTTGTTCAAATTTGATAACAAGCACTCAATTCACTTCGTTAGCTATGTAGCCTAAGTTAAATTAGACTTCAATAAAAAAAATGCAGTGGCTCCTTGAATAAAATGTAGGCCTAATTTGTGTTAGAATTTGTTGTATCTGTCACAAATATCCCCAATTAGCTGCAGTAATTATTTGATAGTTTCTGCAATTACGGCTTAAACGGGTGAATTTGGAACTGTGCGGGACCGTAATTGGCCTAAATGTGATATTTTGCATATTTGCATAATGAGGAAATTGGTATAAAATTGTGTTCATTCATTTGTGAAAAATCCTATGAATTTTATGAATTTGAAAGGTCTGTTCCCGCAGCCTGTGACTGGCTGGCTGATCCCGGAAGAGTCGACTGGAAAGTAGGGCGCAGGCACGTCGCCAAGTGTGGATGAGGAGGAGAATGAGAGAGGGAAGAGGAGAAGCGCAAGGAGTGGAACATGACAATCTCAACTCACGATCAAGAGGGAAATGCGTGCGCACCGTGAAGCTATGTGAAGCGGGCCTTTTCTCGCGTCAAGCCAAGAATGTCTTGCCAGGTGGAACTTTTAAGTGTCAAAATAGTAGGCCCTATCGATTTTAGGTTTCACGATTTGAGCTATTTTATGTGAACTCCGGGTTCTCTGGAACGTTTGGGTATAATCAAACTATTGTGTGAAAATATTATAAACAGGAAAATTCAAACATCCCTTTTCTCACAGCAGAAATGGAATCTTATTTTTCTATCACCCCAAAAAACCCGCAGATCTATTTTGATTGAATACGGTCCTTCTAGACTTGGCTACATTGCAGGAGGGTTAATGTGCGAGATGGCAGGTATAGGCCGTTATATGGTTATAGGGGCAGAGCAGAGACACGGTCACTTATAGTGCAGTTAAAGTGGTTTCAAAACCGCATACGGCCAGCTCTTAAATGCCGTGGTCTAAATGGTCTTAGGAACCTCAATTACTTTTTAACATACTGCGATGAATGACACTGTAGTGAACGAGGCCATAGCAGGCTAAGTGAGGTGTGGGTAATTGGCAATAAATAATCTAATTTCAGTCATTTGCAAAATCACAGTATTTTTCGTTCAACTAAATCCTAAATTACAGTGCTATTAACCTTCCCTGCCTATTCTCTCCCACGCTCCGCTAGAATGACTGATAGTAGTAGTGGGTGGCAGCAATGCACACATTCTTACCTCCAGCTGAGTGATATTGAACTTTGTAGGGAGTAGATTTGTTCTACCTTTTTTAGTTGACCACCAGCAAATTAGAGCAAACCTAGTTCAGAATACCTTGCACATTTCTGGACTATTTTAAAGTGAACAAATAAAAGGCTAGTCGATTGCGTAAATCTCTCAGCGAGAACACACAAGCATCTGATGTGCGAACGTAGCAATTGGCGGCATGTTTTGAAATGTAATAAGGCTCAGCAAATCTTACAAGAAGATGGATATGCTATCTTTATTTACATATCTGGACACATACTTATTCTCGATTGTGAAGTGTGTCCATGCACAGATAACATAGCAGAAGTGTTGAGCTCAAACCTTCCTGTATATATATATCTCTAGAAAGCACGCCAGAAACACAGTCACTTCTTTGTGAGCATTGTAACATTCTTGTTTTAGTCAAATTGTGTGAGGAATGTTATTTTTGCCTCATTGCAGAAATGTGAGAATGTAGTTTTTGGTTGAATGTGTCGGCTATAAGCAAAGCATTGGCTGATATTTCCATTATCTTACAAATGTTCTCCAGCCTCATAATTCTCTTTTTAATGAGTATCCAGTTGTTTATGTTTTTGCTTTGAAGATGGTCCACATTAATCAGAATTTGAAACGCAATTAAAACAGTGGCTGTTGTTGATGTGACTGGACTACCACCAGGGGAGACGCATAAAAATGCACAACACTGGCTTAATGCAAAGGTTTATAGTAACACACACACACACACACACGCACACGCACACGCACACGCACACGCACACACACCTCCATCTCTCTTTTCTATACAGCCTCTCTACCACACCCCAGCAGCCCATAAAGCTAGTAGATGATAATGTTGCTGCCATAGACAGTAATGATCCAGCCATTTCATGGGGTATTACTCTATAATGATGATAGCCCTCCACATTTGCATCTCATCCTGCCTGCCTGCCTCCCGCGGCTGCGGTGAAGAGAAGCACCTCTGTCTTACCTGGCAGCCGAGTGGATTTATAAGGCTGAGGACATGAAGACGCTGTCCTGGAATAATACAAGCCATTCTTACAGTGCTCTCAAACCCAAAACGCAAACAGAGCAGCCGTGTGTGTGTGTTTGTGCGTGTGTGTGTGTGTGTGTGTGCATGGAGACAAAGCAGAGATGAGTTGAAAGGATAGACGGCGATAAAGACATACACAAAAACTCACCAATGACAGCCCATAAAAGATGACTAGGGCGTGGGTCTGGGTGGTGGGTGAGTAGGAGGGAGGGTGAGGGACTGAGGGAAGGAGGAAGGGGAAGGGGTGAGGGAGGCAGAGAAGGAGGAAGGAATTGGGGGAGGGATAGTTGTTTGGAGGGATGAGCAGGCCCTTGTAAAAATGTACCTCCATAACGACACCAAAAAAAAAACCAGCCATAAATGTGTTCTTTGCCAGATACATTTTCCACCGCCAACCTGTACAAACAAAAACACACACCACAGCACAAAGAAAACACACACACACACACACAATCACAAGCAACAACAACACAGAAAAGCCCGAACCCTGTGCGTATTTTACTCTGAGAGTTAATGGGAATGAAATACCTCGGTGGATGAGTGCAGATGTGTTTGATACAAATAGTCATTTTCCTATTTGCTGCCTCATTGAGCATGATGAATGATGGGAGTCAGGGAGGCGGCATGATGAATGGCAGCACCTTGGCTCCATTGCATGGCCTATTGATTCTCCTTCTTTATTACTCCTACAACCCAGCTGGTTGCTCCTGCCCTCCCTACACTCCCTCGCTCCCTCTCTCCCTATACTCCCTCTCTCACTCCTTCCATCTCTCCCTCGCTCCCTATACTCCCTCTATCCCTCCTTCGCTCCATCTCTCCCTCCTCTCTCCCTCTCTCCCTACACTCCCTCGCTCCCTACACTCCCTCCATCTCTCCTTCGCTCCATCTCTCCCTCTCTCCCTACACTTCCACTTCTGTCGCAGGTCTCTCATACAGGAAGAGGTGTGTGTGTGTGTATGCCCACGCCTGATTGTGTGTATGTGTGGAAATGTGTTTTCTGATTAGCACTCATACTCAGAGCCAGCCAGCCAGCCAGTAGTCTCTAACAGGGTTGTGTCTATTAGAAGCCTGGTTAGTTAGTTAGTTAGTTAGTTAGTTAGAGGAGCCTCTCAGAACACCAGGACAGAAACAGGAAGTGAAGGTGCTGGGAACAGGATATGGTGAGGCTAGAGAAGCCATAGGAGAGACACCCCAGCGGGCAAAATTTGGCATGGTGCATTTCTTGGTTAAAATTTGTTTTGGATCGACATCAGATGACAAGATTACAACCAGGTTAAGACATATTTTTCAAGCCTACAAAAAATATGTTTGATTGAACTAAAACATGCCTAAAACAGTTGCCTACTTCTTAAAAATACAAATCCCCACAAGAGGCAAGTAAAGTACACAAAGTAAAATCAAACAACTTCCCAATGAGTCTAGTTTTCATCCCACACCCAACACAGTTGTCTCTGTCATAAGGCTCTTCTACAGAGTGTGTGTGAGTGACAGTACTGTGTGTAGCGGCTGACTGATCTGTTATGGGGAACAGAGAATAACATCTTCCCAGAGATTGTAACCCTGGTCCCCAAGGCTCTGTCATAACAAAGGCGACTCTTTCTGTCCTTGTCCGTCCTCTTGTCTCGTTCCAGATCCGAGACACACACATACTTGGCCAGGACAGAGTGACATGTTGTCATATCTGGCCCGGTGGTCTTTTCATACATACAGAAGTTGTCACTGGTCTGACTGTCTGACTCTGAGTGTGACCAATGACTGTAAAGAATAAGTCAAAGTATGCAAATTAGCTCAAGAAGGATTAAACAGAGGCCATGTCATTATAGACATAAACACCTAGACCTACACAAATATACTTAAGTTTGCACGAAATAACTAAATGTCACAATGAATTAATAATAAACAAATCATATGATTGCTATTCAATATCCCTGACCTATCGTGAATTAGTCCTATTCAATAATGACTACATTTCAAGCTCTTTTACATACTCGCTCTCTTCCTACCCGGCTTGGGGTCAAACAACGAAAATCCAATTCCTGAGCTGAAAAACAATACTCATTGAAAATAATGGGCAATCTCTGCAGCTGATGAATTGCATTTCGATTCATTTCCTAAATGGGCTGAGTTGAAATAGAAGTGATCCAACCCCTTAATATGCGTACACACATTACCCTGAGAGGTAAGGCCCCTGCTGATGCACACACACACACGCACGCACACACACACACACACACACACACACACACACACACACACACACACACACACACACACACACACACACACACACACACACACACACACACACACACACACACACACACACACACACACACACACACACACACACACTCCTCATCTCCTCCTCCATATCCTGGCCTGTGTGTGTGTGTGTGTGTGCGCACGCGCGCTAGCTGCTTCAGCAGTCTAAATTAAAGATGTTTCAGTGGATTGGAATAGCGGGACATAATGAAGCAGCGCCGCGCTCCGAGAGGTAATTACCCAGAAGCACCCTCTCCCTGCGCCCGCCCGCCAGCCCCAACGAGGTGAGGGAGAGAAGATGAATAGCCAAAGTACAAAACCACTGACCCCTCAAAAGTTTCATTTACCGTCTCCCCTCTATCTCCCTCTGGCTCCCCCCTGCCTCCCCCCTGCCTCCCCCCTGCCTCCCCCGGCCCTCCCCCTGGTTCTGGGCTGGTTTGGAAGAGGTAATCATCTAGGGACAGTTTTGGTGGCTTGATGAATGGTGTGTGTGGTTTTGGCGTTCGTACACACACACACAGCTATTTATCTGCTGCTGGTCCGAACGCAGCCGAGCAGCGCCGGGAGGTATGGAGCATGCTGGGACTTATTGAGTCACCAGGACCAGCAGAGCGGAGAGACAGATCAGGGAGGAGAGGAGAGGGGGGAGGAGGAGAAGGAGAGGAGAGAGAGAGAAAGGAGAGAGGGAGGGTGTGAGAAAGAGATGGAGGGGATGGAGCGATGGAAAGGAGGACAAACTGGTTGGCCATGGAGGAGAGAACAGGGGGAGAGGAGAGAGGAGTTGGAGGGATGGATGGAGGGATGGAGGACCAGGGGTTGGCCAGGGGACGTGGGAGCCGATCAATTCTCTCTCCCAGTCTATCAGTCACGTCCTCTCACTCTGTCTGTTTCTGCTGATGACACACTTTCTATGGCCAGGCACCCATTTCCAGGCCAGGAGCTAGGGGAGGGGAAGGTGTGTGTGCGTGTGTGTGCTTTCATGCATTTGTTAGCGAGTGCGTTTTTGTCTGTGCGTGTGCGCGTGCCTATATGCATGTGCCATCCAACGGGACTGCCTGCCTTGTCTTATTGGTTCTGTCAAACTCTCCCCTCCCAGGAGAGATTGGGCAAGGAGCTGAGAACAGTCCAGATCCCAGTTAAGGCCCCCACAGGTAAGAAGGCCAATCCAGCCCCTCTCCTATCTCCACTCTTCTCCCAGGCGTGCCAGCCAAGGTGGCAGCAGCATCCAGGTTCCAGGGCTCTGTCAATGCATAATGCATTAGAGGCCTCCTCTCCTCTGCTGTCTGACAGGCCCTCTGCCTCCCTCTGCCTCCCTGCTCACTCCAACAGCCTGCACACTAATCAAATACGACACATCCGAATGTCCAGACACACACACACAGAAATGTACTAATCAAAAAGTGTATTTCCTAGAGGCCGACTCCCAGGAGAAATCCAGCTGGAAGAAATTGGAATAATTGATTAGCTTACAAGTTTTCGTTGACAGTTAGCGCGGGGCTATTTATCTCAGTAATCGAGATCAGCTCCAACGTGGCAAATTTGACCAAATCAAACAGCTTTGATCAGAAAATGAATCTGGCAAAAGCTGTCTGTTTCAAGGGTGTCCCGCGAGGCCAGATAGAAACAAACACGACTGAAAGAGAGAGGTAGGAGAGAGTCGAGATAGAGAGATTTAACAAGTGGCCAGAGAGAGTGAATGATAAGTTTACATTGCAAGTGAACTCTCTCAAAATGGATGATTAAATCCACAAAGGGTTTGTGTCATTTCAAATGGAGGAGAGGGCAACATCAAACTAACTGGCGTACGTTCAACACGCGCTCTCTCTCTCTTCATCGAGTTTGATGTGACAAAAATGTTCCCGCTTTTTCACATTACTTCAAGTGGATAACTAATACATTTTGTCACCCGCAAAAACAATGTTGTGAAATCGAATAACTAAAAAGAACCTTGTCTGACTGAAAATGAAACAGAAAGGGTTTTACACATAATTCTCTGTAAAGCTCTATCACATAGCTGATGATGGTGTTTTTTTTCCATCACATCCATTCTCATCTAATTTAATTAACAGTCCAACTACAGTTTGTTGAGACAGGAAAAGTGACACGATTTGCACGTTACAGCCGCAGGTTACAAAAAAATGACATCTGGATTGCTGGCTAGACATAACAACCGTTACGTCACAAAGTTCCCTCTCAGGAAATAACAAATATTTGATTTGCATATGTCACTTCCTCCTATTCCAAAACCTCTAGATATCCTGTTTGAAAGAATAGGTCCTTCAGTCCCACCACATACAGCTTTTGTAAAAATAAATGTACTGCTTTTCGGATGTTTCTTTGCGACGCGAACCATGACACCGATCACAGAGAGAACTGCCTTGCTCATTTTCTCTTCTCTCCTCTCCCATCTTCTCTTTGTGACAAAGACAGTGAGCGATGCTGTAGTGTGGAATATGTTCTTAACAAGTTCCTCCCTCAGTGCCTGTCTGTTTGTTCCCAGGACTGACGGAGGGGTTACAGGGTCGTCAGGCTGACACTGAGCGAGACGTAAACACACGCCACAGCCGTCTCAATTAACAAGCAGCCCTCTGATCCACATTTCAAATAGACACACATCACACTTTTGCCCCAGCCCCAGCTATCACACCTGACTCCAATAATCAACAATCATGATCTTCAGTTTAGAATGTAATTAGTTAAAATCAGGTGTGTTTGCTAGGGATAGGGGGGGGGGGGGGGGGTGACACCAATCAGACCCCGAGGACTGGAGTTGCCTATTGCCTATTCTAGCAGGACACACACATCACCAGTTTTTTTTATTTATTTGTAAACCGATGACAGCCCAGTCTCTATGACTTAAATACAGTTGAAGTCAGAAGTTTACATACATTTAGGTTGGAGTCATTAAAACTAGTTTTTTCAACCACTCCACACATTTCTTGTTAACAAACTGTAGTTTTGGCAAGTCGGTTAGGACATCTACTTGGTGCATGACACAAGTCATTTTTCCAACAATTGTTTACAGATTATTTCACTTCTAATTCACTGTATCACAATTCCAGTGGGTCAGAAGTTTACATACACTAAGTTGATTGTGCCTTTAAACAGCTTGGAAAACGTTTGAAAATTACGTCATGCCTAGAAGCTTCTGATAGGCTAATTGACATCATTTGAGTCAATTGGAGGTGTACCTGTGGATGTATTTCAAGGCCTACCTTCAAACTCAGTGCCTCTTTGCTTGACATCATGGCAAAATCAAAAGAAATCAGCCAAGACCTCAGAAGAAAATTGTAGACCTCCACAAGTCTGGTTCATCCTTGGGAGCAATTTCCAAATGCCTGAAGGTACCACGTTCATCGGTACAAACAATAGTACGCAACTATAAACACCATGGGACAAGGCAGCCGTCATACCGCTCAGGAAGGAGACACGTTCTGTCTCCTAGAGATGAACGCACTTTGGAGCGAAAAGTGCAAATCAATCCCAGAACAACAGCAAAGGACCTTGTGAAGATGCTGGAGGAAACAGGTACAAAAGTATCTATATCCACAGTAAAACGAGTCCTATATCGACACAACCTGAAAGGCCGCTCAGCAAGGAAGAAGCCACTGCTCCAAAACCGCCATAAAAAAATCCAGACTTCGGTTTGCAACTGCACATGGGGACAAAGATCATACTTTTTTGAGAAATGTCCTCTGGTCTGATGAAACAAAAATAGAACTGTTTGGACATAATGACCATTATTATGTTTGGAGGAAAAAGGGGGACGCTTGCAAGCCGAAGAACACCATCCCAACCGTGAAGCACGGGGGGTGGCAGCATCATGTTGTGGGGGTGCTTTTCTGCAGGAGGGACTGATGCACTTCACAAAATAGATGGCATCATGAGGAGGGGAAATTATGTGGATGTGTTGAAGCAACATACTAGGATTAAATGTCAGGAATCGTGAAAAACTGAGTTTAAATGTATTTGGCTTAGGTGTATGTAAACTTCCGCCTTCAACTGTAGCTAAACTCTCTCATCTAGTGACACAATGGAAAACCGTAATTAGAGCATCTAGTTCAGAGGAGATCTCTGTACCTGTAGACCGACATAGGAGTTGACCCATCCTCCCTCTCCTCCTTTTCTCCACCCTTTTTCTCTCTCCTCTTCCTCTCCATCTCATCCTTCCCCCTCCTCTCAACCTCTTCCCCCCCCCACCTCCTCCCTCCTTCCCCTTCCTCCACTCCTCTCTCAACCTCCTCTCATCCTTCCCCCTCCTCTCAACCTCTTCCCCCCCACCTCCTCCCCCTTCCTCCACTCCTCTCTCAACCTCCTCTCAACCTCCCCCCATCTCCCCCTCACCCTAATGGGTTTTTACCTGGCACAGCCTGCCGTAAACTCCATTTGGACCTGAGCCTACAATTACCTCCTCAGAGTCTCCAAAGTAACTGCGGCCGGCCTAATTAGTATGCATTATCAATTAAGAAACTTAATAGCTGGCAGATTGATTAGATCCTCTGTAGTGGAGGGGGAAGAGGCTGGAGCGAAACACGTGTGAAAAATCATCTCTGGTCTTGCACACTATTTCTCTCTTTCACTTAGACACACAGAGAAACACAGAAAGGCAAGCTTGCACTCACGCTTAAGCAAATTGTGAGCGTATACAGTGCCTTTGGAAAGTATTCAGACCTCTTGACTTTTTCCACATTTGTTATTCTAACTTTGCATTTGCATCCCTCAATCAATCTACACACAATACCCCATAATAACAAAGCTAAAACAGGGTTTTTAGAAATGTTGTCTAATTGATTGAAAAAATAAAATATTGAAATATCACATTTACATAAGTATTCAGATCTTTTACTCAGTACTTGGTTGAAGCACCTTTGGCAGCGATTACAGCCTTGAGTCTTCTTGGGTATGATGCTACAAGCTTGGCACACCTGTATTTGAGGAGTTTTTTCCATCCTTCTCTGCAGATCCTCTCAAGCTCTGTCAGGTTGGATGGGGAGTGTCACAGCACAGCTTTTTTAAGTATCTCCAGAGATGTTCGATCAGGTTCAAGTCCGGGCTCTGGCTGGGCCACTCACAGACATTCAGAGACTTGTCCCGAAGCCACTCCTGCGTTGTCTTGGCTGTGTGCTTAGGGTCGATGTCCTGTTGGAAGGTGAACCTTCACCCCAGTCTGAGGTCCTGAGCAGGTTATTATCAAGGATCTCTCAGTACTTTGCACAGTTCATCTTTGCTCGGTCCTGACTAGTCTCCCTGTTCCTGCTGCTGAAAACATCCCCACAGTATGATGCTGCCACCACCATGTTCCACCGTAGGGATGGTGCCAGGTTTCCTCCAGAAGTGACGCTTGACATTCAGGCCAAAGAGCTCTGTCAGAGTGGCAATCGGGTTCTTGGTCACCTACCTAACCAAGGCTATTTTCCCTGATTGCTCAGTTCGGCCGGGCAGCCAGCTCTAGGAAGAGTATTGGTTGTTCCAAACTTCTTCCATTTAAGAATGATGGAGGCCACTGTGTTCTTGGGGACCTTCAATGCTGCAGACATTTTTTGGTACCCTTCCCCAGATCTGTGCTCTGTCAACTGTGGGACCTTATATAGACTTACCTTTCCAAATCATGTCCAATCAATTGAATTTACCACAGCTGGACTCCAATCAAGTGTTAAAAACATCTCAAGGATGATTCATGGAAACAGGCTGCACCTGAGCCCAATTTCAAGTCTCATAGCAAAGGGTCTGAATACTTATGTAAATAAGGTATCTGTTTTTCATTTTTAATACATTTTCTGAAATGTCTGAAAACCTTGTCATTGCTGAGGATTTTTTTAAATCCATTTTACAATAACAAAATGTGGAAAAAGTCAAGGGGTCTGAATAATTTCTGAAGGCACTGTATATTTTTTTGTATTTAACTCGGCAAGTCAGTTCAGAACAAATTCTTATTTACAATGACGGCATAGGAACAGTGGGTTAACTTCCTTGTTCAGGGTCAGAACGACAGATCTTTACCTTGTCAGCTCTGGGATTCAATCTAGCAACCTTTTGGTTATTGGTCCAACACTCTAGCCACTAGGCTACCTGTCACCCCCCCCCCCCCCCCCCCCCCCCCTCCCAATTGTATATATATATATATATATATATATATATATATATATATATACGCGCTAATAGAAAAATGGAAACAAATACACACATGTATGTAAGTATACACACAAGCACGCATACACATGCAAACAGACAATTACACATTGAGTGTACAAAACATTAGGAACACCTTCCTAATATTGAGGTCTTTTCTGTCCCTTTTTTTCCTTCAGAACAGCCTCAATTTGTTGGGACATTTAACTTCTATTTAGCTAGGCATGTCGGTTAAGAACAAATTCTTATTTTAAAACGACAGTCTACATGAACTCTACCAGGTGTCGAAAGCCTCCACAGGGACGCTGGCCCACGTTGACTCCAATGCTTCCCACAGTTGTGTCAAGTTGGCTGGACGTCCTTTGGGTGGCGGACCATTCTAGATACACACGGTCAACTACTGAGTGTGAAAAAACCAGCAGTGCTGCAGTTCCTGACACAAACCGGTGCGCCTGGCACCTAATGCTGTATCCCGTTCAAAGGCAATTCAATATTTTGTCTTGCCCCTTCACCCTCTGAATGGCACATACACATAATCCATGTTTCAATTGTCAGAAGGCTTACAAATCTTTATTTAACCTGTCTGCTCCCCTTCGTCTACACGGATTGAAGAGGATTTAACAAGTGACATCAATAAGGGATCATAGCCTTCATCTGGATTCACCTGGTCAGTCTATGTCATGGAAAGAGCAGGCGTTCCTAATGTTTTGTACACTCAGTGTACATACTTACACTTGGAGTCTGAAGTTTACATACACCTTAGCCAAATACATTTAAACTCAGTTTTTCACAATTCCTGACATTTAATCCTAGAAAAAAGTTCAGTCAGTTAGGATCACCGATTAATTTTAAGAATGTGAAATGTCAGACTAATAGTAGAGAGAATGATTTATTTCAGCTTTTATTTCTTTCATCACACTCCCAATGGGTCAGAAGTTTACATGCACTCAATTAGTATTTGGTAGCATTGTCTTTAAATGGTTTAACTTGGATCAAATGTTTTGGGTAGCTTTCCACAAGCTTCCCACAATAAGTTGGGTGAATTTTGGCCCATTCCTCCTGACAGAGCTGGTGTAACTGAGTCAGATTTGTAGGCCTCCTTGCTCGCACACGCTTTTTAATTTCTGCCCACAAATTTTCTATAGGATTGAGGTCAGGGCTTTGTGATGGCCACTCCAATACATTGACTTTGTTGTCCTTAAACCATTTTGCCACAACTTTGGAAGTATGCTTGGGTTCATTGTTCATTTGGAAGACCCATTTGCAACCAAGCTTTAACTTCCTGACTGATGTCTTGACATGTTGCTTCAATACATCCACATAATTTTACTTCCTCATGATGCCATCTATTTTGTGAAGTGCACCAGTCCCTCCTGCAGCAAAGCACCCCCACAACATGATGCTGCCACCCTCCGTGCTTCACTGTTAGGATGGTGTCCTTCGGCTTGCAAGCCTCCACCTTTTTCCTCCAAACACAACGAGGGTCATTATTGCCAAACAGTTATATTTTCGTTTCATCAGACCAGAAGACATTTCTCCAAAAAGTACGATCTTTGTCCCCATGTGCAGTTGCAAACCATTGTCTGGCTTTTTATGGCAGTTTTGGAGCAGTGGCTTCTTCCTTGCTGAGCGGCCTTTTAGGTTATGTCGATATAGGACTTGTTTTACTGTGGATATAGATACTTTTGTACCTGTTTCCTCCAGCATCTTCACAGGGTCCTTTGCTGTTGTTCTGGGATTGATTTGCACTTTTCGCACCAAAGTACGTTCATCTCTAGGAGACAGAATGTGTCTCGTTCCTGAGCGGTATGACGGCTGCCTGGTCCCATGGTGTTTATACTTGCGTACTATTGTTTGTACAGATGAACGTGGTACCTTCAGGCATTTGGAAATTGCTCCCAAGGACGAACCAGACTTGTGGAGGTCTACAATTGTTTTCTGAGGTCTTGGCTGATTTCTTTTGATTTTGCCATGATGTCAAGCAAAGAGGCACTGAGTTTGAAGGTAGGCCTTGAAATACATCCACAGGTACACGTCCAATTGACTCAAATTATGTCAATTAGCCTATCAGAAAATTCTAAAGCCATGACATAATTTTCTGGAATTTTCCAAGCTGTTTAAAGGCACAGTCAACTTAGCATATGTAAACTTCTGACCCACTGGAATTGTGATATAGTGAATTAGAAGTTAAATAATCTGTCTGTAAACAATTGTTGGAAAAATGACTTGTGTCATGCACACAGTAGATGTGTCATGTACTGTCATGTTGTGTCTTGTCTCTGTCCTTTCCCTTCACCCTGTCTCCCTCTGCTGGTCGTTGTTAGGTTACCTTTCCACCCCCTCTTTCCCCCAGCTGTGCCTTGTCTCCTCCTAACCACCTCGTCACCCCTTTTCCCACCTGTTCCCTTTTTCCCTCTGATTAGTCCCCTATATCTCTCTCTGTTTTTGTTCCTGTCCTTGTCGGATTCTTGTTTGTTGTGTTTCATGCCTGAACCAGACTGTCGTCATGTTTGCTGTAACCTTGTCTTGTCCTGTCGGAATCTGCCGGTCCGTCTGAGCCTACCTATGTTTGGTAATTAAAGAAGCTCTGTTTAAGTTAATTCGCTTTTGGGTCCTCATTCACGCACCGTAACAGAAGAATCCGACCAAGAATGGACCCAGCGACTTCGGATCCTCTCCACTCAGCCGTCGGGATCCAGGGAGCGATGCTAGGCAGACACGAGCAGGAAGTGTCTGCTGCTCGACATGCCGTTGAGACCCTGGCCACCCAAGTCTCCAACCTCACAGAACAGGTTCACCATCTCCGCCTCGATCCACCGGCCACTTCCAGGGCTTTCGAATCTCCGGAGCCCAGAATCAATAACCCGCCGTGTTACTCTGGGGAGCCCACTGAATGCCGCTCGTTCCTCACCCAGTGTGATATTGTGTTTTCTCTCCAGCCCAACACTTACTCCAGGAGCACTGCTCGTGTCGCCTACGTCATATCTCTCCTTATTGGACGGGCTCGTGAGTGGGGCACGGCAATCTGGGAGGCAAGGGCTGAGTGTACTAACCAGTATCAGGACTTTAAGGAGGAGATGATACGGGTTTTTGATCGATCTGTTTTTGGGGAGGAGGCTTCCAGGGCCCTGTCTTCCCTATGTCAAGGCAATCGATCCATAACAGACTACTCTATTGAGTTTCGCACTCTTGCTGTCTCCAGTGGCTGGAACGAGCCGGCCTTGCTCGCTCGTCTTCTGGAGGGTCTCCGCGCAGAGGTAAAGGATGAGATTCTCTCCCGGGAGGTTCCTTCCAGCGTGGATTCCTTGATTGAACTCGCTATTCGCATTGAGCGACGGGTTGATCTTCGTCACCGAGCTCGTGGAAAGGAGCTCGCGCTCTCCGTCGCCCCCCTCTCCGCATCACTACCATCTTCCTCTGCCGGCTCGGGTGCTGAGCCCATGCAGCTGGGAGGTATCCGCATCTCGACTAAGGAGAGGGAACGGAGAATCACCAACCGCCTCTGTCTCTATTGCGGTTCCGCTGGTCATTTTGTCACTTCATGTCCAGTAAAAGGCCAGAGCTCGTCAGTAAGCGGAGGGCTACTGGTGAGCGCTACTACTCCTGTCTCTCCTTCAAGATCCTGCACTACCTTGTCGGTCCATCTACGCTGGACCGGTTCGTCAGCTTCCTGCAGTGCCTTAATAGACTCTGGGGCGGAGGGCTGTTTTATGGACGAGACCTGGGCTCGGGAACATGACATTCCTCTCAGACAGTTAAAGGAGCCCACGGCCTTGTTCGCCCTGGATGGTAGTCCTCTCCCCAGGATTCAGCGTGAGACGCTACCTTTAACCCTCACTGTTTCTGGTAATCATAGTGAAACCATTTCTTTTTTAATTTTTCGTTCACCTTTTACACCTGTTGTTTTGGGCCATCCCTGGCTAGTTTGTCATAATCCTTCCATTAATTGGTCTAGTAATTCTATCCTCTCCTGGAACGTCTCTTGTCATGTGAAATGTTTAATGTCTGCTATCCCTCCTGTTTCCTCTGTCTCTTCTTCACAGGAGGAGCCTGGTGATTTGACAGGGGTGCCGGAGGAATATCACGATCTGCGCACGGTGTTCAGTCGGTCCAGGGCCACCTCTCTTCCTCCACACCGGTCGTATGATTGTAGTATTGATCTCCTTCCGGGAACCACCCCCCCCCGGGGTAGACTATACTCTCTGTCGGCTCCCGAACGTAAGGCTCTCGAAGATTATTTGTCTGTAGCTCTTGACGCCGGTACCATAGTCCCCTCCTCCTCTCCCGCCGGAGCGGGGTTTTTTTTTGTCAAGAAGAAGGACGGGTCTCTGCGCCCCTGCATAGATTATCGAGGGCTGAATGACATAACAGTTAAGAATCGTTATCCGCTTCCTCTTATGTCTTCAGCCTTCGAGATCCTGCAGGGAGCCAGGTTTTTCACTAAGTTGGACCTTCGTAACGCTTACCATCTCGTGCGCATCAGGGAGGGGGACGAGTGGAAGACGGCGTTTAACACTCCGTTAGGGCACTTTGAATACCGGGTTCTTCCTTTCGGCCTCGCTAACGCTCCAGCTGTCTTTCAGGCATTAGTCAATGATGTCCTGAGAGACATGCTGAACATCTTTGTTTTCGTTTACCTTGACGATATCCTGATTTTTTCACCGTCACTCCAGATTCATGTTCAGCACGTTCGACGTGTCCTCCAGCGCCTTTTAGAGAATTGTCTTTTTGTGAAGGCTGAGAAGTGCACTTTTCATGCCTCCTCCGTCACATTTCTCGGTTCTGTTATTTCCGCTGAAGGCATTAAGATGGATCCCGCTAAGGTCCAAGCTGTCATTGATTGGCCCGTCCCTAAGTCACGCGTCGAGCTGCAGCGCTTTCTCGGCTTCGCGAACTTCTATCGTCGTTTCATCCGTAATTTCGGTCAGGTGGCAGCTCCTCTCACAGCCCTTACTTCTGTCAAGACGTGCTTTAAGTGGTCCGTTTCCGCCCAGGGAGCTTTTGATCTCCTCAAGAATCGTTTTACATCCGCTCCTATCCTTGTTACACCTGACGTCTCTAGACAGTTCGTTGTCGAGGTTGACGCGTCAGAGGTGGGCGTGGGAGCCATTCTTTCTCAGCGCTCCCTCTCTGACGACAAGGTCCACCCATGCGCGTATTTTTCTCATCGCCTGTCGCCGTCGGAACGTAACTATGATGTGGGTAACCGCGAACTGCTCGCCATCCGGTTAGCCCTAGGCGAATGGCGACAGTGGTTGGAGGGGGCGACCGTTCCTTTTGTCGTTTGGACTGACCATAGGAACCTTGAGTACATCCGTTCTGCCAAACGACTTAATGCGCGTCAGGCGCGTTGGGCGCTGTTTTTCGCTCGTTTCGAGTTCGTGATTTCTTATCGTCCGGGCTCTAAGAACACCAAGCCTGATGCTTTGTCTCGTCTCTTCAGTTCTTCAGTAGCCTCCACTGACCCCGAGGGGATTCTCCCTGGGGGGCGTGTTGTCGGGTTGACTGTCTGGGGAATTGAGAGGCAGGTAAAACAAGCGCTCACTCACACTCCGTCGCCGCGCGCTTGTCCTAGGAACCTTCTTTTCGTTCCCGTTCCTACTCGTCTGGCCGTTCTTCAGTGGGCTCACTCTGCCAAGTTAGCCGGCCACCCTGGCGTTCGGGGTACGCTTGCTTCCATTCGCCAGCGTTTTTGGTGGCCCACCCGGGAGCATGACACGCGTCGTTTCGTGGCTGCTTGTTCGGTCTGCGCGCAGACTAAGTCCGGTAACTCTCCTCCTGCCGGCCGTCTCAGGCCGCTTCCTATTCCTTCTCGACCGTGGTCTCACATCGCCTTAGATTTTGTCACCGGACTGCCTTCGTCAGCGGGGAAGACTGTTATTCTTACGGTTGTCGATAGGTTCTCTAAGGCGGCTCATTTCATTCCCCTTGCTAAGCTTCCTTCTGCTAAAGAGACGGCACAAATCATCATCGAGAATGTTTTCAGAATTCATGGCCTTCCGTCAGACGTCGTTTCGGACAGAGGTCCGCAATTCACGTCTCAATTTTGGAGGGAGTTTTGCCGTTTGATTGGGGCTTCCGTCAGTCTCTCTTCCGGCTTTCACCCCCAGTCTAACGGTCAAGCAGAACGGGCCAATCAGACTATTGGTCGCATCTTACGCAGTCTTTCTTTTCGTAACCCTGCGTCTTGGTCAGAACAGCTCCCCTGGGCAGAATACGCCCACAACTCGCTTCCTTCGTCTGCGACCGGGCTATCTCCTTTTCAGAGTAGCCTCGGGTACCAGCCTCCGCTGTTCTCATCTCAGTTCGCCGAGTCCAGCGTCCCCTCCGCTCAGGCTTTTGTCCAACGTTGCGAGCGCACCTGGAAGAGGGTCAGGTCTGCACTTTGCCGTTATAGGACGCAGACTGTGAGGGCTGCTAATAAGCGTAGAACTAAGAGTCCTAGATATTGTCGCGGTCAGAGAGTTTGGCTCTCCACTCAGAACCTTCCCCTTAAGACGGCTTCTCGCAAGTTGACCCCGCGGTTCATTGGTCCGTTCCGTATTTCTCGGGTCATTAATCCTGTCGCAGTTCGACTTCTTCTTCCGCGATACCTTCGTCGCGTCCACCCGGTCTTCCATGTCTCCTGCATCAAGCCCGTCCTTCGCGCCCCCGCTCGTCTTCCCCCCCCCCCCCCCCCCCCCATCCTTGTCGAGGGCGCACCCATCTACAGGGTCCGTAGAATTTTGGACATGCGTCCTCGGGGCCGTGGTCACCAGTACCTTGTAGATTGGGAGGGGTACGGTCCTGAGGAGAGGAGTTGGGTTCCCTCTCGGGACGTGCTGGACCGTGCGCTGATCGAGGATTTCCTCCGTTGCCGCCAGGTTTCCTCCTCGAGTGCGCCAGGAGGCGCTCGGTGAGTGGGGGGGTACTGTCATGTACTGTCATGTTGTGTCTTGTCTCTGTCCTTTCCCTTCACCCTGTCTCCCTCTGCTGGTCGTTGTTAGGTTACCTTTCCACCCCCTCTTTCCCCCAGCTGTGCCTTGTCTCCTCCTAACCACCTCGTCACCCCTTTTCCCACCTGTTCCCTTTTTCCCTCTGATTAGTCCCCTATATCTCTCTCTGTTTTTGTTCCTGTCCTTGTCGGATTCTTGTTTGTTGTGTTTCATGCCTGAACCAGACTGTCGTCATGTTTGCTGTAACCTTGTCTTGTCCTGTCGGAATCTGCCGGTCCGTCTGAGCCTACCTATGTTTGGTAATTAAAGAAGCTCTGTTTAAGTTAATTCGCTTTTGGGTCCTCATTCACGCACCGTAACAAGATGTCCTAACCGACTTGCCAAAACTACAGTTTCTTAACAAGACATTTGTGGAGTGGTTGAAAAGCTAGTTTTAATGACTCCAACCTAAGTGCATGTAAACTTCCGACTTCAACTGTATATATGCTCGCGGATCACACACTTTTTCTGAAACACATTATCCGTACATATTCCATGAATCCATTCTCTGAGAGAAGCAGGGGGCATGATAAGATACTTTACAGAAAAAAAGGACAATGGTCAGGCAGTAAAACATATACACACACTGGTTTAATTAAGATGCCTCATTTTGTCGGTCTATACTAAGTCTCCACATTCAGGAAATATAGGCCCTTAGTGAATGTACATTTATGTTATTCAGAGGACTTTTCATTTGTAATTCACACAAATGATTGATAAACAAATAAGAAAATATGAAGTGGAAGGAATGACTTGTATTGTGTATGCAAAGGGCCCATCACATAATGAGCTTGTGTTGTTATGGCTTGCTTCACAAATACTGCAAAATAGAAAATAGCACCCTGCTTCCTAGAAGGTAAGTGGAGCCACGGGGAAGCATGTTAGGAAAAGGAAGGCAATTTGTCAGGGAAATGAATATTATATATGAAGCAAGCATTCATTTTCTGGACATTGACGTCGCCTTTAAATTGTGCTGTCTGACATGAAAGTCGCTGAATAGATAGGAATGTCTACATGTTTCACTCTCCTTCTCTCTATTTATCTTTTTGTTGGCCTACTGTTTTTGTTTTCTGAAATTACATTTTGACATGGTGATGTGTTTTTTGAACACCCGTTGGGGGACAAATATCATCGTTCCATGTTTAACTGCCCGATGAATTGGTTATCCGTTAACTGCTCATCTCACATTAAAAGTTCCTCCATTTTCATTACGCAACATAATAGGCTTGGCATGTACATATAGAAAGAACCCTTATCGAATATTGAGAAAAGAAAAGATCTAGAGATACGAGAAAATAGTTTCAGGTTGGAGGCCAAGAGTCAGTCCTGTTTACATCTCGGTTAAATTCATCATTACAAAGAATACAAGTCCAATAGTTCAGCCGAATGACAGAGCGTATGAAAGTCCCGTTACTGTGGAAAAACGTGGATTTATTTTCAAAAGCATTCAAATAACACCGAATGATTTATGACTACACAATGCGAGATTTGAGTGAGCAAATTTAGCCGGAATTACGTCTCTTTTTTCACGCACGTTGTCCATGGTGCTGGAAATTACTGTCGCCCTCATTTTCCACAAGCTAAATCAATTCCCGTGTGCTATTCAAACGTTTTCATCTCTCTTAAATGATTGAATTAAGAATAGTTGATTATTTACATAAATATCAATAACAAAACATTACGCGAATTACCCGCCATACTGGCCACAAACTTTGTACGCCTGAAAATATACTTTATTTTCATTAGGAAGCATGAAATGCGATCATTATGCATTCATTAAAGGCCACTATAAACAATTACCCAGGTTCGCCTTTCCGTTATCCTGTAATGGGTCATTGTGGTGACAGAAGAAACTTCACAGCAGGCCTATCATTTTTAAACATGCCCACTAATATGGAGGCCATTTTTAGCATAGTTAGGTTACCTTAAGGGGCAGAGATGCAACAAATGGAATACAATTCTGCCTTTTGATAGGGCCTGTATCATTTCCGGCATGTGTGTATGCGTCTTTCTCTGATATTTTCCGCACAGCAGACGGGTCCGGCAGATCCATTACCTGGGCACAGTGGGCAGAGAAGCGACAAAAACGCTAGTTGACCAGATAGCTCACAGCGCGTTAGGAATGGGCAGGAGATTCGGGGAAGCAGCGGAATTGAGGAGTCACATACAATGAGTGTCACACCGCACGGAGGACAGTGGCGGAGGGGGAGAGTGGACCCCGCCGCGTGCTCTTTGGTGTCTGTCATCATGGTAACAACATTCTGAGGTGAGAGGACAGAGAGAGGGAGGGAGAGGGAGAGAGAAAGTGAGTGTAGGCCAGGGGATCTATCTCAACATCAGTGACAAATCTGTAGTAGAGGTTTAGCAGTGTGTTTGTGTGTTTGTGCTGAGTGTGTTATATTACACAGAAGGAAACTGCACTTCTCTGCGGATTGTATCGTTTTACTGCAAAAGGGAAAGCACTGTGCTTAATACGGATCCATGATATTGGACTAACATGTTATTTGTTTGTGGGTATGAGCCTATATCTGGATGCATTATTTCAGGGCTCTATAGACATTCTCCAATGATAACGTTTACACCATTTGATTTCCCCTCCTTACCCCCTGCCTCTAACTCGGGCCTGTGTGTAGGGACCGGTCTCACAGAAATACGTGCTGATGCGTATGCCTTAATACATTACAATGCAAATTCATGAATTAGGCTAAATACAAAACAGCTGGATTAATAGCCTTTTTTTCCCTGAGACGGAGGCAATTCAAAGCATCTGAACTTTTTCTGCGGTGCAGTTTTCTAAAAACATTGGATGTTTTTTAATTTGACCTTTCGCTTATTTTAAGAGGGATTCCCATTTGATATTTCAGTAAGCCTAATTAATGTCAATATGCAATGACATTAACCTTCAAGATATATTGTCACGGTCTCTTACAGATGTAGGTAGGACTAGGACTGCAATAACCTCCTAGTTTAACACAAGAGTTTCAAGAGAAGCCATCTGCTCCTAGGTAACAAGAGTGGCCTCGGCATACAAGTGTATCCACAGAACAGAACATAGTTCGGCTCAGCTCACACACAGCTTGCTACCACAAAACAGAGCATATGTTCCCGCTGTCTCCGGGCACGTTGCCTATATACCTATGAGCTTGCTTCAGCGTCAGTTTGCACTGATGTATATTTCGTTGTCCGCATGCTTAATTTTGATTTATCGTCCGTCCATAAATTAGAAAAATATGTTTTAGAATTCCATCCCGCGGAAAAGCGGCGCGTGATGTCAGGGGATTGGGTGATATTTAATATGTCAGAAATACATATTGGATTAGCGCGTTTTGTTTCCCGGCAACAGCAGGCGTTTAATCACGGTTGATGGCTGAGGCGAAATGCGTTAGGACAGCGCAGGCCCAAAACTGGAGCTGCCTTCCCCGGATTGCGATAAATCATATGGCCGAATGTTGCTGTTTCCCCCCCCCCCCTATCAACACACACACACACACACACACACAAACCGTGCATGGCAAGCTCTTGGAACAACAATAGCCTATTTTAGAGGCACGTTTTTTGTCGGTGTGAAACATACCAATAGGCCCACACTAGCTATCTCCACTGAGAACCACGTACAGCCAAAAAAAGTATTTTCTATAAGCCTAATTCACATTGCGTTGCTTGAATTCACTAACCCATGTTCGCTCGGGTTAAATCAATTGATATCACCAGTGTAATTGTTACTAATATAGTAGGCCCATCCATTATCAAGGCCTGGAGACTGGGGTGATAACATCGGTGGAACAATTATGGCGAATATTAATCTAATTCTTTCTGTTAATCATGATTTATGTAACATAAATACATCTAGATAACTCGATTAAAATCGTGAAATGTAGACTTGAGGCACTCAGGCTCAAGGTGTGAATGAATTCTGGTTTCGATATGGCACTTTAGTTCAGGCGGGAAGGAGTCTGTTACAGTCTGTTGCAGTGTCAGTGTGCTCGAAGTTTCTCATACACATCCAAGCTTTCTTCCCCATGCACCATCATCGTTATCATTATCACCTTATAAAAATAGATTACTTTGCCAATACGCGCTCTCCCGTTTCACACGGATGTGTATTTCCCCGGTAGGCAGACATGGATGAGAGGTTTGGAGAGGCTGAGGGAGAAGAAAGGGGGAGAGAGGGTGGAAGGAGGGAGAGAGAGAGGGAAGGAGCGGGAGAAGACGTTTAGGAGAGCAAACATTTTCAAGGTCACTTGGTGAATTGGAACGAGCGCGAGGAGATGCATTGCGAAAATAGCGCGTTTTGACACGAGCGCGCGGTTTGATTAAAAGGCAAAGTAATGGGTTTAAACACATGCCACGAGCATGCCGCCAGAGTCCATCGGCTTTTTTCTTCTTCTCGCAAATTACTTAACGGTGCAGTGATGGAAATACGATTGTAATGTTTGGTAATAGAAAAATAAAGCCCATATTCTGTTTCTTGCCTTCTTGTTTTCTGACATACACAAAAGAAATCACCCAAGCTAATAGCCACGGTGAATGGGATTTTTTTTTTTACTCTTCTCCTTCTAAGGGAATTCGAACGCGTTCCATGCGGTTTCATTTTACATTCGTTATCTCGGAACAATATTGGTTAAACTGATGAAATATCAAACACCCAATGTAACATTAACAGTTATGACTGCTGAGACAAAAAGCTGGTGTGGGTTTGCACAACAAATAAGGCAACCTTGGGAAAATGAGGCAGGAGCCTTGTTACAGAGCGCCTTAAATATGCCTAATAGTGGAACCAGAACGATGGGAACCCTCATGAGTGGAACCCTCCGAGCAGAACAAAGGGGGTTGCAAAACAAACTGCGGGATGATTTAATGCTGTATGCGTGGGTAAAACAACTAGGACCACATTAGCCAGCAGAGAAACGTGCTAATCCTGATTACCTGCAAGTGGGAACGCTGCCAAGCACGAGCTCAAGTCACAGTGGATATGTATCCAGGATTCTGAAGTAGGCTATGAAAAATAGACTATACCTGCAGGCCTAAAGTCACTGAATAAGTCATGCAGGTTTACAGGCTGCAGAAGACGGACCAATGTCACCGATTGCTAATGGCATAGGCCTATGTAGGCTATTTGAATATATTACAGGTGGAGGCTATTCTGTGTTTGACACCCAACCTCTGGTAAAACCTGAACAGCCATTCAGTCCCCTCCTCTCTGTCTATCGCTCTCTCAAATCAGATACCATTTGTCACATGCGCCGAATACAACAGGTGTAGGTAGACCTTACAGTGAAATGCTTATTCTTCCTCTATGTTTATCCTGGAACCACCTCTTCATTGAGGCTCTTAATTCGCCTCTAATTCTGTGTGTCAGAACCGTGTTCCCCTGCTATCCCGCCAGCGGCCCCTTGTCTCCCCGTTTTCAACCTTCTCTCTCTGCAGCGCTACACAGCCCAATGACACAAGGCAAATTGCGTTTAATAAATTAGCTTAATGGATCCGGCGATCGGTTAGCGGCAGCGATGTTTCCTCTAGTTAGGCAAAACATTTATATCCGCCACATTTCTCTCTCTCTCTCTCTCTCTCTGAGTGTGAGGGGAAACCTGGGAACTGGGCTTCGGGAGATGCACGTGCGCACAATGAGGCCCAAAATAAGACCTGAGTGCGGCACGCTCTCAATGCACTTTGTTTTGCAGGGATAGGCTAGTTAGTTTGCTCTTGTCCGATGCTTCCTTGTCTGTCCATGGCAGTTAGAGCATGTTGATGGTAATCAGGCATAATGCTTCATTGATTAATGTTGGTTTGGATAAATGTTTAATTGCTGCCGAGCCAAACAGTTTAGATTCATGCATAATGGGGACATACACACACACACACACACATTTTCATGACGTGTGTCATTACATCATCATTACTATCATCATCATAACCATCGTCGTCGCCATCATCATCGTCTGAGGAAGACGTCACCTTTAAAATCCTACCCTCTTCAACGTTAATGGCTAGGTGCCCTTATGCTGTGGCTTCAACGCCAATGACGATATGACACCCATCTCTCCCCTCTCACCCCTCCATATCTCTCTCTCTCTCGCTTACTCGTACTTTTCTCGCGGTCTCCCCCTCTCCCTCCCTCTCTCTCTCTCCATCCTTTACGGCCTCTGCATGTTTGGTTGCGCAAAACAATCTCATCAGACATTATTGATGTTACAGATGTTATAGTAATCAAATTATCGGCGCGTGAAGGGCCTCCCTGTCACCGCGGCGCCTGATGAATTACGGTAAAGGTCACAGCATGCCGCGACTTTATGGGAGCCCTCTCCGGTTTGCACAGCAACGCTCAGGTGAGCTCCTCCAGGGCCGTGCGCCGCAGACACATTTCCGTTCAGGTTAACGGTGTTTCTCACCCGGAGGGGCAGAGGCAGGCAGGGTAGCCCTGAATGGCTTTTCAATGAACTTGAGCTATTTGTAGATGCAGTTTCACTGGAGACGTCTGTTGCAATTATTCGCAGATATAGGCCTATTCCTTTTTTACAATTCGGAGGTTTAAGCCAGTATGGATGAAAAGAGTAGCACCGGGAGCCAACTCCTTCTGGCTGTGTAGGCCTCTTCTCCCATTAAATGGGGTTTTCCAGAGAGGCTAGTAATTTGCAGCTTCACCTGAGACCATCGCTGTCCACTGCCGTGTGGTGCTGAACATCAGACAAGCCCCCAATTCTGTCGCTGGCCGTGGTTCTGAAATGGTAGCCTACTGAAACGTTTCAATGGAAAACAACGAATTGAACGCAACCCCCGCTTGCCTTTTTTGATGATTCAACACACAAAAATGTACCACTTGGGATCTCCACCATGTGCCCACAATAAACAACTCTGAATCAAAAGTAGCAAAATAACAATATTGCACGTGTAAGCCTGCAGTCGTTTCGGTTGGCTCGAGATCTGAAGCGAACAATATTCTAAGTTGATTATGTAATTACGGTCGTAGGCCTGCTTTTAATCATCTTGTTATAGATTGCTGAATTAATTAAGGAACCTGTCATAACAGTGGCGGGTCAGAGTTTGATCTGAACCGCCTTTCCCCCCCAAGTGCTGTTTATATCACCGTCTTTTAAAATACATGTATTCTCTAACCATCTGAGCATTCAAGTGTCTCCTGACACTACACCTGACATTGGCTCTTGGGAAACGTGTGCCTTTTCGGAGAGGCCATTCATAGAATTTGGCAATACATGGGTCTGTCTGTGGCCTATATTTAAAAATGTTCATAATCGCTTCTCAAAACGTAATGTAGCCTAATCAAATAAATTACCCATCGGAGATGGATTAATCGTTTTATTACGTCCCTACCCCATTGCAGTTCAAATGTAAAGGGTTAAGGTTAGGGTTAGGTAATGGTTATTGTTATGGTTATGGTTAAGGTTAGGGTAAGGGTAGGGGTTAAGGTTAGGGTTTTGAGTATTGACGTCCCAAGGATGTTCTTTTTTAGCACAAGTCCTTATCAAAAAGGCCAGTCCTCGATTTAGGGTCCTGCTGTCTGGCTGGTGGTTATTGTGTCGGAGCGAGGGGTGGAGAGGAGGGAGGGAATGAGACTGAGGCTTTACCGCTGTCACTCTCGACCACATTAATCCACACGCAATTAGGTGTCAGAGCGCGCGGGGCTTCTCTGTTTGATGATAGCCTTGGGCTGCGTGAGGCCCTAATCAGGAGAGTAAACTCCGCTATATTTCAATTTGGGAGAGCGCTCTTCCGCTAAGGGGGGCCCTGGCACGGCAATAAATAAAACGCCCATTTACTGCATCGCCTCATGGAGACATCCAAACTGCACTCGGCTCCAAGCCTCGCCACCACCAAGCCCCCTAATCATAGCCTACATTTAGAGACCCAACATAAATCATACAATTGGAAACGCCATGATTAGGGATGCCATATAAACTAAACCCGATATAAACTACACTGCCTGCTGTTTCCGCTTTTCCTTGTTGTTGTTTGGAAAAGTAGATAAGAAATCATTTGCAATAAAAACTAGATGACATTGACGATTAGTAACATTTTTCAATATGGCTACTGTTTTATTTAGGCTACAGTGGACTTATTTTCTGGTAGTCCATTTATATGTGATTTGGAAGCAGGATTTATAGGCGTGATGAGTGACAAAATTACAACTATTAAAGCGAGTAATCCCTGGTAGGCTATTATGACACATCTGTCATTCACCATGCGAGACGGTCTCTACCGAAGTGCCCCGAACTCCTTTCAAATGTTAACCAGCCTGTTCCTGATCTCGTTAAAGTGTTAATTGTCTGAATATAGTCCATTTATATAATCCCCTTGGCTTCGCCGCTGCCCTTCCAAATAGGTTACTTCTAATTCTCTAAACGGAGTGGATTTGAGTGAAGTGCCGTACATAATCTCTATTCAAATATTTCCATATGACAACTGCTTACCGACCACTTCAATTAAAGGCCAGTCACTTTCTATTTGAGCCGTTCTATGGAGAGTCAGGCGGGTGCGTGGAGAGAACAATAGAACCCTTTAAAAAGCGTTTCGAAAACTGCTGATCGACTGGACCGTCCCACGAGCCGCCCCTGAGATCCTCCAAACCGCAGGCCATGGACCTCAGGGATTAAGGGGTGGATAAGGAGGGATGGAGGGGTATCAAAACTGTGCTTTTTTCTCTCCCTCTACACAAAAGTGCCTGGCTGTGCGGTGCATGCGTGCTCATCGCGTGAAAATGAGATGTGCATTTAAATCTGAGAGCGCTAGCAAGTCCACCGCCTGTGGCCACCGCAGGAGTAGGGTACCTGCTCGCCCCGCGGGTTAATTAATTGGTCCTGAATGCGACAGAGCACGAGGAGCGGCCAGCAGCAGCCAGGGTTTGATACTCTACATCTGTGGTTTCTAGAAGAATCATTCAGTCCCCCCTACACACCCCATCCCCGCGCGCGAGGGTGGATTTTAAATAGGAAATTAGCATTCAGATGAGAGCTGCATGGATGGAGGGAGGCACTGGGACGGGAGGCCTCACGCCTCTGAAAAGAGAGGGAGCAGGGAGGAGGTATATTAATGACTCTGCGCGCACTTCCGTGACATAATGTCCAGCCGCTCCATGCTAAAAATGGAGTTCTCCGCCATGGACACGCTATACAGCCTAGTCCCCTGCTGGATCGGTTCTAAAGTTTTCACACAAATAGGCAATTTGTAAAACATATTCTGATCTGGCGAGGTTGGTGGGTGGTTGTGCTTGGAATGGGTTTGGCACTGTTTGAGCTGGTTGTTCCCACAGGCAGTTCACTCGAGTGACTTCGAAATTGGACGTCTATCCATGTCTTGAGGACGTCGGTAAATGCCTTCAAAACCGGCCACTAGTGGCAACAGTGAGCGCTATTACCATCAAGTAGGCTTGGGTTTTGCTAGGGTGTTGTGGATGGGGTGGATGATGGGCGTAATCTCATGACTCTGGATCAGAAGGTTGAATGTTGTTTTAATTTTTTTTTGTGTTAACCTTATCACAAACCTTAACCCTTACCTTAACCATTCTGGATCAGAAGGTGGACAGCCTAGCAGTTAGAGCGTTGGGCCAGTAACCGAAACGTTAACCAAAACCTTAACCTTCTCAATTAGACATTTGGAGAAACGTCTAATACAGCAGTGAGACTGTGAGAGCGTGTTGTGTTATAAATTATAGTAGGCTAATGGTTGGTTCCCAATAGAATTTCTAGTAATCTTCTCACCATTCATAGAGTGACTAACAAAATGTCAAATGCTCTGTCATATTGACCAACATTTGTCATCTTTACACTTTAATACGGAACGAAAAATCATGTTGTCCCTCATTTCTTGTTGTGTTGTATAAATGATAGACTATAAAACAGAAACCCCATTGGAAGGGTCCATGGTTCTGACTGCATTGCTGCTTCCCGTCACACTATGTACAGTACACAGTGTTCTCAGTTCACAAGAAAGAAAATACCCACAGAATTAACATGTGCCTTGCATTAACATAGACATGTGCTTCTTTAATAAAATCAGCTTCCCAATTTCCCTTTTCCTTTGGTGCAAATTAAAGTATTCTGTACCTTTTGTAGCC
This sequence comes from Oncorhynchus clarkii lewisi, assembly GCF_045791955.1. NCBI lineage: Eukaryota > Metazoa > Chordata > Actinopteri > Salmoniformes > Salmonidae > Oncorhynchus > Oncorhynchus clarkii. The sequence goes on from NC_092175.1 coordinate 6,605,563, forward strand.
ACTTTGCATTTGTTCATGCTTTTACACACACGCACTATACACACGTACATATGAATTTGTGTTGTAGATATGTGGTATTGGGATAGTGGCCGGAGGGCACACATTTAATGTGTTGTGAAATCTGTTGTGAAATGTAATGTTAATGTTCCAATTGTACATAACTGCCTTAAAGGAGAACTTCACCCCCCAATTTTTTTTTTTTTTGGTGTTTGTTTCAGTAGTCCATTGTTGACATGGTCCCAAAATGTTTCGCTTGTCAGCAATCACGTTTCCAAGATGCAAAATCGTCCCTGTATAATGTATTTTGCATCCTATAATGCAAAACGTAGCACCATATGATGCAAAAGGCATCACATGGAGATGATTTCTGTATTTTGAAAGTTACATATCTTGAAAACTTGACCGCTAACAAGCAAAACATATTGGGACCATGTCAACAATGGACTATTGAAACAAATACCAAAAGATAGTTTTTGGGTGGACCTCAGGAAGAGTAGCAGATGCCTTGGCAGCAGCTAATGGGGATCCTTAAAAAATACAAAGGCACCACACACACAAACAAGCTCTCACAGTCTCACTTCAGAATCCAACGTTTGCCCATAAACGTACAATTTCGAAGGTTAAGTTTAGGCATTCGTTCCGAATGGTTAAGTTAAGGGTTAAGGTTGGGGGCAGGATTAAGACCCCAAAATAAAAACGAGTGCCTAGGACTTGGAAACCGACCCTCGGAGCCGGAGCTCGCATCTTATGCCCATCCACCATCCCTGTCCACAACGCCCTAGCAAACTGCTGGTCTGCTTGACAGCGCTTACCGTTGCCCATAGGGGCCTTTTTTTAAAGTCATCTACCGATAAGGAGAGAAACCTGGGAGAACATTGAATTTCACCTTGGCTCTTGAGCATGTGAGCACACACACACTTCGGTATCTCAGGTCAGAGCCTTAACAACCCTAATTGTCTATCAATGAGTCCCCTAATTTAAAAAGCAACATGGCGGATCAACCCAAATAGATATTGCCTGGTTGTGTCTTATCTCACCCCCTGCTATGGCTTTTAGAGTCAAGAGTGAAGAGGGAGGAAGAGGCAGATGCAAAGTGCTTGTATAGGCCGGGCAGAGTACCAGCCCTGAGCACTCCACTCCGCTTTATTGTGTAGGTGCTGTGAAATACAGGTCTTCATTAGGGGCCTGCCTGGACAGGAGAACCGCCACGGGGCTTTTGTGAGCGTGAATCACAGAGGTTTATGTGTCTTTTGTGTCGCTAACACTCCACTACCTCAGACGGAGTCTGTTTTAGTGCAAGCCTTTATGGGCCCAAATTGCTCCTGAATAGGACAGGCAAGCACTTTAAAAGGCACTCACCTTCCTCTCACCCCTTTTAACTTATTAACTTACATTAACTCATTTTAACCTGTCAGGGACCTTGTGCCCGAGATCCTCGCTGCTTGCAGATAAGTGATGGTCGCAGTAAATAAAGTGAGTGTGTAGGTGAGGCACAAAATGTGTTTACCTCGGCTTGAATCAACACACTCAAGCTTTTTATTTCCCCATCCTCGTTAATGAAGCCAGTCTCCGTTTGGACTGCGTTGATCCCTCTTTAATGCACTCCGCTGATTTTTACAGCACAATCAAACGCTAATTAAGAACTGGGTGGGGGGTGGGGGGGTTCTTACATAGAGCGATCATAAAGGCGTTCTGTGTTTCCATGGTGCAGTCACTTAGAGAGCAGAGAGAAGAGACACGGGCAGGAGAGAGGGGGAGGGAGAACCGCACCTGACTGCATGCTGCTCCTCAAATACCTGGGTTCGGTAACACTTCACATGAAATTCTACTTTCTAAATGGTTTACACGTCCGTAATAAAAGGAAAGTTGACACGCTACATTAACATTGAACATTTATTTGTTTGTTGTTAAAATGCAACTACTTCTATTTTGTTTTTCTTCTACATTGAACGTATAGCTCATGAGACTGGGTTGCTCTATCACTTCATGGACATTTCCATCAGTGTGCGAGTGTGTGTGTGCATGGGCACTCCATCAAACCCCCCCCCCCCCTTATTCTTACAGAACATGTTCCTCCCCTACTCGTCTCCACACAGCAGATAGATATGTAAAGTAACAGCGGGAAAATCTAAAGTACTGAAAGCCTGAATGTGTCTTGTGGTCCTAACAAGGAGCTGATTGAACATTTCTGTGGGGGGACATGTAGTTCATTAGGCTCCACGCTTCAGAGCAGCATTTAAAATAAACTTCAGTGCGGGGAAAAAAAACATCTAATTACAATAAAGGAGAGACACAATAGCAGTGAAGCATCCATTTAAGACTAATCACCACAATCACCATCCCCAGGGGTCCCCTGGTTACAGACAGAGATGGGTTTGGGGCAGAAGATTGTATTTGGTGTAGATGTGTCATTTTCCACTTACCTCCAACACACAGTATTCATTACACCCTATTCTGTTATCGCGCTTCTGTTACTGTTCCACTTCACCTCACAAATGAATAAAATCAACATTTAAGTATTGTGGTTTGCAAATGGTCTACGCATTGCCTAAAAGTGTGAGTTCCTGTTTGCAACTATTTCCCTTGATTTTGTTATCATATTTAGGAGAAGTCAATGCGGGGAGTCTGGCTAAAACAAATGCAATTGAAAGAGAGGGACATTCAATGTACAACTTCAAATACAGCTGCTGTAATAGATGGCTTGATGTACAGCTAGAATAAGAGGATGGAACGAAAAGGAAAAGCTTTGACGTTGGCGAGGAAAGAAGAGCAGGAGGTCTGAATGTGAGGAAGGCGTCTGGAGAGGAGGCCCCGTTTCTGCTAGTGTACGTATAAAGACCTAAAAAGGTTCAAACATCACCTTTCAGTCCAGTTTTAGGCTTTGAAATGGCCCCGTATTATACCGTATATCACTGACATGCAAAGGTGCGCTAGTGCAAGCTGCTAGTGAAGGTGTCTTTGAGTTGTAGCGTGTGTGTCGGCACATCTGTCTCCCTGTCATCTGATGAGGAAGGCAGAGGGAGACACTGTGGTTAATTAGAAGTGCCTTCTCTGCTCAGGTCAGGCAGCCGTTTCCTTTACTGTCTGTCCGGGACCCTTTCTATCCATCCTTCTACCCCCCCACTACCCCATCCCTCCATTCACCCCTCCCTCAAATTGGCAGTAAGAAAGGTGGTTTCCTTAAATGGAAGCCTCTCTTTCCACCCCCCACCCCAAGTCACCACGAACAGTCCATATTAACAGGCCCCTCATGTCACCGCTCTGCTGCCCTGAGAGAGCACAAAATCAAGCTGTCACCACCGACCAGAGGGGTGAGGAGGGAGAGAGGCAGCCCCCCCCCAGCCCATTATAGCTGGTGCCAACCTGGGAGAAGGATCAGACACACAGGGAGAGGCTACACACGCATCCACACTGCCACTGTAGCAACGCCTACAAGCTAGACTAGCGGTTGTGTGTGTGTGTTCGCTTAGTTTGTCCGTCTCAGCCTATATACAATTTCTTATGAGGGCTAACACTCAGTCAAAGACATTGAATACAGAACCACGAAGGCTCAGTTTAGCTATTCTCCATGTCGTTTCCATTCCTCTAGCTACAATCACACAACTCAGTCGCTGCCTACATCAAATTAGGGAAGAGAACTTAACTTTGAGATAGTAGATGTGGCGCTGTTGCCGTGGCGACCACAACAAGGAGACAAACAGCCACCGACGCCTGGTATAATTAGGACTCTGTTTACGTTTCAGTAATCAGAGTCAGACCATGTAGCTGGTCAGATGAAAACCATTATCAACACAACTACCGGCGTTATGTCGCTATCCTGCTTAAATTTAGCAAACTCACCAGAAATAACTGTTTGTTTTATTGAGGTGAAAATAAATAGATAAAATGAATATGAAAAAATGTAGAACACTAAATCGCTACTTAGACTGTGTCCTGCTTGTTTGTAATACTGTTTGTAATAGGCCATTAGAGTAACAGCAGACAAAGACGAACATGCCTTTCAACGTAAAGTAGCACATGCACAGAAGGTTTGTTTATTTCAAATCGGGAAGAAGCGTCCAGAGAACCCGGCCATGCAGCCATTCTGATGAATTAAATGAACATGGGTGTGGTAGTCAGCCACCTTGCTAGTTGAGTTAGCTTTATTTGGTTGTTATCACATGATAAATGGCTACTCTCTTTCTCCCATATTTCATGATTTGTGTTTTAATGGGAAATACCAATCTAGTCAATGTACAGATGTAAGGTCCTCTCAAACACACACACTCCATTAGTCAAACAACTCTACCACGAAGATGCTCTTTTCTACGCCACCCCTAATGACCGAACGCGAAGGGAAATTGTTTTCACAGTACTGAAGCGGCCTTACACAGTCTTGTGACCCGCAGTCAATCCCAGTTCAAACGCAGCCGCTCACACAAAGCAGATTCCTATAAGTTGCTAATAAAGTGAATTTGAACATGAGCGCATCTTAAAAACACATTCATCATAACAACACTGTGACTCTCTTCATAGTGGGAGAAATGTGGAAGGCAAACATACATGACTTCGGCTCAGCCTCACTAGGTCCATGTACGAACCAGCAGTCAGTGTGGGAAGAATACAGCTGATTTATAGAGCAACTCTAAAACCAACTAGAAACCGACCGTGGTACTTATAGCCCTGATAGCATGCCTAATGTTCGACAGAATAGATAGAATGGGTTGTTATGTGTTCCAGCCTAATGGTCTAGTTCCATTAGGACCAACAGAGTGGTGATGGAGGTGTGTTTGTGAAGACGACAGCAGAGTGAAACACATTCGTCCCTCGCTGCCCGAGTCGGCGTGTATCAGCATCAGACCGTTCCCTCTCTAAATGTGACATAAAAACGTCACCATGCCGGGAGTGTAAAAGCTCCAGATTTATATGCCAACGCGTGTGTTTGTAGCTCAGAGTGAGCTGTAAGTTACGGCTGCAGTAGGCCTTAACGGCTTGCACCATAATGGAAGATCAAGCCGTTTTCCCACAGTTGCCAGCTACAGTAGCAGCACACAGTGTGGCTGTCTGTGCAAGGGGAAGACGGCATTAGTGTGTGTTAGTACCGTTTATATTTTAGTGCATATGTGTGTACGTGCAATGGGGTATACGTATGTAGAGGTGGGAATGCAGCCTGTCGTGTGTGTGTGTATCTACTGTCGATGTGTGTGTGTGTGTATGATGTGCCATGGTGTGTGTTTGTGCTGGGAACAGCTGGCAGGTGGAATGGGTACGTTGGGAGAGGTGATGGATGCTAGCGGTGCAGCGCTGACAGATGATCTGACAGGTGTTCTCTACAGCCCTCGGAGACACCTCGCTTATGAGCCGGAAAACACGGCCAGATGCAAACCACACACTTCGCCCATACTCAACACACTCAGCAACACCTCTCCCAAACCCAACACACACTACATTCGGACCCAAAACGCAGCCAGACGCAAACCACAAATGCACACAGCACCGTAATCCGACCGAACAGGCCAGAGCTGCCGCTTTCAAGGAGCGGGACGCTAATCCGGACGCTTCTAAGAAACCCTGTGACACTCTGCAACGAACCATCAAAACAGACAAAGCGTCAATACAGGACTAAGATCCGCGCCGTCGGATGTGGCAGGGCTTGCAAACTACTAGGAATTACTAAGGGAAACCCAGCCGCAAGCTGCTCAGTGACGCAAGCCTACCAGAGGAGCTAAATACCTTCTATGCATGATCATGCTCTCCATAGCGGATGTGAGTAAGATCTTTAAACAGGTTAACATTCAGACAGATTACCAGGATGCATACTCAGAGCATGCGCTGGTCAGCTGGCAAGTGTCTTCACTGAGACTTTCAACCTGTCCCTGTGCCCAAGAACGCCAAGGCAACCTGTCTAAATGACTATCGCCCTGTACCACTCACATCTGTACCCATGAAAGGCTGATCATGACTCACATCAACACCATTATCCCAGACACCCAATCGAATTCGCATACCGCCCCAACAGATAACACAGTCTCTATTGCACTCCACACTGCCCTTTCCCATCTGGACAAAAGGAATATACCTACTGTATGTGAGAATGCTGTTCACTGACTACAGCGTTCAACACCATAATGCCCACCAAGAACTAAACAAATCACTCCTGACCAGGTGGTGAGGGTAGGCAACAAAACATCAGCCACACTAACCCTCAAAGCGGGGGCCCCTCAGGGGTGCGTGCTTAGTCCCCTCCTGTACTCCGTGTTCACCCACGACTGCGTGGCCGTACACGACTCCAACACCATAAATTAAGTTTGCCGACTCCACGACAGTGGTAGGCCAGATCACGACAACATTGAGAGCCTATAGGGAAGAGGTCAGAGACCTGGCAGTGTGCTGCCAGGACACCAACCTCTCCCTCAGCAAGACAAAGGAGCTGATTGTGGACAACAGGAAATGGAGGGCCGAGCACTCCCCCATTCACATCAACAGGACTGTAGTGGAGAGGGTTGAGAGCTTCATGTTCCTTGGTGTCCACATCACGAAGGACAGATCATGGTCCAAACACAATAAAACAGTCGTGAAGAGGGCACGACAACGGCTCTTCCCCCGCAGGAGGCTGAATGACTGGCATGGGCCCTCAGATGATCAAAGTTCTACAGCTGCACCATTGAGAGCATCTTGACTGGCTGCATCACCGCCTGGTATGGCAACTGCTTGGCTCCTGAACACCTTCTACCAGTAACCCAAAGCCATAAGACTGCTGAACAGTTCATCAAATGGCTACCTGTACTATTTGCATTGACATCTTTATTTTTGCACGGACTATGCACACACACTACATTGACACTCCAACACACACGCAACTCTGTTCATTATCTATCCTGATTGCCTAGTCACTTTTACATGTACATATTACCTCAACTACCTCGTACTCTTGCACATTGGCTCGGTACCGGTACTCCTATACAGTCTCGTGACTACCTGGTACTACTGCACATTGGCTCGGTACCGGTACTCCTTCTACAGTGGGGCAAAAAATTATTTAGTCAGCCACCAATTGTGCAAGTTCTCCCACTTAAAAAGATGAGAGTAATTCCCATCATAGGTACAATTCAACTATGACAGACAAAATGAGAAAAAAAAAAATCCAGAAAAATCACATTGTAGGATTTTTTATGAATTTATTTGCAAATTATGGTGGAAAATAAGTATTTGGTCACCTACAAACAAGATTTCTGGCTTTCACAGACCTGTAACTTCTTCTTTAAGAGGCTTCTCTGTCCTCCACTCGTTACCTGTATTAATGGCACCTGTTTGAACTTGTTATTAGTATAAAAGACACCTGCCACAACCTCAAACAGTCACACTCCAAACTCCACTATGGCCAAGACCAAAGAGCTGTCAAAGGACACCAAAAACAAAATTGTAGACCTGCACCAGGCTGGGAAGACTGAATCTGCAATAGGTAAGCAGCTTGGTTTGAAGAAATCAACTGTGGGAGCAGTTGTTGGCTCAGTACCGGTACTTTTTAACTGCATTGTTGGGAAAGGGCTAGTAAGTAAGCATTTCACTGTAAAGTTGTAGTCGGTGCATGTGACAAATACAATTTTATTTGACACTGCACACAAAGCCACTACAAAGTAACACTGCACCCTAATCCAACCCACAGACAAACCACTGCACAATCAAGACACAGCCAGTAACACTGCACCCTAATCCAACCCACAGACAAACCGCTGCACAATCAAGACACAGCCAGTAACACTGCACCCTAATCCAACCCACAGACAAACCACTGCACAATCCCAAAACACAGCCAGTAACACTGCACCCTAATCCAACCCACAGACAAACCACTGCACAATCCCAAAACACAGCCAGTAACACTGCACCCTAATCCAACCCACAGACAAACCACTGCACAATCCCAAAACACAGCCAGTAACACTGCACCCTAATCCAACCCACAGACAAACCGCTGCACAATCAAGACACAGCCAGTAACACTGCACCCTAATCCAACCCACAGACAAACCACTGCACAATCCCAAAACACAGCCAGTAACACTGCACCCTAATCCAACCCACAGACAAACCACTGCACAATCCCAAGACACAGCCAGTAACACTGCACCCTAATCCAACCCACAGACAAACCACTGCACAATCAAGACACAGCCAGTAACACTGCACCCTAATCCAACCCACAGACAAACCACTGCACAATCAAGACACAGCCAGTAACACTGCACCCTAATCCAACCCACAGACAAACCGCTACACAATCAAGACACAGCCAGTAACACTGCACCCTAATCCAACCCACAGACAAACCACTGCACAATCAAGACACAGCCAGTAACACTGCACCCTAATCCAACCCACAGACAAACTGCTGCACAATCAAGACACAGCCAGTAACACTGCACCCTAATCCAACCCACAGACAAACCACTGCACAATCCCAAAACACAGCCAGTAACACTGCACCCTAATCCAACCCACAGACAAACCACTGCACAATCCCAAAACACAGCCAGTAACACTGCACCCTAATCCAACCCACAGACAAACCACTGCACAACCCCAAAACACAGCCAGTAACACTGCACCCTAATCCAACCCAGACAAACCACTGCACAATCCCAAAACACAGCCAGTAACACTGCACCCTAATCCAACCCACAGACAAACCACTGCACAATCCCAAGACACAGCCAGTAACACTGCACCCTAATCCAACCCACAGACAAACCACTGCACAATCAAGACACAGCCAGTAACACTGCACCCTAATCCAACCCACAGACAAACCACTGCACAATCAAGACACAGCCAGTAACACTGCACCCTAATCCAACCCACAGACAAACCGCTGCACAATCAAGACACAGCCAGTAACACTGCACCCTAATCCAACCCACAGACAAACCACTGCACAATCAAGACACAGCCAGTAACACTGCACCCTAATCCAACCCACAGACAAACTGCTGCACAATCAAGACACAGCCAGTAACACTGCACCCTAATCCAACCCACAGACAAACCACTGCACAACCCCAAAACACAGCCAGTAACACTGCACCCTAATCCAACCCAGACAAACCACTGCACAATCCCAAAACACAGCCAGTAACACTGCACCCTAATCCAACCCACAGACAAACCACTGCACAATCCTAAAACACAGCCAGTAACACTGCACCCTAATCCAACCCACAGACAAACCACTGCACAATCCCAAGACACAGCCAGTAACACTGCACCCTAATCCAACCCACAGACAAACCACTGCACAATCCTAAAACACAGCCAGTAACACTGCACCCTAATCCAACCCACAGACAAACCACTGCACAATCCCAAGACACAGCCAGTAACACTGCACCCTAATCCAACCCACAGACAAACCACTGCACAATCCCAAGACACAGCCAGTAACACTGCACCCTAATCCAACCCACAGACAAACCACTGCACAATCCCAAGACACAGCCAGTAACACTGCACACTAATCCAACCCACAGACCAACCACTACACAATCCCAACACACAGCCAGTAACACTGCACTCCAAAGCACCGCAACCCAACACACACACACACACACACACACTCTATAAAGTAACCCTACACACAAACACACTGCACCACAACTCTACACACCAACCCAAAGCACACGCACCGCCATCAAGAGACAAAACACTGTTCGTTCACTTAACCATTTTAATAAACTCAGTTCTTTTCACCATAAGTGACCAGACCTCAATGATTGATAAACACATTTTTGGTTCCCTAAAAAAAAAAACATAGCTTTCTTCATTTATAAAGGCACTTCACAGGCGTTGCTCCGTTGAAAACAACAGTAGGGTTTGGAATAGATGAGGCACAGTAACAGTGGGATTTTTGAAATTTTGTCACACCAGATAGGTGGGGTGAAATGTGTTGTTTTACAGGGTCAGCCATAGTAGAATGATAGGTGTTGTTTTACAGGGTCAGCCATAGTAGTACGGCGCCCTAGGAGCAAATCAGGGTTAAGGGCACATCAAATATTTGTCACCTTGTTGGCTTGGGGTATGACAAACAGCGGCCTTTTGGTTAGTAGACAAACGCTCTAACCGCTAGGCTACCGTCAGCTAAAAAGATAAGCACTATCTTGTTTATATCAATGTCATACACTATATAGCATCATGGTAGTTCATTCGTCTTGGCTTTTGGCTCTTGAAACGCTTCAGGAGGTTTCAAATTCCAATAACAGTATTTAAATAAGGCTATAAGGAATCTAGGAGTGCTTTTCTCTAAGCAATAACAGAAACAAAAACATTTCTGGAGCCGTTCTGAGATCTCCTTGCCTGCATGTAAGTGGGTATGTGTGTGACAGAATGCAAGAGAGGAAGAAAATGAGACATCGGGAGAGAGAAAGACATTGTGCATGTGTGTTTTTGGATGAATGAGATGGAGATGTCATCATGGCAGCGGTGTTTTTCTCTGTGTGTTGGAGGACTGGGGCTAGGGGGCGCTCTAGGCCCAGGCCAGGGCACGTTTCAGGTCTCGGAGCAGCATGGGGCCCATGACACTCTTCTCTGTGTTGATGGTGATCAGAGCTGCAGACAACTCCCTCAGCTCCACTGTCACCAGCACCAGAGCTCCACTACTGGCCGTCTTACCAGCAAACCTACAGGGAACAGGAGATCGGAGACTGGGTTACAACACGGACTGGATAAAGGGTTACAGGGTAGCACGACCAAATAGATATATGAGAGAGGGTTACAGAACAGGTAACATGACGGACCAGATATACAGTAGAAGACAGGGTAACAGGACAGACTAAGTACACGAGAAATGGTTACAGGAATGAGTAGATACAGGGTAACATGACTGACTGGATACAAGAGAATTACTGAACACACATTTAGTCTAATCTGGGGCTAGTACTCCAAGTTCAGGGACCAAAGTAAAGGCTGAATAGCTGACCTATAACTAAACTGCATGAAATTAAAAATCAATGTGGGTGCCAGCTGCCTATGCACACCGAGCCCGTCATAAATCCTCAACTAAGAAACATTCCAAAACATGACAAATCCTGCAATTACACAGCATTAGTAAGGTGTGTGAGTGAGTGGGAGAAGAGAGAGAGAGAGAGAGAGAGAGAGAGAGAGAGAGACAGGAGAGAGAGAGAGAGAGAGTATTATCTAGCTAACTAAAAAGCCATTAGGGAGGAGACACACCATTCTGTCAATCAAACACATTCACCCCTTTCTTCCCCAGTGTGGGGAATCTGAGACCAGAGTGTGGGCCCCTGAGGAACAGCCCCCACCCCTCCTTCCCCCTGGGAGAATTCTCAGCAGCCCAGTTTCCTAGGACACCAGCCCCGCAGACAGGGGACCAAAATAGGGTGCACATGGTGCCCATTGAGGGTGCTAACAAGAGCCAAGCAGGGGCCCTGACCCGGGGTGACCCAGCCCCTATTTAGGGTGACAGGCCTGGGCTGAGCCCCCTCTCTCCTGTTCCCTCTGGTCCTCTGGAGCCCCACGTGGCTGACAGGCTGACACCACCCAGCCATCTGCCTCCGTTTAGCACTACATCCCTGGGACAAAGACCCCCTGCCTGCCCCTGGTTAGGCCTCACAAATAACCGTTCTTAGGACTGACAACCAGCCCACAAAGACCCTCCTTCAGGCCTGATAATACCCCAGTAAAGAGCAGAGGAGAGAGGAGCCCCTCACAGCAGATCGAGTTGGTGCGGAGCCTGTAGGCAGGACCAGGGGTCACCAGCTGTCACCGTCACCGGGTACAGATAAACGGCACGACCACCAATTAACACACACTGTGGCACGCACACACAGTAGTGTGTCTGGCTGTGCCTCTGGGGAGCGGCTAAATTACCATCAACAGAAGAGAGGGAGTTTATCAGGCAGCTCTCACAGTCCTCTCAGACTTAATTAAAATATTAGCCACTTCAACAGGATACACACTCCACTGAAAACACCACTAATCCCTCGCCCCTCTCTCCCTCACCCACCTTGCCCTCCCTCCCTCCACTCTTCCCTTTTCTCTTATTGTTAAATATGAAGTATTAGCCAAAAAGTGTGATGTAAGTTCAGCAGTTGTATAGGCCTCAATATGTAATTTTGCCAACTTTGTTATTTATCACAGGACATCACATGTAATTGCAAACTAGTGTTTTTAAAAAGTCCTACCTAGCCAATGTGTTCTGTGCTTTAGCCTCTTTCCATGCCAGCAGCCTGAGGTGTGTGTGTGTGTGTGGTCCCTGTGGCTTTGTTAATGGGTTTAGGATATAAATCTATCATTAACACTAACACTGCCCCGAGGCTGCTCTTTGAGGCTGCTCTCGCTCTCTCTCTCTGGAGACACTAGTTGGAACACTGCAGCCCAGGGAAGACTGTTGGATTTGTCACTGGATGGTGTGTACTTCTAAGAGAGTTTGGTTTGTGTGTGTTCTCTCTGTACAGGTCAGTTTGGTAGTGGCGGACAATTACTTGATCCATTAGTTCTGTGCTGAAGGCCTCAGGGCAGGATGCTGCCTGGTTCTGATTTCTCTCACACACACACACACACACACACACACACACACACACACACACGACTAGAGGAGAAAAATCATAACGGGGCACACACAGTGGAGACCCGAGGAGCATCCATTTACAAACCAGACGTGACCCAACTCTTTACTTACACACACACACACAACCACAGAGAGAGCGCTCAGCGGGGGTGATGGTGGTCTAAACCAGGTCATTGGTATGCCCGTGCTCTCTTCAGGCAGGCGTGTGTGGGGCTAAACACTCGATTAATTGCAGTGTATGAAAAGAAAATCATAACCCCTGGACTTAGAGGGGAGATTGGCATCGATCGCCAGGCTGCCGCTAAGCATCACTCTCCAATTATCTGTGTTTCTCCTCAATGGAAAGAGCCTCACCCTGTTGCCATCTGCCTCCCCTGCACCTCCATCCCTCCCTCCATTCTCCTCCACCATGCAAACACTAAGTGGGCTTCACCTTTACATTCAACCTTAGGCTGGGTCCGGAAGAACAACGTTCAGTCTGCCACCCACCACAACCAACTGGCTCTGAGATAGTTCACAATTATGCCTGGTTGGATTCATATAGAGCTTTTCCAGGTGCTCAAAGCGCTTTGCATTTTGTGGATATATTCAACTTCACAAGGACAGATGTGTTAACTAATGCAGAGCTGGGGTTGGGGAGTACTCACACATACATTGTTATTGGTTGTTCATAAATAACCATTGCTACCACTGTTTTTAGGGGTTCAGAGCAAAGCTGTGAATACCCATTGTTATTTTCTTTACACGGTCAAGTAACTAATTTGGCACACAGAGAGTAGAGGCCATAAGCAATTTGGTCAAAAATAATGGCACCGATTGGCCTACAGGGGGAGCTGTTATAACAAGCCTCACTTAAACCCTCCTATCCGTCACATCGTTTGACCTCGATTTAAAACTTTGTATGTTGGCGTCTTTCCTCATGCTGAACGAACTTGCCTCAAGGACCCATAAGGTCTTCCAGGATAGATTTTCCTCCTTGGACATTTTTGAAAATATTTGGAAAAACGTCTCATGAACCATAAGTCCAAATAACACAAATTTGGTATGTAGGCCCGTGGTATGTCTCTTAACTTCGAGATAAGCTAAGGTATTGATTATTGATCAACCAGGAAATCCGATTTCACATTTCCATTGAAATCCTTTGTAAATCCCCTAAACAATGTTCTATCAACTTGAAACTTATCACTATAATGAACCAAACCAAATTTGGTATTGACATAAGACAAGGAAACTATTAAAAGACTCATTCTCTGCATCTGTAATACTCAAAATAATCATCTCCTCATGAACCACACATCAGATTCACGCCAGATTTTGGATTTAGAGACTCATTTCATTAGTCTTTAAAAGGGATACCCGTTATCTACTTCCCCAGAGTCAGATGATCTTGTGGATGCCATCTTTAGCTCTCTGTGTCTAGTATAAAAATGACGACGTCCACAGACATGCTAGCAGGCAGATGTCCACAGACATGCTAGCAGGCAGATGTCCACAGACATGCTAGCAGGCAGATGTCCACAGACATGCTAGCAGGCAGATGTCCACAGACATGCTAGCAGGCAGATGTCCACAGACATGCTAGCAGGCAGATGTCCACAGACATGCTAGCAGGCAGATGTCCACAGACATGCTAGCAGGCACACTACATCACCAAAAGTATGGGGACACCTGCTTGTTGAACATCTCATTCCAAAATCATGGGCATTCAAATCAAATGTATTTATAAAAGCCCTTTTAACATCAGCAGATGCCAAAGTTCTATACAGAAACCCTGCCATAAACCCCAAACAATGCAGATGTAGAAGAACAGTGGCTCTGAAAAACTCCTTAGAAAGGCAGGAAGCTAGGTAGAAACCTAGAGAGGAACCAGGCTCCTAGGGGTGGAGATAGCACATGGCCATTAAGGCCAGATTGTTCTTGAAGATGTTTAAACGTTCATAGAAGACCAGCAGGGTCATTCAGAGGTCAAGACAGGAGGTGCGAAAGAAAGGGAGTCAAAAACAGCAGGTCAGGGACAAGGTAGCACGTCCGATGAACAGGTCAGGGTTCCATAGCCAGAGTAAATATGAAGTTGGTAAACCCATTGTCACTATAATAGCATCCACTCTTCTGGGAAGACTTTCCACTAGCTATTGGAAAATTGCTGAGGGGACTTGCTTCCATTCAGCCACAAGAGCATTAGTGAGGTTGGGCACTGATGAAGGAAGATTAGGCCTGGCTCGCAGTCAGCATTCCAATTCATCCCAAAGGTGTTTGATGGGGTTGAGGTCAGGGCTCTTTGCAGGCCTGTCAAGTTCTTTCACACTGTTTGGACCTCATTGTGCACGGGGGCATTGTCATGCTGAAACAGGAAAGGGCCTTCCCCAAACTGTTGCCACAAAGTTGGAAGCACAAAATCGTTTAGAATGTCATTGTACGCTGTAGCATTAAGATTTCCCTTCACTGGAACTAAAGGGCCTAACCCGAACCATGAAAAACAGCCCCAGACGCTTGGGATTACGCCTTGTGATCTTCGGCTTGTGTGCGGCTGCTTGGCCATGGAAACCCATTTCATGAAGCTCCCGACAAACAGATCTTGTGCCGATTTTGCTTCCAGAGGCAGTTTGGAACTTGGTAGTGAGTGTTGCAACTGAGGACAGAGGATTTTTAGTGAGCTACGCGCTTCAGCGGTCCCGTTCTGGGTGCTTGTCTGGCCTACCACTTCGCAGCTGAGCCGTTGTTGCTCCTAGACGTTTCCATTTCACAATAACAGCACTTACAGTTGACTGGGAAGCTCTAGCAGGGCAGAAATTTGACAAATTGACTTGTTGGAAAGGTGGCATCCTATAATGGTGCCATGTTGAAAGTCACTGAGCTCTTCAGTTTGGCCATTCTATTACCAATTGTCTACGGAGATCGCATGGCTGTATGCTAAATTGTATACACCTGTCAGCAACGGGTGTGATTGAAATAAACAAATCCACTAATTTGAAGGGGTGTCCACATACTTTTTGTCTATATAGTGTACCCATAGACTTCGTCATTGCGCTAACACTAGTTAGCAATTGCGCTAGTTACCAACTTCCTTCAAACTGCACGCATTGACAAAAAAACGGTATCCATCCTCATTGCCAAAATCCCATAGTATCCCTTAATGGGTTAGATATTTTTTTTCTTCATGCGGCACTTCAATCTACACACAATTCCTCATAATGACAATGCAAAAACAGGTTTTTAGACATTTTTGCAAATGTTAAATATAAAAAAAAAAAAAAAAACTGATAACACTCTCACGAGATCCTGAGCAAGTTTTCATCAAGGATCTCTGAACTTTGCTCCATTCAGCTTTCCCTCAATCCTGACTTGTGCCCCAGTACCTGATACTGAAAAACATCCACCAGGCATGATGCTGCCACCACCATGCTTCACCGTGTGGAACCTGGTGCCAGGTTTCCTCCAGACGTGAAGCTTGGCGTTAAGGCCAAAGAGTTCAATCTTGATTTCTTCAGACCAGAAAATCTTGTTTCGCATGGTCTGAGTCCGTAGGTGCCTTTTGACAAACTCCAAGCGGGCCGTCATGTGCCTTTTACTTAGGAGTGGCTTCGGATTGGCCACTACCATAAAGGCCAGATTGGTGGAGTGCTCCAGAGATGGTTGTCCTTCTGGAAGGTTCTCCCATCTCCACAGAGGAACTATGGAGATCTGTCAGAATGACCATCGGGTTCTTGGTCGCTGACCAAGGCCCTTCTCCCCCGATTTCTCTGTTTGTCTGGGCAGCCAGCTCTAGGAAGAGTCTTGGTGGTTCCAAACCTCTTCCAATTAGGAATGGAGGCCACTATGTTCTTGGGGACCTTCAATGCTGCAAAAATGTTTTGGTACCCTTCCCCAGATCCGTGCCGACACAATCCTGTCCCGGAGCTCTACAGACAATTCCTTCGACCTCGTGGCTTGGTTTTTGCTCTGACAACTGTGGGACCTTTATATAGACAGGTATGTGCCATTCCAAATCATGCCCAATCAATTGAATTTACCACAGGCGGACTCCAATCAAGTTATAGAAACATCAAAGATGATCAATGGAAACAGGATGCACCCAAGCTCAATTTCAAGTCTCATAGCAAAGGGTCAGAATACTTATGTAAATAAGATATTTCAGTATTTAAAAAAAATACAAATAATACATTCTCAAAAATGATTTAATCAGTTTTAGAATAAGGCTGTAAAGTAACAATTTGGAAAAGGGTAAGGGGTCTGAATACTTTCCCAATGCACTGTACACCAATACAGAAAATATTTCACAAATCTTAACCTAAACCATTCGTCAAATTTAGCCCATAATTTGTGTATAATCGCAACACTTTAAGAACAATTACCTGCGTCATCAGACCTACAGACAAAACTTAACTTGCATCATCCTTGTGGTATTGAGAGATAAACACGGTAATGCTTCCACTGGTTGCACTTTAAGGACGATAGTTCCTACATGATCGTGCCCACTTTGTTTCCCCCTTTGTCATCCTGTGAACCCCGTTCATTGCAGCTCACAGCTATACTTATTTGGTTGCACATTCAGCAATAAAGTTCAAAAACCACAACACAAATTGGAAGCTGCAGAATAATAAAACTAATATTATGACGCCAGGAAAGTTCTTTAGACTGCAAATTGTTGGTATTATCAAATAAACGATGACAGTTATGATTATTTAAATAATGGAATAACATATTGAACATCCTCATTCATTTCATTTAATAGGACAAAACGTTTATTTGTATTTAACTTCGTATATCAGTCATCGCCAAATGGAAACAAAAAAAAAAAACTGGATATGAAACGATTATATTGAAGCAAAGCGAAAACATAGCTTACAATTCCAAAGGTGCACTTTTAAAAATGAAGGTCTCTAACCAACCAAAGCATACAAATACAATCAAATTTGCTTTCAAACTGAGTGAAAAATAGAGCAGATTTATTATATTCCTCCTGTTTAGACACAAACAATAACAGCTTTTTCTACATTTGCTTTTCTGCTTGATTTATTGCCAGCCTCCTTTCCAGCAATCAATTGGGCTGTGTTGAAGTGGTGGTTTGGGTTTCCTCGGTTACAACAGGGCTGCACCCTGCTGGTGATTAACGGGACTACATGTCTGAGAGGTAGATGTGTGTGTGTGTGTGTGTGTGTGTGTGTGTGTGCAGTAAAGCACCACAAAATAATATAAAATGGTATCACATGATACCATTTTCAGATCATTATTTCTAAACCTTGACCCCCAGGCATGGATGTGCTGGTGCCCAGGCCAGAGAGGCCTGTCCCTGGGGAGAGGGGGTCCTAGTGGAGGTCACCTCCATCACAGTAATATTAATGCAAAGTGACCTCCACAATGAGCTCTCAGCGTGTGTATCCACTCATATCGATCCCTCTCATTCCTACTGTGTGTGTTTGTAAGCATTAGTCTGTGGGTCTGTCTGTGAGCACTAGTAGTTGTGCAGCATCGACATAACCCAACCTTCCATTTGGGATTTTCAGATCTGAAGGAAACCGTAGATGGCTCCATCTAACCTTACAGTATATACCTGACCCCTTCAGCTCTGCAGACACAGAAGGGGAGGCTCTTCGGTAGGCTTTGGTGGCATCCAGATTTTCATATTGTCATTCCATCCTCCTCTCATACAGGAATTTATGGTATTACCGGCATAGCACACAAGGGGGCGCTAGAAAATCCCATTAGGACTAACAGAATGCTATCCAAATCAGCACAAACGAA
Source organism: Oncorhynchus clarkii lewisi (assembly GCF_045791955.1). Lineage (NCBI taxonomy): Eukaryota > Metazoa > Chordata > Actinopteri > Salmoniformes > Salmonidae > Oncorhynchus > Oncorhynchus clarkii. Next base: position 6,623,867 of record NC_092175.1, read on the forward strand.
TAGCAAAATCACAGATGCTGTTAGCTAAAAAATTTGAAAAGCTCATAAAGTAAAATACAAGCTGGTAGCTACCAAATAAAATGTTCGGTGAGTTTACAAGAAAAAGTGAACAAGAGAAATTCTGAAAAAAATAAAAAGTAAAGTAAAAAAGCTAACGTTTGACTTCCTTGCTCAGAACATGAGAACATATGAAAGTTGGTGGTTCCTTTTAACATGAGACTTCAATATGCCAAGGTAAGAGGTTTTAGGTTGTAGTTAATATAGTATTTATAGGACTATTTCTCTCTATACCATTTGTATTTCATATACCTTTGACTATTGGATGTTCTAATAGGCACTATAGTATTGCCAGTGTAACAGTAGAGCTTCCGTCCCTCTCCTCGCTCCTCCCTAGGCTCGAACCAGGAACACATCGACAACAGTCACACTCGAAGCAGCGTTACCCATCGCTCCACAAAAGCCGCGGCCCTTGCAGAGCAAGGGGAATAACTACTCAAAGTCTCAGAATGAGTGACATTTGAAACGCTATTAGCGCGCACCCAGCTAACTAGCTAGCCATTTCACATCGGTTACACCAGCCATTAGGCTGATAGGCTTGAAGTCATAAACAGCGATGTGCTTGCAAAGAGCTGCTGACAAAACGCACGAAAGTGCTGTTTGAATGAATGCTTACGAGCCTGCTGCAGCCTACCATCGCTCAGTCACACTGCTCTATCAAATCATAGACTTAATTATAACATAACACACAGAAATACGAGCCTTAGGTCATTAATATGGTCAAATCCGGAAACTATCATCTCAAAAACAAAACGTTTATTATTTCAGTGAAATACGGAACCGTTCGGTATTTTATCTAAAGGGTGGCATCCCTAAGTCTAAATATTCTTGTTACATTACACAACCTTCAATGTTAAGTCATAATTACGTAAAATTCTGGCAAATTAGTTCGCAATGAGCCAGGCTGCCCAAACTGTTGCATATACCCTGACTCTGCGTGCAATGAACGCAAGAGAAATGACACTATTTCACCTGGTTAATATTGCCTGCTAACCTGGATTTCTTTTGGCTAAATATGCACGTTTAATACTTCTGTGTATTGATTTTAAGAAAGGCATTGGTGTTTATGGTTAGGTACAGTCGTCCAACGATTGTGCTTTTTTCGCAAATGCGCTTTTGTTAAATCATCCCCCAGCGTTGCATCGATTATATGCAACGCTAGATAAACAAGTAATATCATCAACCATGTGTAGTTAAAACTAGTGATTATGATTGATTGATTGTTTTTTATAAGATAAGTTTAATGCTAGCTAGCAACTTACCTTGGCTTACTGCATTCGCGTAACAGTTAAGTGTAAGGTTGCAAGATTGGATCCCCCGAGTTGACAAGGTGAAAATCTGTCTTTCTGCCCCTGAACAAGGCAGTTAACCCACCGTTCCTAGGCCGTCATTGAAAATAAGAATGTGTTATTAACTGACTTGCCTATTTAAATAAAAAGGTATATTTATTTTTTTTTTAAATATTTTTTAAAATTACCGATTTACGATTGTTATGAAAACTTGAAAATCGGCCATTCCGATTAATCGGTCGACCTCTAGTACACATCACTGACAAACTAAAATGGTCCACCCACACAGACAGTGTAGTGAAGAAAGCGCAAAAGCGCCTCTTCAATCTCAGAAGGCTGAATATATTTGTCTTGGCACCTAAAACCCTCAATCTTACAGATGCACAATTGCGAGCATCCCGTCGGGCTATATCACTGCCTGGTACGGCAACTGCACCGCCCGAAGCCGCAGGGCTCTCCAGAGGGTGGTGCGGACTGCCCAACGCATCACCGGGGGCAAACTATCTGCCCTTCAGGATACCGACAGCACCCGATGTCACAGGAATGCCAAAAAGATAATCTAGAACAACAACAGCCACCCGAGCCACTGCCTGTTCACCCCACTATCATCCAGAAGACGATGTCAGTGCAGGTGCATCAAAGCTGGGACCGAGAGACTGAAAAACGGCTTCCTTCTCAAGGCCCTCAGACTGTTAAACAGCCATCACTAGCACATTAGAAGCAGCTGCCCTATATACAGTTGAAGTCGGAAGTTTACATACATTTAAACTCACTTTTTCACAATCCCTGACATTTAATCCTAGTAAAAAATCCCTGTTTTAGGTCAGTTAGGATTACCACTTTATTTTAAGAAAATGAAATGGTAGAATAATAGTAGAGAGAATGATTTATTTCAGCTTTTATTTCTATCACATTCCCAGTGGGTCAGAAGTTTACATACACTCAAATTAGTATTTGGTAGCATTGCCTTTAAATTGTTTAACTTGGGTCAAATGTTTTGGGTAGCCTTCCAAAAGCTTCTCATTCCTCCTGACAGAGCTGGTGTAACTGAGTCAGGTTTGCAGGCCTCCTTGCTCGTACACGCTTTTTCAGTTCAGCCCACAAATGTTCTATAGGATTGAGGTCAGGGCTTTGTGATGGCCACTCCAATACATTGACTTTGTCCTTAAAGACATTTTCCACAACTTTGGAAGTATGCTTGGGGTCATTGTCCATTTGGAAGACCCATTTGCAACCAAGCTTTAACTTCCTGACTGATGTCTTGAGAAGTTGCTTCAATATATCCACATCATTTTCCGCATCATGATGCCATCTATTTTGTGAAGTGCACCAGTTCCTCCTGCAGCAAAGCACCCCCACAACATGATGCTGCCACCACCGTGCTTCACGGTTGGGATGGTGTTCTTCGGCTTGCAAGCCTCCCCCTTTTTCCTCCAAACATAATGATGGTCATTATCGGGTTCAAGTCTGGGCTCTGGATTGGCCACTCAAGGACATTGAGACTTTTCATCAAGGTTCTCTCTGTACTTTCCGGTCAGCTTTCCCTCAATCCCGACTAGTCTCCCAGCTTGCTCAGTTTAGCCGGGCGGCCAGCTCTAGGAAGAGTTATGGTGGTTCCAAACTTCTTCCATTTAAGAATGATGGAGGCCACTGTGTTCTTGGGCAAATTCAATGCTGCAGAAATGTTTTGGTACCCTTCCCTAATACTGTCTCTCGGAGCTCTCCAGACAATTTCTTCGACCCCATGGCTTGGTTTTTGCTCTGACATGCACCATCAACTGTGGGACCTTTCTATAGACAGGTGTGTGCCTTTCCAAATCAAGTTCAATAAATTGAATTTAACACTGATGGACTCCAAGTTGTAGAAACATCGATGATAAATGGAAACACCTGAGCTCAATTTCAAGTCTCATAGGAAAGGGTCTGAATACTTAAGTAAATAAGGTGTTTCTGTTTTTGAAACTTTTTTAAACTCCCTTTTCATGATATCCAATTGGTAGTTAGTCTTGTCCCATCACTGCAACTCCAGTACGGACTCGGGAGAGGCGAAGGTCGAGAGCCGTGCGTCCTCCGGCTTGGCAGGGTTGTGTTTCGCACTGCTTCTTGAGACACTGCTTGCTTAACCCAAAAGCCAGCCACACCAACATTTTTAAAGGTTATGCATGCCAACATATTAACCAAGAATTAAGAGTTGGCAAAGTGGTCATGTCAGGTGAAAATGATATAAAACGGTTTACCATCGCAACATTTGGATGTACATTCACAATCAAGCTGGCGATGCCTCATCGGGATTGGTTATTCCCCATCATTTGCAACAATGTCAATTAGCACCCACCATACTCTATTTCGATCAGAGGAAGAAGCATATAGATGCTCCTTGTATCTTTGGTTGTCACCTTTCCATTGCAATACCTCAAACTGTCGTGATGACCAGCTGAGATACTTTTAGGAGGTGATTTGACTCCTGGCTCAGTTTGTCTGAACCGTTTGTCTGAACCGTTTGTCTGACCATCCTAAAACCAACTCTGAGCTGGGATTTTTTTTGTCTTCAAAAAAACAACAGGTGAACAGGAATTCCTAGGAACTTTTGAGACCCTTTGTGGATACAGGCCCAGGTCATCATTGTGAGACCAGAAGAGAGCGTGTCATCATTAAGGGACGGTGAGGAGAGTGCAGCTTCCTCACCAGTCGTCAGCCAGCCAGGAGACAGAGATTGATAGTCCAGAGTCATTTGTCCTATTGGTTATTCTAAATGAAGTATGGGGTTATTGGAGGCAGGCCTCTCCCACCGGCTAACATTGATTTCCACTGATTCTCCTCTCCTCCCAGCTCCCTGTAACCTTGTGCTGGTGTCTCCTATCATCTCCCTCCCACTCTCCCTCACCTTTTCTACCCCCCTCTATTTTTCCATCCCCTTCTCTTCTTTTTCTTCCACTCTCGCGCGCTCTTATTCATCCTCTCCCGCATTCCCCTCCCTGTTACTCATCCTCTCGCTCAAACAGAAAGAGACGGGGGAGACAAAGGAAAGGAGGGAGAGAGACGGACATCCAGGATAGAGAGACAGACAGGGAGGTAAAGATAAAGTGAAAGAGGGACAGAGTGGGAGACAGAGGGAAAGATAAAAGGAGCGACAGGAAGAGGGACAGAGAGGAAGTGAAAGAGACATAAGGAAACAGAGAGCGAGAGAAAGAGCCAGAGGGAGGGGTAATTATCCGTCAGGTGTGTGGGTGTGCGTGACAGAGGAGGAAGCTCATTAGCACACCATGTGTACCCCAATTACACAACAAGCCTTCACACGCACACACACATCTCACCTGTGGATGTTGTCTTGACCGGATGGAACCACTCCCAGGTTGGCCACGGTTGCCACCTGTCTGCTGATTGGTTGGCGGGTCGTGTTCTCTGCTGCCATGGTGATGGTTGCCGAGCTCTCGTTCATGCCCAGCAGTTTCCCTGATTGGGTGAGAAACAGAAACAAGTGAAATGATGCACTCGCATCACATCGAGGAGGTTGCGCTGCAGGTGCGCGGAAGAAGAATCCTCACTAACTAACTGTTCACAACACACACAGCAAGTCTGATTGTGACAAATGACAGGAAATGAACCTAGTTCTGAAGAGCTTGACTGTGAAGGAGACGAAGAAAGAAAGTGCACTTTTGGACAACACAAGAGCTCCCAACACTCCAGAAAGAGCATTTAATGAGGACTGGGGGAGGGAGGGATGGAGTTTAGAGTGAGTGGGGTGGTGGGGGCACAAGTTAGCCATGGGAAAATACCCCATTCAGGTCGAAATAACAACAAATCTGTTTCTAAAGACCACCTGAAGAGAAGTAAAGTGGTTTGGTTGAAATAATCATCTTTAAAAAGCGAAGGGCGGGTTAATTCTAGCCGTTCGGTCTCCTATCCTCTTCCCTCTGATTGCTATGAATAGGACTATAGTGAATGAAGATTCGTTAATGAATTAATAAGACGAGGAAGGCATTTAGCAGGCACTTAAGAGTGCTGCATTCTCTCAATGCCTCTTATATTCACAGGAGAGTGAGGTGTGTGTGTGTGTGTGTGTGTGTGTGTGTGTAAAAGATATTCAACCACTCTTGGGAGGCGAATCAAAGTTGAATGTTTCTTATTGATTCAATTGATAGAAAGCCTCCATAGAAAGCAGTCCAGTCATTATTGGCCCCACTTACGAAGCCATTACCTACACACTACATATGTTGCTGCTTGGACTAAGGCACACATCTTTCACAGTGACTAATCCTAAACACCCGCGATTGGTCACGGTGACGATAATGCAGCTAATGTTCTGTCTGATTGTGTAAGATAATGATTCAGATATTTATTTATTTTTCGGGATTTAACAGCGTATGATAACTTACCTTGCTCCTTGCGGAAGTCCTGTTCGGTCATGGTGGCGGGTAGGAAGAGTTCTCCTACGGCAGGCTGGATGGACACACTGAACTGGTCCTCCTTCGTACTGATGGACAAACAGGACGACAGACCAACAAGCCCCTCGTAAATTAGTGGTGTGTGTGTGTGTGTGTGTGTGTGTGTGTGTGTGTGTGTGTGTGTGTGTGTGTGTGTGTACAGCTGCGTGCGTGTTTGACGTTCTCTCCATCTCCGTTGTGATTGTCATGCAAAACACACTGGGCGATTGGCATTTTAGGAAAGATTGATTTGCTCGGTCCCAAACAGGTTCTCTGATCAACCTATTGATCAGCGAGCAGAGACATGGATAAGAGAAGAGATGAGAAGAAAATGAGGAGAGGTTCCTTCTACAGCTGGAATAATAGCAGGATAGGAAAGAGGAAGAAGAGGCTATAGCTGTTTCAGCCTCACTGTCTAAAAACGACTCGACGCCAGAGTATCTTACCACAGCTGGAAGTTGGCTGCTTGTGTTGAGTCGTTGAAGTCGACGCCCAAAGACACAGTCACCGAGGCCTCTGGCAGCAGACATTCTGAGAACGGAGAGAAGGAAGGAGAGGAGGATGAAAATAGAGGAGTGAGTGACAAGGGCAGAGGAGGAAGGGGCAGAGGACGAAGAGAGGGAAAGGGAGAGGTCATTAGAGTGGAACAGACAGGCATGCAGACGCCACTTGTGTTTTCTACTTCACAAAGCAAGGCCACCACGTGTGACAAATCCATCCTTCAATCTCATCCTCCACAACGAGACGAAAGACAGAACACAAAAAATGAAGGAGTAGCATATTTCCAAAACAACAGGGTTGTCAAAGAGAATGTCAGGGTCTAAAGAGGAGAGCGAGAAATAGTGAAAGAGGGTGAGATGGATATGTATAAAGGAGGAAGAGAGATTGGGGGGGGGGTGAGAGATCTGAGAGACCGAGGGGAGGGGGGGAGACGAAGCAGAGAAAGATCTGAGAGACCGAGGGGAGGGGGGGAGATGAAGCAGAGAGAGATCTGAGAGACCGAGGAGAGGGGGGGGGGGGGGGGGGGGGGCGAAGCAGAGAGAGATCTGAGAGACCGAGGGGGGGGGGGGGGGGGGGAGAGACGAAGCAGAGAGAGATCTGAGAGACCGAGGGGAGGGGGGGAGACGAAGCAGAGAAAGATCTGAGAGACCGAGGGGAGGGGGGGGGGAGACGAAGCAGAGAGAGATCTGAGAGACCGAGGGGAGGGGGGGAGACGAAGCAGAGAAAGATCTGAGAGACCGAGGGGAGGGGGGGGGGAGATGAAGCAGAGAGAGATCTGAGAGACCGAGGGGAGGGGGAGAGACGAAGCAGAGAGAGATCTGAGAGACCGAGGGGAGGGGGGAGACGAAGCAGAGAGAGATCTGAGAGACCGAGGGGAGGGGGGGAGACGAAGCAGAGAAAGATCTGAGAGACCGAGGGGAGGGGGGGGGAGATGAAGCAGAGAGAGATCTGAGAGACCGAGGGGAGGGGGAGAGACGAAGCAGAGAGAGATCTGAGAGACCGAGGGGAGGGGGGAGACGAAGCAGAGAGAGATCTGAGAGACCGAGGGGAGAGAGAAAGACATGAAGCAGAGAGAGAGATCTGAGAGACCGAGGGGTGAGAGAAAGAGGGAGTCATAGGCCAAGAGGAGAGAGAAGGATCCTCCACGGTCTCCTGAGCAACCAAGTGTTTCTCTGTGTCTCTGCGGAGCGGAACTCTGTCACACAGAGGAGAGGACCCTGGACACCAGAGCCATCATACACTCTCTTTCTCTCCACTCTTCTCAAAGCTGCTTTCTATCCCTCCATCACCATCTTCCCATTTGTCTCACTCTCTCCCTCTCCATTTGAGTTTTAAGAGAAACGTGGACTTTAGTCCAGTAGATGCTGACATATAGAAGAGACAGATCTATTGTAACACATTGTGGGCTATGCTGCTGTAGGAATAGTCAAGCGCTCGTCTGTAACGTCTTTATGAGGTTAAATACACTGTGGGGTAAAGTAAGGTATTCTGTCTGCATTCACTTTCTCCTGCTCAATATGAAAAGCAACTCCACTCTCACGCACACCCACACTCTAAGCTCAATCGATCCTAATTACCCAGTGTTTGGCTGCCGGAGTTCCTTCAATGCCCAATCAATCCACAGCCAATTGATGCTTTTAACGCGCTTGAGCGCACACCTTTTCATCTTGGCCCCCCCCTTTCTTTTGTTTGTGTGTGTGTGTGTGTGTTATGAAGACACACTATATAGACAAAACTGTATAGACACCCCTTCAAATTAGTGGATTTGTCTATTTCAGCCACACCCGTTGCTGCTGACAGGTGTATAAAATTAAGCGCACAGACATGCAATCTCCATAGACAAACATTGGCAGTAGAATGACCTCACTGAAGAGCTCAGTGACTTTCAATGTTGCACCGTCATAATACGCAACTATTCCAACAAGTCAGTTTGTCAAATTTCTGCCCTGATAGAGCTGCCCCGGTCAACTGTAAGTGCTGTTTTGTGAAGTGGAAACGTCTACGAACAACAACGTCTCAGTGGTAGGCCACACAAGTTCACAGAACGGGACCGCTGAGTGCTGAAGCGCGCGTTAAAAATAGTCTGTCCTCGGTTGCAACACTCACTACCGAGTTCCAAACTGCCCCCGGAAGCAACGTCAACACAGGAGAACTGTTCGTCGGGAGCTTCATGAAACGGGTTTCCATGGCCGAGCAGCCACACACAAGCATAAGATCACCAGGCACAACGCCAAGCATCGGCTGGAGCGGTGTAAAGCTCACCGCCATTTCTCTATGGAGCAGTGGAAACGTGTTCTCTGTGATGAATCATGCTTCACCATCTGGCAATCTGACAGACAAATCTGGGTTTGGTGGATGCCAGGAGAACACCACCTTCAAGAATGCACGGTTCCAACTTCAGTTTGGTTGACGATGAAAAATGGTTTGAGGCTGTTTTTCATGGTTCGGGCTAAGCCCCTTAGTTCCATTGACGGGAAATCTTAACACTACAGCATACAATGACATTCTAGACAATTCTGTGCTGCCAACCTTGTGGCAACTGTTTTGGGAAGGCCCTTTCCTGTTTCAGCATGACAATGCCCCCGTGCACAAAGAGAGGTCCATACACTGAGCGCTGTGTCCATACACAGAGACCTACACTGAGCGCTGACCTCAACCCCATCAAACACATTTGGGATGAATCGGTACTCCGACTGTGAGGCAGGCCTAATCGCCCAACATCAGTGCCCGACCTCACTAATGCTCTTGTGGCTGAATGGAAGCAAGTCCCCACAGCAATGTTCCAACATCTAGTGGAAAGTCTTCCCAGAAGAGTGGAGGCTGTTATAGCGGCAAAGGGGGGACCAACTCCATATTAGTCCAAAATCAATGACATTATGTTCGACGAGCAGGTATCCACATACACTACATGACAAAAAGGATCTAACTCACCTATAGTATTGAAGCAGTGAATTACCAAAACATTTATCCAACATTGAAGGTCCACAAGAACAGTGGCCTCTGTCATTCTTAAATAGAAGAAGTTTGGAACCACCAAGACTCTTCCTAGAGCTGGCCGCCCAGCCAAACTGAGCAATCTGTGGAGAAGGGCCTTGGTCAGGGAGGTGACCAAGAACCCGATGGTCACTGACAGAGCTCTAGAGTTCTTCTGTGGAGATGGAGGTCCTTCTGGAAAGTTCTCCCATCTCTGCAGCACTCCACCAATCAGGCCTTTATCGTAGAGGGGCCAGACGGAAGCCACTCCTCAGTAAAAGGCACATGACAGCCCACTTGGAGTTTGCCAAAAGGCACCACGAGAAACAAGATTCTCTGCTCTGATGAAACCAAGATTGAACTCTTTATCCTGAATGACAAGCTTCACTTCTGGAAGAAACCTGGCACCATCCGTACGGTGAAGCATGGTGGTGGCAGAATCATGCTGTGGGGATGTTTTTCAGCAGCAGGGACTGCGAGACTGGTCAGGATCGAGGGAAAGATGAACAGAGCAAAGTACAGAGAGATCCTTGATGAAAACCTGCTCCAGAGCGTTCAGGACCTCAGACTTGGGCGAAGGTTCACCTTCCAACGGGACAACGACCCTAAGCACACAGCCCAGACAACGCAGGAGTGGCTTCGGGACAAGTCTCTGAATATCCTTGAGTGGCCCAGCCAGCCAAGTCAAGGGGTCTGAATACTTTCTGAATGCACTCTATTATGTTATCTAGCCCGCCTACAGTATTGAAGCAGTGTATTATGTTATCTAACCCACCTACAGTATTGAAGCAGTGTTTTATGTTATCTAACCCACCTACAGTATTGAAGCAGTGTTTTATGTTATCTAACCCACCTACAGTATTGAAGCAGTGTTTTATGTTATCTAACCCACCTACAGTATTGAAGCAGTGTATTATGTTATCTAACCCACCTACAGTATTGAAGCAGTGTATTACGTTATCTAACCCACCTATAGCATTGAAGCAGTGTATTATGTTATCTATCCCACCTACAGTATTGAAGCAGTGTATTACGTTATCTAACCCACCTACAGTATTGAAGCAGTGTATTATGTTATCTAACCCACCTACAGTATTGAAGCAGTGTATTACGTTATCTAACCCACCTATAGCATTGAAGCAGTGTATTACGTTATCTAACCCACCTACAGTATTGAAGCAGTGTATTACGTTATCTAACCCACCTACAGTATTGAAGCAGTGTATTACGTTATCTAACCCACCTATAGCATTGAAGCAGTGTATTACGTTATCTAACCCACCTACAGTATTGAAGCAGTGTATTATGTTATCTAACCCACCTACAGTATTGAAGCAGTGTATTACGTTATCTAACCCACCTACAGTATTGAAGCAGTGTATTACGTTATCTAACCCACCTATAGCATTGAAGCAGTGCATGTCGAGTCCTGTGGGGTCCCTGTCTCCAATGTGGATCTGTTCCAGAGGGTGGTCAGTGGTGTTGGTCAGGCTGATCTGGACTGAGACCATGGTGGGCTGGTAGAGACAGGGCTGTCTGGGGAACTGGTACTGGGCTGACAGACCTTTACCAGTCATACGGTGCAGCAGGTCATGGCTCTTCTCGGGGACAAATGCCGGGCCGCTCACCTGGAGGAGGAGGGCGTCACAGGAAAGAGGGCAGGGGGTGAGGATACAGAGAGAAAACAGAGAGAGCGAGACAGGCACTTGCTTTGAGACAAAACCGTGTAAGCGCTCACCGGGACCACAGACAAGAGGACAGGCACTAGGAAGAAGGTATGATCTTAAAAAAAGGTTGGTTGATAACTGACCGACATGGTCTTTGTAAAAGGTACACATACAAATACTTATTTACTCTTTTCATTTGCTGGTCGATAGCGTAGGCCCAGCACTCAATATGTATTCACCATCTACAATTCAGTGGTTATGCTCTTCGATTTTGTTTCGACCGCAAAAGAACTGAGGGTTTGTTGACAACTTAAGCCTAGCTCTGTTCATTAAAACACAACCTTTCTCCCCTGAAAAGGGCCAATTCCACTGTTCTAGAAAAGCCCCATATAAACCCAGTGTATTATTATTGGTATTATTCCCCAATCAGGCAGGCTAGTAGTGAGTGGGCCTGATGGCAGGCTGAAGGACTGCTCAGGCTTAATGAATGGGAACAGTAGAGGCCTGCCATTCAACTCTCCATTAAACAGAGCTTTTACCTTTTCACCGGCAGAAAATGGAATTACCATAGCACAGAAAGGCAGGACAAAACACCATGCCATGAGGAGAAGACACTTTAGAGAGACATTCTTGGGTTTAAGAGGAGTGGTTTTCCTTGATCTTTGGAGTGTTTTGCTTGTTCTTTATTTTCCCGTTCCCTGCATTAGCATGGTCCCGCTCTTACTCTGTTCCTTTCATTCTTATTCCCGGTGCATAAACCGGCTCGACTCGCCCATTTGACAGTGGCGACGGCCTCCTCTCGACTCAAGAGGACCAACCCTACATTAGCATTGTACATGGACGTGCACCTAGGCCGACGTGTTGCAGTACAAGTCATCTACGTCACAGACGAAGACGGGCGCAACAACAATTAAGCTCCATGCCAAAACAAATCAACCTAAGTCGGCTCGGTGGTTTCGTAACACTTTGCGTAGGCACAAAACGACCCTGCATTGCAATATCGCCATCAACAACGGTTACAAAAATCAAAACGCTACTTTCCAATGGAGGGTTGAAAAGTAGCATTTCGTAACATTGATGTGTAACCACTCATGTCGCATCTACGTGCGAATAGGGGAGTAAAACGCTGCTGCTTTGTGGCTCCATCCTCATGAGCAGTAAAAGGCTGCCCTGTTGACACTCAGCCCAGCCATGCAGTAGAAACACAACTGTCAAACTATCAGGACACGAAACAAACGCACACCTGTTTCGGCGAGGTGTTGGCTAGCGGAGTAGAACACTTGAAAAACAAAAAGGAGAGAGTTGCACACTCAGATGCAATCATTTTACAACCAACGTTGCGACAGCCAAGCTGCCTTCAGAGTATAAAGACGGCGTGGCTGTCGAAACTAAATATCAGGACTATCGTGGCTATATATACACTAACTAGGCTATAGAACGCCCATAACTCCAACAACTTAACATGAACCTCCCCGCCTCTGTCAGACAGACACACGGATATCAACCGCGTTAATGATTGAGTAAAGTGACAGAACACTAAAACGAGTAGTTAACGCCCAAATCCCACCGTTACACCTGCGGTTGCTGGTGCCACGCCTTTACCTCGACAAGCTGAGCGAGAGGGAAAGGCAGAGCGAGGAAGTGAGGGAGGGGAAAGGAAGTGAGGGGGGGAAAGGAAGTGAGGGGGTGGGGAAAGGCAGAGCGAGGAAGTGAGGTGCGGGGGGGAAAGGCAGAGCGAGGAAGTGAGGTGCGGGGGGGAAAGGCAGAGCGAGGAAGTGATGGGGGGGAAAGGCAGAGCGAGGAAGTGAGGGGGGGGAAAGGCAGAGCGAGGAAGTGAGGAGGGGGGAAAGGCAGAGCGAGGAAGTGAGGGGGGGAAAGGAAGTGAGGGGGGAAAGGAAGTGAGGGGGGAAAGGAAGTGAGGGGGGAAAGGAAGTGAGGGGGGAAAGGCGGATAGAAAGGAAGTGAGGGGGGGAAAGGCAGAGCGAGGAAGTGAGGAGGGGGGAAAGGCAGAGCGAGGAAGTGAGGAGGGGGGAAAGGCAGAGCGAGGAAGTGAGGAGGGGGGAAAGGCAGAGCGAGGAAGTGAGGGGGGGAAAGGAAGTGAGGGGGGGAAAGGAAGTGAGGGGGGAAAGGAAGTGAGGGGGGAAAGGAAGTGAGGGGGGAAAGGAAGTGAGGGGGGGAAAGGAAGTGAGGGGGGGAAAGGAAGTGAGGGGGGGAAAGGAAGTGAGGGGGGGAAAGGCGGATAGAAAGGAAGTGAGGGGGGGAAAGGCAGAGCGAGGAAGTGAGGAGGGGGGGAAAGGCAGAGCGAGGAAGTGAGGGGGGGAAAGGCAGAGCGAGGAAGTGAGGGGGGGGGGAAGGAAGTGAGGGGGGAAAGGAAGTAAGGGGGGAAAGGAAGTGAGGGGGGGAAAGGAAGTGAGGGGGGGAAAGGAAGTGAGGGGGGAAAGGAAGTGAGGGGGGGAAAGGCGGATAGAAAGGAAGTGAGGGGGGGAAAGGCAGAGCGAGGAAGTGAGGAGGGGGGGAAAGGCAGAGCGAGGAAGTGAGGGGGGGAAAGGCAGAGCGAGGAAGTGAGGGGGGGGGGGGAGGCAGAGCGAGGAAGTGAGGGGGGGAAAGGGAGAGCGAGGAAGTGAGGGGGATAGAAAGGAAGTGAGGGGGATAGAAAGGAAGTGAGGGGGATAGAAAGGAAGTGAGGGGAAGGGATGGAGAAGGAGAGCGCTCGAGAGGGGGGGGGAGGGGGGGGGGGAGGAGGGGGGGGGGGGGGGAGAGCGCTTGAGAGGGGGGGGGGTACGACGACAATAGAAAGGTGTGAGAAATCTCACAACGCAACCGTCAAAAGTGTCAACAAGCAAGATAAAACAGGCCCAAGAAAAACAAACGTGTGAAACGAGGGGGCGAATATAACTCAGTTCTGAAATGGGAATACACACACAAACCCGGTTTTGAGAGGTGTTAGAAATGCGTTGTTTGACAGGAGATAGGAGGTGGGCGGATCAGACGAAAGGAGAGAAGAGGTGTGTGTGAAACATTCTCAGGACTGTCATGGCGTGTGAGTGTGGAGAATCAGGTTTGAAATGCAACCGGGTGCTGAAGAACTGGAAGTCAAACGTGCCGTCTCTGGGGCGTTACCGTCCCGGGTCCCTAACTGACTCTGCCTTCAATGACACTGCTTACTTTAGTAAACAGAAACAGGCTAATCACAGTCAAAGGGTCTTAATACAGGCTCTAGTGGTTAGAGCGTTGGGCCAGTAACTGAAAGGTTGCTAGATCGAATCCCAGAGCTGACAAGGTAGAAATCTGTCGTTCTGCCCCTGAACAAGGCAGTTAACCTACTGTTCCCCGGGTAGGCCGTCACTGTAAATAAGAATTTGTTCTTAACCGACTTGCCTTGTTTAAAAAAAAAACATTTTAAAAAACACAGTAGAAGAGGTGGTAGTCTTCATACGACGGCACAGAAGAGGTTCTCAAACCTCTGGTAACAGTCAGCCTTGACATGACGTTTCTGTGTTGCGTACCCTCAGACATCCCGGACATAGACAGGGGGGGGGGTCAAACAAACATTTGCCGGCGTGGCGCCCTCCTCACACTCGCCCGTCACGCCAACGAGGGGAATTTATCGGGCCACTTTTGTCCGTGTCAGAGCAGTCGCTGTCGATAAAGCTGCCCATAACGTCTGCCACCCCGTCACAAAGCAGATTTACCTTCCTGACAAGCACATCCTTGCCTCCAACCCGCGCTCAAGGTCCTGTCTAACACAACCCGAGAAGAGGGAGGGATGCAGGATAGGACAGGGCTTTAAAGCGCTTATCATCACCAATTTCACACAACGGACAGTGACGGCTTAACGCACCCCCCGCCACCGGAGGCATCCCCCGGACCCAAAGTGTAAATAACAGCAGGCTAGGGATGTAACCTTGACTCCACACACACACACACAGTGTCGCTCTTTTTGGCTCTCCTGGACTTGAGGGAAGCTGACAATGGGGGGAGGAAGTTGATTGAGAGGCTTTATTAGGTCTCAACTTAAAGGATGCTACTGTGATGGATGATACACACACGCCAGTCACCTTCAGAGCCCGGATACACACACACACAGGGACGACGCGCTCACTCCCTCCCAGCATCCTCTCTGGTAAATGACCTGAAAATCCCGCTGACAAATTCAAAAAGGGGCTAACCGTAACCGGGCGTCTGGCGAGCATGTGGACGCATAAGATGTCCAATTTAAAGAGAAAGAGTGCGTGTTAGGAGATGTATGAGGACGTATTGAAAATCCATTTCTGCTTTTGTGACAGTGGCGGCTTGTTACTTCCAAAAGAGGATTTCATCACGTTGTGAGATTGTGTGACGGAGAGAGACAGAGAGAAAGAGAAAGGGGTGTAAGGGACGTGTGTCTGATTGTAATTGCCCCCCCCCCAGTCAGGACAATTAATTGAGTCAGCCTATCAGAAGACCTTGACTAGAAGGAGTCAACTAGATGTCACTACAGTCACCTACAACCATATTAAACCAACAAGAGTTAGTTAGCCCAAAGCACATCGAGAGAGGTTAGTGCATCTGGGGTAAATCCTCACCGAATGGGATTTTGTTTTAAGTGACTCACCTGGTTACTTTCAAATCAGCATGGATAGTTACGGCACAGTACACCAGTTCAATTGAAGCCTTTGCATCAGGGACTTGATTCAGAGACAGACAGACAACCGACACACTCACCCAGCCACATCCCATCAAAACCAACCGGTTGCATATTGCACTATTTCCTACAGGGCATTTAAACCTCTTTATACCCCGCCAGTGTGTGTGTGTGTGTGTGTGTGTTAGAGAGAGAGAGTGGCAGGTAGGGGTGTGTGGAGGGCAGGGCTGCTATATTCCAGCCTTTCCCGGCCCACTGCTGATTCATAATTAGACCTTAACCCATCGCGCCCACACCCGAGGAGGTCAGAGAGGGGAGACGGGGGAGGAGAGGCCCGTCTGATGGGCACCAAATGAACAAATTATGATGGCCCCCTCCAGGTGTGATGGGGTCAAACGGCCCGCGCCCTGCTGCTGACAGTTCAATTTCCCCCCAACGCAGCCCCATTCGCCCAATGCTAATTATGAACGAAACGTTATCAGCCTTAGTCAACCCCCCGCACACACACACACACACACGGACAGAGTGTGTGTGGCAGGGTGGGTTGGTTTAAAAGGCATTTGAGAGATCCTCTAATGTCAAAATGTTATTAGAGAGAGAGGGAGCATGACAGAGAGAAAAGAGAGAAAGGGGAGAGAGACAAAGGGAAAAAGAGGGGGGAGAGGAGAGAGGACGATAGAGGGGGGGGGGGGGGGGGGTCAGAGACAGTGACCAGGGTTAATGTAAATATCTTTGATAACCAGGCAGTAATTCTCAAAAAAAGGGCCGAAGCGCTCAGCTGAGACACACACCGCTTCTGCGGGCGGATTGGTGAGATATAGAAAGGACACAGGGTAAGTGTGTGAGAAAGAGCGAGATAGTGAGTGAGTGGGTGACACTGCTCGTGTGTGTGTGTGTGTGTGTGTGTGTGTGTCTGTTCGTACGCTTTTGAAAGTAAGTAGCAATAGAGGGTTTTGAGGTTATTTACCCCCCAGTCTATGAATCCTGATGGCCATCATGTATGTATGCATAGGATTGACTCTCAAATCAGACGCTGATGTGAAAACAGCACCCTGTTTAATCTGCAATTCTATTCTCCATTACTGCCCGGGCTTTCACCTTTCAGTACACACACCACTCTGCATACAGACAGACCTGGGAAGGGCTGTCAATCACACACACACACGCACGCACACACGCCTTGGACGAGTGATGACAGAACAATTCAAAAAAAGACACAAAGACTGGCTACATGAGGGAACTTCTTTGTAGCTAAGATAAGGAAAGTAAACGGGAATTTTACGGGTCCGTACGGCGACGTTATGGGGACATATCGGCTCTCTAATGGATTAGCCGATTGGTTGGTCACACACGGTCCTCAGCTAAACCAGCGCGAGGCCAACGCGCGCACATAAATCTCAAACCAAAAGACAGTTGTTACACTGGGGAGAAAGGTCAAGCGTCACGCACAGACACGCTGTGCAGGGACGACAGGGGAAGAGCGACAGAGAGAGGTGGAAAGAGAGACGGATGGACGGAGTTTGGCATCGGAGCAGTGCACCTGGATGAGAGGATGAGAGGGAGGGATAGGGAGGAGGAGAGGAGTACTAAATATGTTCAGGGAGGAGAAGAAAAAAAGTCAGTAGCCAACCTCAGGAGGAGATATCTCAGCCCCCGGAGAGACCCGATTCATTCAGGAGACACACTACTGGATGCTGTCTCTCTCTCTAAGCTCTGTCAACCAGACACACACACAGGACCCAGTGGACTTACAGAGGGAGGGATAGACAAACCAACACAGACAGTACACACACCTGTATGGTGGAGGAGATGTTGGAGAGAGACAGGCCTTCCAGGTCTCCGAGCAGGCTGGGAGAGAGGACAGACATCTTGGGCCGGGTCACTGGTGTAGGAGTGACTACAGGACAAAGAGAAGGCCCGGGGACCAGCCTTAAGTAAAATGTATGCACGCATTACTGTAAGTCACTTAGGATGAAAGTGGAAACATTGTGATGACTACAGTTGGATGTATTGTTCACAGTTACGTTGCTGTAGCGCAGACAGAAAACGTACAGTCGTCCAAATCCAACAGGGACACCTCCTTCAACAAGGACACCTCCTTCGTTGACTTCACCTCCATCTAGGGGGGGGGAGGGGGGAGAGAGAACCAGAAACCTATGTGAGAAACAAACTGTCTCTAGAGCATACAGATCTCCACAGGCTTGGAACAGGTGCTGGGTAACGAAAATAAATACTAATTCAAAATGTGCGACCCTTAGGTCTCTGTCGGATTGGGAAATACATCTATAGTCAAACACACTTGGCAGAGTACAGAACGGTATATCATAACATATACACAGTTTCCCCTTTTTAGATAAATGTTTCAACATGAACGGCACGACGAATGAAGGATATAGATGAAAGAGATAGAGGAACAAGTGGAGGAGAGAAAAGATGACAAGCAGAATATTGGAAGTAAACGCTGTATGTATTGTTTAGGGGGGGGGGGGGGGCGTACCTAAATTTGACTGACAGCGTCTATCCAATGTAACATGACATTTCTAAACATATCTGCTATGTACATAAAATTCAATTCGAGATCAATTCTATTTCTCAGGCTGCTGTGCGCACACACACACAGTACATCTGAAGCGTGTTTCTGATCTGCATGGGCCAGCCATGAGGTGCGTCCCGTCACAACTTGATGCACTCTAGTGACTCTACCTCCAACCACTAGGCCAGGCTTGTCAAACGGCGACTCAGAATATTAGGATGTGCGTCACCAGATCTACACTACAAAACGGGCAACATTAAAAACGCTATTAAACATAAGAGCGCTTTTACGGCTCTCTCTCGCTCTCCATGCCCTCCTAACCAACCACGGCCCTGTTCACATCTTATAAAAGAACAGTATAATTCCACTCTGCTTACTGCGGGATCCACTAACGGACAGAGAGAGAGACAGAGAAGGTGTAATAGTGAAAACAAACAATGAAGTTCGAGGGCGTATCTTATCAGATTGTCTCTGATTGATGCTTGGTGGCGGTATAATAGAGAAGGAACCCTTGTTTGCAGGCGGAGTGAGCGAGGTGAAAGAAAGTGGAAGAGCAAAGGAAAAGAGAGATGCATAGGTCACAGAAGCAAAGTATGCAAAATTAGAATTTCATAGCAGAGAACGAAAGAGGGAGGGACAGAGAGGGAAGGATGAGTGAAGGAAAAGACAGGGGGGGGGGGGGGTAGATGGGGAAGATGACACTGCAAAGAAGCAGACCAAATCCTATTCCACTGTGTAGAATCTGATTTCTCGGCCTCCACTAGCTCGGAGAAAGACGTGGGAGAGTCTCAATTGCATACTCCCTCGCGTCCTCTCTCCTCACCACCTTCTCAAAACCCATTGGATGAGAAAGCCAGAAGTCCCTCCCATCTGACCTTCTCCTCCAATGGGATGAGAGAAGGTGGTGAGGAGAGAGGATGCAATTGAGATTCTCCCACGGTTCACGCTAACACATTATATAGCGTTGTACTATGACAAACAGAAGGTTGGTTCAAACACTCTTATTTACAGTGTGGAGAAGAGCTCAGATTGGACACAAGTCAACAGAAGTTCATCTGTTCAGACTCAGACCATGGCCTCAATTCAAATCCGCTGCAGATAAAGGAAAACCCCCACCAGGGGTTATTTCTGGAGGTGTTAACCATGCTAAAACTGAAGCCCTCAGCAAGCGGTTGCCCTCACGGTTGGATGTCTCACCTTGGGTTTGGCTTTAGACTTGGTTTTCTTCTTGCGTTCGGTGCCTGAATGGGAGTCTGCGTCGGACCCAGATTCGGAACCAGACGAGGTCTCTTCTGCAGACGAACTGCTGGTTTCTTTAGCAACGTTCCCATTCTCGTCCGAATCACTGACACGGAGGAGAAATAACACGAAAGGGTGTCAGAG
Organism: Oncorhynchus clarkii lewisi; assembly: GCF_045791955.1. Taxonomy (NCBI): domain Eukaryota; kingdom Metazoa; phylum Chordata; class Actinopteri; order Salmoniformes; family Salmonidae; genus Oncorhynchus; species Oncorhynchus clarkii. Next base: position 6,643,318 of record NC_092175.1, read on the forward strand.
AGCTACAACTGCCTAATCACAATACGACTGGGGGCTGGTACAATTACTGTATAACCAACGGTTATGGCTGAAGACAGTCATGGAAATAAAATAACCGTTGTGATTTCTTATTTTTTTGTTGTTGTTGTGGGACGTCGGGATGGACATTCTTGTGGTTGACTGTTGTAACAATTTGTTGCTCCGAGCTGAAACCAGCGAGGTGTTGTTTGCTCCAAGTCTTCGGTTGCCTAGGCAACGCCCCCCTTTACCGCAGCAACAGCACACAGAAATAGAATGAGTAAAACTGGCTCGGTACCCCTTAACCCAGGCAAGTTGACTGGTAAACTCGCAATGGCTGCCTGGTAGTGTGAGGCAATAATTTCCATCTAACATTTTCATTCCAATTACAGTTAACGGATGTGGCTCGTGCAATGGATTGTCTCTGTTTCGTTTTGTCAGTGGAGTTGAATCAACAAATCTCAGCACAGATTGATGGGAATTTTTGGCTTATATCCAAAATGTATTGACAGTGAGTGTGTTACTACAAATATTTGTACTACTCCCCTCACAGACCAAAGGGACATTTTATATTGATATCAAAATATTTACCCCTGATACTACACTTGGTAGAGCATCCTACTGGAAGCTAAATAGCTCATTATTAAATAATGATATAGTTCAATTTGAGGTTAAAGATCTGCTCTCACACTTTTGGGAAAGGGCTTGTGAAGAAAAATCTTATTGCAAGAACTGGGAGCTCTTGAAATTTGAGGTGTCTAAATACCTTAGAAAATATGGTAGTAATCTTGCTAAGACCAGAAGAGCTGAGGAGGAAAAGGTGATCATTAAGATAACTTCCCTTTCTCAGAGGTCCCCAGCCGGCCTCTTGGGGGAGGAGAAGATGGAACTAATTGAGTTACAAAATAAACTGGATAATATATATAAATTAAAAGCAAAAGGAGCCTTTATTAGATCTAGGAAAAAATGGATTGAGGAGGGAGAACAGAATTCATCCTATTTCTTTAGACGTGAGAAATTTCACTCTAAAAATAACACTATCCACAAGTTAAACATTGATGGTGTTATTACAGATGACCAAAAATTAAATCGCTAAAATACTGTAGCAATTTTTACAGAAAATTGTATAGCTCTACGTACTGTCAGGAATCCACATATATGTTTTTTAACTCACTGAATAATGTTCACTCTATCAGTGATATAGAATCTAAACAGTGTGATGAACCCATCAAAGTTGGAGATTATTATATTTCTAACAATGTCAGACTAGTATTAGACATACTTGACTACTCAGACCTAATAACTGAGGATAGCTTCATATTATTTTTTGATTTTTATAAACCATTTGATAGAGTTGAGCATCAGTTCCTCTTCCACTCCCTTGAGAGACTTGGCTTTGGGGATTTTTTCTGCAAGGCTATTAAGACTCTATGCAAATGGTAACAGCTCTATCAAATTGAAATATGGCACTTCACCTAGATTTGAGTTAAAGAGAGGAATTAGGCAAGGTTGTCCTATCTCTCCGTACCTGTTTTTATGAAATCACCCAACTTCTTGCAAATTCTTTAAATAATATCCCTGTACAAGTTATTTCCATACCTGGTAAAGAAATGGTTATAAGCCAGCTGGCTGACGATACTACACTTTTTCTGAAAGACGCTAACCAAATTCCCATATCGATCAATGTGATACAATCTTTTTCCAAAGCGTCTGGTCTATATCTTAACATTAATAAATGTGAACTCATGGCTGTCAAATATTGTGTGACACCTTCATATTATGGTATTCCAGTACAGGAATAACTTACATATTTAGGCATAACCATTAAAGGATCAAAAGTCTACAGGCTTACTAAATTTGAACCCTCTAATTAAAAACCCCCAGAAGAATCTAAATCAATGGCTACAGAGGGACTTATCTTTAAAAGGTAGAGTCCTAATAACCAAGGCCGAAGGTATCTCTAGACTAACATATGGCACTCTATCTTGACAGTAAAATAAGCAAGGAGATAGAAAGTTGAAAAGCATCTGGTCTTTGGAGAAAATGTACCCATTACATTAGGAAAACTGTTGTAATGAATTTTCGGGACTTTACTACTTTAAATAATACTTTTAAGATCAATTGGATAAAACAATTCCTAAGAAGACCCACTTCTATCTGGAATTTTATTCCTCATCATGTCTCACTTTTGGTGGCCTTAACTTCATGTTGTTTTGGAATTATAATATTGACAAAGTTCCAGTGAAACTTTCTGCTTTTCATCGGCAGGTTTTCTTGTCATGGTCCTTAATTTATAAACACAACTTTTCTCCACACAGATATTATATATGGAATAATCAGGATATATTGTATAAACATACTTCTGTTTTTAGAATATTGGTTCTGAAATAATATCCTATTGGTGAGCCAACTGGTAAATGCAGAGGGTCTTTTACTCAGTTATAAAGGAATTCTTTACAAGGTCCCTGTAACACCTAAAGATTTTTCAATTGTTTTAGATGCCATTCCCTCAGGTGATGCCCTGTTATTCAGGAACGTGTCAAGACCTGACCCTCAGAGCCTACCCTCTATTGACCCTGTTGACTCATCAGTAGGAAATATGTTTGTTTCTCTTTTGGTCCATTCAACAACAGAGCGATGCAAACCTTGTTTCAGCAGGATGTTGAACACCTATACCTTATTGGAAAGGATTTATTGATAATATCTGTTGGAAAAAAGTTTGGCTGTTGCCACACACATACCTACTTGTTAACAAAATTAAGGAAGTTTCATTTAAAATTATTAATAAATATGATCCTGCCAACCACTATATGAAGAAGTTTAAGGAAAACGTCAACTCAAATTGCTCCTTTTTGTAATGACCACCCAGAAAGTGTTGCTTCTTTTTTGGCATTGTATTCATGTAAGAAAACTGGGGCAAGACATCAGTAGATTTATAATTGAACACTTTTATGAAGGTTTAACACTAATGTGGAGAGATGTACTGCTTGGATTCTTTACCTACGATAGGAATAAGCTGAAACATTTTCATGTAATTAATTTCATTATTCTTTTGGACAAATTTCATATTCACAAATGTAAATTTACAAAAAAAAAAACTAATTTTCTTACCCTAAAAAAAGAAATGAAATGTATTTTAAGACAATTAAATACTCTACTAACAAAAAAGCTGTTAGAATTATACGTGTATGTATGTATGTCCCTTAAGGTCCTTGTGTAATGTGATATTGTACCCCCTAGCTCAATTGTCCATTGTTTATAATCTATATATACACTTGTGTTCCCTCATGTACTTTCTGTATTGATTTGTTGTTAATATATATATATATTTTTTTTAAAAGCACAGATTGATGGGTGCACTTCGTGCTTTTACTTCCTGCTGTGCTCCTATAGGCTAGGTGGAAAACATATCATTTGTCATCTTCAACCTAGCCTATGGGTACACTCGCAACAGAGTACACTGAAGTAAACTTTATGCAACATCTTTCTTGCTGCAGACCCATCACACCATCTGTCTGGGTTCACAGGTTTTTGTGCAGCGCCCAAGCTTCTGGGACAACTCGATGGTCCCCTTTTTACTACACTGGCAATGGCCGCCAGTCCACCCGTTATGCCATTAAACCATTATTAAATCATTGACTTTCTATGGGCAGCACATGTAGCCAGGAGTTGCAGCCAAAAGTAATTGGCTGGCCAATAACCGCCATCCAAAACTCCACGAGTGTCTTCTATATGTACCTGTGAGATTAAGGAGTGCATCTTGAAGGGTTATTCCATGGGAGGATAAAAAAGTAATATGGAATCCTTAGCGGTGAAACTGCCACTACCGTTTGCTATATAACAAACAAGTTACGACAAACAATGAATACGGGCTTTTTTTCCCCCTCCGACATCATTGCACGCGTGATCAAACAGCAGAATATGTACTGAAAAGACATGTGGATTTCACGTTGTGCGATGCTCCTCACCTCCACTTCGTCAACAAAAACAAAACTTAACGGCCTTGGGGCAGACGGTGGCGCCGTTTCCCCTACCGCGGATTCCGTCTAACACAGATTGAAATATAACATCAACTTGGGTTTATTAAAACATGAAAAGTTTCATTATAAAAAGGGGTACGTGGTATGAATCTATCCATTAAAGGCACTGGAAGCAAAACCCTCTCCACCCCCACCGCGTACTGCAGTCTGCTGGAGCTCATGCTAAAACTCTGTCAGAACAACCAAGATCAATCTGTTTTGGTTTGCCCACTTAATTTAATATCGCTTTCGTTGAAACTTTTTTCTCCTCCTCCCTCGCTCGCTCTCTCTCCTCTTTCCATCTCTCTCTCTCCAATTTGTCCTGATAATGAGTGTTTACTCGGGCTGCCTGGGATTTTCAGCTGTTAAATTAACGAGCAGAATTGTGACGGTAACTGGCTTTTTAACTTGGCCGATGATGAGAAGCCAGTATTAATTTGGCCTACAGATTTCATTTGTTGCGAACAGGAAAAAGCGATATAAATCAGAGCGGGCCTGATTAAGCCCTGCCTGGAATGACTGGGCCGTAATGAGGGCATTATGCTGTGTTTGTTGTGGAAGCACTGGGGTGAGCTGGGATAATTACTGTGTGTGTGTTTGAGAGCGAGATAGTGTGTGTGGGATAGTGGGTATAGCATGTGTGGGTGCGTGCGTGTGTGGGAAGCACTGGGGTGAGCTGGTCTAATTACACCCTCTAATGGAGGGAACAGGGTCAGCTGCCGGCCTGTCACACAGCGCGAGCAGGTAGGGTGTGTGTACGTGTGAGAGAGCATTGTGTGAGAGAGTGAAATAGAACGTGTCAGGGACTAAATTTGCCAGTGTGTGTCTGTGTTCAACAGTAATGTCTCAGATCTCATTCATTGCTACCAACAGGAAGCTAAATGACCAATCCACAGCTGCACTGCCGTTATGAGAGCCCTTCACAGTGGAGCACAATAAAGTAGAAAGTTCCTCTTTTCAAAACTAGTTGAACGGTTATTTACCACAGGGGAGACGAATTACACAGTAAACGATAATCACTTGCCTCCAACCAAATTCATTTGAATTTCTTGGTCCTGTGCAGCTGTAAATCAAACAAAAATACATGGAAACCAAAAGTTTGAATTTCAACATTTTGAATAAATATAGTGCTGAAATGTCGTTTTATTTCCGGTAAAAAACAACAAACAAAAAAAACAACGTCTGTTCAATGATTCTAATTCCATTTAGTTCTGGTATTTTCTGTGAGCTCAAAGCACTGTTGGACTTTTTGTAGTTTTCAACAAAGTTGTAGTTTTCAACAAAGTTTACCGCAGAAAACGTGGTACTTAACTACAATGGCCATTACGTAGCCTTCTTCACAGACACACGAGAAAGAGAGAAGAGCGTGACATGAGGGAGTGGGACAGAAATGGAAACAGTTGCTTCGTGAGGTAGCCCCATCTCTAGCCAACAATACATCGAATTGACTGATAGCTGGCATTACAAACAGGTTTGAAGGTATGCCTTACGTACTTCGAAGAACTACTAAAATAGTGATTTCGTCCACCAGCTAGCTAGCCTAACTAGGATGACTCATTGGGGAGCAGAGCAATAGATGGTGGCTGCTACTGCCTGAGCAGAGGTGTGATGACTCGGCATGAAATACCAAAGTCATCATAAGAAAATAATGTAATATTACACAACTGAAATATTTTATTAAAGTCATGTGATAAAGGATGGGAAGTCATTACTTTTATTAATGAAACTGCTACTAAAGTCACCATCATACTAAAACAGCTATTTAACATAGCCAACTAAAAACTATTTTATTAAAGTAAAGTCGTGTGAAAAAAAAACAAATAAGCGATAAGCAGCAATGGGCTTTTATTAATAGTTGTATTCTGTGTCGTTACGGAATTCAACTGACTTAATGCATTTATTGCAAAAAATATATGAATCGAAACCCAAATCAAAAACCGCGAGGATTGTTCAAAGACTGAGCCGACTTCAGAAGGCACTAGCCCCTCAGCACTAAAATAGTGAATCGTACAAAGGTGCCAACACACTTAACCGCAACTATACGTGTTGAATAATTCATTATAGTACCTGTCTTTGGCCGTTGGTTTGACTGTCTTCTTCTGTGGTGGTTTCTTAGTTGTTTTCTTCTGTTCAGAGTCGGACTCACTGGAACTCTTCTCTGATTGGCTGGAGGACTTGTCGGACTCTTCACTGCTCTGACTACTGCTCTTTTCCTCATCGCTCTCCGCCTCACTGCTTGACTCTAACACACACACGTTCATCTCGTACGATTATGAATACAACCTTGACTGGCATTGCAAACACTCACAAAATAACATTCTACTTTATGGTACACACATGGCCAAACAGACCTTCACTACTGCTGCTGCTGTCATCACTGCTACTGCTCCCTGAGCCCTTCTCCTTCTCCTCTCCAGAGTCAGAGTAGAACTTATCATCTGATGACTTGGACAGCTTGGACTTTCCAGTCTTCCCTAGCGACGGAGCCCACTCCTTCACCTGGCAACAGATTAGGAAGTGAGGTCAGAGGAAGGGAGGTACAGTAAGAGGAAGTAAGGAAAGATTGAAACAAGAAGTACAGTACCAGTCAAAAGGTTTTGACAAATCTACTAATTTCAAGGGTTTTTCTTTATTTATTTTTTTACTATTTTCTGCATTGTAGAATAATAGTGAAGACATGAACACTATGAAATAACACATATGGAATCATGTAGTAGCCAAAAACGTGTTAAATCAAAATATATTTTATATTTGAGATTCTTCAAAGTAGCCACCCTTTGCCTTGATGACAGCTTGGCACACTCTTGGCATTCTCTCAACCAGCTTCACCTGTTAAAAGTACATTTGTGGAATTTCTTTCCTTTGAGCCAATCAGTTGTCACAACACAAGGTAGGGGTGGTATACAGACAGACAATAGCTCTATTTGGTAAAAGACCAAGTCCATATTATGGCAAGAACAGCTCAAATAAGCAAAGAGAAACAGTCCATCACTACTTTTAGACATGAAAGTCAGTCACTTCGGAAAATTTCATGAACACAGTAGGTGAATGGATGATTTCCGCATGTGTGGTTTTCACCGTGAAGCATGGAGGTGCTTTGCCAGTGACACAGTCAGTGATTTATTTAGAATTCAAGCCACACTTAACCAGCATGGCTACCACAACATTCTGCAGATACACCATCCTATCTGGTTTGCACTTTGTGGGACTATCATTTGTTTTTCAACAGGACAATGACCGAATACACACCTCCAGGCTGTGTAATGGCTATTTGACCAAGGAGAGTGATGGAGTGCTGCGTCAGATGACCTGGCCTCCACAGTCACCTGACCTCAACTCAATTGAGATGGTTTGGAATGAGTTGGACCGCAGAGTGAAGGAAAAGCAGCCAACAAGTGCTCAGCATATGTTGGGACTCCTACAAGAAAGCATTTCTCATGAAGCTGGTTGATAGAATGCCAAGAGTGTGCAAAGCTGTCAAGGCAAAGGGTGGCTACTTTGAAGAATCTCAAATATATTTTTGATTTGTTTAACGCTTTTTTGGTTAGTACATGATTCCATAGTTTGTGTTCAATATTACTCTACAATGTAGAAAATAGTAAAAATAAATTAGACCTCTGGAATGAGTAGGTGGGCAAACTTTTGACTGGTGTTGTATGTGGACACCTGCTCATCATCTCATTCCAAAATCATGGGTATTAATATAGAGTTGGTCCACCCTTTGCTGTTATAACAGCCTCCACTCTTCTGAGAAGGCTTTCCACTAGATGTTGGAACGTTGCTGCGGGGACTTGCTTCCATTCAGCCACAAGAGCATTAGTGAGGTCGGGCACTGATGTTGGGAGAGGTCATTGTCATGCTGAAACAGGAAAGGGCCTTCAAACTGTTGCCACAAAGTTGGAAGCACAGAATCGTCTAGAATGTCATTGTATGCTGTAGCATTAAGATTTCCCTTCACTGGAACTAAGGAGCCTAGCCTGAACCATGAAAAACAGCCTCAAACCATTATTCCTCCTTCAAACTTTACAGTTGACACTACGCATTGCGGCGGGTAGCGTTCTCCTGGCTTCCGCCAAACCCAGATAAGTCCGTCGGGCTGCCAGATGGTGAAGTGTGATTCATCACTCCAGAGAACGCCATTCCACTGCTCCAGAGTCCAATGGCGGTGAGCTTTATACCACTCCAGTCAACACTTGGCATTGTGCACGGTAAGCTTAGGCTTGTGTGCGGCTGCTCGACCATGGAATCCCATTTCATGAAGCTCCCAACGAACAGCTATTTGATGATGTGGCTTCCGGAGGCAGTTTTGAACTCACTTCAGCACTCGATGGTCCCGTTCTGTGAGTTTGTGTGGCCTAACAATTTGCGGCTGAGCTGTTGTTCCTAGATGTTTTCACTTCACAATAACAGCACTTACAGTTGACCGGGGCAGCTCTATCAGGGCAGATATTTGACCAACTGTTGGAAAGGTACCATCCTATGACAGTGCCACGTTGAAAGTCACTGAGCTCTTCAGTAAGGCCATTCTATTGCCAATGTTGGTCTATGGAGCTCCCATGGCTCTGTGCTCAATTTTATACACCGGTCAGCAATGGGTGTGGCTGAAATTGCCGAATCCACTAATTTGAAGGAGTGTCCACATACGCTTGTATTCATAGTGTATTAAAATGTCTGAATTGACCATGGCCACCCTTGGTGTAGGGCCTGGGTGATGAGCGGGAACGGGCAGTAGAAGTAAAGATGGATCCTTACCGGCTCAATCACCTCCACGTTCCTCACTGATTGGTCAGGAGCCACAGCAGGCCAATCAGAGAGCTCCAGGTAGCCGCTGGCTTTGGTGTTGATGGTGTGGGACAGCGTTCCCAACTGGTAACGATCACGGTCTGACAGAGAGTGATGGAGGGGAGAGGAGAAGACGGAGAGAGGGAGGAAGTAAAGGAAAAATGGTAGACAAAGAGAAGGGAAAATGTCAGAGGAGAAACATAATGAGTAACATTGGAAGAGGGAGAGGGGGTGAGAGGACGAAGGGGAAATGGCGGGGGTGGGGGTGGTTGGAGGAGGGAGAGGGGGTGAGAGGACGAAGGGGAAATGGTGGGGGTGGTGGGAGGAGGGAGAGGGGGTGAGAGGACGAAGGGGAAATTGTGTGCGTGGTTGGAGGAGGGAGAGGGGGTGAGAGGACGAAGGGGAAATGGTGGGGGTGGTTGGAGGAGGGAGAGGGGGTGAGAGGACGAAGGGGAAATGGTGGGGGTGGTTGGAGGAGGGAGAGGGGGTGAGAGGACGAAGGGGAAATGGTGGGGGTGGTTGGAGGAGGGAGAGGGGGTGAGAGGACGAAGGGGAAATGGTGGGGGTGGTTGGAGGAGGGAGAGGGGGTGAGAGGACGAAGGGGAAATGGTGGGGGTGGGGGGGTTGGAGGAGGGAGAGGGGGTGAGAGGACGAAGGGGAAATGGTGGGGGTGGGGGGGTTGGAGGAGGGAGAGGGGGTGAGAGGACGAAGGGGAAATGGTGGGGGTGGGGGGGGGTTGGAGGAGGGAGAGGAGAAAAGAGGGAGGAGAAACATAATGAGAAAAATTGGAGGAGGAGAAAGGGATAGAGAAAGAGAGGCAGGGGTCTCAATGTCACAGCAGTGCTCTCTCAATCAGCAGGACAGAGAGTAATTGGCATTAAACACTCTGAAATGTCACTGTATACACACACACACACTGCTGTTTAAAAAAGGGTCCAGGAGCCCACACGCACAAGAGTAAAACGATTCTCCCTCCCTAATGGTCAATATAGGAGGTGTAATCAGTCAAAGTGCCTGGGGAGGTCGGCCTTCTCTAACGAAGCAGAGAGGGAGAAAAGAAATCAAGAGTTAAAAGGGTGAATATTAAGAATGACAGGAGTGGTAACGTTTTCCATAAACATCTAGTAGACGCAGAGACCACTGCAGAATAATAATGTTTCGGAGGCTGCTTCTGTCTTTCTCTCATCTGGATTCAAGTGAACTGTGTGTGTGTGTGTGTGTGTGTGTGTGTGTGTGTGTGTGTGTGTGTGTTATCTGCATCTCAAAGGTTATCATTAGCCAGGTAATAATTCACCCATCTCATCAGAGCCGAGAGAGAGAGGGCCCTGGACCCTCTGCCATTCACAGACTCACACCAGCATATTAAAAACACCCGTGTGTCTCCTAAAGGGCACCCTATTCCCTATTTAGTGCACTACTTCCAAAGGTACCTTTGTATGTGGACTCGAGGACGGGCGCCGGCTTGGGCGCCAGCAGGATGCGGCGGGCGTACTTGCCGAGTGCGCCGCTCTTCTCATTGGGCACAATGAGCTGGCGGATGAAGCGCGTGCGGTCTCTGATGTCATAGTTCTGGTCATATTTCCCCAGGTTCAAAATGTACTGGGTCAACAACTTGGTCTGGGTGTTGGGAGAGACAGAAGTACGGAGGGAAAGAGGGAGATATGGGGGAAGAGAAGGAGGAGAGGGAGAGAAAGAAAGAAGCACATAGCTCCATTAAGGTAAGCTCATGAATCCGTATGGTGCTTCCCACTACATTTTCTTCATACAAACACACTGTTCTCCTCCAGTCTGCTCCCCCTCTCCAGCCGTATGAGTGACAACCTCTCTCTGTGCCAGGTGGGTTTATGGTCCGAGATGGGGAGCGCTTGCCTTTAGCATATATTATTCAGGGAGGTATAAAAACCAAGAGTTACGACCCCAGAAGGTCGACATTACCACTCTCTCACTATTTCTTCACCCCCCATTTTTTTACCTCTTCCCTCTCCGTCTGCCTCGAATCTCACCATCCCACTCTCTTCCCTCCATCCCACTCTCTTCCCTCCATCCCACTCTCTTCCCTCCCAGCCCTCTCACCATCCCACTCTCTTCCCTCCCAGCCCTCATCTCTCTGAAACATTAGCAAGGGGAAAGAGGTCTAATAACGTGCTCATTTGAGGCGGCAGCATCTGCAGTGTGGTCATTAAACCCAGCCTGGCCGCCATATTGCTCTGCATCCGATAGAACGGATCTGTAGTTACCAAACAGAGGCAAGGCAATGGCACGCCGCGCAATGTTAAAGCTTGCACTTAAGGAAGTGGGGAAAATTCGATTGTGGGAGCCAAATAACAAGAAACTGGAGGCTAATGACGTTGTTTACTTCCATGATAATAACAGTTGAATAAGATGAATTATGTTAGGGCAGAATAACGCTCCAACGTGTACTGCCGACTCGACTGTTCGGTGTACCTACTGTTTAGCGTAGGCTAATGTACCTGTTTGGAGTTGGTGAGGTAGAGTTTGGCAGCCAGGTTGACAGTCTGCAGCTTGACGATGTCCTCCTCGGAGGTGAAGCTCTTGGCCATCTTGCGGAGGACGTCGGGGGCGATCTGAGGGACCCTCTCACAGTACTCCCCCATCAGCCACAGGATGCTGGCCCGCGCCATCGGCACCTTGACACACAAGAGGGGTTAGTCTGTTTTTTTTTGGGGGGGGGGGGGGGTGCATTTTGAGTCCCGACTCGCTCGGGCGCAAGAGCAAGTACACAGACGCACTGAGGTCGCGGTAGACGTACAGCGATGTTGTCGAAGAGCTTGGCCATGTGTTTGATGATGTCACTGTGCTGGGTGGGCTGGGTCTGGAGAAGCTTCTTGATGACCACCACGCTCTCAGCCACCACCGTCTCTGTGAGGAGACGATACATTTCGATTTCAAAATGTAACTAAATGTAATCAAAAAATGTAATATATACGAAATCCCCCAAAAGTAATTATTTATCATGAGAAGGGCCATAAACAGTTACTAGTTATTGTTTATGGCCCTCATGATAAATCATTACTTTTTGGGGGATTGTTGCTGCATACTCCAAGGTTAAAATATCACCTTTCTGGTAATTTTTTTAATAAATTGCTGAGGTGTAGTCACTTGAGGACACAAGCTGAAGTACACAGTACAAACATAATAAAAATATGAAATATTGTGTATGATGTTTTGCCTATTGAACAAAAGTATGAAAAAGGCGTGAAATTACGTTTACTAAATATAGTATAATCAATTTATAAAATGACTAACTATAAGACTGTATAACTGTTAAATACATTATTGTATAATGTGTTAGAGAAAGAGAGCTCTAGTTTAGCTTCCTAAACTCGTTAGGGACTCGCCTTTCATCTCATATTAATCTTGTCCCTGACAACAACAAAAACATCTTTCTGAATGTGCTAGAGCTACAAAACCAATCTCTCCTGCTGCGTTAGGGTGTAAGGATTCCAGGCATATGCAGTGTTAGTGGCTGTGAAGTAGGGTTCAGCCAGGTGTTGTGTCCACATACTGTCCACATATCCATTTAGAACAAATACTACCAGAACCACGCAAGTGCCCCAAACTGGAGACTTCGCATCTAAGAGGTTAAAACAATATATACAAAAGAGAGGGTATATCCAAAGGACAAAGACAACCGATCGACTGATTCTCTGGACAAAGAGAACCAATCAGTCGATCAATCAATCAAATCGGTCAGTGGTTCCGTACCGTCTCGGTTGGAGAGCAGCAGCACCAGTCCTTGGAGGCAGGTGTCTGTCACCTCAGAGATGTTGGTGGCACACCTGCCGATGGCCTGGATGGTACCGGCTGCAAACTGCTTGTCTTGGCTCTTCACATAAGTCTGTTCAAATCAAAGCACAAGGTGGAGCCATTCATTGTATCTAAAAAGGCGATAATATATGTGGAACCACTGCCAGTGACGGAAAAGGATATTGAAAAAGAGAGAATGTAACAGAATCAGAGAGAGAGAATGTGAGAGAGAGAGAGAGAGAGAGAATGTGAGAGAGAGAGAATGTAACAGAATCAGAGAGAGAGAGAGAGAGAGAGAGAATGAGTGAGTGAGTGAGTGAGTGAGTGAGTGAGTGAGTGAGAATGTTAGAGAATCAAAATGAGACAGAATGCAACATCAGAAACAAAAGGTTTCTGAAAAATGGTTTGATAATGAATGTAAAACAATTAGAAAACACCTAAGACAAATGTCAAATGAAAAACATAAGCAGCAAAACAACCCAGAGCTACGATATGAATACTTTGAAACTGTATAAACATACACTGAAACGCAAGAAATTTAAAACGTAAATTGACCAAAATCAGTTCTGGGACATGTGGAACCATTTAAGCACGACAAAGCCACTAGAATTAGCCATACAAGATGTAGGAATTTGGAAAACGTACTTTGATAATCTATACAAAAACATCCCACAAAAAGACTTACAACATAACCAATTAGATATTAAAGAAAATGGAACTTCCTTGAATCAGTCATTAAAAACAACCAAATTCCATTAGATTACCCAATAACCCAACAAGAACTAAATGAAAAGCTCACATCTATAATATCAAAGAAGACTTGTGGTCTAGATAACATCAGAAATGAAATGCTGAAAAAGAGCACACCTGAGTTGCAAAATGCTGTGCTTAAATTGTTCAACATGGTTTTAACTTCTGGCTGTAACCAGGGGCTCATCTCCCCGATCCACAAAAGTGGAGACAAATCAGACCCCAATAATTACAGGAGAATTTGCGTAAACAGCAACTTGGGAAAGGTTTTCTGTAGCATTTTGAATTCAAACCTTTCTTCAAGAAAAAAAAATATTAAGTAAATATCAAATTGGCTTTCTCCCTAACCATCGCACTACTGACCATATATACACCTTACACACACTAATTAATAAACACGTCCACCAAAACAAAAAAGAGGGCAAAATCTTTGCTTGCTTTATTGACTTTAAAAATCAAAAACCAAAGAACATATTTATTTTCACAACGTCGAGGTGTGAGACAAGGCTGCAGATTGAGTCCAAATCTGTTCAACATTTATATCAATGAATTAGCAGACATGTTGGACCATTCTCCAGCGCCAGGACTAACACTATTTGAAACAGAGGTGAAATACCTGCTATATGCTGTTGGTACTTCTATCACCAACCAAAGAAGGTCTTCAACAGAACCTTAATATTCTAGAGCAATATTGCCATAATTGGGCCCTGGTAGTAAATTTACAAAAAACGTAAATCAAAAAACATGTCTGGTGGACAAATATAAATTCACCCTGAACAACACCATAATTGAACACACCTACCTTGGTCTGACCATATCTGCATCGGGGAACTTTAATATGGCAGTGAATGCACTCAAAGAAAAAGCCCGCAGAGCAATGTATGCAATAAAAATGAAATGATTCCAAATCAACATTCAATTAGAATGTGGACCAAAATATTTGACAGTGTAATCCTACTAATAGCTCTACACAGAAATGAGGTTTGGGGGCCACTCAATAAACTGGACTTTAAAATGTGGGACAAACATCCAGTTGAAGCCCTACATGCAGAATTCTGTCGGAAAATTCTACAAGTCCAGAGAAATACACCAAATAATGCATGTAGGGCAGAATTAGGCCGCTTTCCAGGAGTAATGAAAATACAGAAAAGATCATTAAATTTTGGTTACATCTAAGTTCAAGTCTGCAAGTTAAAGCACTTCAAACCCAAGAGCTGAGCCCAGAAACGAGCCCTCTCAGTCAGCTGGTGTTGGACCTCACCAACCAAGCTGACACCAGCACTGCTTCAAGGGAAAGAATTCCAATAAACAAAATCATGAACCAATCAAATGAATCATATTTACAACATTGGAAAAACGAAGCAAAATCCCAAAGCCGACTAAATTGCAATCTGACCCTAAACAGAGAATATGAATTAGCTGATTATCTCTACTCTCTACTATGTCAGAGATACGAAGCAGAGACAGATCCTTAACAAGTACAGGCTGAGTGACCACCAATTGGCAATAGAAACCGGCAGACATAAAAAGACATGGCTACGCAAAGAGGAGCGTGTATGTGGTCACTGCATGACAGGGGAGGTAGAGACAGAGATGCACTTTATCCTTTACTGTGATAAATATTCCTCAAAGAGATTCATTATTCACAGAAATGACTACATTTATTCCAAATTTGAACGTATTACACAGGAAAAACTAAAACTAATACTCATGGGCGAAGGAGCAATGGCTCCTCTTGCAGCCAAATATGCACTTGCCTGCCATAGCCTGAGGGACACTGAATAATAACATCTGCATAGTAAGCAGTAACTTACTTATTATTACGATTGTTGTTACTACTATTATTATTGTTTATCATTCCAAATAGTAGTGGTATGGGTGGTAATGGTAGCAGTTTAATGATGGTGGTGGTAGTGGTAATGATGATAGTAGTTGTAGTACTGATGTAAATGGTGAAGATGACCATTATTTAGTTATAAGTTAGTTTAATACTTAGATTATTTTTTTTTAAATAAAGGGAACACTAAAATAACACATCCTAGATCTGAATGAATGAAATATTCTTATTAAATACTTTTTTCTTTACATAGTTGAATGTGCTGACAACAAAAATCACACAAATGATCAATGGAAATCAAATGTATCAACCCATGGAGGTCTGGATTTGGAGTCACACTCAAAATTAAAGTGAAAAACCACACTACAGGCTGATCCAACTTTGATGTAATGTCCTTAAAACAAGTCAAAATGAGGCTCAGTAGTGAGTGTGGCCTCCACGTGCCTGTATGACCTCCCTACAATGCCTGGGTATGCTCCTGATGAGGTGGCGGATGGTCTCCTGAGGGATCTCCTCCCAGACCTGGACAAAAGCATCCAACTCCTGGACAGTCTGTGGTGCAACGTGGCGTTGGTGGATGGAGCGAGACACGATGTCCCAGATGTGCTCAATTGGATTCAGGTCTGGGGAACAGGCGGGTCAGTCCATAGCATCAATGCCTTCCTCTTGCAGGAACTGCTGACACACTCCAGCCACATGAGGTCTAGCATTGTCTTGCATTAGGAGGAACCCAGGGCCAACCGCACCAGCATAGGGTCTCACAGGGGGTCTGAGGATCTCATCTCGGTACCTAATGGCAGTCAGGCTACCTCTGGCGAGCACATGGAGGCCCCCCAAAGAAATGCCACCCCACACCATGACTGACCCACCGCCAAACCGGTCATGCTGGAGGATGTTGCAGGCAGCCGAACGTTCTCCACGGCGTCTCCAGACTGTCACGTGCTCAGTGTGAACCTGCTTTCATCTGTGAAGAGCACAGGGCACCAGTGGCGAATTTGCCAATCTTGGTGTTCTCTGGCAAATGCCAAACGTCCTGCAAGGTGTTGGGCTGTAAGCACAACCCCCACCTGTGGACGTCGGGCCCTCATACCACCCTCATGGAGTCTGTTTCTGACCGTTTGAGCAGACACATGCACATTTGTGGCCTGCTGGAGGTCATTTTGCAGGGCTCTGGCAATGCTCCTCCTGCTCCTCCTTGCACAAAGGCGGAGGTAGCGGTCCTGCTGCTGGGTTGTTAACCTCCTACAGCCTCCTCCACGTCTCCTGATGTCCTGGCCCGTCTCCTGGTAGCGCCTCCATGCTCTGGACTCTACGCTGACAGACACAGCAAATATTCTTGCCACAGCTTGCATTGATGTGCCATCCTGGATGAGCTGCACTACCCGAGCCACTTGTGTGGGTTGTAGACTCCGTCTCATGTTACCACTAGAGTGAAAGCACCGCCAGCATTAAAAAGTGACCAAAACATCAGCCAGGAAGCATAGGAACTGAGAAGTGGTCTGTGGTTATCACCTGCAGAACCACTACTTTATTGGGGGTGTCTTGCTAAAAGCCTATAATTTCCACCTGTTGTCTATTCCATTTGCACAAAAGCATGTGAAATGTATTGTCAATCAGTGTTGCTTCCTAAGTGGACAGTTTGATTTCACAGAAGTGTGATTGACTTGGAGTTACATTGTGTTGTTTAAGTGTTCCCTTTATTTTTTTGAGCAGTGTATATTGTATACATTGTTGCTTTGGCAATATTGACAATGTTTTTCATGACAATAAAGCAGCTTGAATTTGAGACAGAATGTAACCCAGAGAGAGAGACACAGAGACAGAGACTTACCTGGAACTCTCTAAGGATGGTTGAGATGTTGGCTTCGTTGGCCAGGCTGGTCAAGATCTCCAGCTGGGGAGACAAGATGGGTCTGATCACACACACACACCTGACCTCATCTCATGGTTTACTTTTACATTAGCTTGGTCATCACGAGGGAGCTTACCTTGAGCGATTTGATGTGAGTGGCATCTGTGGATCTCACATAGAAACTCTTCATGTAAGGTTCAAACATGCCCTGGCGAGAGAACATAAATCCATAATGATACTTCATAATATAAAAAAGGCAGAGGCCGAGCGACTGGATTAAACTGCCCGGCTCCGCCCACCGCTTTGTAATACTGCAATGTTATTCGTTCAAAACCGACGGAAAAGTTCGCCCAACGTGTCGTTTATTATAGTCACAACTGAAGTCAGCAGTCCACATCGTCACAATCGTGACGTTTACAACGGACAAAGTGCATGCAACATGGTCGACCATGCCGTTTATAACCACAGACAACGGGAGAGAATGGTCTCTCCTCTGAGCATGTGCTACAGTACGTCTGGCGATGAAGGTACGGTGGTTAAGCTCTCGGGCAAGAGGTGTCCAGACAATCCGGTCACGCAGCCACTCCGTTAGTAAAACAGTAACAGGTAACACACACACACACACACACACACCATTATCTGTCCCGCAGCAGACACTGAAGAGAGGAGCCATGTTTCGAGCCTTACCTTCCTCTGGATAGACATGGTGGCTATGTTCTGTAACACAACGTACTGCACCTCTCTGACAGGGAGAGACAGAGGGGAAACATTATGGAGTGCCCTTTTTTTTGTCCTCACAATAGAGACACACAGAGAGGGAGAGAGAAGAGAAAGAAAAAAACGGAAAGAGAGGGGTTGGGGTGTACCTGTGGCTTCGGAGCAGTCTGACCAGTGACTTGGTGATGACGCCGACCTCGTGTTTAGGAGCCAGGTGCCAGTACAGCTGAGCTACTGACACCACCACCTGAAACGACAGACGTCAACTTGTTTTTTCCCCCTCTAACATGGCCCTTCTAGCCTCAGATACAGGAGGTTGTTTCTCAACTCCAGTCATGCCCCTATCTAGCCTGGTCCCAGTTGAATTTGTGCCGTCTTGCCGAGTCCTGTGGTCATTGTCACGCCATTGTTTGGCGTCACAGACCCTAGGATTCGGCAAGACGATACAGCGCTGCCTGATCCCAGGTCTGTGTGTATCTCCTCCTCGTGTAGGACGGGTCTTTCATCCTCCCTCAGGACACAAAGCTCTTTAAAAAGCTCCATATATCAAATAGCAACACCAAAGTCAAGCGTTTTTTTGTAATGTGAGGAATGTCATTTAGAAGGTAACAGACAGCCAGAGTAAGGACTGAGGAGTCACATCTGGAAGGTAACAGACAGCCAGAGTAAGGACTGAGGAGTCACATCTAGAAGGTAACAGACAGCCAGAGTAAGGACTGAGGAGTCACATTTAGAAGGTAACAGACAGCCAGAGTAAGGACTGAGGAGTCACATTTAGAAGGTAACAGACAGCCAGAGTAAGGACTGAGGAGTCACATTTAGAAGGTAACAGACAGCCAGAGTAAGGACTGAGGAGTCACATTTAGAAGGTAACAGACAGCCAGAGTAAGGACTGAGGAGTCACATTTAGAAGGTAACAGACAGCCAGAGTAAGGACTGAGGAGTCACATTTAGAAGGTAACAGACAGCCAGAGTAAGGACTGAGGAGTCACATTTAGAAGGTAACAGACAGCCAGAGTAAGGACTGAGGAGTCACATTTAGAAGGTAACAGACAGCCAGAGTAAGGACTGAGGAGTCACATTTAGAAGGTAACAGACAGCCAGAGTAAGGACTGAGGAGTCACATCTGGAAGACGTGACGGTTCGGCGGAGGGCCGCATCGCGTTCTCTGTTAAAAAGACACAACACGTCACATTTTAAAATCAACATGTTCATTTGGGACCATTTTTCCTCCCGCTGCTACACTGCCGCACAGACCTTAAGTCTCCTGGGTGATGAGACCTGCTCAGTGTGTGTGTGTGCAGCATCAGTCGTGGCGTAGCCTCGGTTCCGGAGACAGCTGTGCGGAAGGAGTGACAACAGAACCCCATGCTCAGACGCCTTCATCAAGGCTGCCTGTATCCCTCACAGCCAGCAGGTTCAACAGCAGTCAACACTGGATGCGTGTGTGGTTATGCATCTGTTTGTGAGAGAGAGTCTCGGACCAGTGTGCTTCAGAGCAGTGTGTGTGTGGTGAGACTCACGGCAGTGTTTCTACTCTGTAGTAGAGGCTTGGTGTTCCTCAGAAGCAGTCTGTGGTCGGGGTCCATCATGTAGGACTTCTTTTCGTCCCCATTTTTCGTCTTCTTCTCATCAGACTCATAGAACGCCGTCTCACTGTTCTCTTCAAACAGACCGTCCTGAAACACACACGTGTCTTTCATTGTTATTCACCGCATACATGCCAACGCCTGCTAGCCAACGCCTGCTAGCCAACGCCTGCTAGCCAACGCCTGCCAGATGCATACGCACATCTAGAAATTGCTTGCAGGTGAGTTGGAGAAGTGCGCTCGCTAACTATCACTTTTTTTAACCGCGCTAACATTTTGCTCCTCTGACCTTCGTCAAGTAATGACAAAACAGATGGACACTGACAGCACATCTTGCGTAGGGTTGCTTTGTTCATTATTGAAATAACTTAATAGTAAACAAAAAATAAAACACACTGACTGACAAATGACTCCCTAGTCTTTTTTGATTCATTTACTATAGGCTATATTTCACTCGTCACACTGAAGCAATAATGACATTAGATAGATATCCGGCGTTTAGTCCCTAACTGAGCCCTTTCCTTGTTCGCTGATGAGACGTTCAAGAGAAGCCACTACATCTCAATCATCTCAAATCTAAATGAAAAAACGTTCATTAGAGCTCACGCCACACGACGCCGTTCTGATACAAACCACTTATTCGCCTCCCTCGCTCCCCATCTCGCACCTCTTTCCACAGGCTGGTGCGCTGTGTCAACCTGACCCCCCCCACCCGCCGCCATCTTTCTTCCTCCCATCTCTCACCTCTTTCCAGGGGCTGGTGAACTGCGTCCTGGCGTAGCGGGTCAACATGGTTATGATGACCACCTGACCCCACTCCTCCACGTCCACCAGCAGGTTGCAGAGTTTACGGTAGTTCTTATGGATCAGGTCAATACGGTCTGGACACACCTCCTCAAAGGCCATCACCACGCTGCCCGCTACCAGCTATAGGGGGAGACGTTGGGTTACTGCAGGGCTAGAGTAAAATCCTGCACACCCAGTAACTCTCAGGATACAACTTGGGCAGCCCTGCTTTAGCCTGAGACCATTGTCTGTGTATTTATGTGACTAGGCAAGTCAGTTAAGAACAAATTCTTATTTTACAATGACGGCCTACCGAAAGGCCTGGTTACGTCTTGGTTAGAAAGACAGTGTACTTCATGATCTAAGAGCAAGAATTTTGTTTATGAACAGTTAGCTATAATCTAAGAGCCAGGCACCAAACAGGAGAGGAGTAACTGGGTGGAAAATTACCGCATTTAAAGTCTTTACTGAACAAATCTAATTTGGCATCACCATGGTAAAAGGCATCCTTCTAAAATCGCCCACACACAGCCAAAACATTTCACCACAGACTTTTAATTTTTCCCTTCAGCTCATAACTAATTGAATGTTCTATTCATGAGACAAGAGAAAGGGGGAAATGGGAGAATGGAGGGGAGAGAGGGAGGAAAGGGAGGCAATCAAGTACATTTTATTGGGAGAAAAATCCATTTGTCTGGTCCGTGTTCTATTCCTGTAGCGCTGCTGGCTGGCAGACTGACTGATTGACATGGCTGTGTATTAATATGCAAACAGCATTAACGCAGAGAGGCGAGGGGGGACAAGGAAGGAGTCGGCGAGGAGAGGGGTAGCGGAATCCGGTCTCTCCCATTAGAAAAGACTGGCCCCTGGTGGCCCCTGTGGAAACCCTGTACATTTACCCATCATCCCTGCCGTGCAGCTGCATTGATTGCGTAGGTGTGTGCGCGTATGCGTTTGAGGCCCTCTGACAACTGGGGAGCTAGGAACCCGAAGCGCTAATCATTCAACAATCTGGACAGCTTTAGGGAGTAGGCTTCTAAACGACTGGTAAAAACCATAGAAAAAGGTGAGAGGTGAAACACGTGTTTGGAATTAGCCTAACTTCGCAACCAAAATTACATTAAAAAAATACATTAAAAAACAAGCTGTTCGTAAAAAAAACAATAAACATGGGCGAAACAAATCAAAACCGAGACATTGTTTAAACACTTGGTTTAGCAAGCAATTAAGAAACCTCATATAAGCAGAGTTTAACGGATGTGTGTGGTTTATAATTGGAAAGGGGCCTAGTTGGGAAATGTATGTGTGGCTTTTAATTGTCATGCACAGCGCGGTTGGTCTCAGAACTAACAGATGCTTGATGTAAAGTTCCAACTCCGCAAACCTCATCTAGTGCATAGCCCTTATATTGGAGTAAAGTACTGACAGGAATGAACAGGAACTTTGCGAAAATTGTGCCTGTGTGCATCAATGGACACACAGAGGTTCCTAGTATCTCAGCCCTGTGTTATGTTCCCTTCGACGTCTGTCTCTCTCTCTCAGCCTATTACAGTGTCTCTGGGCCTGCCTCCGCCTCTTTGTGCATTATCCCCCCCCCCCCCCCCCCCCCCCCCCCCCCATCTCCCTCTCAACTTCCCCCATTAGACGCAGGTAAACTACACGCGCCATCAACAAAACTGACACCCCAATCTATGGAGTCCACAACCATCCATCCCTCCCTCCCTCCCCTCCCCCATCCACTTCCACCGTATTATCTACACTACGTGACAAGCCAGTAATGGAAAAATCACACTAAGCAAATGGTTCCTCTAATAACAATAAATTTGGTATAAAATTATGAAGGGCCCAAACCATTTCCTTGCATCTATTTTGTCATGAATTCTAATTAGGGCGCCAGGGAGGCGGCGAGTGCTGGGTCATCACGCCAGAGACGGCGCGCCGCCTTGATTGATGGCACGGCGCAGGGTCGGTCGGCCTACCCTCCCTGCCTTCGCTCTATCCTCTCCCCCTTTTCCATCTCCTCCCTCCTCTTTCTCTTAAATGAATGGGCATCCCACCTAGCCTCTAATCATACCACACACTACCACACACACACTCCTCCCTGTTCTCATTTCAATTTTGCAGGAGGTGCAGGGAGAGGCAGGGCGGCGGGATGGGAGGGATCGATCATTTATCTTGTAATGGCTGGATAATAGATCCATCACAGTAAAACAGCTGCACAACCTCCTGTGTTGTGTTTCTCTCCCCCCCCCTCCCTCTACAGCCCTTCTCTTACCACCATCCTGTCTTTAACCAGGGGTGTCACACTCATTTGGCGTAAAGGGGCCATCACCGTTCAGGCCAATGTCATGAAAGCTACAACAGAGACAGTCAAATATATTTTCTCTCCCCCCAAATATACTTACATTGTAACATACCGAACATAACTGACTTCACCACATTGGTGATAATTCTTATTTCTTACAAAGTACAATCATTTCTAATAAGCGTGGAGGCTAGTTTTGGGGCACAGGTAGGGGACACGGATGGTGGCGGGCCACACTTGGCTCCTGGGCCGCATGTTTGGGACACCTCAGCTTTATATACTGCCCTAGACACTCATGTGGGCACAGTCCATATCTACATGGTCAGCCTGTGATTCTCACTCTCCAGAATGATAGCAACTTCCTATCTCAAAGTGAAGGGGAATATAAGCTTACAGCTTTATTTTTCCTCCAGGCAAAAATAAATAAAAAGCCTAGTCTGCCAAGTGTATATTGTAAGACATCTTTTGTAAATGCACTTCAAATAAAGTTTGATTTGAAATACTACTGTGGGATGAACGGTGATAAAACAGGTAATTCAAGGCATTCGTAAAATACATTCAAAGATGGTTCTTATGATGCTCTGGTCAAGATAAAGTGAATTGTATCCATATAAATGCAGATGTCCTTTGAATAGCAGGACAAACACCACGATAGATCACCGACAGAAAGCAAAGAGCTAAAACTGGCAGTAAATAAATTGGTATAGAAGCTCTCTGAAATTCTAATAACAAATCATAACACACAAAAAATATATATATAAAAATACCTTTTTAAAAAAAGACATTAGCATTCCGGTCTTATTAATCTTTTTCTTCCAGTCCAAAACACAGCGCACGGACTTGTGTGACTGTGCCCTTTCTCGGTGTCCCCCAGCCAGCCAGCCTCATTGAGAGAGTGTTTCAATGGGGAGAAATCATCTATCTTCGTTAGTGACTGAAGCTAAATATGCTATGCATCTGGTCCTGCCCCCCCCCCCCCCCTTTAGTGCTACGGGTTATTTTATATAATGAGAGATGCATGCAATGAATAACTAATTGCGATAGAGAGAGAGGCCGTGTATGGCTTGTATTTACTAACATGCACAGGGCATTCTATATGCTAACTTCAGCACGTGCACAATTTACATTATTTTAACTAGCCTTTATGGGAGCGTATGCATTTATAGTGACCATACGCATTTATAGTGACCTTCTGGAGAATATGCACCATCTATTAGCCTAATAGTGGAAGGAGACGCTGTATTTGTGCTTCAAACACTGGAGTTGGAGAATGCCATCAGGCTAATCTAGGAGAAAAAAAAATTACTTGGCCTTAGAAAGCAAATTAAGGTGACACCAGCATCAGTGAGAGAATGCCTTTCTAAATCGACAGTTAACTAGGAGCATCTGAAGATGTGTGGATTTAAGTGGGCGCTAACAAAGCATGGCATTGGTGAATGAGCTGAGAGAGAGAGACGAGAGAGAGTGAGAGGGGCGGTGGGGGGGGGGGACATTTCTGTTGGACTGGACTACCCTCTGGTGGCTGGTTGGGAGTACTGCACCTAGTAGACCAGTGACATCATGCATTTGGTTTGAATGAATGCATTGAGTAAGGACTGACTGCTGAACCCGTCTGATATCAAATGAATGAAATAGATGAAAACTGATTCAGAGTGAATCCAATTTAATCCATCCTTATTACTGCTTTGTTCATATCATGCGGTCTCCGCTGCTGGGACAAAATGATCTGTGGGGAAACACTGGTGGTAAAGTTAGCGTCGGGGAGGGGGCCCTCTTGGCACCAGAGACAAAATGTTGCTGTTTTAAACCTAATTTCCTGCAATTCTACATATTTTGCCATGGGGCGGAGAGAACATTTTACCATTTTAAAATTGGTTTCCTGCACCCCTAAACATTTTGCCATGGGGCGGAGAGAACATTTTACCATTTTAAAATTGGTTTCCTGCACCCCTAAACATTTTGTCATGGCTTATGCCACGTTCTTACACCATCTGAGTGACTCAAATAATGAGGGCCCCCCGGGATGTAATGAAATTTGGGGAATTTTAGATTCTCCCTGACCGTCTAGTTTTTATTACAGTGATCTTTAGTCTCAAAGATAATCTTGTAAAAAAATATATACATTTCATAGCTCCCTTATCTTTCTACACACTTTAGAATCTGGTTGTAGTCATTTATGTTTTCAATGAAAACATGTGACCGTCCCCAAAACTTACTTGGATTAGCTGGTAATGGGAGCCGGTTTTACTCACAGTGCTTTTGTCCTTCAGCAATTTATCAATGACTTCTATCAGGTGCTCCTTCTGATCCGGATCCAGGCTAAGGAGAAGGAACGGTTTGAGTCAACTCCCAGTTCCATTGCTTTACTTACACACACACACACACACACACACACACACACACACACACACACACACACACACACACACAACCTGTAGAGTTTCTGGATGGCGTGGGCGGATGTTTTCCTGACGTAAGGGGACATGTCGGAGGCAGCCTCCTTGATGGCCAGCATCATGATGGGAACGATGATGGGGACTCTGATACTGGACAGAACCCTCAGAGCACTGGCTCTGATCAGCTGGTTAGGGTCCTGGTAGAGGACAGATGGGGTAGGGGGGGGTATAAGGATTATCTTAACACACATTCACGAGCACACACACACACACACACACTTCTGCAAAGATGTACACAATGAGACAGAGTGAGGAGAGTAAAAGAGAAAAAAATAAAAAGGACTGGAGACAGAAATCTCTCATGTGGTTTGGGTTAAGAGATACTGAAGACATGATACAGTACCACACACACACGGAGGAAGTGAAGCATGGTGTAGAGCTAGCAGGGGCTGAAATGGGTTTTGCAGCTCTGGGTCCTGAGACACATCAGGGTGACGGGGTGGGCTGTCTAAAAACACAACTCTGTTGTCCACAGAACTTACAGAGAGACAGACAGCCTCTCTTTAAAATGGCTCAATAGCCCTACACACACACCTTTATACACGTACATACCAAACATGACACTTTCTTTCAAGACCTGTATGAGTGTGTGGGAATTCAAAATGGTAAAACACAACTACAAAAAAACAGCTCTGCATCAAAGCCTGCTGTGCACACACACACCACATGTGTTACCTTGAGGGCCCTCTGAAAGGTGCTGATGGACAGTAGAGCCAGGTCCTGCTGCTCCTCTGCATACCTCACCAGGTACACATACACCAACTTCTTCAGCTGGAACACACACACATGTTGAATTTAGTCAGTGAAGAAATCCCAAGTCTATAGATTCACTTTTGGGTTGAGCTCAGTACACATTCCAAATTGTTTAGGTAACACTATTCTTTGACACAGTGGAGAGAATGAGGCTTTGGCTAGAC
Organism: Oncorhynchus clarkii lewisi; assembly: GCF_045791955.1. Lineage (NCBI taxonomy): Eukaryota > Metazoa > Chordata > Actinopteri > Salmoniformes > Salmonidae > Oncorhynchus > Oncorhynchus clarkii. Next base: position 6,669,093 of record NC_092175.1, read on the forward strand.
CTCGGATGTATTTATTGGGCTGGTTGTTTTAGAGGGGGGGAAAGCGGAGGTAGAAAGTGTTCCTGTTGGATATTATTAGTCTGGATGGCATGTCGTTTCGGGGAGAGCAGAGAATGAGCTAAAATGTTTTATTTGACTTCAGAATGTTTCTGTTTGCCTTCCTCCCCCTCCTCGCTCCTCACACGTAGCAGAGACTGAGCTAATATTTGTCCAGTGTCCGACTGAGTTAAAAAGGATACTTTGTGATTTTGGCAATGAGTATGAATGAGTGCAGCCACCACACTCCTCCTGCCAGCTCCTTCATCTACTTCCAGAGGCAGATGAACTTGTGGATACCATTTTTATGTCTCTAAGTCTAGACTCCAGTATGAAGGAAGTTGCTAACTAGCGCAACTGCTAACTAGCATTAGCGGAACGACTGGAAGTCTATGGGTGTCTTGCCAGATACGCCATACACTTCCGGGCCCTTTGCGCTGACGCTAGTTAGCGTCGGCTCACGAAACAACCTCGTACTTCCTTCGTACTGGACAGTCACAGACAAATGGCATCCACAAGTTCATCGGACTCTGGTGGATGTAGATAAAGGGCCACACCGGCAAAATCTCTAAGTAACCCTTTAAAGGTTGGCCCTGGTTCACTTCAGTGTTATGCGGCGTACAGCTGTGGTTTTCAATCATCATTGCTGTGATTAGTGGGTGAATTAACATCATTACTGAGTCTAAGAAGGGACATAACCCATCTGGCCTTGTCTGAGGGGAATCACATCTTATCAAAAACGTTGCAGAAAATAGATGCTCAAAATTAGGAATAGTAATCAAATATGCTAATGATTTCATTTCCATTATTTGATCAGTTATCAAATACCAATAACCATACTCCATATAGCCCACCTTCCCGCTCACACACACACCTCAGGGCTTTCAAGTCTCAGGTTGTTGTTGCTAGTGCTGGTTGAAGTAAACAAAGCATCCTGATATTAAATCACACGAGTCCGTCAATACTCTGTGTCCTCCAGTGCTGCTTTCTGATTAGAGACAATCAATAACACACAGCACAGCAGCAGAGTGGGGGGAGGGACGACAAGAGAGACAGAGTGACTGAGCTGCCCGCAGAGAGGTGAGGACAGAGAGAGCGTGAGAGAGCCACAACGAGGGACCTAGCACTACCCTAGCATCTGGTGTGTGTGAAGGGAGAGAGGGAGGAGACGTGGCCACAGGCTCTCCTCTGCCAATTACCCCCACCCACATGCTCCAGTTCCCTACCATGGGCTGCCCTGCCACACACACACACACACACACCTCACAGGTTGCCCCTCATACAGCCTGTTTATTCTGCTGATCAATATTACCAGGCAGTGGTTCGGTGGTCTCCTCCTGGCAGAAGGAGGGACCTCATCCGTCTTGTCTTTGATAGAATCTACTAAACGTTATGCAAACAGAATGGAACTCATACCTCTATGTTCTTACTGGCCACGTTCTTCACCACAGCTGGGAACAGCTCGGAGGCATTCTTCCCCTTGGCGATCAGCTGTGGACACAACACCCCTCGCATGTTTAACAGTTTTCAATGTGTTATTAACACTGCACATACAATATACCACAGCAACGAACCGCACTGTAAATTGCACTTTGGAAATTGTTCACCAATTCTTCAAAATTAGGAATTTACAAATTGGCCTAATTTTATTGAGACGGGAACACCAAAGTACACTCTGAACTGAGAATGCACTGCACTTCAGTATTAGTCTGGGTCTTGGCAGACCTTTGGCCTTGAAGTGTGTGTGTGTGCAGGTGATGCTCACCGCAATGATCCTCTTCATGGCGTCCAGTTTGAGTGAGTCCTTATTGCTCTCCAGCATCTCTTTAAGGTCATCATTCCTGGTGGAGAGGAGAAAGAGATCAGACTGCTTTTTAATTTTGTATAGTGGACGGCCTTCTTTACACCTGAGAACTCCCACTGGTGTAGCCAAGAACTCTACACGTCCGCCGGGGTCAAATTCATTAGGCTAATGAGTTGAAGAAGGTCATCGAATTGGGACTGGAAAACTGTGGCACACTTATAACAGAGATTTGAGTCATTTGATTAAATTACAATCCTATCGCACAAAAAAAAGAAGATATGCAGCCAGACTTGATCGATCTCCAGCCGTGTCCTTAGTGGGAGACAGGCCAAAGGTCTGCCAAGACCCAGACTAATACTGATCTATGGAGAGCATTATGTCCTGCATTAAACTTGGCTCCTGCTAGAAATTGGTAGTCATGTGGAGAACCTCTCCGCAATAGAACAGCCATTTTCAAGAGAGAGTAGCTTACACATACCGGTAGGAGAACCATTCTAGTTTCATCAACGTCAAACGACTGCAAGGGGAAAAAAATACAGGGTCTCAGATGACCTATTTTCTTAGGATACTCTTCCACGTGGTCTACGGTGCTCTATCAACAACCGCTTCAACAATTCATCCCTTTACTGTACCGCCACACTCAAGCGGACGCATTCAAAATATCACAGCATTGCTATGGAAACACCTTCAACCCGGAGAACAAGCAGAATCTCACATGATGTTAACCCAGCCAGGCCTACACGACCCTTACCCTTCCACAGAAGAATGTGAAGCCACACAGCAGGTCATTGATTGTAGAGAGAGAGAGAAAGTGTTCTGGCCACTCAATGAGAGAGGTACGGTTAGAGAGAAAGAGAGATGAACCTGGAGAAGAGTCCCCTAACCAAGCTGGTCCTGGGGCTCTGTTCACAAACACAAACACACCCTACAGAGCCCCAGGACAGCAGCACAATTAGACCCAACCAAATCATGAGAAAACAAAAAGATAATTACTTGACACATTGGAAAGAATTAACAAAAAAACAGAGCAAACTAGAATGCTATTTGGCCCTAAACAGAGAGTACACAGCGGCAGAATACCTGACCACTGTGACTGATCCAAAATTAAGGAAAGCTTTGACTATGTACAGACTCAGTGAGCATAGCCTTGCTATTGAGAAAGGCCGCCGTAGGCAGACATGGCTCTTAAGAGAAGACAGGCTGTGTGCTCACTGCCCACAAAATGAGGTGGAAACTGAGTTGCACTTCCTAACCTCCTGCCCAATGTATGACCATATTTAGAGAGACATATTTCCCTCAGATTACACAGATCCACAAAGAATTCGAAAACAAATCCAATTTTGATAAACTCCCATATCTACTGGGTGAAATACCAGTGTGCCATCACAGCAGCAAGATTTGTGACCTGTTGCCACGAGAAAAGGGCAACCAGTGAAGAAGAAACACGATTGTAAATACAACCCATATTTATGCTTATTTATTTTATCTTGTGTCCTTTAACCATTTGTACATTGTTAAAACACTGTGTGTGTGTGTGTATATATATATATATATATATATATGACATTTGGATTGTCTTTATTGTTTTGAAACTTCTGTGAGTGTAATGTTTACTGTTACATTTTATTGTTTATTTCACTTTTGTTTATTATCTAGTTCACTTGCTTTGGCAATGTTAACATATGTTTCCCCATGCCAATAAAGCCCCTTGAATTGAATTGAGAGAGAAAAAAAAAGTGTGTTGGGTTCAACAACACACCAGGCAGATGTTTCACATTGAACAACATGAGAAGAACGGGTAGAGAGCGAATGAAAAACACAAATTAACCATATTGGGAGTTGTTGCCAGGCGCAGAGAAAAGAAAGTCACGCTGTGACTCACGATAATGTCACAATCAATAATCAGCTAGAGAGATGAGGAAACTAGGCAAGTTTGTAAACTTGAAAAGACACACACAAAGCATGTGATCAGATACTTCTGTAGAGTACCGTTTGGTGGGTGTCTCGTCGGGGCCTCCATTGGCGTGCGTGAGGGTGCTGCTCCTCCTGGCGAAGTTTGGTCTTTAAGGTGAGCTGGACATTCTCAGCAGACAGCAGAGCTGTCCTCACAGTCCCCGCAAGTCCACACACACACGTTTCCCCGACTGTCAGCTGGCTGTAACGTTCGCTGTGGCTACTTCCCTCCAACCCGCCTTTGCCCTTCACAGACCGTTCATAAATGCTACAGCATCTACAGGCCCGTCTGTTGCTCTCCTCTCTCTGTCCGTCTTCCTCGCTCTTCTCTCAGCTGATAAGAGTCGTCACAGGATGCCCTCGACGCTGGCTAAAACTCCAGCCCTCGCCCTGGCACAGACAGAGCTCCCCCTGGCCATCCAGTTATACCCGCGAGTCCACACACACACTTCCTGACTGTCAGCTGGTTGTAACGTTCCCTGTGGCTACTTCCCTCCAACCCGCTTTTGCCCTTCACAGGCAGCGACCAACTGTAGTGGTCACAGGATACCCATTCTGCCGGCTAATGATCTAGCATTAGTGGTTCTGCTACACACACAGACACTACGCATGCCCTCTATGGTATGCTCTCTCCCTCTCTGTAAATTGAAGCTGTGACTGACAGCACCTTCTCCTTAAATCTCAAGTATCAGGCTTTAAAGCAATTAAGAGCCCACCACATCCCTAGCTCTAAGACGATAACAGGAGTGGCAAGATGAAGTGGCCCTCTTTTAAATGGCTACTAGTAGACTGACTCGTAAATGCAATCCAGAGACGGGTTGAGGTTTCCTGCCTGATGGATCTGTAGCTCTTGGACAGGGGCTACTTTCTCCTTCTCTCCTCTGACCGTACTGTTTGTTCTCTGCGTCTGTGTGTAGCTGGGTGGTAGTTTGGTTCTCTCTGCCTGTGGCCACTTCCTCCAGGGGAAACGGGAGGGCCTTATCGGCCTCGGGGTAAACAGTGAGCAGCTTTCACCACCTCTGTCCACAGCACAATGCTTCACGCCTGCCCAGTGCCCTTCAAGGGCCAACAGAAGAACCACACAGAGTTAGAACGACACCCCGACAACTCTACATGTCTCTTTTCATGTTTAAAACCAGCCTAGTCTCTTTTTCCAGGTTTTCAAGACTGGCAAGCAAGTCTACAACCAACCAGCCTGGTCATTCATTCACATAACGACCAGTAGGATAAAGCACTGTAAACAGCTCCAATCAGCTGACTCTATTTAGCCTACTACCGTCTGCCATGTCCTCTAGTGTTTATAACCAGGATGACAACGTTGTCGGACATGGCTCAGTTGATATAGCCCAACACATAATCTGACATCACATGGAGGCCCTATAAAAAACATGGGAAACTGAACCGCAGTGAAATAATATGGCGCTTTAGGAAGCAGCTGATCACTTGGGGACAACCAGCCAGTCACATGTTGCTGTGCTTCTGTCAAGGCCAGAGCAGTAGAGTGGACCGTGAGGTAACAAGAGCCCAGCCAATACTGGATAATCTACAGGAACGTGACTTAGACCCCGACTGTGTCACATGACATTATCCAAACAGCAAACAGACTGTGGTTTCATTTCATTGGAGAAAGCTGACTAACATAAAAAGGCCACCTATTGATATCTTTAGGAGCAATAAAGTGCAAGAGAGGGTTAAGGTTACGGCCATTAAAATGCACATACGTCAAAGGGCACGTAACATTGACGATAGCTTCATTTAAAAACATAAAAACTCCGTCAGGGTTTCGCTGCTTTCTGACTTACCATTCAAGTCTGCCATCTAGTGTCATGGTGCAATCACAGCGCAGATAGAGAACTACACAGAGCAACATATTCTCAGAAATCAACCCCATGATCCTCCTCAAGCTATTCCTGAAGAAATAATAGGATTGAACCAATATGATAAAAACTCCACCTACCCTTACACGAGCCATATGGGACTACTGGGTTGATTTCATAAACAACGCTATCAGTCAGACTTGAGTTTGGGGAGTACAGAACAAAAAAACCTCTTCATTTGAACACTATAATATGAAGGGAATTAGGCTCATGGTGAATATAGAGCGAGTGAATTTATGAATGCCTGACAAAAGCCTAGATTATGTTAAGATGTGATACTGATAGGACAGACTCCCTACTAGATCTCATAGTAAAGCAGAGGCATTGTGTGTCATCGTTTGTGTGTGGACAGTGGAATCATTCACACCCCTCAAGCCCGGCAGGCTCCAGCAGCCCAACCAAGAGTCATCTAGTCTCCATTACCAGACCTGGCCTACTGGCCCTGCCTCGCTGCTGAACAGACCAACCATCTGATCATGTGAGAGGACTTAAGAGATTGACTTAGGGCCAAACCACGTTCAAATATTAGGCTGACGCAAGTCACTGCTCGACGGTGACAGATGGTTGAAAGTGTTATTTTGCCCGCTGCTATGAAGAGCAGCACTAGACTCCATGGAACAGACATACCAGTAGACATTCCACCGTATAACGATGACATGAGCACAACGCAAACATTTTCAATGAGACCTTTCTATGGGTTAAAACTGCTAGAACTTATAGGACTACAAGGGAAATATGCCCAGGTGTAGAGAAAGACAAACTAACAGTAAGTGACTTTGTGGGAGAAAATGGCCTTCAGAGAAGACAGTGACTTGAGGCCTTGTCTGGAGCCACCTGGGGAAAGACTAACCTACGGATAGTGAAATTATAACTGATCCCAACTCCAAGGCCACGGTCTGGGAAACATTGATTTACAGTAAACCCAATCCTACAGCTGAATAAGTCAACTACTGGGCATGTATTCAAGATCATAATGAAGAAGATTAAGGCTATATGGACCTGATCCTAGGTCAGCACACTTTCTCTGAGATCCTACGTGAATACAGGCCCTGATTTACAGTAAAAGACACAGCATGACTGCAGGATGAGGCTGGCCGACCTAGTGATGGAACTGCCCTCTGGTGGTATCGTCACGTGATGTTGATTGATGGCATAGAGCACATTTTACACGTAATCGGGTCCTTTTCATCTCACTTTATCCAATGTATTTAAAATGGGTTGTTTACAAGGATTTTAAACAATATTTCAATGATATGCTACTGTTTGGCACTTATCTAATCACTTGAGTTTATGACAATGAGGGGAAAGAAGATGGGGCATTTTTTTTTAAACCGGCGTTGTACCGAGGACCTTGGAGAACCACATCAATTGACTTGGGTAGCCAGACTAACTACAACAGAGTCGATGTTCATTTTAGAATACATTGACCTCGCACAACTCTACAAACATAAAAGGACGCGGTGGAAAAACATTGTTGAATGTAAAATATATGTATGTTAGAGAAAATGTCTGGTGGTGTCTTTGTCAACTTGTTGCTTTTTTTGTTCATGTAAACATGTATTCCAAACACAGGGCAACATTGCTTGCTGTCAACAAACGCGTTTTAAACCGTGAAGCTACCATAGAGATGCAGCTGTTTATCTAGCCAACTAGTTACCACTAGCATCCATCGTAGATATCAAATTAAGTTGCAAACACAGTTTACACACAAGTAGGTTAATAAAATGTTTCCTTGCTAGCTAATTTACCTACTTTTTAAAGTTGGTGCTGAACAGGCCAAATCCAGCTCCAGCATTGGAGGAGGTCGGGGTAGTCTCCTGACCAACCTCCACCGCTGAATCCGATCCTCCTTGGTCGTTGTACGACAAGTTGTTCGTCGACATGCTCAACATTTGACGTTTCACAAATGTACAGAATTATTTACTGTATAAAGTAAAACTATCGGAAACAAAATCTCAGTCGTTAACAGTTTGATGATGACAATTAGAAGCGCAAAATAAAACTTAGTCCTTAACGTGCAACTTTTTCCTCGTATCCACGCAGTACCGGAAGTATGAGTTGGGTACGTTCGTGTCAAAGTCACATGACAGGGGGAAGAGAAATCAGTCCTCCATAGTTACCACAGTCACAAAGTCTTACACCCCGCCCATTTGTTAAATTAACCTCTTACAATTGTATTTTAAACTTAACCCTAACCCTAACCATAAACTTAACCCCACTGCTATCCTTATGCCTAACCCTAACCGTAAATGAAACCAAAAGGCTAATTGTAGTTTTCATACATTTTTACGATAGCCTATTTTGACTTTGCAGCTGTGGTAGCCCCGTTGCCGTGGTAACGTTGGCCGCAAGCCAATCAAATGAGTTTAGGGGTGTACTCAGTGACGTGCGTGCGGGCTAAACGAAAGCGCCCAGTATTTTTGTAATGTAGTTGGCGCAAGAAACTGGAGTTGAAGTAAACTTCAGAGCTAGATGGTTAGCTGTCTGTCTAAATACCCACATCTTCTTCCACATGTAGCTAACGTTAGGAGCTTGGAAGGGGCTGAGAAAATGGCTTCAAGTCCTAGATCATCTCTTCCAGAGGAAGATTTCACCTGTACTGTGTGCTGTGACGTCTTCAAGAATCCTGTCCTCCTACCATGGAGCAGCCACAGCTACTTGTAAAGTCTATCTGCAGCAATGCTGGGAGTTGAAGGGGGTTCGGGAATGCTCCGCTTGCAGAAAGAGATTTTCAATGGGTAATCCTCCCTGTAACCTGGCTCTATAGAACCTGTGTGAGGCCTACCTTGAGGAGAGTCTAAAGTGCTCTGCATGGTGAGAAATTCAAGTACTATTGTCTGGAGGATAAGCAGCCCATCTGTTTAGTGTGTCAATCTTCTAGAAAACACAAGAGTCATGGCCGCTGCCCCATAGACGAAGCTGTTCAGGGCCTCAAGGAGAAGGTACGACGTAAAGACATGCGTTTTACAGAGTCACGTTTTTATTGAACATAATACATTTTCTATGTGAGGTGTTTAAATACTGTATACAGATTATTCTACTGTAAGATAAGGTGTTCTTTCGTTTCAGGGTGAACACCAGAGAGCACTAAAACCCTTGCAGGAGATGCTAAAGTATTTCAAAGAAGCTACAGAAATCTGTACTTCCACAATGCCTCACATTCAGTAGGACGACGTTGAGTTTAATATCAGAGAAAGCAGCAATAATGTATTAGATCAATATTTAATTATGTTTGCATTTGGTTGCCAAATGTTTGATAGAGATGGCTAAATTATAATTTTTCACAGCTAGACTCTGTAGTAGGACTGATTCATTCACTACTGTACCGATGGCTAGCTAAAATCAGACCAGAGTCCGTCAACCAGACCAGGTAATTGGTTTTCTGGATGAAATGTGAGAATTCCAGTAATGTAATAACAGTTCTCCCACTGTCTCCAGAGACAATTCCAAGACGCAGAGATCGAGATCAAGCATGAATTCAAGGAGTTTCCGCAGTTTCTTAGAGATTAAGAGAAGGCCAGGTTTGACACACTGAGGCAGGAACAGTTTGTGAAGACTTCAGCAATGGTTAATAGGATTGACCAGTTGAGACAAGAGATGTCATCACTTGTAAACACAATTTAAGCTTATAGAGGATGAGCTATGAGATTAAGACACCTCATTCCTTCAGGTCAGGACTGCTCTAAGTTAACATGATTTCTTGGTGCATTTATACTGATAAATAGTGATAGATAAATAACATAATTAAATCTGGTAGTCTGTTCTTCTGCAGAACTACAAGACTATAATGGAAAGGTAAGTGAGCTGCATCCGGTCTCTCTCTTCTCTGTGTTCTGAACCGCCACTGACTCCTGAATATTCTTCCAGAGCCCAGTGCACACTGCCTGATCCAGATACACAGCTGGTCTCAGGAGCACTGATTGACGTGGCTAAACATCTGGGCAATCTGCAGTTCAAAGCTTGGGAGAAGATGCAGAGGAATGGGATTGTCACTTACAGTTTGTATCCATTTTTTAAATCTTAGTAAATACTGGTGGTGGACACCAATATTGATAATTAGATATGATATTGATATGAGCAAGGCATATCGTGATAGGTTTATTATTCCTGTTAACCTGACCTGGCCCAATGGGCAATCCGCAAGCAGTTGTCTGGACTTCACAGAGCTTTGGAAGTGAACAGAAAAGTGAAAATGTTATGTAGGGCTGTTAACGTTAATAACCTGTTAAAGAGTGACATGTTTTTTTGCCACCAAATTTCTTTTGATGCCATTAATCGCGTCTCCATTTCTTCACTGCACAGAACATTTTAAGCGCGCGTGTTTCCGCACGGACCCTTTTAGGAGCAGAATATGACATGGAGCACAGCTACAGCAGAGAGGAAGAGAGGCCAAATATTATGGATGTACTGACAAGATACATGTCTCTCCGCCCTAACGATGGGAGTCGTTGTCCAAAAAGTGTCACGGCGGGCTGTCTAGCCCCTGCCTATCCTTTCTTTGGATTGGTGGATACATCTCATTATTGTAATCCTTTTTTGAATACTCGATGAGGGTTGTTGAGGTCAACCGCCTGTATTCAATGGAGAGGTGCTTTGCTACTATCCTCATACCAGATTTTCGGTGGAAAATCTGTTTCCCTCCAACAGGTGGCGTTTTTTCTCTTGTTTTTTTCGCCCACCAGGTAAGGAGTTTTTGTATGGAGATCAATGAGTGTCAAATTTGGTCAACAAAAACCTGAATGGCTTATTTGCCTCATGAGGTTTATTTGATGGAATACTGATGTGTGTATGTGCAGTACCAGTCAAAAGTTTGGACACACCTACTCATTCTAGGGTTTTTCTTTATTTTTACTATTTTCTACATTGTAGAATAATAGTGAAGACATCAAAACCAAGAATAACACATAGGAATCATGTAGTAACCAAAAAAGTGTTAAACAAATAAAAATGTAGCTACCCTCTGCCTTGATTACAACTTTGACATTCTCTCAACCAGCTTCATGAGGAATGCTTTTCCAACAGTCTTGAAGGAGTTCCCACATATGCTGAGCACTTGTTGGCTGCTTTTCCTTCACTCTGCGGTCCAACTCAACCCAAACCATCTTAATTGGGATGAGGTCGGGTGATTGTGGAGGCCAGGTCATCTGATGTAGCACTCCATCACTCTCCTTCTTGGTCAAATAGCCATTACACAGCCTGGAGGTGTGTTTTGGGTCATATTGTCCTGTTGAAAAACAAATGATAGTCCCACTATGCGAAAACCAGATGGGATGGCGTATTGCTGCAGAATACTGTGGTTGTCGTGCTGGTTAAGTGCGCCTTGAATTCTAAATAAAGCGCCACCAGAAATGCACCATCACACCTCATCCTCCATGCTTCACAGTGAAAACCACACATGCGATATGTGAGATCATCCGTTCACCTACTCTGCGTCTCACAAAGACACGGCAGTTGGACCAAAAATCTAAAATTTGGACTCATCAGACCAAAGGACATTTCCACCGCTCTAATGTCCATTGCTCGTGTTTCTTGGCCCAAGCAAGTCTCTTCTTATTATTGGTCCTTTGGTAGTGTTTTCTTTGCAGCAATTTGACCATGAAGGCCTGATTCTCCCTTGAAGGTGTGTCTGTTACTTGAACTATGTGAAGCATTTATTTGGGCTGCAATCTGAGGTGCAGTTAACTCTAATGAACTTATCCTCTGCAGCAGAGGTAACTCTGGGTCTTCCTTTCCTGTGGCAGTCCTTGTGAGAGCCAGTTTCATCATAGCGCTTGATGGTTTTTGCGACTGCACTTGAAGAAACTTTCAAAGTTCTTGACATTTTCCGCATTAACTGACCTTCATATCTTAAAGTAATGATCGACTGACATTTCTCTTTGTTTATTTGATCTGTTTTTGCCATAATATGGACTTGGTCTTTTACCAAATAGGGCAGTCTTCTGTATACCACCCCTACCTTGTCATAACACAACTAATTGGCTCAAACGCATTAAAAGGAAAGAAATTCCACAAATTAAATCTTAACAAGGCAGAACTGTTAATTGAAATGCATTCCAGGTGCCTACCTCATGAAGCTGGTTGAGAGAATGCCAAGAGTGTGCAAAGCTGTCATCCAGGCAATAGGTGGCTACTTTGAAGAATCTCATATATAAAATATATTTTTATTTATTTAACACTTTTTTTGCTTACGACATGATTCCATATGTGTTATTTCATAGTTTTAATGTCTTCACTATTATTCTACAATGTAGAAAATAGTCAAAATAAAGAAAATCCCTGGAACTAGTAGGTGTGTCCAATCTTTTGACTGGTATATATATATACAGTGCATTCAGAAAATATTCAGACCACTTTACTTTTTCCACAATTTGTTACGTTACAGCCTTATACTAAAATTGATGAAATTGTTTTTTTCCCCTCATCAATCTACACACAATACCCCATAATTTCAAAGCAAAAACGGTCAAAGTAAAAACTGATAACATTTAAATAAGTGTTCAGACCCTTTACTCAGTACTTTGTTGAAGCACATTTGGCAGCGATTAAAGCCTTGAGTCTTCTTGGGTATGATGCTACAAGCTTGGCACACCTGTATTTGGGGAGTTGCTCCCATTCCTCTCTGCAGATCATCTCAAGCTCTGTCATGTTGGATGGGGAGCATCACTGCACAGCCATTTTTAGGTCTCTCCATAGATGTTAGATCGGGTTCAAGTCCGAGCTCTGGCTGGGTCACTCAAGGACATTCAGAGACTTGTCCTGATGCCAGTCCTGCGTTGTCTTCTTTGTGTTCTTCGATCCAGTCTGAGGTCCTGAGCACTCTGGAGCAAGTTTTCATCAAGGATCTCTCTGTGCTTTGCTCCGTTTATCTATCCCTCGATCCTGACTAGTCTCCCAGTCCCTTCCTCTGAAAAACATCCCCACAGCATGATGCTTCCACCACCATCATACACCATAGGGATGATGCCAGGTTTCCTCCAGATGTGACGCTTGGCACTCAGGCCAAAGAGTTCAATCTTGGTTTCATCAGACCAGAGAATCTTGTTTCTCATGGTCTGTGAGTCCTTTAGGTGCCTTTTGGAAAACTCCAAGCGGGCTATCATGTGACTGAATAAATATGGTTTGGCCCCTAAAACCCTCACAAACCTTTACAGATGCACAATTGAGAGCATCCTGTCGGGCTGTATCACCGCCTGGTACGGCAACTTCACTACCCGCAACCGCAGGGCTCTCCAGAGGTTGGTGAGGTCTGCCCAACGCATCACCGGGGACAAACTACCTGCCCTCCAGGACACCTACAGCACCCGATGTCACAGGAAGGCCAATAAGATCATCAAGGACAACAATCACTCGAGTCCCTGCCTGTTCACCCCACTATCATCCAGAAGGCGAGGTCAGTACAGGTGCATCAAAGCTGGGACCGAGAGACTGAAAAACAGATTCTATCTCAAGGCCATCTGTTAAATAGCCATCACTAGGCGGCTTCCACCTGGTTATGTAACCCTGCACCTTAGAGGCTGCTGCCCCATATACATAGACTTGAAATCACTGGCCACTTTAATAATGGAACACTATCCCACTCCGACATTGCTCATCCTAATTTTGATGTATTCCTTAATTCCATTCTTTTACTTTTAGGTTGTGTATTGTTGTGAATTGTTAGATATTACTGCACTGTTTTTGGAGCTAGAAACACAAGCATTTCGCTACACCCGTTTTAACATCTGCTAAGCATGTGTATGTGACAATTAAAATGTGATTTCATTTGAGGAGTGGCTTCCATCTGGCCACTCTACCATAAAGGCCTGATTGGTAGAATGCTTCAGAGATGGTTGTCCTTCTGGAAGATTCACCTATCCACAGAGGAACTCTGGAGCTCTGTCCGAGTGACCATTTTTGTTGTCTGAATACTTTCCGAATGCACTGTATATGACACATGACATCACGGCAACTTTGAGATAAAACACTTTATATTGGAGGTGGCTATGCATATTCGTGGTATGAGGCTAGTAGCATAGCGTTTATCGCCATTGAATACAGGCGGTTGACGTCAACAACCTCTGATCAAATATTCAAAAAAGGATTACAATAATGGGATGTATCCACCAATCCAAAGAAAGGATAGCCGGGAGCTAGACATCCCGCTGTTCTGCTTTGTGGACTACGATTCCCATTGTTAGGGTGGAGAGACATTTATCTTGTCAATATATCCATAGTCTTTGCCTACATTCAATGCTTGCGCCTTTACATTATTGTGTCTATTGTTACCACAGCCAAAGTCAAAATTGGCTAAACCTAACATTAAACACACCGCTAACCTTATGCCTAACCTTAAACTACGACCAAAAGCACAATTTTCTTTTCATTCACTTTTACGATATAGCCTATATATCGTAAAAATGTATGATAAACATTTGCTTTCATGAAAACAAACATTTGAAATGGGTGGTGTTTATAACTTTGTGGCTATGGTAACTAGTGACAACCCCTTTACGTTACTGAGGACTATGTGCCTCTTGCCAAACTCATGTCAAAGTTATGCCCAATATTATCGAGATGTTTTTTTCTTCTTTCTGTGGTGAATTCATGAGCATGTCACGGGCCGTTTTAAACTAGTCGCAAGCCGGTATTTTGGGGTTTGATAATAAACATTGTTTATCCAGCTAGTCATGTTACCTAGCTAGCTAGCAACCTGATAACTTGACCACTGACTAGGCTATGCACAAATTTGGATGGCACAGGAAGAACTGAAAAGGAATAGGCTACTCAACAACAACAAAAAGGAGGGTGGTTTGTCGGGGTGGATGTATAACGCGAATGTCTAGCAACCCAAAGGTTGTGAGTTCGAATCTCATCACCGACAACTTTAGCATTTTAGCTGATTAGCAACTTTAACTACTTACCACTGAGCGTGTTAGCTAACCCTTCCCCTAACCCTTTAACCTAACTCCTTAACTTAACCCTAACTCCTAGCCAAGCTAATGTTAGCCACCCAGCTAGAATTCGTAACATATTGTACATTTTGAAAATGCATAATATTTGTAATATAATTCGAAAAGTATATATCTAATGCGAATTGTAATTTGTAACATATTATATATACTAAAAGGGTGATGGACAACCACTAGTGAATACAGACCATACGAAATGTAACGTATCATACTAAATGGAGTGTCTTGGATTTACGTACAGAATAATATGAAATGCTCGGTGACCAGGTTGGGCTACTCAAAGAGATGCTTCAAAGGTACATTAGGCTGCATTTGCAAGAGGGGTGTGTGTGTGTGTGTGAAAGAGTAAGTGAGAGAGCGGGTGTGGGAGGGAGGGAGAGTGGAAGACTAGAATGATCTGAACAGTACAGATGGCTACAGAGTTTTCATAACATTGTTGGACAAGTTTAAAAGATCCTCGTTCTTTTGTATCCATAAAGCAATTTCTTTTTGTTCCTATAGTCACACTACTTCAAGAGCACTGATAAGAGAAAGTAGGCCTACTTAAACATTGGGAGGATTAATAGTTGTATGTTACAGTGACATTTGTGTCGTTCATGGTAAAAATTCCATTAACATTTAGATGTAGATAATTGAGTTCCGTCCCTTACAGTCAAAACATAGTATGCCTGTAACTCAATGCACTGCTTTTTTTTAAATGGAAAATAAAATAAAAAATGAGGGCCAAATTTGTGCAAATTCTAAAATTGCGACTAACTAATGCCATTAACTCGACAGCCCTAATTTTCTACAAACCGATATGATCTTGATAGCGACTCGGAAAAATGCAGCTGATTTTTTTTTCTCCATATCACTCGTAAATACTTTTACCGCTGAAGTTTATTTCTTCTGAAAAATACTATCACTGGTATGTGCCTTGGTACCCAGGTGTACACATTAACCAACAGGTTTCTGTGCCTTTGCCTAAGGCTTAGGGCATACAAATGTTACTATGTAATGTACAAGCTAACTCCATCACTGAGAGTAGGGAACTACTTGGAATTTGACCTGTTCATTGTCGGGTCAACAAGAAGACCGAAGAGGGTGCAAACAACGAGAACACCAACAACAACAAAAAATCAACCACTGATTTAAGTCTAAAGTATCTCTGATCTTTCCACTCAGATCCTGTGATTCTGGACCCCAACACTCACAAATTGTCCTGTCTGATGAGCTTACCATTGGCACACACTTGGAGCGCAGCATGCAGCTTCCTGACAACCCAGAGAGGTTTGATAAATGGCCCTCAGTCCTGGGCTCTGAGGGCTTTGACTCAGGCTTACACACTTAGGATGTTGTGGTTGGGGAAAATGAAGAGTGGATGGTGGGTGTTCTATTAGAGTCTGCCCCGAGGAAGGGAGAAATAAAGACTAGAGACCAGTTCTGGGGTTTAACACACTTGTATGGTACATGCAAAGCTTTTCCCCCACCAAATGATCAAATTTTCCTCACTGTAGACTATACCAGGACAATTAGAGTGCACCTGGACTAGGACAAAGGAACACTCTCATTCTCTAACCCTGATAATGCCACACATATACACACGTTCACACACACTTTTACTGAGAGAGTCTTTCCACATCTTGGTAATAACAGCTGATACCCTCTGACGATCTTACCTGGAGAGGTCACTTTAGTGATATCACCTGTCAAGTGTAAAGCCGATCCGGACTCTGACAATGAAGATGAATTGAAGAAGAATGCTTCTTTGTCATTTTCAGATCACGAAAACTGGTGTCTTTTGATGTTTTTCAGTGGAACTGCAGTCATAACCAGCTGATACCAGTGGCATTTGTTGTAAGAAAAATGCTCTGTTCATTAGGATTTTAGTTGATGTTTCATGTTGATATGTCACCAAGATATATTTTCATTCATTGTGCCATTTTCTTTGTCTTGAGAGAAGAGAATGTTTTATGTAAAGGTTAATGAGTCCATTAAGACATGATTAAAACAATTCAATTTTTTAATCGGACACAAGTCACTCTTTATTATTATTATTCTGATAAATCTCTAAACGCTGCCATCTGGATCTGAGCTCAGCATAATACTGTTTCATCAATGAAACTGTTTGTTTCCTGAAGAATGTCTGTTACTGTAGATGGCAGCAATGGACCAGTATTTGATTAGGCATGACTGCAAACTGCTGACTTAATTTGACTGTGAAATAAAAGCACATTCAGCCAGCCATGTTCACCAATATCAGCAAAAGGAGAACAGAAGATACTGACCCTACCGTTATACTTTTTTAGTGAGCTGCACTGTGGTCAGAATGCAGTCATGGTTACATTAAGACACTGTGAAGCCTGGTGTGAGATATGGGTCGGAAAACGTACTTCAGTGCAGGAATGGGATATGCCTCTGTACTCAATGTTACCTGTATCCACACTGATACATCGAGAAGCTTGAAATACTGCTGCCCTTTTCGTCCTCATGCTAGCTAACAGTAGCCACCTCAACCATTTTGGAACATTGTTCATTGCGACGTGCTATTTCATAATGGCTGCTGTGGCTACTGCTAGCTAGCAGTATTTCAATCTTCTGGATGGAGCAGTGTGGATAAAGGGATATTTTTTTCTGAATTTATCTGGTGCCGGCTCCACAGTGTCTTAATGTAACCAGGATTGCGCTACGACCCAGTGCAGCTCAGTAAACAAGCGTACTGGTAGGGTCGGTATCTTCTGTGCTGTAACATTTGGATACTCATTGATTTACCCAGTTTTTTTCTCTTCAGTTTCCTTTTGCTTGAGGCTAGCTAGGACTTTCTTGGAGATACCCTGTGGTCACCCTTCTCTTGTGACCAGGCTGCATCTAGATAGATTGGAAATCGCTTCCTTGTCTCCTTCTGAGAGAACTGAACAGATGAAGGTAAATTCATATTAGACTTCCTGTCCCATGTTTCCAGATCAGTGCAGATGAAGGAAATTAGAAAAAAATGTTATTGGGATTGCGTCATCAGATACAGTACATTGCTCATATAGAGATTACTATTTTGTTATATTTCATTGCCACTGTCGAATGCATTTAATAATTCCCTGAAGAATACTCCATGTAGCCCTCAAAATAACCCTACAATGATGATGATTCATTGATTAGCTGACCAGTGATTGAGTATGTTTACATGCGCACTAATAATTCAATATTAAACTGATTATGGCAGTAGGCAGAGCATGGCAATAGTCATTAAACCACTTTACTCTGCTTATCTTAATCGGCGTAAAAGGTCAGAAACAAAGCAAGCATACGCTGATTACAACCTGGTTTTCTGAGCAATCTTTAGAATTATTAGGACATGTAAACAGATGAATCAGCATTCTAGCTGTGTATTTGATCTGCGCATTTATTTTTTTATTTTACCTTTATTTAGCCAGGCAAGTCAGTTAAGAACAAATTCTTATTTTCAATGACGGCCTGGGAACAGTGGGTTAACTGCCTGTTCAGGGGCAGAACGCATGTGCCAGCACCGGTAGCGCAAGCCTCCCTCTTATTAGCCTAAGCTGCCGGTAGTGGACGCTAGAGCTGCACTATTGTCTAGGATTTATTGCCGGTAATAGGTGTCGCTGTAATGGGCGCCCCCCACCCTACCTCCTTGTCCAAATAAAATATTGAAGTATTTATAATTTATTTGACCGAGATGCACAACGACAGAAAGATGCATCAATCTAAGATAAAGCATTGAGCGTGTGAAACAGCACCCCTTTGTCTGTGACATTGTGTTGTTTGACGAAAGTGCACATTTTAAAGTGGCTTTTTGTCCCCTTCACAAGGTGCACCTGTGTAATGATCATGCTGTTAAATCAGCTTCTTGATATGCCACATTTGTCAGGTGGATAGATTATCTTGGCAAAGGAGAAATGTTCATTAATAGGGACGTAAACAAATTTGTGAGAAATAAGCTTTTTGTGCATATGGAAAATGGGGGAAAATTTCAGCTCATGAAACATGGAACTAACACTTTTATATTTTTGTTCCATGTATGTAATGAAGAATTGATCAAAATACAGAAGTACAATTAAAGGGCAAACAATTCACAAAATGAATGTGAAAAAGTGTCAGGGCTCTGTGCTGGCCAGTCAAGTTCTTCCAAACCGATCTGAACAAACCATTAACTTGTTTCTGTATGGACCTTGTTTTGTGCATGTCATGTTGAAACTGGAAAGGGCCTTCCCCAAACTGTTGCCACAAAGTTGAAAGCACAGAATCGTCTAGAATGTATGCTGTAGCGTTAAGATGTCCCTTCACTGGAACTAAGGGGCTCTTCATTAAGGCCATTCTACTGTCAATGTTTGTCTATGGAACTTACATGGCTGTGTGCTCGATTTTATACACCTGTCAGCAATGGGTGTGGCTGAAATAGCCGAATCCACTAATTTGAAGGGGTGTCTGAACTCCGAATCAAATAGGCCTTGCAAAAAATAACATGGAATGTTTATTTTGATCAAGTGGTCTGATTTCAGATGTGTCCGTGTAAACAGCATTAGTAATAGGGAAATCCGTCTTCTTGCAAAGCATGTACACGAACTATTATTTTAATCTGACAATCCACAATAATTATATTATTCTGTACATGTAGCCGTACTCATTGATGTTGATCACATTTTACAGGGGCAAGCAAAGCAGACATCACTTCCGAGATCCTGCCATTTTGCTGCTGATGCTCAAAGCAAGCCGCGTCCAGACTAGCTGGTGCTGGCTGCAGCCATTGTTTTGAAGTACAGCTCATTATTTTTTTTAACGAGACTAAATCAGTTTTTAACAATTGAAGACGTCATCAAAGTAGAATGTCAGATTTCGACCACAACCCGTTCGCGGACCCCGAATTCAATAACCCTTTTCAGGTAAGTGAAATAGCTAACTCGCCGGTATGTCATTTGGCTATGCTAATTTGTTAGCCTGCTAATGTCAGTTATGTTTAATTGAATTTAGCTAGCTTTCTAGCGATGACAGTCAAGTCGTTTCCTTTGGCATGACAGCAGTTATCCCATCATTAGTCTAAACAGTTGCTTTTGCATTTAAAACGAGTTTTTTTTTTGAGCAAATGCAGGTAGATCCCTCCCGGTTTCGTTTGCTTCGAAACGTTTTGTAACAGAAGCTGCGTAATGAATAACTTACGCCCCAGCTAACTAGCTAACGTTCATTATAAACGGGGTGGTTCGAGCCCTGAATGCTGATTTGCTGACAGTCATGGTATATCCGTAAACCACGGGTATGACGACAAGTATTTTTACTGCTCTAATTACGTTGGAAACAGGTTTATGATAGCAATAAGGCACCTCGGGGTTGGTGGTATATGGCCAATATACCACACCCCCTCGTGCCTTATTGCTTAACTGTAGCACTTGCTAACAAACATTTAACCTCAGCAAGTCGTTACTTTAAACAAAGAGAACGTTGTATCAAGCAATTTATTTACAAACTATAGCTAACTAGCAACCAAGCTAGATGATGATGTCGCTTATTGCCATTCAATTGTGGAGTTATCAATTTGTGTCCTGTTCAGCCAGGCATCATTTTTCTAGTTGCTACTTCTAGCAAACGTTAGCTATTTTATGACTTGTCACCTATCTGTTGTTGGGGTGCGTCTTGACACCTGAAGTGTTTTAACATCTGATAGTTAGTTAACTAGGTAGACAGAGGCAGCGTATAGGGTCTGCCATTATTCACACAAAGGTAACATTAACTGTTGCCTCATCTCTTGATGATTCTTTCACTAATGTTTACATGTGAGTTTTTCAATTTAAGGACAACTCGTTGAGGTTGGTCGGCAGCTAGCCCAGGGCCTACATGATGAGACTTCATCAGACCCGAATTGTTGAAAAATTGTATAGTTATGGGGCAACAATGTAGCTTTATACATGTCCAAAATACACCCATTCCCAACTGACACAATGCAGGTTAATCTTCAAAATCAACTTTTGTCACATGTTTTGTAAACAGGTGTAGACTAACAGTGGAATTCTTACTTACGGGTCCTTCCCATCAAATAGATAAAATTATTATTACACATTGAGTAAATATAACTTGGCTATAAACACGGTGTACCAGTACTGAGTTGATGTGCAGGGGTACAAGGTAATTGAGGTAGATATGTGCATATGGGTAGGGATAAAGTGACTGGGCAAGAGGATAGATAATAAACAGTAACAGTATTGTATGTGATGAGTCAAAATATAGTTAAATAGTGACACTGGACAGCTCGCGGCTGGGTTTCCCTTTGTAATACGTGAACGTTTACAACATCTGAAGAGCGCCAGAGCCCGTGTAGGATGCGTTCTTGGTCCTGTATTGACGCTTTGCATGTTTGTCGGAGGGCGTAGCTGGATTTCTTATAAGCATCTGGATTAGTGTCCAGCTCCTTGAAAGCGGAAGCTCTAGCCTTTAGTTCAGTAAGGATGTTGCCTGTAATCCATGGCTTCTGGTTGGGATATGTACGTAGGGTCATTGTGGGGACGATGTCGACGATGCACTTATTAATGTTGCCGGTGACTGATGTGGTAAACTCCTCAATGCCATCAGATGAATCCCAGAACATATTCCAGTCTGTGCTACCGAAAAAGTCCTGTAGCTTAGCATCTCCTTCATCGGACCACTTCCGTGTTGAGCACGTCACTGGTACTTCCTGTTTTGAGTTTTTGAATATAAGCAAGAGTAAGAGTTATGGTCAGATTTGCCAAATGGCGGGCGAGGGAAAGCTTTGTATGCATCTCTGTGTTTGGGTCTAGAGTTTTTTTCACCTCTAGTTTCAGTAGAAATGAGGTAAAACGGATTTCAATTTTCTTGTGTTAAAGTCACTGGCCACTAGGAGCGCTGCACCTTGGTGAGTGTTTTCTTGGTCGCTTGTGACCCTATACAGCTTGTTGAGTGCGGCCTCAGTGCCAGCATCGGTTTGTGGTAGTAAATAGACTGCTACGAAAAATGTTGATAACTTTCTTGGTAAGTAGTATGGTCTACAGCTTATCATGAGTTATTCTAACTCGGGCAAGCAGAACCTCGAGACTTCCTTAATATTAGAGTTCACTCACAATGTGGCCTGTCCTTGATCCCCGCCGCCACCGTTCTGTCCTGCCGATTTATATAGACAAACCAGCTAGATTTATATTTACCATGTTCATTTACCCTGTATACAAGGCTACAGATTAGAAGTCCGAGCACAATCTTCATGATATAGCAATGTGTGTGTGATTTATTTGAAATAAACAATCCAAGGGATTTGAAGAGTGGGTGAATGGAAGCATTGCGGGGAGGGAGGGGGGGGGGGGGGGGGCTTTTGTTGTCAGTGGTTCTGGGAATGATAATCCCACTCTTTGGGACATCCATTGTTCCAGCTGTTGTCTTGGAATCCAGGACAGGTCACATTGTGATTGACAGATGAAATACTCTATTCCAGTCTCAGCCATTTCTTCAAAACAACATGGATGCCTACAGTCATTTGATGTTCTGTTATAATGTCACATCATTTTCTGTGATCCCACTACATTTTCTTTCCAGGAAATCACGCTTTGATACCGGCTGCTGTGGCGGTTGTAAGATGACATGTTGCCTTGCTTTCATTATGAAAATGGTATTACTTAGATGTGTCTTTTTGTAGACGGTGGCTCACCAGGGAGAAACGGTCTTTGATCCTCATAAGCACAGCTCACTCCATTTGCTTTGTGTTGTTTAGGCTAGGCTACTTTCCTGGCTCGTTGGTGTTCCCTGTTTTAGACAGAAGCTTCTGCCTTCCTTCATTCTCTCTTTATCCTTCATTCTCTCTTTATCCTTCATCCCTTTCTCGCTCTGTCTCTCTCTCTATCAATTAAATTATAGTTCACTCACTGCAAGGTTGCTTGCTGGCGCTCGCCCTCTGACATGCACACTGCCCTTTCTGGTCCTTTAATCATTGCTCTGTCACTCCAGGAAGCTGCAGTGTTGCCCTCTGGGAAAATGGGTCCCCTCCTCCCTGCTGTTTGGATGATGTGGCTCGGTCTGTAGGTTGATGCTTATGTGTAAGGAGTATCGATAATTGATCGTAAGCATGGGTTTTATTGTTTGTGAAGGAATGAATGGTGCACTTCCCACAGCTAGCCTAACTGTGCTGTATAGAAATGTGTGTGTGTGTGTAACTCGACACTAAAGCTGCCGCTGAACACCGCACCACGTAAAACAGTCAATTATTTATCTGGCTATACACGATTAGTCCCTCTCTGTTACGTCTGTACTGCTGCAGGTCTCCGGGGAATCCCACGTGTGTGTGAACAAACAAGATTGGTCAGATTTTAGAACCGTTAGGTTTCAGAGCTTGAAGGCTGTAGTGTAACCATCTCAAGTCGTTCAGTCTGTTACTTCAGTCTCTTGGGAAAAGGACATGGGTGTCTGCCTGTCTGCCTAGTGGGTTGCTGTCCTGTTTTTTTTTTTTTTTTTTTTCTCCCTATCACTTCATGGATCAATAAATTACAGAGTGCACAGCACACACACAGTTTCTCTGAAAGTGATTGAAAGGCTTGAAAACCAGTGACTGGTACACAGATCCGGATCAATGACCGGATCTGTGTATCACCTGTATTAGGCCTAGGCTAACCTATCAGGGAAAAATGTATATTTCTAAACCTGTCTGTTAGGTAGAGCCCTATAAAATATGCAATGTGGACGGGATCACGGAATCCAGACATTTCAACAATATTCCAAAATGTATTGAACTTATTAGTAGGAAATCAACGAAATGTATTGAAGTTATTAGAAAATGAATATGCCCAAGATTATCATAAGACATTAACAAAATGCATCAGTGAATCGTATTTTCCTGAAACTTTCTGGCGATGCAACGCAGGAATGCCCATGTCTGTGTGAGCGATTGTCTACCACTTTGTGTAACCTAGCCGTTAGCGATGACGCTAATAATGATAAGCATCTTCTGGTAGTTGGAAAGGCTTTCCCAAATACCTTCTAAATTAATTAAATGTTAACCACAAAGTAGCCTATGCCTACCTGGTATCATGATTATTTGCATAAATCCAGTGGCAATTTGTTAAGCAAACTGCTACATGTGTGCTACACTGCTAAGTGCTAACCAAACAAGTCTCTTGCTGGTGCTCATGTGAATTGAAGGGTATCTACACCTGAAAATGTATTACATTTTTTCCCCCCAGTCCTCAAACTTGGTCTCCTGATGTGGTTTAAGCATTTTTGGGACTTAAAACATCCAACTCTTGTTTTTCTTTGTGATTTATGAGAGCGAAAACCTGAAAAAAAAAAAAAAAAACTTTTTTTGTTTGTTTGTTAGGGCCCTAGTTATGGCATTGTTAGTTGGCTCCCCGTTTCAGCCTTGCGGCCAGAAGCCTAATGATTCATGCCTTGCAACTCTGGGCTCACTTCAATAGTTCATGAAATCATATGGTGCTGTCATGGCGACAGCTGGTGCTTAGTGTTACATGAGCTGCTTTCCCTTGACTTACTTTCTGCTCCTTCCTGGTAGTCTCTTATCAAATCAATTGCGTTCATAAAACCTACGGGACATTCAGTACTGTTGTGGAGGGAGAGAACTTGTAGGCCTATCTAACACAGACACGCATGTTTGTCAACGTTGCTGCTTTCTCTTTGCGAGACGCTTTTCCCCCTCGAGCAATAGGCATACTAACAGCTTCTAGTGGAGGCCCTCCTTTTATCTCTAATATTAACAGAGAGAGTTTTGTTGTGTTCACATAAATCCAACAGGTAGGCCTAGTTCATTATTGGCCCAATCTATATTGTAATGTAGCCTGTGAACAGCAGTCGCCTATCCTGTAGTTGTGTAGTTCCGTGGGGTGTACCGAGCTTGTACGTGAGCACTGTGTGTCAATCTGGCTGTGCATCAGGACCATATTAAAGATGCATCACGATGCACTCTGAAGTATTGATGACATACATGCCTGTCCTCGGGACAAGGCACAGCCTGCATCCTGTTACACACAGATATGATACTCTCAGTCAGAACAGAACCTCACAGCCGAGGAGAAGGGTTGGACTGGGACGGACTGACCTGATACTGGAGCGTACTGGCTGTAACTGGACTATACTGGTCTGTAGCGGTCTATACTGGACTACTTTACTGGAGTTATTGGACAGGGCTGCACTGAACTGAAGTACCGTCTGAATTGATGCTGCATGCGTGAACTTGTCATGGTGAGCTAGCCACCTGAAATGCACCCTACACACACACACGTATCCATGTGCACAGTACCGCACACACACAAAGATGATGGGGCTACACCACTACAAGCCCTACTTTATTCTCTGTTTCAGAGAGAACGGCATCACAAACCTGTAGACACCTTAAACAATGCGGCAGTCCCGGGAGGTGCACCTATGGGGCTATACTTTCAAATAGCTTAGTCGTAGCCTCCCGGATTCACACGGGAGTGGCCTATGAAACTGAAATTTGAACTCGCTGATACCAACCTAGAATCTGCATAGGTTGAAGGTTAAAGGTTGATTTAAATAAAACAATTAGCCTAGTCGGTGTCTGCACTACAGCACAGCATGCCAGTGACGGCAGCACACCGAGTCCTTCGTCTTAGCAGAGGAAAGTGTTCACAAACTCGTGGGCTCTGCCCTATTTAAGCTGTCTGTGTGGTGGTGAAAATGATTGGAGTCATCTCGTCTTTGCCAGTTTCAGGGTATTAGGGCCTAATAAAATCCACGAAGCAGAGAACGCGGACGGAATCACAGAATCCAGACATTAAAACGCATTTGAACAACATTAAGAAATGTATTGCACTTTTAGTAGGAAAACAACTAGATGTATTGAACTGATTAGAAAATGTTTTAATATGCCCGAGATTACCATAAGACATGAACAAAATGCATCAGCGATTCATATTTTCCTTCAACTCTGTAACGCAGGAAAGCCGCTGTCTGTGTGCGTGTTTGTCTATCACGGTGGAGCCATTAGCGATAATCAAATCAAACGGTATTTGTCACATGCGCCGAATACAACAGCTCGACCTTAGAGTGAGAAGCTTACTTACTAGCCCTTAACCAACAATGCTATAAGACATTAAGAAAAACGTGTTAGGTATTTTAAAAATACAAGTAACAATTAAACAGCAGCAGTAAAATAGCAATAGTGAGGCTATATACAGGGGTACCAGTGCAGAGTCAATTTGCGGGGGCACGGGTTAGTCGAGGTAAATGAGGTAATTGTACATATAGGTAGAGTTAAAATGACGATGCATAGATTTATAAATCGAGAGTAGCAGCATTGTAAAAGAGGGGTCTGGGTAGCCCTTTGATTAGCTGTTCAGGAGTCTTATGGCTTGGGGGTAGAAGCTGTTAAGAAGCCTTTTGGACCTAGACTTTGCGCTTCGGTGCCACTCGCCGTGCGGTAGCAGAGAGAACAGTCTATGACTAGTGGCTGGAGTCTGACAATTTTTAGGGCCTTCCTCTGACACCGCCTGGTATAGAGTTCCTGGATGGAAGTAAGCTTGGCCCAGTGATGTACTGGGTTTTACGCACTGCCCTCTGTAGTGCCTTGCGGTCAGAGGCCGAGCAGTTGCCATACCAGGCAGTGATGAAACCAGGATGCTCTCGGTGGTGCAGCTGTAGAACCTTTTGAGTATCTGAGGACCCATGCCAAATCTTTTCAGTCTCCTGAGGGGGAATAGGCTTTGTTGTGCCCTCTTCACGACTGTCATTGTGTGCTTGGACCATGTTAGTTTGGTGATGTGGACACTAAGGAACTTGAAGCTCTCAACCTGCTCCACTGCAGCCGTGTCGACGAGAGTGCTCCGTCTTCCTGTAGTCCACAATCATCTCCTTTGTCTTGATCACGTTGAGGGAGAGGTTGTCCTAGCACCACACGGCCAGGTCTCTGACCTCCCTAAAGGATGCTAATAATGTTAAGTCTTCTGATAGGTGGAAAAGCTTTCCCAAAAACATTCTCAATTAAATGTTAACTACAAAGTATGCCTACCTGATATCATGATTATTTGCGTCAATACATTGGCGATTTGTTTAGCAAACTGCAATTGCATGTGTGCTACAGAAACGCCCCAAACCAAATGGAGTCTCTTGGTGGTGCTCAGTTCAGCTTTTTTTTTTCTCCAGATCTTAAACTTGGTTTGGATGTTTTGAAAGAAAAAAAATCTGATGGTATAAAAAAAAAATACAAAAGTTGTTTTTGAGAGGGAAAACCTGAAAAAACAGAAACCTTGGAAAACGTAATTGAGCGGGAAAAAACACAACTAGGCAAAAAAAAACACACCAAAAAAAATATATAGATGTATTTTTATTGGGCCCTAGATTATAGACCGTGAAGGTCAGCCTGCTGTTAGGGTCTTTTTGTCTGTATTCTCTTCTTCAGATGAAAAGTACTTGTCTGTCTTGTTGGCCGTTGAAAACCAGAGGCCGGGTTAGGCAAATGATTCTTGTGGTGGTGCTGCCCTTGAGTTTTGTTGCGCTTGATTCGTAAGCAGACGTCATAGAATGGGTTGAAAGAACTTGCTATATGCATGTAGGCTAGGCTAGCATTCACTACAGACCTGTTCAGGTCACACTGGACTGGCTTCCGAGTTCGTTCATCACCGCGGCAACGCAGCATATAGGCTAGTCAAGTTGAGTGTCTATTATTTCGACTTGGGTGACTACATGGGGAGTGTAGCCTGTTGACGTACTCCCTCAAGGCTCCTCATCCATTCTGTAGAACGGTGTGTCATATGTAATGAAGAGTGAGTTTCTCTCGTTCCCTCTCCTCGCAGGATCCGTCGGTGACCCAAGTAACACAGAATGCTCCTCCAGGGTTGGAAGAGTACAACCCCTTCACAGATGCCAAGCCGGTGAGTACAGTGTAGTCATATCTGACGTGTGTGTGTGTGTGTATATAGGATACTGTAAAACCTCACATGCGACTCGTAATTAGCCTACTAAAATGTGTATGTGACTCATAAAGTTAATTTTAGCAAAATGGAAGAACGCTAGGGTCGCGTTACAGTAACGGAGCGCTGGGGTCGCGTTACAGTAACGGAGCGCTGGGGTCGTGTTACAGTAACGGAACGCTGGGGTTGCGTTACAGTAACGGAGCGCTGGGGTCGCGTTACAGTAACAGGTAGGCAATGGGAAAAATGTCTGAGAATGGAATTCTAAATACAAGTGTATTTAATTACTTTGCTAAATGAATGGATTCACATACAAGGCATAAAGCTTAAGTTGCAAATGATTACAAGGCATTATTCTAAGCATGATCAGAGAAGGAATGAGAGGGACGACCGTAACCGAAGGGTTACTGGATTGAATCCCCGAGCTGACAAGGTAAAAATCTGTTAACCCACTGTTCCCCGGTAGGCCGTCATTGTAAATAAGAATTTGTTCTTAACTGACCTGCCTAGTTAATAACGTTTTAAAAATTGCTCATGGGAGAGACGGGGATGTCACCACAGCAAGTCAGGAACACGTAATAGAAAGAACAATGAATCTAAGACCCTTTTTATATGCATCTGAGTTGTTTGGATTCAATCTGATTTGTTGACCAATAGCATTACTGTAAAGTTAACCTCCAATCAGATATCAGACCTACAGGCTGTAACCTCTGCTTCTCAGAGGTGAGACAATGGGGGTTGGTGAGATCAACACAGTGGAAAATCCTGCATACAGTTGATAAGTCACTTCGAGGGCTGCCCTACAACTGCACAGTGTGAGAGGAGAGGTGGCGGGTAGGTGTGAGAGACACCATTGTTGAGAGCAGTTTATGTACAGACTCAGTCAGCATAGCCTTGCTATTGAGAAAGGCCGCCATAGGCAGACCTGGCTCTCAAGAGAAGACGCGCTATATGCACACTGCCCACAAAATGAGGTGGAAACTGAGCTGCACTTCATAACCTCCTGCCAAATGTTTGACCATATTAGAGACACATATTTCCCTCAGATTATGTAGATCCACAAAGAATTTAAAAAACAAACCTGATTTTGATCAACTCCCATATGTACCGGGTGAAATACCAGTGTGCCATCACAGCAGCAAGATTTGTGACTTGTTTCCACAAGAAAAGGGCAACCAGTGAAGAACAAACAAATAAATATATGTAAATATAACCCATTTATGCTTATTAACTTTCCCATTTGTACTCTAACCATTTGTACATCGTTACAACACCGTGTGTATATAGACATAATATGACATTTGTAATGTCTTTATTCTTGTGGAACTTTTGTGAGTTCAATGTTTACTGTTCATTTTTAATGTTTATTTCTCTTTTGTATATTATCTACATCCCTTACTTTGGCAATGTGAACATATGTTTGCCATGCCGATAAAGCCCCTTGAATTGAATTGAGAGCAAAACAGAAGCACCGATAAGGACCGATGGTGACGTAGTTCCAGATGACAGGTGTTAATTATGTTTTTTCGTCCCTCCTCAAAAGCTTCTGTTCCGGAAGAACGGTTGGAGATGCTGATTCCGGACTGTGTCTGCTTTGCTGTTCACACCCTATTCCCCCTTCAGTACACTACATTGTCTTGACCCAAGCTACACTTGTTTGCTTGTACTACATAGGGAATAGGGTACGGTTTGAGACATAGCTACATTTTAACAATCTCACGCTGGCTATTTTTTTTGTCCCTCCCAGGTCCACCCTGGCCCAGCGCCTAAATTGCCGGCCCCCCCCACCACCACCACCAACACACAACCAGCCATCATGAAGCCTACTGAAGAACCTCCTGCATACTCGCAGTCACAGGTACCCCACACGTGCCTCACATCCTGTTCTACCCTTTCACTCCGTGCTATTCCACCCCTCTGAAGAAAGAGGGCTCAATGTAGCGTTGCATTTCCATAGGAACACCATGCACGCGCACACACACACACACACACACACACACACACCATGCTCTGGTGGGTTTGTCAGCAGGCTCTCCCCACAGAGCGTGGCGTGCTCTAATAAAAGCTGTTTGTGACAGCGTGGAGATGCTTCTGAGCCACAGAGACGCTTCATAAACATGAATGTGGGCTCTACGCCTCGGCTTTCTGAGGGACATGTGTAACTTCGTGTTTGCAGCTGAAAAGAGAGCGATAGAGAGACCTCAGCAGACAGGTAGCACAGGAAGACCATTCCTTATTCTACTTCCTCTTTTTCTACCTCTACTGACGCATATACATTCTTTTATGTTTTGACACACACACATTGATTATATCAGGATGCTGCGACCCAGATCAGATATACAGCTTAAGATGACGTCGTCACAAATCTGGGACCGGCGCCGTTGCTAACTACCAGCGCTGCTGAGAGCTAGCATTAGTTCCATTGTTGCAAAGAGATATGGGATATTAGAATCCCGTTGTCTCAACCGTTGTCATCTTCAACCTAGGCTGCAACTAGGAAGTTGGCAATAAGGCATGTGACCTACTATCCTGTCCCTTGCCCTATTGAAAAAATCTTCCTACCTTCTAACGATTGGGGCCTCCCGAGTGGCGGAGCGGTCTAAGGCACTGCAGGTCAGTGCTAGAGGCGTCACTGCAGACCCTGGTTCAATTCCAGGTTGTATCACAACTGGCCGTGATTGGGAGTCCCATAGGGCGGCGCACAATTGGCCAGGCCGTTGTGTAAATAAGAATTTGTTCTTAGCTGACTTGCCTAGTTAAATAAAAAAGTTGCATTGGGCAGCATTTTGTCAGTAGTGTGGCTCGTAACATCAAATACAGCCATTACTTCCTGCAGTTGTTGCAGTTGTTGCAATTGGGGCACACACACACACACACTAGTGAAGCCTGCACAGCGATCTGCCTTTAGTCGAATTAAAAGCGGAGTGTAAATTATTCTGAATCGCATGGAAAGAGAGGAGGTGGAGACGACTACTGGGACTGTGCTGTGTGCTGATACAGTAGTCTGCCGAACACACACACACACACATTACTAAAACAAAAAGTCAGCTGCCTCAATGTCAGTTTCAAGTTGACTTGAAGTTCAACGTTTTCGGTCAAATCCAACTTGTCAGCCATGTGGAGTGTGATCTAGCCTGGATAACATCTCTCTGTACTGTATATCGCTTGTTGGTTTAGTGTAATGTTAGTGTGTGTGTGTGTGTGTGTGTGTGTAGGAGCAGGCGTGGGCGGCTACAGAGCTGCTGAGGAGACAGGAAGAGCTGGAGAGGAAGGCCGCCGAGCTAGACCGCCGCGAGAGAGAGATGCAGTCGCTCAGCACATCAGGAGGTTGGCACCAACCTTCACACAACATTCAACCAATGGTCTTGCGTGCAAACTACCTAGAAGCTTTGTCAGGCCTAAACCTTCACGCAATGTTTGGCAGAATCATTCAAGCGTTGCTCCCTTTCTCTCTGGCTCAGGTAGGAAAAACAACTGGCCTCCTCTTCCTGAGAAGTTCCCCGTGGGCCCCTGTTTCTACCACGACATCACTGTGGACATCCCTGTGGAGTTCCAGAAGACTGTCAAGATCATGTACTACATCTGGATGTGTGAGTGACCTCTGCCCTCTTGTCAAGTCATCTGCTCCCCCCCCACCCGTCCCGCTCAGTGCTTGTGACGTCGGAAAACGGACACTAGTATGGTAAATGTAGAATTCTTTAGAATTGTTCTTTCAATATGCCTGAACCTCTGTCTGAGTTTTGTCGTCAGCTTCGGGAAAAAACTTATCTCCATTTATTTTTATATATATATATATATATATAGCCAGTCTGTTAAATATGAAAAGGTCATTGAGCGGGAATATAAAGGAAATGTATTAGACATGGGCCAATAGCACAGCTTGGAATTCCATCCCCACATGGTTAGGTCATGTGGTTGGTTATGTGACCAGGTCAGGTGACTGGTGGGGGGGTGGAGGCACTGGGGGAGTTCCAACCTGTCTTGACGCCGTGCCTTCCTACTCTCTTATCTCTCACTCGTCCTCGCTCTACCCTCTTTGTGGCTCTCACCCACCCCCTCACTCTCCTCTACCTACACGTTATGTATTCTCTCTCACCCAGAGTGTGAGTGTTAGATGCCTCAGTATGGTGCAGAGTCCTGCCGCTGTAGCTATATGCCAAAGTGTCTGTAGACTGCAGCGCACCAGACTCTCCACAATGCCCAGAGGCCTGCCGTTGTTATAGCCCCAAGGTAGAGTTCTGCTCAGTGTGTGAATTATTTAATTGACTGCGTACGCGCACCACCAGGCTCAGTGGTGTTCAATTATTGAGCAGCCATCTTTCCTTGTCCTCCTTTTCCTAACCTCCTGTTCTTCGCTAGCGTTACTGGGCAGGACCCTGACGTAGCCTATCAGGGCCTCCCTTTCAGATAGAGATGGAATGGGATGCGGCAAAGGACCTGTACCAAGCACTCTCTCTCTCCCTTTCACATAGAAATGTAACTTAGAGAGCTGATGCACATCTCTATTCTACACAACGGGCATTTCTATCTGCTCTGTTACATTTCTATCTGCTCTGTTACATTTCATCTGCTCTGTTACATTTCTATCTGCTCTGTTACATTTCCATCTGCTCTGTTACATTTCCATCTGCTCTGTTACATTTCCATCTGCTCTGTTACATTTCCATCTGCAACGTTTGAATTTAAACTGATCAGAGGTATTGTGTTTGTCGTTCCCCTCAAGTCCACACAGGGACGTTGTTCGCCAACATGTTTGGCTGTCTGGCCTGGTTCTGTGTGGATGCGACCAGGGGAGTGGACTTTGGTCTGGCCATGCTCTGGTTCATGATCTTCACCCCCTGCTCCTTCGTCTGCTGGTACAGACCCCTCTACGGAGCTTTCAGGTGGGTGTAGAAACGAGCGAGCGCGCGCACAGACAAACACACATGTACCCAAAATACCCACACGCGCACACACACTCCGATGTTGTTCATTAAACGGCAGTGTCTTCTTCTCTCCAGGAGTGACAGCTCGTTCCGTTTCTTTGTATTCTTCTTCGTGTACATCTGTCAGTTTGGCGTTCACGTGATGCAGTCCATCGGCATCTCCGGCTGGGGCGCCAGGTGAGGGCAGTCACTGTCGCAGACTTTAACAGGAAGTGACATGGCGACACGGTTCTCTGACATCACCCAGACTCTACGTTGTTCACCCTGTTTATGGCTAGAGATTCAGTACCTAGTATCCTCTCTCTGGTTGTCCTTCTTTCTCTCCAACAGCGGGTGGATCTCCGCTCTGACTGGCCTGAATAAGAGCATCCCTGTTGGCATCATCATGATCCTCATCGCTGCTCTTTTCACTGCCCTGGCTGCCATGTCGCTCATTATGTTCAAAAAGGTACCCCCCTACACACACACACACACACACACACACACACACACACACACACACACACACACACACACACACACAATCCGTCATCATAATCAATAAGGTGACTGTGACTCGGCTGTTCACCAGGTTTGTGGAGATTAGACTCATAGGCATCAGAACATCCCGCACGTTCTTTGAGATGAAGAAACACTTGGGGTATTCATAGACCTCATTTCAATAATCTCCTCTTCGTTGCTCTCCCTCTTTCCCTCTCCCCTCCTCTGTCCCTCCTCTCCCTCTTATCCCTCCAGGTCCATGGCATGTACCGCACCACAGGGGCCAGCTTTGAGAAGGCCCAGGCCGAGTTCGCCACGGGCGTCATGGCCAACAAGACGGTCCAGACCGCCGCTGCCACCGCCGCCTCCAACGCCGCCAGCGGAGCCTTCAAGCAACAGATCTGATTGGCCCTCGGAGCCCGCCCTATTTCTTCACTCCGTCCAATCCAGCCCCCCCCCCCCCCCCCCCTCCCGAGCTGAGCTCAAGCTTCCCTGCCCACCCAACCTAGCTCTACTCGCATGACTAGGATGAGACCATAGAGAGCGAGGTAGAGGGCTCGTCTCTGTATCTGTGGCGTTGTAGTCGTCTGTGACAGCATGGGGCAGCGCCATTGAGGCTACAACCCATTAAAAAAATAATACAGACCCAGTTGACTACTTTTTGATTTCTTTAACCCCCTTATGTCGATGTCCGCGCCCCCACGGAAATCTAATTAGCATTAACATAATAAGCATAATAAAATAATCCCTGTAAAAATGTGTCAGTTTAAGCTTGGGAGATGGTGTATTGGATACGTCTCAGTCCACCGCATGCGCCCATGCCACACTTCCGCATCTGCAGTGAAAGGTGATGGCGCTCGAGCGGCGTTTGTCCGACCAAGAGATGTCCTGAAAATGGTTCTGCTCACAAACTCGTCCGTAGCATCCGAAAGTTTTCTAGTCCAAACCAATCTATGTAAAGATGGGACTCTCACGAACACAATGGTGTTTTGCTCTACGACCCCCCCCCCCCCCCCCCCCCCCCCCACAAACCATCTTGGGCCTCGTCTAAGGTCGGTACAGCCGATCTGCCAACTTCTGTCTGTAGATTCCGAACAGTTTCCGAACAATACCCCTCTGTGGAAAAGCGGTACTATCATGATCACAAACATGTCGGTTGTTTTGCTCTAGGACACCCACAGGCCTCACAAGACTCGTCTTAAAGGTCCCCCGGTACAAGTTTAAAACATTTATGGAAGTATATATGGAGACTGTTTAGTGCCAAAAATAAGGGGTTTAATGCATGTAATAAACAACAACATATTTCTTGTTCTTTCTCATTTCTGATATAGGACAGACACAAACTTCCTTTAGATTTTTTGGGGGGGGCGACTGTTCCATATAGTGAATGATATTCAATCAGTTTGTATGGGCTAAGAGCACAAAGGCTCAAAATGTTGTAATAAAAAATATACTTCAAAGGGGTCTTCAAATGTCAAAATCAAATAGAAAAGTGATCCTTGGTATGACCTCTTAAAAGAATTCCATATAGCTTAGTAGAACCCCCCTCCCCTGGCTTAAAATGGCAGAAGCACTCAATGGCGCTGCCCATGCTAAAATGGGCTTTTGGCCAATAGAGGCCTCTATCATTCTCTCTGGATGAGACCTAGAAGGATGAGCCCAATTATGTCATAGTAGATGAAAGCAGGAAGTATACATGAGAGGCTTGTGTTTAAGTTCAGTTCCGTCCAGCTCCCAGTGCAGATCTACATCCTGTGGAATCTAGAGGTTTAGGACATCACCGTCTTATCCTTTTCGTCTCATCCACCAACCCCCGCCTCTCATCTTGCCCTGAGGGCTGTAACTCCGCTCACCCTAGTGGCTTTATTAAAACACTCCTGTCCTGTGTCTGTCTGACCCCACACCACTTAGTCATGTCACTATACAAGTGTTAGTGGCTTTATTAAAACACTCCTGTCCTGTGTCTGTCTGACCCCACACCACTTAGTCATGTCACTATACAAGTGTTTGCAAACTTTCCTTGAAGTGTGTGTGTGTGTGTGTGTGCATATGAATATTAGTATCTCTCTATATGTTAATGCCGAGGCCTATACATTGGGTACGTTCCACATCCAGTTTCTGTCACTCCCTCTGATGCAAGTCAATTCCCTTCACCAAGACTCAAATGGCTGTAGCTATCCATAAACGTACACGACTCATTTAGTCACTGGATTTAACCAAGTACCGTTAGAAATGTTTAACACTTAATGAAAACAAAACACTTGTTTTGAACCTTGCGCCAGTCAGGCGGATATGGCCACCAGTCAGTGGTCACCAGTCTGCCCTCTGGTGGTGAGACCTGGTAGTGTTGATGAGTGCTGCGCAGTCCAACGTTGTCACCTCGGGAATCGTCAAGACTGATTCATCTCAAGATCCGAGTGTAAACCCATCCGTGTTCTAAACAAGGAAGTGTCTCAGAAATCAGGTTCGGTGTCTTGGTTAGATTTTTTTTCCCCCTCTCACGTTGTCTTGTCTCACAGCCATGTCGTAGTAGCTTTTAAGTCTTGCCTTTTGATAACATCTTGTGTTCTCAATAACACTTATAATATAAACAAAGAAGCCAGATGACAGCGACCTAAATGTCATAGCCTCTATCCTTGTCCCTTGCTTTAGTGGTAACGTTGCCCTTCACGTAGACACCGCATCACACACGCACCCCCCAAAACCCGATGCTTTCAGACCTGCAAATGTATGCTAGCTGAGCTGTATGCTAACAACTGACTCCAGTGAGAGAGAGTTGGCTCATCTCTAGCCTAGGTTTTCTACCCGGGGATATATACAGTACCTCAGTCAGTGCTCTTTACGTGCATGACCGAGCTTGCTGATCTACAGGACACTGCTCTGGTCTACGCCTCTCTGTATTATAGAAGTCTATGGTTTGTGAGTGAACGAAACGGTCTTGTTTTGAAGTTAAAATGCTGTGCATTAAACTGAACCGGTCCAGTAATCCCTGTGTCTCCAAAAGCTCCAAGAACAGGCGAAATCTCCCAGTAATATCATTGGTCTATGCTGCATGGATGTGTCGACGCTGATAGCCTGAGTATTCATGTATTCATTGTATGATTGAGTGAAAGGAGCAACCCCCCCCCCAACAAGTGTTTTAGGCCTTCTGATCCGAGAGTGGCTTGTTTATCTTTTTGTTCCGTGCGTCATCCTCTTAGTTGTATGTTATTCATCATCATGTTGGTCGAGAAGGTCATGCATAAGCTCTAACTTCCTTGTTTTGAGTGTAAAACCGTGAACCTGCCTGTGACTTTCACCTTTTTGAGTGTGACATGAAGAGGAGGGGCGTGTGATGTAATACCATTTTGGTGTGGTGTGTGTGTGTCAGTCAAAGTGAAGTCTTAACAAGGATAACTGGCTGTTCAGTTGAATGCTATTGTGGGCAGGGCAGAGACATGCTGAGATCTTCCGTTCTGTTGCTGCTGGATACCTTTTGTGTTGTTCAGCTCCTTTTTTTAATATCTATATATAGATCTTCCTGTTTTCCTTTTAGACTGATAGTCATCTCTCTGAGGTTTGTTAGTGTCTTGAGTTTATGCCTGTGAAAGTGTGTGTGCCTGCGCGTGAGAGAATGTTTGTGTGCTGAGCTGCATTGTTGTTCTTCCTCTTTTGAAAATCTAAACGAATGGCACCTGAATGTTCCTGTTAATAATTTGCTGGCTTGAAAACAAATGGGGGGGGGGAAAAAATGCATCAACTGCTTAATGTGAGAGAGTCTGTCGGGGGAAGTAAGCGACGTGAACTGTGCATCTTGAGATGGACTGTGGCTTTAACTTGTACTTTTTGAATCAATGACACAAGTATGTGGTAGAAAACACTGAGAATGAATATGAAATTGGTCTTGCTCATTTCTGACTGGAATAAATTGAAGTTATTTAAAGAAAGTGAGCAGTCTTTATGATGTTTGTATATTTTGTAAAGTTTGACGACTGGTCGGCTGGTGCCCTGAATTTAATTTTACTGTACAGAAGCTCTGTCTCTCCTTCAAGTTGCATGTTGAGTAGTTTGTTTTTGTATATTGTATTAACGCTAAATAAAATCCTAAAGTCAACTCCACAGCCTCCTTTGTTCTGAATGGTGTTTGAAGCTGCACTACTAGTTGTAGACCAGAAGAGGTCAGTAGAAATCAAAGGAACTGGAGGAGAGTTCTGAACGTAGTTGATCAGCTTGTTGTGGCTCATAATCCCAGAGTTTTATGGACATCTTTTTTGATTGATTTTGAAATAAAATGTTTTGTCTTTAACAGATGACAGGTACAGACTTTGGGAAACAAACAACAGGATAGAGCGAGACTGGGACAGAGATTGACAAGTGCCTCAACTCCTCCACAGAGTTGATCGCAGACTGAACCAGTATCATCTGTATGTTAGCGACCTCTCTTAACACCCAGAAAGCTGAGTCAATCTCACTCACCAGCTCGGCAAGCGTTATAACAAAATACGTTAGTTGATCACCAGATATAGAGTTTCGCTAGGCAACTATCTTCTTAATGGATACCTGGAGAAAATAAATTTTCTCTTCAGTAAAATACATTTTAACCTGACCCTCCCCGAAACCCAAAATAATAATGAAATCACAGTGGATAGCAGAGAACCTACCGTTTTTACTCCTAGGAGAGACACTAGAGCCTTAGACATGCCGTTTTTACTCCTAGGAGAGACACTAGAGCCTTAGACATGCCGTTTTTACTCCTAGGAGAGACACTAGAGCCTTAGACATGCCGTTTTTACTCCTAGGAGAGACACTAGAGCCTTAGACATGCCGTTTTTACTCCTAGGAGAGACACTAGAGCCTTAGACATGCCGTTTTTAGAAACTGTTATTCCTTTTGTACGCATTAGAAGCCAAAGTAGCCAGAAGGTTGTGGATTTACAGACCACCACAGACGAGGGTAGAGGTGAAAAAAATATCCATTATCATATACTGAATTTAAATTCATTAGGCCCTAATCTATGGATTTCACATGACTGGGAATACAGACATGCATTGGTCGGTCACAGATACCTTTTTTAAAGAAGAAAGGTAGGGGTGTGGATCAGAGAACCAGTCGGTATCTGGCGTGTGACCATTTGCCTCGTGCAGCGCCGCACATTTCCTTCACATAGTTGATCCGGGCTGTTGATTGTGGCCTGTGGATTGTTGTCCCACTCCTCTTCAAAGTTGCTGGATATTGCAGAGAATTGGAACACACCGTTGTTCACGTCGATCCAGAGCATCCCAAACATGCTCAATGGGTGGCATGTCTGGTGAGGATGCAGGCCATGGAATTGTGTACAGATCCTTGCGACATGGGGCAGTGCGTTATCATGCTAAAACACGAGGTGATGGAGGCGGATGAATGGCACGACAATGGGCGTCAGGATCTCGTCACGGTATCTCTGTGCATTCAAATTGCCATCGATTTAAAATGCAATTGTGTTCATTGTACGTAGCTTATGCCTGCCCATACCATAATCCCACAGCCACCATGGGGCACGTTGTTCACAACATTGACATAAAAAAAACGCTCGCCCGCACAACGCAATAAACGTGGTCTGCGGTTGTGAGGCCGGTTCGACATACTGCCAAATTTTCTAAAATGACTTTGCAGGCAGCTTATGGTAGAGAAATTAATATTACATTCTCTTGCAACAGCTCTGGGGCACATCCCTGCAGTCAGCATGCCAACTGTACACATCTGTGGCATTGTGTTATGACAAAACTGAACATTTTAGACAGGCTTTTAATTATCCCCAGCACGAGGTGCACCTGTGTAATGATTACGCTGTTTAATCAGCTTCTTGATATGCCACACCTGTCAGGTGGATGGATTATCTTGGCAAAGGAGAAATGCTCACTAACAGGGATGTAAACAAATTTGTGCACAAAATTTGAGAGAAATAATATTGTTGTGTGTGTATGTAAAATTTCTCTACTCTTTTATTTCAGCTCATGAAAGTTGGGACCAACACTTTACATGTTGCGTTTATAACATACTTCACAATAGGTTTCTTAAATGGCTACAGCCTTGAAATAATAATTCATTTTTGTTTCTTCTTGGCTACCTGGCTTGCTCCTGACTGATTTAAAGTCAGTATGTTGTTTAATTGCCTATTAAAACGTCTAACATCAATTGATTGTGACAGAATCACACATTAGGCTACTTCCCAAGGAAAGTCAATGTTGTGTCTCCTATAGGAGGTTGCAGCGCAGCCTCTGAATATCATAGACATTTGCAGCTTGTTTTTAGCATAAAGCATTGTGCACTAAAGCCTTGTTATAGATCAAAACTCCTAAACTAACAAGGGGCCTATGACTGTATCCATTTTCTGTAACAAAAGCCACACTTCCCTCACATACCCCCTCAATTCGAGCTCTGATTTTTCACATAACGCACCAAGCTCTTCACTGACACAGATATTTCAGGAGTGCATGGAGACTAGAGTTGAGTAGCGGAACTGGGTTACAGAGATTTACCAAGATTTCCCGCCCAAGCCCACTCCCTTTTCCAGGAAAAAAACAACTGAGAAACCGGCAAATGACGATACATTATTTATATGAACAGCATGACATAAAACGGAACTGTTGAAATGACATGCACGTCTAAATCTGGCTCCTCTATGCCCTCCTCTCCGCTATCTGCATGATAAATCATCAATGATCAGGCTGGGGACAGACGGCGCACCTCAGTATGGTGCGCAGTTCACAATGCAGGTAGACCTATCATCTCGTCATGGTAACTGTTTTTCTAGTGACAGGTAGGTAGGTCTGTCTACATTTGCTGCAGCGTAGCCTGTGATACAGTCGTATAAGGACTGAATGCCAGTCTAATTTACATACTGTGTATCCATCTGACTTTTTTGGAAAGATTATTATTATATATTATTCTAAATTGTAGCTGCAGTTTTTTAAAACAGCTCAAATATCATCGCTTTAAATCTGTGCACTCTCTCGCAGCCCTACTTTCTCTCCACCAATTCCATCCAAATGGCATCCTACTACAGTAGGTAATCCTGTTAAAGTTTAATATATATATATATACAGTATATGTCCTAGACTACCTCTTTCAGGTAATACATTCAATGCCGTATTAGCCTTATATTTAGCTAATGTAGTACAAGAGAAGCAGTGTGTAATGCAGTGTAGCCTATATAACCCATCCCAGCAGTGCAAAAAACTCACGAATAGAGGTACATTTTCTTTTATATATATATATTTTAGGGGGTGGATCAGCTTTAATATTACAGATCGTAGCTTCCATCAATGTAATTGTCTGCATCATTTCCAATCCCCCATATATTTTGGGGGTAAATCTATATTTATTTACATACATACATACATAAAGTATGTGACCCTTTGGAATTACCTGGATTTCTGCATAAATTGGTCATCAAATTTGATCTGATCTTCATCTAAGTCACAACAATAGACAAACATAGTGTGCTTAAACTAATAACACACAAATTATTATATTTTTCTTGTCTATATTGAATATATCATTTAAACATTCACAGTGTAGGTTGGAAAAAGTATGTGAACCCCCAAGGCTAATGACTTCTCCAAAAGATAATTAGAGTCAGAAGTCAGCTAACCTGGAGTCCAATCAATGAGACGAGATT
This sequence comes from Oncorhynchus clarkii lewisi, assembly GCF_045791955.1. Lineage (NCBI taxonomy): Eukaryota > Metazoa > Chordata > Actinopteri > Salmoniformes > Salmonidae > Oncorhynchus > Oncorhynchus clarkii. Next base: position 6,709,618 of record NC_092175.1, read on the forward strand.
GCAGATGTTGGTTAGAGCTGCCCTGCCCTAGAAAAAACACTCACAAAATTTTAGTTTGCTGTTCACAAGAAGCATTGCCTGATGTGAAACCAAGCCTCGAACAAAAGAGATCTCAGGAGTCCTAAGATTAAGAATTGTTGACTTGCAGTAAAGCTGGAAAGGGTTACAAAAGTATCTCTAAAAGCCTTGATGTTCATCAGTCCACGGTAAGACAAATGGTCTATAAATGGAGAAAGTTCAGCACTGTTGCTACTCTGCCTAGGAGTGGCCATCCTGCAAAGGTGACTGCAAGAGCAGACGCATAACGCCTTGAAGGGGTCAGAGGTAAAAAAATATATACAAAAACGGTAGGCTGCACTCAACTCTTGATGGAGTTGAGGTACTTGGCAATGACAGCGATGAGAGAGAGAAACAAAGATGACCAGAGAGATCACATTGCCTCGTGCTAAACTGCATGCAAGGATTCCTGTTCCACCTCACAGTGATCACCTTGTGCTCCATTTCTAACCAGTGGACGAATAAAGGTAATCTGGAGCCCATTAGGATGTGTGTCCTCTCTGTCCGCTATACACACACACACTCAAACAGTCATGGCTCCTCTTTTACGGTTCTCGAGACCAGTTGTGCAAACACATCTTGTGTGGGAAGATAATCCGGGAAGAGAGTTTTATGTTCGTATGCCGTCTAACCTGTGCCTAGATACAGAAATGGTACTTTATGTTCCTTGGCGCCGCACGTGTGCGTTCTGGGACTCCTATCTCTGTCTGTGATTCTCTGAGTCTTAGAAGGCCTGATTTGACCTCCTAAACCACACCTACTGACCTACAGTACTGCGTCAGCAACACTCTGGCATCAGGGGTCACCTAGTGTTACACTTCTTTATGGCTTAATAAGGGAGCAGAGCTGCCGTCACAAAACACACACACACTAAATGTTGCTCAATCGCTTACAGCAGGTAACAGTTAAGTTTAGAAATGGGGGATCTATGATCAAAGTTGGTCCTCAGTTGAGTTGGTCATTTTGCCATTATCATGCACTTTGGAACTCAAATGTTCAGAGCCAAGCCTGCAGAACCAATCAGACTTTAATATCCGATCGTAATGAACTGGACTGAATGTTGCTCTGAATTGCTCCGAGTCGTTGATGGGTCTCAACAGTATCATAATGTGGTTATAAATGCTAAGTACAGGAGTTCCATTGATAACCGCCTTCATGTTATCTACAGTTCTCTATTGGACACGCATGGAGGAGGGAGGTGTGATACAGAAGAGAAGAAGGACTTTATATGAGGCTGTATCTGGTTTCGGTGAAAGCCTGTAGATTTCCTGTATAGGCCTGAGCTGCAGAGTATTCAACAAACAAGGTGGTGAATATATGTCTGTAAAATGTGTTTGTGCGCAGTATATTTTTTCATGAATAGTGAGGCAGTGTTGTTGGATTTAAATCAACTATCTTTTTCCTTCTGAAGTGGAGGACGTGAAGACTTGTAAAGGTATGGAGAGATCTCAGTATATTCTAGTCGAAAACGAGACACAACAACACTCCTGTTTTAAAACCATTAGGGCTGGGTGGTAAAAAGGAATAGATGTGTGTATCTATTTTGCTTGAGAACAATTACATGCAAAGGGGTCTGGTGAATAAATGGTGGAATTGTCTAAATATAAATGTTTTCTCGTTTTATCGCAGGTAAAATGTCCAGAGTAAAGAGTAAGTCACACCATGCTAGAATTCATTCTGAGCTGTTCGTACACATTTCCTTGACAAAAAAATACTAAACCAAGTATGTGAAGGGTAATGAGTTTGAGGTTGAATTTCTCATTTGTGTGTAAAAATGTCATTGGATGAAATGTGCTTGTTAAGATCAGGAGTTGATGCTGCGCTCTCCACAGTGACCTCTCCCTCCAAAACATTTACTTTCAATTCCCATAGTAGCATTCACGTTCTGCTATCCTATATTTATAATTTCTGTCAGATAAATATGTCTGCCTGGGATAGTTTGTTGTATTTTAGAGGTTAATATTGTCTCTGTCATTTTATGCCATGAATGTACTGATAGTATTTGTGTACCTGACAAAGATGATGACATTAAGCCAGAAATGTTTTCTCTCGCACTGAACAGATGACTTTCAACTTACCACCGCTGAAGACAGCGAGAGGGTTGGTCCTGGTCATGATGTCACCCTCCACTGTCACCTCTCCCCCAAAACCAGTGCGGTTGTCATGACGATCAGGTGGTTTAAGGGGACAGAGTGCATTTACCTGTATAAGAATGGCCAGGTGACAGAGAGCGTTGGCTACGAGGGCAGAGTCAGTCTGATCACGCCGGAGCTGGAGGGAGGCAACGTGTCCCTGAGGCTGAGAGACTTCAGGAGGTCAGACGTAGGAAGGTACAGATGTCAGGTTGTCCATGGAGAACAGAAGGAGGAGGCTGCAGTGGGTTTGGAGGTTGCTAGTGGTAAGGGCTCTGTAAATACAGTACATGTTAATATACACCTAAGCAACAATAACAACCAGTCTGTTTCCCTGTACAGCACACGGCTACTTCCTCATGTAGTTAGGAGTTTGTAGTAGGAGTTAGAGATTGGACTAGATGGATTCTGACTGTCAACTAGCAGTAATGCATATGACAATCACTCTGAGCTTTGAGCTTGATGTCCTAACCCTAAAGCGTTTGAACCATTCCAGCGTAACTGGTCACGTCCCTTGATTCTGATTAGTAATGAATGTGATGAACACTCGTAACCCATTTGCATATCACATCATCCTGGAATTTGATTGGATAATCAATGATTTGAAGGTACTGTAATAACTAATACGTTCAATTTTTTTCATTATCATTACTCATGGCTCTCCATCTTGGACAATGAAGGATCACGATTGGACTTTGGTGAGTGATTACTCATTTGGCTGCTTTGTTTATTGACAACCAATAAGACTAAACCGATAGCAGACCAGAGTGTTTCAATCTGATACCATACAGAACTAGTGGCCTTGTAAACAGCAGTGAGTGCATGAATTCTTCAAGGCTCCTGAGTACTCTACACTTATCAGCACTCTTCCCAAATGTTCCGTTTATGATACATATCTCGATAAATTGTCCTGCATTTACATAGCCCCGCCTCCTCCAACACAATCTCTGCCTTAGAACTCAGCGGTAAACACTTCAAGATGAATAGAGAATCAGCATGGATTTAGCTTGATGTCCGAGTATGAAGCATTTCAGTAACACTGACTGCTTACCGTCGCAGGGCTTACGTCCCTTTCCCTTGATGCAAATTAGTAGTGAATTTGATGAACAGTCATTCCAATTTGATGCATGGTGTTTGATCGAATGATGTAATACATCAGAAATGGGATTTAACGAGTGTAACAATGATAACTAATAGCCTGCATTCTGTTTTACATGATCATGATTCGTGGATCTCCATCTTGGATAACGGAACGATTAGCTAGGTTATATGGTGAGTAACAACATATATATATGTCTGTTCTGATTATTGATAACCAATAATACAAGACAAAGAACAGACCAGTGTTGCAGTATGATGCCATAGAGAAGTAGAGGCTTTGTGAAACATTCAGTCATTCTGAGACTGCTCACATCCCTTTCCCTTGATGTACAACATTAATAAACGTGATGGACAAATTCCAATATGATGCAGGAGCGGCTTTGGGACAGGTCTCTGAAGTGGCCCAGCCAGAGCCCGGACTTGAACCCGATTCAACATCTCTGCAGGGACCTGAAAATAGCTGTGCCACGACGCTCCCCATCCAACCTGACAGAGCTTGAGAGGATCTGCAGAGAAGAAGGGGAGAAACTCCCCAAATACAGGTGTGCCAAGCTTGTAGCATCATACCTAAGAAGACTCGAGGCTGTAATCGCTGCCAAAAGGTGCTTCAACAAAGTACTGAGTAAAGGGTCTGAATGCTTATGTAAATATGATCTTTCTGTTTTTTATTTTAATACATTTGCTAAAAATTCAAGCAACCTGTTTTTGCTTTGTCGTTATGGGTTATTGTGTGTAGGTTGAATACATTTTAGAATAAGGCTGTAATGTAACAGCATTTTTAAAAAGTCAAGGGGTCTGAGTACTTTCTGAATGGACTGTAACCCAGCGAGTCAGAGAGGAAGAGGGACTACTGGAGGACACTACCAGAGAGGTGGAGAAGAGTAAGAGACAAGTGGATGCACTGGGAAAGGACCTGCAGGACTCGAACAGCCAAGTAGAGTCCAACTGCAGCGTCATTCCCCCCTAAAACAAAAAAAAGCACAAGAAAGAGGATTTCTGACAACCACCATCTCAGATTGTTCTAAAAATCCTTTCTGTAGTTAGAAACAGATGAGATGAGCATTTCTGAAAAATCATTTTGTTGAAACATAGTTTGATCTCTGACCCCCAATTGGCCATTTTTATTTAAAGCGTTCATATAACCTTCAATAAATATTGTACCTAACCTACCGATTTGGACAATAATTATTCCTAACAATGAGCAAGACATGAGGAATCCGATACTGATGATCAAAAGCCACTCACAGACCCCCCCCCCCCCCCCCCCCCCCCCCCCACACACCTCATGCCAATCCCACCCCAACAACCAGTATACAGTATCCCACACCTTCCTTCTGTTCCTACCAGTGGAGCACTCCAAAGGGGACGATAGAGGGGTGCTGGAGAGAATGGAGGAGCTGTTTGGGGAGGGTTGTTGGGAAAGCACTGTGATTCTATTCACCCATGATGATGACCTGAAAGAGCAGAGCATTGAGGAGTTTCTCCAAGCAGGGAGTCAGGGACATCCAGCAGCTTGTATAGAAGTGTGGGATCAGGTACCATGTCCTCAACATTAAGGACATGGCCCTTGGCACTCAGGTCCCAGAGCTGCTGGAGCAGGTATCATGTCCTCAACATTAAGGACAGGGCCCTTGGCACTCAGGTCCCAGAGCTGCTGGAGCAGGTACCATGTCCTCAACATTAAGGACAGGGCCCTCGGCACTCAGGTCTCAGAGCTGCTGGAGCAGGTATCATGTCCTCAACATTAAGGACAGGGCCCTTGGCACTCAGGTCCCAGAGCTGCTGGAGCAGGTATCATGTCCTCAACATTAAGGACAGGGCCCTTGGCACTCAGGTCCCAGAGCTGCTGGAGCAGGTATCATGTCCTCAACATTAAGGACAGGGCCCTTGGCACTCAGGTCTCAGAGCTGCTGGAGCAGGTACCATGTCCTCAACATTAAGGACAGGGCCCTCGGCACTCAGGTCTCAGAGCTGCTGGAGCAGGTATCATGTCCTCAACATTAAGGACATGGCCCTTGGCACTCAGGTCCCAGAGCTGCTGGAGCAGGTATCATGTCCTCAACATTAAGGACAGGGCCCTTGGCACTCAGGTCCCAGAGCTGCTGGAGCAGGTACCATGTCCTCAACATTAAGGACATGGCCCTTGGCACTCAGGTCCCAGAGCTGCTGGAGCAGGTATCATGTCCTCAACATTAAGGACAGGGCCCTTGGCACTCAGGTCCCAGAGCTGCTGGAGCAGGTACCATGTCCTCAACATTAAGGACAGGGCCCTCGGCACTCAGGTCTCAGAGCTGCTGGAGCAGGTATCATGTCCTCAACATTAAGGACAGGGCCCTCGGCACTCAGGTCTCAGAGCTGCTGGAGCAGGTACCATGTCCTCAACATTAAGGACAGGGCCCTCGGCACTCAGGTCTCAGAGCTGCTGGAGCAGGTACCATGTCCTCAACATTAAGGACAGGGCCCTTGGCACTCAGGTCCCAGAGCTGCTGGAGCAGGTATCATGTCCTCAACATTAAGGACATGGCCCTTGGCACTCAGGTCCCAGAGCTGCTGAAGCAGGTATCATGTCCTCAACATTAAGGACAGGGCCCTCGGCACTCAGGTCCCAGAGCTGCTGAAGCAGGTATCATGTCCTCAACATTAAGGACAGGGCCCTTGGCACTCAGGTCTCAGAGCTGCTGGAGCAGGTACCATGTCCTCAACATTAAGGACAGGGCCCTCGGCACTCAGGTCCCAGAGCTGCTGGAGCAGGTATCATGTCCTCAACATTAAGGACAGGGCCCTTGGCACTCAGGTCCCAGAGCTGCTGGAGCAGGTATCATGTCCTCAACATTAAGGACAGGGCCCTCGGCACTCAGGTCTCAGAGCTGCTGGAGCAGGTACCATGTCCTCAACATTAAGGACATGGCCCTTGGCACTCAGGTCCCAGAGCTGCTGAAGCAGGTATCATGTCCTCAACATTAAGGACAGGGCCCTTGGCACTCAGGTCCCAGAGCTGCTGGAGCAGGTATCATGTCCTCAACATTAAGGACAGGGCCCTCGGCACTCAGGTCCCAGAGCTGCTGGAGCAGGTAGAGGAGACAGTGGTGGGAAACAGAGAAAGATTCTACAGAAGTTGAAACCTACCAGGAGGCAGAGGCCCAGGTAAGAGACATGGAGGGAAAGATCCAGAGGGGGAGAGGAGAAGAAATAGAAGGAGCAGAGAGAGACAACAGAGAGAGTTTTGAGAGAGATGCGTGACTCTCTTAAGTAGATAGAGGGAGTGATCCAGGAGCTTGAGGGAGGTATCAGAACACACGGCGAAGTAACCACTCTACTGGAGAGACAGGTGAAAGAAGAGAGGAATGAGGAGAAGAAAAGAGAGCTGGAGAAAGAGCTAGAGTCTGATAGGTGGGAGGGAATGGAGAAATCTGGAGAGATTGAGAGAGAGAGAGAATGAGAGGAGGGAGGAGAGACACAGGCAGGAGATTGAGCATATGAAGGAGAGGCCAGAGTTGAAGCAGTGAGAAGCCTGGTGAAGATAGTTTGACCTGAGTTACAGAGGAACGTCATGATCTCACAGACAAAGATGCTGAGGGAGTTGAGCAGCCAGACGGAGGAGGAGAATCGAGAGATGAAGGAGAAAGATGGATAAAGACATAGTGAGGGAGAGACAGAGATGACTTTAACGTTTTGGAGGTCTACTTGCCAAGAAGCACACAGACACCTGGGAGATGGAGGGGGAGGTAAGAGGCAGACGAGAGGAAGGAGAGGGGGAGACAGAACAAATGATAGAGCGAATGAGACTACTCTTTCATTGAGGGGTTAGAGAGGAGAAAAGGTAGAGAGAATATCACACTGGATTTATCCCACAATGTAGCAGCAAAGTGGGAGCTTATGTGACCACACCCACTGGGGACAAGACGTCAATTCAACGTCTATTCCATGCCGGTTCAACGTCATTCCGTTGGACGGACGTGGAAACAGCGTTGATTCAAGCTGTGTGTGGTAAGTAGGCAGTTACTCCGTTTTCTTCCCTTCTATTTTCTTACCTTCATCCCAGAGAGATGAAAGGAACTGAGACCGACTGAGTGATCTTAGTGGGGATTTCTTTAGAAGAGGTCTACATAACAAGTCTGAGAAGTAGCTCACATTTAGGGGGAAAGGTAGCAGGAGTAGAAGGAAGAGAGGGAGGGGAGGGTAACAGGAGGAAGGGTAGGATGTAAAAGACAACTCCTTTGTTAAAAGGTTAAAGGAGAGACCATTTAGAAAGAATCACGATGTATTTATCCCACAATGTTCATTGTAGATGTCTTACTGACCAAAGAGTCCTTCCATTGTTTCCAGTTAGTATCTTTTCAGTAAAGGATTCTTAAGTCATGCATGTTTATGCATGTTTATTGCATGTTTATTGTTTGTTATGTGGATCCATTTGTAGTAAGAGATGTGAATTAAACGGTTGTCTTCGTCTTTTGTTCATTCAAATGATAGGTCCAGTGCCATTTCCTGTCCCACCCAGTTGATTTGAATGATTTTCCTGCTGTTATTTATCCAGACGGCCAGAAGATGGCAGTGTTTATTCATCTGAACTGATTTAAACAAACTCAACATTGAACAAATCCTCTTAGAGATTTGTGTGTGTGTGTGTGTGTGTGTGTGTCTGTGCGTGCGTGTGTGTGTGAACACGATGAGCGACATGGCAGCCAACAGGGATGCTCTTATTCAGACCACACACACACACAGCTCCTCTTTCACTGTTCTCCTATCAAGACCAGTAGGGCAAACACATGATGTGTGGGAAGAGAGTTTGTTTGTGTGTGTCATTTTGTTATTCTTATCGGTCTGTGATTCTCCAGGTCTTAGAAGGCCGTTTCTAAAGCTCCTATTCTAATCCCCACCTACTGACCGACAGTACTGAGTCAGCAACACTCTGGGGTCAGGGGTCACCTTGTGTTACACTCATTATGGCTTAATAAGGAAGCAGAGCTGCCTTCATAACTCTGTTATCAGGTTACCTCCCCCACACAAAATGAAATAAGTATCGACTCTCTCTTTCTCTTCGTCTCAGTCAATAGAGGGGTAAAACCAGGCTAAACTGACTTGCTGACAGTAGACGAGGGGCTTGGAGTCTCATACTGCAGCCCTCTGGAGGAAGAGGGAAATTTGTCAAGTGACATGGAAACGCTGTCCAATCTGGAAGTCATCAACTGCTCTGTGTGTGTGTGTGTGTGTGTGTGTGTTTGCGCGCTGCGTGCGTGCATGGGTGGGGGGGGTGACTCACGCACATACACACTGGCGGTCTGGAGTGTGGTGAGGGGTAGGTTATAGCTGGCGATAGTGAGTGAACACCACTTATTTCCCTCCGTCCCTTCCCTCCCTCCCTCCCTCCCTCCCTCCCCCCTCCCCCCCTCCCTCCCTCCCCCTCCCTCCCCCCTCCCTCCCTCCCTCCCCCCCCCCCCCCTCCCCCCCTCCCTCCCTCCCCCCCTCCCTCCCCCCCTCCCTCCCCCCCCCTCCCCCTCCCTCCCTCCCTCCCTCCCTCCCTCCCTCCCCCCCCCCTCCCTCCCTCCCTCCCCCCCCTCCCTCCCTCCCTCCCTCCCTCCCTCCCTCCCCTACCCATCCTTCCACACATCACATTACAGAGAGATGAACCCAGGACATATTTTCTTTCTCTTTCTGTTTTTATTGGTTTGGCAGAGACGGACCGAGGTGCTGGGAAAGTGGGATGACCATTCAACAACACACGTTCTCTCCAGCGCTGTGGCTGGTGTTGCCGGAATAACAGTCCTCCCTTGGTGTCGCAGGAATAAGAGTCCTCCCTGAAACAAGACACTCATATGAATACTTGTGTGTTGTTGTCCAAGTCTTTGTCCAAGGATTATAGGGAGTCGGCTGAGGAGGACCTCAACGAGACCAGGCTAGGATCATCAGAGATGGGGGGGGGTCCAACGAGACCAGGATCATCAGAGATCCAACGAGACCAGGATCATCAGAGGGGGGGGGGGGGTCCAGGCAAAATCATCTCAATATTTAAAAAAGGAACCAAGCACAGTCTCTCACACACAATAACAAACACACACACACACACAAACACACCACAGCTCTCTCTTAGCAGGCTCATGCAGTCCGTGTGAACCATGGCTGGTGTAGGTGTCGCATCAATACATTTCAAGGGTCCAAGAAGACATACATTGGTCATTTCAATTGACAGTACATTCTGTATGCTTTAAGGACATCACGATTCCATGCTAAACTAAGGCCATGTCTGAGAGTAGTTTACTGGACTGAGTAGTGGTTCCCTTGTAAATTTACTCACACCTGGCTTAAGTTGGCGCTGGCAGAAGTTCCCTCTAACCGCTGGTCCAGGGTCAGATGTTATTTGATCCTCCCCATTAGGTTCAGGTTATGATTTGGGGTTGGGAAATCTGATCCTAGATCTGTAGCCAGGGGCAACTTCTATCTGGGATTTTACGTTATTACAGTTGACTAGCACCAGGTAGGCAGATCTTCAGGTCGTGACATCATCACACCAGGATTCAAGGCGAGAGTGACATCATTTAACACACAGCCTGAACAGAGCTGAGAGGACCACCATTCTCAGATCATCATCATCATCATCACTATGTACAGTATATGCACACTTATTTACAATACAAACTTACTGGTGTCAGGGTAGCTGGTACTGGCACACATTACAAATAATAACACACAGAACACAGACAGACAGCACCTCTGGTGGCGGAGAGAGGAAATACACTGAAACACACGTTTGTGAAAAGCTTGGCACTGTAGATTTCTCCCACATCAACAATAACAACAATACAGGGTCAAAGGTCAGAGAGTCAGTCTTAGTGGTAAACAATATGGGGGGGGGGGGGGGGGGGGGGGGGCTCCGTTTGATTGACAGCTGGGCCCCAGAGTGGAGACGAGGGGGATAGGACGTGACAATCCTCCTCGTCAGCCTCAGAGCAGGCAGATAAGGCTCTTGCCCTCCTCAATCTCCTCCTGCACCTTGTCTGAGGACGTGGCGATCTCGGCCTGGGCGGAGAACACAGCACAGACGAAGGTGAGCACGGTGCCCCCCATGGCTGTGTAGAAGGCCCAGCCCATGGTGCACAGCCCCGACCGGTAGGGAGCCGCGTCCTGACCACAGTACAGCTGCACCTTGTCTGAACCCCAGCCTGCAGGGTATAGCATCAGACCCAGGATCAAAAACAGACCTGGACCAGAGAGAGGGGAGAGAGAGCCAGCGTTAGTTCATCAGTAACAATATAAAGCATTAAATAGACTTAGAACCAGCAAACATATGTGTGTGACTGATTGAATGTGTGTTTTAAATGTAGCTGCAGAGAAGTGTGGGATGACAACAGCACATTCTCTAAAGTCCATCCACAGAACAGCTAACAGCTACATTCCCTGGTATCAAAACACTTCCTGTTTCAATAACACGTTAGCATTCTGACTTCCCGTTGGTCAAACATACTATACGGGGCTAAAATGATTTCCTTCACCATCCCTTTCAGATGGGACTCCTACTCCATTCCATTCTAACAGTACACCTGGCCAGTGTCAACTCTCATTGCAACAAAAAGGCCTGATGCCCATCTTTCCTCAAACATGCTCCCCGCATCGCTGAGGTTACAGCACAAGGTTACAGGAACAACAGGAAAAGGGGTTTCCTCCTGCCAAGTCACTGAAGTGACCGACCGACTAACCCTGTCTCAGATTCCTGTATCTCTCGCTGCTGGAGGATGGAGCCACTTCCTGTGGGGGCGGGACCTACTTCTAACACCACACCGATTCGGTTACAACACCCCTGCACTGTATAATGTTCCACTTTTAACAGAACACGGATTCTGTTACAACACCCCTGTACAACACCAGAACTTAGAGGAAAGCCTAATCGAAGCTTGGTCTGAAGTAGCAGTTGAAACGTTTGCCCAAATCCCACAAAAAACAGCGCAGGCCCCTGTAGTGTCTTGTGTTCAATATCTCTGTATCCCTGCACAGACCATCTCCATACTCCAGAATGACGTTATAGGAAAAGGCAGTGATCCTCCTACTGGTTCCCCAGCTTTGACACACACCAGGAGACGTTCCGTCACGCTGTTGGCAGCTGGGTCTGGAACTACAATATATCAGAAGTCTACTACTAGAAGTCTACTACTGGCAGTCTACTACTAGAAGTCTACTGCTAGATGTCTACTACTGGAAGTCTACTACTAGAAGTCTACTACTGGAAGTCTACTACTAGAAGTCTACTACTAGATGTCTACTACTGGAAGTCTACTACTGGAAGTCTACTACTGGAAGTCTACTACCGGAAGTCTACTACTGGAAGTCTACTACTAGAAGTCTACTACTAGAAGTCTACTACTAGAAGTCTACTACTGGCAGTCTACTACTAGAAGTCTACTGCTAGATGTCTACTACTAGAAGTCTACTACTGTAAGTCTACTACTGGCAGTCTACTACTGGCAGTCTACTACTAGAAGTCTACTGCTAGATGTCTACTACTGGAATTCTACTACTAGAAGTCTACTACTAGAAGTCTACTACTGGAATTCTACTACTAGAAGTCTACTACTAGAAGTCTACTACTGGAATTCTACTACTAGAAGTCTACTGCTAGATGTCTACTACTGGAATTCTACTACTAGAAGTCTACTACTAGATGTCTACTACTGGGAGTCTACTACTAGAAGTCTACTACTAGATGTCTACTACTGGAAGTCTACTACTGGAAGTCTACTACTAGAAGTCTACTACTAGATGTCTACTACTGGGAGTCTACTACTAGAAGTCTACTACTCGATGTCTACTACTGGAAGTCTACTACTGGAAGTCTACTACTAGAAGTCTACTACTAGAAGTATACTACTAGAAGTCTACTACTAGAAGTCTACTAATATAAGTCTACTACTGGAAGCTCTGTTAATAGAACTGCAATAGTAATGCTGGATGTCCACTCGAGTCTAGATTGGGAACAATGTAACTACGATATGTCTACAGGCACATATCACTACCGTAAGGCCACTAGTTCAGAGATTTCATGACTTGTCCTGCATGCCTCTCCTGCTCCTCTCCCCTCCCTACCGTGGGAGCGGATCACTCAGGCAGCCTGAGGGTCTGCAGCCGTCTGCATCTCAGTAGGAAACAGTTAGAATAATAGGTTTAAAATGAAAGGCTAGAGAGAGAGATCGACGGAGAGAGAAGGGTATGGAGAGAGAAGGGTATGGAGAGAGAGAGCGATGGAGAGAGAAGGGTATGGAGAGAGAGAGCGATGGAGAGAGAAGGGTATGGAGAGAGAGCGATGGAGAGAGAAGGGTATGGAGAGAGAGAGGGTATGGAGAGAGAAGGGTATGGAGAGAGAAGGGTATGGAGAGGGAAGGGTATGGAGAGAGAAGGGTATGGAGAGGGAAGGGTATGGAGAGAGAAGGGTATGGAGAGGGAAGGGTATGGAGAGAGAAGGGTATGGAGAGAGAAGGGTATGGAGAGGGAAGGGTATGGAGAGGGAAGGGTATGGAGAGAGAAGGGTATGGAGAGAGAAGGGTATGGAGAGAGAAGGGTATGGAGAGGGAAGGGTATGGAGAGAGAAGGGTATGGAGAAAGAAGGGTATGGAGAGGGAAGGGTATGGAGAGAGAAGGGTATGGAGAGAGAAGGGTATGGAGAGAGAAGGGTATGGAGAGGGAAGGGTATGGAGAGGGAAGGGTATGGAGAGAGAAGGGTATGGAGAGGGAAGGGTATGGAGAGAGAAGGGTATGGAGAGGGAAGGGTATGGAGAGAGAAGGGTATGGAGAGAGAAGGGTATGGAGAGGGAAGGGTATGGAGAGAGAAGGGTATGGAGAGGGAAGGGTATGGAGAGGGAAGGGTATGGAGAGGGAAGGGTATGGAGAGAGAAGGGTATGGAGAGGGAAGGGTATGGAGAGAGAAGGGTATGGAGAGAGAAGGGTATGGAGAGAGAGAGCGATGGAGAGAGAAGGGTATGGAGAGAGAGAGCGATGGAGAGAGAAAGGTATGGAGAGAGAGAGCGATGGAGAGAGAAGGGTATGGAGAGAGAAGGGTATGGAGAGGGAAGGGTATGGAGAGAGAAGGGTATGGAGAGGGAAGGGTATGGAGAGAGAAGGGTATGGAGAGGGAAGGGTATGGAGAGAGAAGGGTATGGAGAGAGAAGGGTATGGAGAGGGAAGGGTATGGAGAGGGAAGGGTATGGAGAGAGAAGGGTATGGAGAGAGAAGGGTATGGAGAGGGAAGGGTATGGAGAGAGAAGGGTATGGAGAGAAGGGTATGGAGAGAGAGAAGGGTATGGAGAGAGAAGGGTATGGAGAGAGAGAAGGGTATGGAGAGAGAAGGGTATGGAGAGGGTATGGAGAGGGAAGGGTATGGAGAGAGAAGGGTATGGAGAGAGAAGGGTATGGAGAGAGAAGGGTATGGAGAGAGAAGGGTATGGAGAGAGAAGGGTATGGAGAGAGAAGGGTATGGAGAGGAGAAGGGTATGGAGAGGGAAGGGTATGGAGAGGGAAGGGTATGGAGAGAGAAGGGTATGGAGAGAGAAGGGTATGGAGAGAGAAGGGTATGGAGAGAGGAAGGGTATGGAGAGGGAAGGGTATGGAGAGGGAAGGGTATGGAGAGGGAAGGGTATGGAGAGAGAAGGGTATGGAGAGGGAAGGGTATGGAGAGAGAAGGGTATGGAGAGAGAAGGGTATGGAGAGAGAAGGGTATGGAGAGGGAAGGGTATGGAGAGAGAAGGGTATGGAGAGGGAAGGGTATGGAGAGAGAAGGGTATGGAGAGAGAAGGGTATGGAGAGAGATAAAAAAGAGAGAGGGGCCATAAATGGCCTCTTAGGTCTCCTGCACCTCTATATCAGTCCAGCACTCTAAGCCTCCTTCCCTCCCTCTGTCTGCCCCAGTCACTCGCTTCGCCAGGAGATGGGGAAAAAAAGTGCAATGCCGACACCAGCTTTCCTCTCTCTCTCTTTCTCCATCTCTCTCAGAGCAGACCGAAATCCTATTAAATGCGGAAATGAAAAGTAGGTCATAAATTGCTTCCACATGTTGTTGCGTTGCCTTGACAGCCAGAGCAGCTCTGGTGACGGACTGGAGGTATGGTTTCAATTCTACTACCCCCTTCCCCCACACTACCCCCGTACCCCCTTAACCCCACACTACCCCCCTAATCCCTACCCCCACTTCTCCCAAACAACCCCCCTACCTCCACACTACCCCCTACACCCACACTACCCCCACACCCCTGCATCCTTTTTCACCCCTCTCTGTGTCAAACCCCCTCCCCCTTCGCCCTCTGTCTCAACCAGTGTTTCCTAACTCCAGACCTTGAATAGCCCCAGCAGCACATTTTGTTGTTGTAGTCCTGGACAAGAACACCGGAGTCAACTTGTCAACTAATCATCAAGGCCTCAATGAGTTGAATCAGGGGAGTCTGTCCAGGGCTACAACAACAATGTGGTTGAATCAGGGGAGTCTGTCCAGGGCTACAACAACAATGTGGTTGAATCAGGGGAGTCTGTCCAGGGCTACAACAACAATGTGGTTGAATCAGGGGAGTCTGTCCAGGGCTACAACAACAATGAGTTGAATCAGGGGAGTCTGTCCAGGGAGTCTGTCCAGGGCTACAACAACAATGAGTTGAATCAGGGGAGTCTGTCCAGGGCTACAACAACAATGAGTTGAATCAGGGGAGTCTGTCCAGGGCTACAACAACAATGTGTTGAATCAGGGGAGTCTGTCCAGGGCTACAACAACAATGAGTTGAATACAACAACAATGTGTTGAAGTCTGTCCAGGGCTACAACAACCAGTCTGGGCTACAACAACAATGTGCGCTGCTGGGGGTACTCGAGGAGTTGGGAAACACTGACCTACACTCCTCCACCCTCTTCTCTACACTCCTCCACCCCCTTCTCCACACTCCTCCACCCTCTTCTCTACACTCCTCCACCCCCTTCTCCAAACTCCACCCTCTTCTCTACACTCCTCCACCCTCTTCTCTACACTCCTCCACCCTCTTCTCTACACTCCTCCACCCTCTTCTCTACACTCCTCCACCCTCTTCTCTACACTCCTCAACCCTCTTCTCTACACTCCTCCACCCTCTTCTCTACACTCCTCCACCCTCTTCTCTACACTCCTCCACCCTCTTCTCTACACTCCTCAACCCCCTTCTCCACACTCCTCCACCCTCTTCTCCACACTCCTCCACCCCCTTCTCCACACTCCTCCACCCTCTTCTCCACACTCCTCCACCCTCTTCTCTATATTCTTCAACCCCCTTCTCCACACTCCTCCACCCCCTTCTCCACACTCCTCCACCCTCTTCTCCACACTCCTCCACCCTCTTCTCTACACTCCTCCACCCTCTTCTCTACACTCCTCAACCCCCTTCTCCACACTCCTCCACCCCCTTCTCTACACTCCTCCACCCCCTTCTCTACACTCCTCCACCCCCTCTCTCTTTGACCCGGCCATTCTACTCCTGGTTCCCAGAAAACCGGGGTGTTCACCTCCTCTCAACACAAGGAAATGGTGTGAACGTACCGCGACAGAGCCTGAGGTAGAGAGGCAGTGAGAGTGGGACAGAGCCTGAGGTAGAGAGGCAGTGAGAGTGGGACAGAGCCTGAGGTAGAGAGGCAGTGAGAGTGGGACAGAGCCGGAGGTAGAGAGGCAGTGAGAGTGGGACAGAGCCTGAGGTAGAGAGGCAGTGAGAGTGGGACAGAGCCTGAGGTAGAGAGGCAGTGAGAGTGGGACAGAGCCTGAGGTAGAGAGGCAGTGAGAGTGGGACAGAGCCTGAGGTAGAGAGGCAGTGAGAGTGGGACAGAGCCTGAGGTAGAGAGGCAGTGAGAGTGGGACAGAGCCTGAGGTAGAGAGGCAGTGAGAGTGGGACAGAGCCTGAGGTAGAGAGGCAGTGAGAGTGGGACAGAGCCTGAGGTAGAGAGGCAGTGAGAGTGGGACAGAGGGTGGGAGAGAGGCAGTGAGAGTGGGACAGAGCCTGAGGTAGAGAGGCAGTGAGAGTGGGACAGAGGGTGGGAGAGAGGCAGTGAGAGTGGAACAGAGCCTGAGGTAGAGAGGCAGTGAGAGTGGGACAGAGGGTGGGAGAGAGGCAGTGAGAGTGGGACAGAGCCTGAGGTACAGAGGCAGTGAGAGTGGGACAGAGGGTGGGAGAGAGGCAGTGAGAGTGGGACAGAGGGTGGGAGAGAGGCAGTGAGAGTAGGACAGAGGGTGGGAGAGAGGCAGTGAGAGTGGGACAGAGGGTGGGACAGAGGGTGGGAGAGAGGCAGTGAGAGTGGGACAGAGCCTGAGGTAGAGAGGCAGTGAGAGTGGGACAGAGCCTGAGGTAGAGAGGCAGTGAGAGTGGGACAGAGGGTGGGAGAGAGGCAGTGAGAGTGGGACAGAGGGTGGGAGAGAGGCAAAGAGAGTGGGACAGAGGGTGGGAGAGAGGCAGTGAGAGTGGGACAGAGGGTGGGAGAGAGGCAGTGAGAGTGGGACAGAGGGTGGTAGAGAGGCAGTGAGAGTGGGACAGAGGGTGAGGTGGAGAGGCAGTGAGAGTGGGACAGAGCCTGAGGTAGAGAGGCAGTGAGAGTGGGACAGAGCCTGAGGTAGAGAGGCAGTGAGAGTGGGACAGAGGGTGGGAGAGAGGCAGTGAGAGTGGGACAGAGCCTGAGGTAGAGAGGCAGTGAGAGTGGGACAGAGGGTGGGAGAGAGGCAATGAGAGTGGGACAGAGCCTGAGGTAGAGAGGCAGTGAGAGTGGGACAGAGGGTGGGAGAGAGGCAGTGAGAGTGGGACAGAGCCTGAGGTAGAGAGGCAGTGAGAGTGGGACAGAGGGTGGTAGAGAGACAGTGAGAGTGGGACAGAGGGTGAGGTAGAGAGGCAGTGAGAGTGGGACAGAGCCTGAGGTAGAGAGGCAGTGAGAGTGGGACAGAGCCTGAGGTAGAGAGGCAGTGAGAGTGGGACAGAGGGTGGGAGAGAGGCAGTGAGAGTGGGACAGAGGGTGGGAGAGAGGCAGTGAGAGTGGGACAGAGGGTGGGAGAGAGGCAGTGAGAGTGGGACAGAGCCTGAGGTAGAGAGGCAGTGAGAGTGGGACAGAGCCGGAGGTAGAGAGGCAGTGAGAGTGGGACAGAGCCTGAGGTAGAGAGGCAGTGAGAGTGGGACAGAGCCTGTGGTAGAGAGGCAGTGAGAGTGGGACAGAGCCTGAGGTAGAGAGGCAGTGAGAGTGGGACAGAGCCTGAGGTAGAGAGGCAGTGAGAGTGGGACAGAGCCGGAGGTAGAGAGGCAGTGAGAGTGGGACAGAGCCTGAGGTAGAGAGGCAGTGAGAGTGGGACAGAGCCTGAGGTAGAGAGGCAGTGAGAGTGGGACAGAGCCTGAGGTAGAGAGGCAGTGAGAGTGGGACAGAGCCTGAGGTAGAGAGGCAGTGAGAGTGGGACAGAGCCTGAGGTAGAGAGGCAGTGAGAGTGGGACAGAGCCTGAGGTAGAGAGGCAGTGAGAGTGGGACAGAGCCTGAGGTAGAGAGGCAGTGAGAGTGGGACAGAGCCTGAGGTAGCGAGGCAGTGAGAGTGGGACAGAGGGTGGGAGAGAGGCAGTGAGAGTGGGACAGAGCCTGAGGTAGAGAGGCAGTGAGAGTGGGACAGAGGGTGGGAGAGAGGCAGTGAGAGTGGAACAGAGCCTGAGGTAGAGAGGCAGTGAGAGTGGGACAGAGGGTGGGAGAGAGGCAGTGAGAGTGGGACAGAGCCTGAGGTACAGAGGCAGTGAGAGTGGGACAGAGGGTGGGAGAGAGGCAGTGAGAGTGGGACAGAGGGTGGGAGAGAGGCAGTGAGAGTAGGACAGAGGGTGGGAGAGAGGCAGTGAGAGTGGGACAGAGGGTGGGACAGAGGGTGGGAGAGAGGCAGTGAGAGTGGGACAGAGCCTGAGGTAGAGAGGCAGTGAGAGTGGGACAGAGCCTGAGGTAGAGAGGCAGTGAGAGTGGGACAGAGGGTGGGAGAGAGGCAGTGAGAGTGGGACAGAGGGTGGGAGAGAGGCAAAGAGAGTGGGACAGAGGGTGGGAGAGAGGCAGTGAGAGTGGGACAGAGGGTGGGAGAGAGGCAGTGAGAGTGGGACAGAGGGTGGTAGAGAGGCAGTGAGAGTGGGACAGAGGGTGAGGTGGAGAGGCAGTGAGAGTGGGACAGAGCCTGAGGTAGAGAGGCAGTGAGAGTGGGACAGAGCCTGAGGTAGAGAGGCAGTGAGAGTGGGACAGAGGGTGGGAGAGAGGCAGTGAGAGTGGGACAGAGCCTGAGGTAGAGAGGCAGTGAGAGTGGGACAGAGGGTGGGAGAGAGGCAATGAGAGTGGGACAGAGCCTGAGGTAGAGAGGCAGTGAGAGTGGGACAGAGGGTGGGAGAGAGGCAGTGAGAGTGGGACAGAGCCTGAGGTAGAGAGGCAGTGAGAGTGGGACAGAGGGTGGTAGAGAGACAGTGAGAGTGGGACAGAGGGTGAGGTAGCGAGGCAGTGAGAGTGGGACAGAGCCTGAGGTAGAGAGGCAGTGAGAGTGGGACAGAGCCTGAGGTAGAGAGGCAGTGAGAGTGGGACAGAGGGTGGGAGAGAGGCAGTGAGAGTGGGACAGAGGGTGGGAGAGAGGCAGTGAGAGTGGGACAGAGGGTGGGAGAGAGGCAGTGAGAGTGGGACAGAGCCTGAGGTAGAGAGGCAGTGAGAGTGGGACAGAGGGTGGGAGAGAGGCAGTGAGAGTGGGACAGAGCCTGCTGTAGAGAGGCAGTGAGAGTGGGACAGAGGGTGGGAGAGAGGCAGTGAGAGTGGGACAGAGGGTGGTAGAGAGGCAGTGAGAGTGGGACAGAGGGTGAGGTGGAGAGGCAGTGAGAGTGGGACAGAGCCTGAGGTAGAGAGGCAGTGAGAGTGGGACAGAGCCTGAGGTAGAGAGGCAGTGAGAGTGGGACAGAGGGTGGGAGAGAGGCAGTGAGAGTGGGACAGAGCCTGAGGTAGAGAGGCAGTGAGAGTGGGACAGAGGGTGGGAGAGAGGCAATGAGAGTGGGACAGAGCCTGAGGTAGAGAGGCAGTGAGAGTGGGACAGAGGGTGGGAGAGAGGCAGTGAGAGTGGGACAGAGCCTGAGATAGAGAGGCAGTGAGAGTGGGACAGAGGGTGGTAGAGAGACAGTGAGAGTGGGACAGAGGGTGGTAGAGAGACAGTGAGAGTGGGACAGAGGGTGAGGTAGCGAGGCAGTGAGAGTGGGACAGAGCCTGAGGTAGAGAGGCAGTGAGAGTGGGACAGAGCCTGAGGTAGAGAGGCAGTGAGAGTGGGACAGAGGGTGGGAGAGAGGCAGTGAGAGTGGGACAGAGGGTGGGAGAGAGGCAGTGAGAGTGGGACAGAGGGTGGGAGAGAGGCAGTGAGAGTGGGACAGAGCCTGAGGTAGAGAGGCAGTGAGAGTGGGACAGAGGGTGGGAGAGAGGCAGTGAGAGTGGGACAGAGCCTGAGGTAGAGAGGCAGTGAGAGTGGGACAGAGGGTGGGAGAGAGGCAGTGAGAGTGGGACAGAGGGTGGGAGAGAGGCAGTGAGAGTGGGACAGAGGGTGGGAGAGAGGCAGTGAGAGTGGGACAGAGGGTGGGAGAGAGGCAGTGAGAGTGGGACAGAGGGTGGGAGAGAGGCAGTGAGAGTGGGACAGAGGGTGGGAGAGAGGCAGTGAGAGTGGGACAGAGGGTGGGAGAGAGGCAGTGAGAGTGGGACAGAGCCTGAGGTAGAGAGGCAGTGAGAGTGGGACAGAGGGTGGGAGAGAGGCAGTGAGAGTGGGACAGAGCCTGAGGTAGAGAGGCAGTGAGAGTGGGACAGAGGGTGGGAGAGAGGCAGTGAGAGTGGGACAGAGGGTGGGAGAGAGGCAGTGAGAGTGGGACAGAGGGTGGGAGAGAGGCAGTGAGAGTGGGACAGAGGGTGGGAGAGAGGCAGTGAGAGTGGGACAGAGGGTGGGAGAGAGGCAGTGAGAGTGGGACAGAGGGTGGGAGAGAGGCAGTGAGAGTGGGACAGAGCCTGAGGTAGAGAGGCAGTGAGAGTGGGACAGAGCCTGAGGTAAAGAGGCAGTGAGAGTGGGACAGAGGGTGGGAGAGAGGCAGTGAGAGTGGGACAGAGGGTGGGAGAGAGGCAGTGAGAGTGGGACAGAGGGTGGGAGAGAGGCCGTGAGAGTGGGACAGAGCCTGAGGTAGAGAGGCAGTGAGAGTGGGACAGAGGGTGGGAGAGAGGCAGTGAGAGTGGAACAGAGCCTGAGGTAGAGAGGCAGTGAGAGTGGGACAGAGGGTGGGAGAGAGGCAGTGAGAGTGGGACAGAGCCTGAGGTACAGAGGCAGTGAGAGTGGGACAGAGGGTGGGAGAGAGGCAGTGAGAGTGGGACAGAGGGTGGGAGAGAGGCAGTGAGAGTAGGACAGAGGGTGGGAGAGAGGCAGTGAGAGTGGGACAGAGGGTGGGACAGAGGGTGGGAGAGAGGCAGTGAGAGTGGGACAGAGCCTGAGGTAGAGAGGCAGTGAGAGTGGGACAGAGCCTGAGGTAGAGAGGCAGTGAGAGTGGGACAGAGGGTGGGAGAGAGGCAGTGAGAGTGGGACAGAGGGTGGGAGAGAGGCAAAGAGAGTGGGACAGAGGGTGGGAGAGAGGCAGTGAGAGTGGGACAGAGGGTGGGAGAGAGGCAGTGAGAGTGGGACAGAGGGTGGTAGAGAGGCAGTGAGAGTGGGACAGAGGGTGAGGTGGAGAGGCAGTGAGAGTGGGACAGAGCCTGAGGTAGAGAGGCAGTGAGAGTGGGACAGAGCCTGAGGTAGAGAGGCAGTGAGAGTGGGACAGAGGGTGGGAGAGAGGCAGTGAGAGTGGGACAGAGCCTGAGGTAGAGAGGCAGTGAGAGTGGGACAGAGGGTGGGAGAGAGGCAATGAGAGTGGGACAGAGCCTGAGGTAGAGAGGCAGTGAGAGTGGGACAGAGGGTGGGAGAGAGGCAGTGAGAGTGGGACAGAGCCTGAGGTCGAGAGGCAGTGAGAGTGGGACAGAGGGTGGTAGAGAGACAGTGAGAGTGGGACAGAGGGTGAGGTAGCGAGGCAGTGAGAGTGGGACAGAGCCTGAGGTAGAGAGGCAGTGAGAGTGGGACAGAGCCTGAGGTAGAGAGGCAGTGAGAGTGGGACAGAGGGTGGGAGAGAGGCAGTGAGAGTGGGACAGAGGGTGGGAGAGAGGCAGTGAGAGTGGGACAGAGGGTGGGAGAGAGGCAGTGAGAGTGGGACAGAGCCTGAGGTAGAGAGGCAGTGAGAGTGGGACAGAGGGTGGGAGAGAGGCAGTGAGAGTGGGACAGAGCCTGAGGTAGAGAGGCAGTGAGAGTGGGACAGAGGGTGGGAGAGAGGCAGTGAGAGTGGGACAGAGGGTGGTAGAGAGGCAGTGAGAGTGGGACAGAGGGTGAGGTGGAGAGGCAGTGAGAGTGGGACAGAGCCTGAGGTAGAGAGGCAGTGAGAGTGGGACAGAGCCTGAGGTAGAGAGGCAGTGAGAGTGGGACAGAGGGTGGGAGAGAGGCAGTGAGAGTGGGACAGAGCCTGAGGTAGAGAGGCAGTGAGAGTGGGACAGAGGGTGGGAGAGAGGCAATGAGAGTGGGACAGAGCCTGAGGTAGAGAGGCAGTGAGAGTGGGACAGAGGGTGGGAGAGAGGCAGTGAGAGTGGGACAGAGCCTGAGGTAGAGAGGCAGTGAGAGTGGGACAGAGGGTGGTAGAGAGACAGTGAGAGTGGGACAGAGGGTGAGGTAGCGAGGCAGTGAGAGTGGGACAGAGCCTGAGGTAGAGAGGCAGTGAGAGTGGGACAGAGCCTGAGGTAGAGAGGCAGTGAGAGTGGGACAGAGGGTGGGAGAGAGGCAGTGAGAGTGGGACAGAGGGTGGGAGAGAGGCAGTGAGAGTGGGACAGAGGGTGGGAGAGAGGCAGTGAGAGTGGGACAGAGCCTGAGGTAGAGAGGCAGTGAGAGTGGGACAGAGGGTGGGAGAGAGGCAGTGAGAGTGGGACAGAGCCTGAGGTAGAGAGGCAGTGAGAGTGGGACAGAGGGTGGGAGAGAGGCAGTGAGAGTGGGACAGAGGGTGGGAGAGAGGCAGTGAGAGTGGGACAGAGGGTGGGAGAGAGGCAGTGAGAGTGGGACAGAGGGTGGGAGAGAGGCAGTGAGAGTGGGACAGAGGGTGGGAGAGAGGCAGTGAGAGTGGGACAGAGGGTGGGAGAGAGGCAGTGAGAGTGGGACAGAGGGTGGGAGAGAGGCAGTGAGAGTGGGACAGAGCCTGAGGTAGAGAGGCAGTGAGAGTGGGACAGAGGGTGGGAGAGAGGCAGTGAGAGTGGGACAGAGCCTGAGGTAGAGAGGCAGTGAGAGTGGGACAGAGGGTGGGAGAGAGGCAGTGAGAGTGGGACAGAGGGTGGGAGAGAGGCAGTGAGAGTGGGACAGAGGGTGGGAGAGAGGCAGTGAGAGTGGGACAGAGGGTGGGAGAGAGGCAGTGAGAGTGGGACAGAGGGTGGGAGAGAGGCAGTGAGAGTGGGACAGAGGGTGGGAGAGAGGCAGTGAGAGTGGGACAGAGCCTGAGGTAGAGAGGCAGTGAGAGTGGGACAGAGCCTGAGGTAAAGAGGCAGTGAGAGTGGGACAGAGGGTGGGAGAGAGGCAGTGAGAGTGGGACAGAGGGTGGGAGAGAGGCAGTGAGAGTGGGACAGAGGGTGAGGTAGAGAGGCAGTGAGAGTGGGACAGAGCCTGAGCTAGAGAGGCAGTGAGAGTGGGACAGAGCCTGAGGTAGAGAGGCAGTGAGAGTGGGACAGAGCCTGAGGTAGAGAGGCAGTGAGAGTGGGACAGAGGGTGGGAGAGAGGCAGTGAGAGTGGGACAGAGGGTGGGAGAGAGGCAGTGAGAGTGGGACAGAGGGTGGGAGAGAGGCAGTGAGAGTGGGACAGAGCCTGAGGTAGAGAGGCAGTGAGAGTGGGACAGAGGGTGGGAGAGAGGCAGTGAGAGTGGGACAGAGGGTGGGAGAGAGGCAGTGAGAGTGGGACAGAGAGTGTGAGAGAGGCAGTGAGAGTGGGACAGAGGGTGGGAGAGAGGCAGTGAGAGTGGGACAGAGGGTGGGAGAGAGGCAGTGAGAGTGGGACAGAGGGTGAGGTAGAAAGGCAGTGAGAGTGGGACAGAGCCTGAGGTAGAGAGGCAGTGAGAGTGGGACAGAGCCTGAGGTAGAGAGGCAGTGAGAGTGGGACAGAGGGTGGGAGAGAGGCAGTGAGAGTGGGACAGAGGGTGGGAGAGAGGCAGTGAGAGTGGGACAGAGGGTGAGGTAGAGAGGCAGTGAGAGTGGGACAGAGCCTGAGCTAGAGAGGCAGTGAGAGTGGGACAGAGCCTGAGGTAGAGAGGCAGTGAGAGTGGGACAGAGCCTGAGGTAGAGAGGCAGTGAGAGTGGGACAGAGCCTGAGGTAGAGAGGCAGTGAGAGTGGGACAGAGGGTGGGAGAGAGAGATGCAAGAGTTTGTGTCGTCTTTCTCATATTTCTTGCCTCTCCACACATTTAACTCTCCACAAATATTAGAGTGTAGCTTTCCAGGAAAAAGGGAAGAAAAGGGAGAAAGGGAAGGAGGAGGAGGTTGGGACTCTTACTGGAAACTTCCAGGCTGCTGTGATTGCCAGGTAGAACTGTGAGCCAAGAGGGTGAAGAACTGGGTCTCCTCACTCTCCTAAAGACACTCTCACCAATAACTACACCGACTCCACTCATCCGCTGCTCCTCGGGAACCTTCGTCAGCTGAATCAGGTGTCTTAGAGCAGTGCTGAATCAAAAGCCTGCATAGCTAGTATCCCCTACAGGAGGACGGCTGGCCACCGTTGCCTGCTAGAGTTAAGAAAATGGTTTCAGCAGTTAGACATGTTTTTCTTTCCCCAGGGAAACCTGTGGGAGTTTTCTGTTTCTCTGTGTTCTTTGCTCCACCGAGGACTGTAGTGTAATAGGAGAACAGGGAATAATAGGGACAGATATGATATCCTGATGTCTGTCCACACAGTCATACCGGAGTTGTTACTGTTCCGTTGGTAGGAAGGCCTGATTCGGGGTTACAGTAATATGCACCGTGACCGTAGACCGGACCTTCCATTCATGTCTATCAGCCTTTATCTACAATACACTTCCTTTCACCTGACTCGCCCCCTCTTTCCCTCTATCTCTTTCCCTCTCCCTCTCTCTTCCTCTCGCCCACACCTCTGTTGTAAACTCGCTCTCTCTCTCTTTCCCCCTCCCCCTCTCCCCCTCGCACCCACCCAGCTCTTTTGTAAACACTGCTCGTGATCGATCGACATCTCAGACATTTGATTGGGTAATGAGATTTGAGTTCCAGTCAGTCCGGGCCAGTATTGTACTTTGGCTTTCTCTGTTTGCTCAACAGTAGAAACATCTAGACTAGTCGTCACGATCAGCCTGTTCCAATACAGTCATTATCATCTGACCTGTAACAGTCAGTCACACTGTACCATATTGTATTTCCTCGTCCGTTTACCGGAGTCAGCGTCACAATTCCCATCAGCCATCACTCAGCCCAACCCTAGCACCCAGGTCAAAGGTCACCTGTGTGACAGTACTATACCGTTGAAAGTATTTCTTAGAATTAAAAATAAATACAAATAAGTTGGAATATGTGTTGCTACTTTTTAAGCAAATACCTGTTGTCAACTTGCGCAACACGTTAGAGCGATAAAGAAGGCCACGTTCTTAATTTCACCGGATTTCCCCAGTCACGTGGCGTTCGTTTACAAGCACACCGCGACGAGAGACAGGAGCCTTGTGAGTCACTGTTGTGCAGCGGTCGCCAGGTGACCTAGTTACAGTATGGAATTCACAACTAAATGTTTACCAGCCAGATATCTTATAACTATTATGTTAACTGTCTAAAATGTGCTAAATGCTCTGCATTTGTGCATTTGGTTTCCTAATTTAGTAGCTAGTTAGTTAGCTATCTAGCTAAATGGTTAGCTTCTTCCAAAATCAAGCCTCGCTAGGTAACGGCAGAGAATCCCCTCCTGGATCAATAGCTTTGTAGTCTAATATTTGTTCTGTGTGTGCAGAAAACTCAGAGTAGCATTTTTTTTGTTACTTGTATAACTTTATGAGCTGGGATGTCTGTCCTGCAAATACTTTCATCTTTGCTAGCATTGCTAACCTTTGAAATACAGAGGATACAGTGGGGTTTGAAAATAGCGCCCCCTTGTGTTCAGTATTACTGAACATCCCGTTATGGTGCAAGGTCGGTATGAAGGTCTGACAATCTGGATCTCGGCCAAGCCTTTCTAGTTATGTTACATCTCCAATAGATTTCGATCAGAGACACACAACCTTCCCAGTATGACATCAGTGTGTGTGTAAAAGAGGTGAGTAGAGTCAGGACCAGTCTAGTGACTCCAGTTGGGATGACGTGACCACCGCTGGCTACACAACCACAATCTCTCCCTCTGAGGTCAAGCCTTTCACCAAAAAACATCTGCCACCTGATCCCAGTCTTGGTCACATTACGGTACGGTCGGTCTGCACACTTAGTGGAAATAATGATTGGAGGAAAGTCAAACTGGTGGAAAGGAGAGACAGATATATATATATATATATATATATATATATATATATATATAGAGAGAGAGAGAGAGAGAGAGAGAGAGAGAGAGAGAGAGATAGATAGAGAGAGAGAGAGATACAGAGAGAGAGATACAGAGAGAGAGAGGGATACAGAGAGAGAGATACAGAGATATACAGAGAGAGAGAGATACAGAGATATACAGAGAGAGAAAGAGAGAGATACAGAGATACTGAGAGAGAGATATACAGATATATATATATATATATATATATGTAGAGAGATAAGTCAAACTGGTGGAAAGGAGATATATATATATATATATATATAGAAGAGAGAGAGAGAGTGAGAGAGATGCAGACAGAGAGATACAGAGATATACAGAGATACAGAGAGCGATACAGAGAGAGATACAAAGAGAGATACAGAGAGAGATACAGAGAGAGATACAGAGAGAGAGAGAGAGAGAGATACAGAGATACAGAGAGAAATACAGAGAGAGATACAGAGAGAGACATACAAAGAGAGAGAGAGATACACAGAGAGATACAGATACAGAGAGAGACACAGAGAGAAATACAGAGAGAAATACAGAGAGAGAGAGAGAGATACAGAGAGAGATACACAGAGAGAGATACAGAAATATATACACAGAGAGATACAGAGATATATACACAGAGAGAGAGAGATACACAGAGAGAGAGAGAGAAATACAGAGAGAGATACAGGGAGAGATACAGAGATATATATACAGAGAGAGAGATATACACAGAGAGAGAGAGAGAGAAATACAGAGAGAGATATAGAGACAGAGATACAGAGAGAGATACAGAGAGAGAGAGAGAGAGAGAGAGACGATAAAGTGATATCACAGAATGCTGGCTGACTGAGAAATGACAGAGTTTTCCATCCCTCTGGTCTAAAACATGTGGAGGTATCACTGTCAATAGGAAAGAAATCTGAAGGAAAAACACCAACAGAAAAACACCAACTTCTCCAGCCACGTCAACACAGACCGACTGCTTGATATGGTGTTGCTGTGTGTTTTGGTCCTTATCTCTTCCTGTAGCCAGGGCATTAAAGGAAAAATCCACCCAAAACAACCTATAATTTATAGTGTTAAATAACACTAACATGTGATAACAATATTTTTGGTAAATATATGTTTCATTTTGTCGTTATAATAATAAGGTTTTGTAGCAACATGTTAAAATCATTGGGAAATTCTGTTGCAGCTCAAAAACCCACAATGCTATGCTCTCTCTAAGGGCTATCTAGCTCGGTAGAACACTTAGCTACACACAATAATACCAAAGACAACATCAGCATGTGAAGTAGCTAGTTGACTGTAAAATCACCTAAACAAACTGCACTATCAATTTAGCAGTCTACAATCTCACCAAGTTCAATCTGTAGACCGATGTGCCTCGCAGAGTGGAGTGTTACGTTCACAACGACCGTGCAATGGCACTATGTAAAGCACCCTGGACTGACCAGGCAGACAAATAGGAGAAATGTAGTGGACCCTCTGCTAAATTACACATTTCTCAGTGTCGGAGTATCGCAAAAATATGATCAATGGCTCGGCTCATTCGAGAGAAGAAGCCCTCCTGAGTTATGACATCAGCCAATATTGAAATGTGACATGTATGATGGACGTTTTCCCAATCTAAAAGTTGTATTCCTATTCACTTCCAGTGTAGTGAGCAATTCTAGCTCACACTGGCTGTATTTCTACCTGTTGAACAGGAATAACTCAGATACACATGAAAAACATGAAATGACCCTGGGAATCGATCGAACATCACTCAGAAATGCACAAAAACAATATAATATTCAAAATTGATTCATCTTTCCCTTTGGGTTAATGACCTATAGTCAACTCAGACATGGGGCTGAGGGCTGGGGGCTGAGGGCTGAGGGCTGGGGCTGAGGGCTGAGGGCTGGGGCTGAGGGCTGGGGGCTGAGGGCTGAGGGCTGGAGCTGAGGGCTGGGGGCTGGGGGCTGAGAGCTGGGGGCTGAGGGCTGGGGGCTGAGGGCTGAGGGCTGGGGGCTGAGGGCTGGGGGCTGAGGGCTGAGGGCTGGGGGCTGAGGGCTGGGGGCTGGGGGCTGAGGGCTGGGGGCTGAGGGCTGGGGGCTGAGGGGGGGCTGAGGGCTGAGGGCTGGGGGCTGAGGGCTGGGGGCTGAGGGCTGGGGGCTGAGGGCTGGGGGCTGAGGGCTGGGGGCATGAAGGAAACGTCTCCCTGCTATTTCTGCTTTCCCCCTCGCCCCCTTTCCTCTTCCTCATCCTCTTCCTCCCAGCGACCCACAGACCCATAACGAGCAGCTCTGCTTTTCTAATCAGTCCAGCTGTGGAAGTCCTCTGACTACGGCTCAATAGCAACTACAATAACACTGGACTGCATTTGACACCTTCACTAGGTCTGAATGTGGGTTACACTGTTAGGTGGTAACCGTCCACCGGTGTAGCAATCACCTCAATTCATGTTGTGCCAGAAAGTTGTCGTCATACCCAAATTCTAACCTTAACAAATAGTGTGGAAAATACATCAAATTGATCTTACAGTAGATATGTGTCTGTAGGGCGACTTCACCCTGACCGTCTAAGGAACAAGCACGGGGAAGGAGTGGAGAGAAGGATGAACGCTCAGAGAGATTCAGTCCCAACGACCTCACTCTCTCCTATGACTGCCTCCCATAACTCACCGCAGCAGGTCACAGTGACCCCGAGACTCATACAGACACACACACACACACACACACACACACACACACACACACACACACACACACACACACACACACACACACACACACACACACACACACACACACACACACACACACACACAAACCACACAGGTCACGTGACGTCACCCCCAGCTGACTCAAGATGACAAATATTTGGTACCTCGTCGCTCATGGCAACGACCTCAAGAGGGAGGCGCAAGGTTGCTGTGCTTCCCGGATACCCGACCTATAGGGTTAATGGTCACCTAGAGCACACAGAGAGCCAGCTGGGAGTAATAGTTAATACACTCTCGGGGGCCTGTGTGTTTGTGTGTGTACGCGTGGGTGTTTGTGTGTGGTCAGCGGGGTCTGATTGCTCTAGTAAATGTTTAAACTCTGAAGGTCAGAGACGGGACAGCAGCACTAAAGGTTAGATAGATGGGGGCTGAATGTTGGCTGGTCAAACGGCACCCACCCCTTCACAAGCCCCTCTCTCCCTACATCCCAGGGGTTCAACAGTCAGTCAGCTGTGTCTAACTACTACACTGCCCGGTGAAAACTACGACCAACCCCCCCAGGCAACGCAACACCTCGCACAGCAACACTGGAACAAGCGGGCCCTGTGCATTAGCTGTGCGAGGGGCCGCCCGTGCATGTCAATAGGTGTCTCCCTCCGCCTCACCTGCGATGGCCTGCAGCAGTCCACACACGTTGAAGATGCTCTTCTTCATAATGCTCTGGAAGCACATGGTGAAGACGGAGATGAAGGCCACGGCACACAGCAGCAGGATGCCTGCCGCCAGGAAGATGGCCGCCGCCTGCCAGAACCCGC
The DNA here is from genome assembly GCF_045791955.1 of Oncorhynchus clarkii lewisi. NCBI lineage: Eukaryota > Metazoa > Chordata > Actinopteri > Salmoniformes > Salmonidae > Oncorhynchus > Oncorhynchus clarkii. Next base: position 6,739,003 of record NC_092175.1, read on the forward strand.
TGGCGATCTCCCCAAAGTGCGCGGCGTACGGCCCGCAGAGCACGCCGCGCTGCAGGTGGGGCAGCTTGATGCAGCGGCCGTAGATGCCCAGGGTGGGCCGGTAGGCCTCGCCGGCTGCAGTGGCGCCGTGAGGGCTGAAGACGGCGTCCGGTGTCCGGGGGGAGCCCACCAGCCAATCGGTGCTCATGAAGGCGATGAGCTCGCCGAAGGCGACCACGATGCTGAGTAGAGTCCACAGCATGGAGCGACAGGTCACGATCACGTGACACATGGTGGTGTTGACGTCTGCAGTGCTTCTGAAGTGTTCCTGGTGTTGTCTGTTCAGTGAAGTTCGACGGGGTTGATTCCGGGAGAGGTGGACTGTCATCCAGGGGTCACACAGGTGGGGTCAAAGGTGAAGGTTCAAGTCCTCAGGGGTCTTCAGGAAGAGGGGAACGGGTGGAGGGAGAGAGCAAAGAATGGGTTCCTGTTGTGCCAGAGGTGTGGGAGAGAGTGAACAGTTCCAACGCAGGGAAAGGAGGAAGGAGGAGGTGGAGGGCGGGAGAGGCTGGTTTGGAGGCAGGGCCTGAGGTCAATGATTCACAGTGTCCCTCTATTTCTTTACTCTTATCTCCTCCTGCTGTTGTTCTTGTTCCTTCTTTCTGCTCGGTCACTCTATCTTTTCTTTCCGTCCTTCCTACTGTCTTACTCACCCTCTTTCACTTGCTCTCTATCCCGTCTTGTGCGTAGCGAGTAAACAGTATCGCTTTCGTCTTTCTCTCTCTCTCGTTCTCTCTCTTCTGGACTCTACATCGTAGTGAAGGCGTGTCTCCAGGGCCAGCCAGCTGGCTTCTCACCAACTACACACCTAGAGAGAGAGAGAGAGAGAGACAGAGAGAGAGAGAGAGAGAGAGACAGAGAGAGAGAGAGAGAGAGAGAGAGAGAGAGAGAGAGAGAGAGAGAGAGAGAGAGAGAAGGGAAAAGAAAGTGAGGATGTGATCATAATTTATGACAGACCATGGTAAAAACGTATAGCTGTGACTGTATTAACAGTGTTGGTATGGAATGTTTCCGAAGCCGCCTCCCAACTCGCATAAAATGTCACTTTAAATCAGCAAACACAAAACGGGCCATTGACACAGCAGTTTTAATCAACCAACCATAACTCTAAGACATGTTGTGTCAAACACAAGGCCCGCGGGCCGCATTCGGCCTGTGACACATTTCTATCCCGCCCGCGCAACGATTTGGGTTGTCAATTCATTTTGGCCCGCTCCCATACAGCTCGCGAAGCACTGCACTGACAAGTCACAGCAAGCGCTGCCAACATGCTGCACGCCCCACCACTCCTCCCAGACCCCCCCCCCCCCTCTTCTACCAGAACGAAAGTTTAAATGTGTTGTAGGCTAAATGGCCATGCCGAGTTTCAGTACCAACAGGTCCTTGCAGTATTCTACAGAACATGTCATCTTGATTGTCAATAAGTGAAAAGATAAAGGACTCACACGCCGGTATAAATTACTACTAAAGGACAATAGGACACACAGGCGAGAATAAAAGAGTCGACAGTCTACTTTATGAAATGACAGCCTGATGGCATCACATGGGTGAATTCAATGTCAATGAAGCTGCGTTCGTGTGTCGGGTTTACCGTGCGCAGCGGAGGAGAAGTGTACACAGGCCACCGTCCTAGCTAGGACACTAAAATGTTCACCATGCAAAGGAGAGGCATGTAGGCCTCTTACAGCAACATTTGAGTAGCAGGCCTCGGCTGGCTACTCCACTACAAGACCTTGAGATTGCACCATACACCAACGCTGCATTCAACCGTACTGGCCATGCATGCAGTGCGAAACGAAAATGAAAAAGAGGTTTTAAGTTTAAGCGTTACAACAACCATGTTTTTGTTATTTGGAGTTAAACACCTTTTGATTCGGGTCACCTGCATAGCAGCAAATATCATTATCTCTTATTTTGTATTATAATGTATTTAAAAGAAATGACATACAGAATCCTATTGTAAAGAGATATATTTTTATATATATATTTTTCCCAATATAAAACAAATAAAACAACGGACAGTTTGTGGACACGTTTTTTTTCCGTTAGGCTATGTCTGGCCCACGAATTCGTTGTGGTCCCCCCCCCCCCCCCCCCCTCCCCAATATGGCCCTGGCACTGATTGAGTTTGACAGCCCTGCTCTTAGAGTAAGTGGCGTAGCGCAGCCGTGGTGAACGAGAATCACGGTGAATAAAACATACACAGACAGAGGGCTTGCGAGTCAACAACCTCCTGTCAGGCTTAAACAAAGCCAGACCTGGAGAGGAAGAGAGGAGGAGGAAGAGACAGAGGAGGAGGAAGAGACGGAGGAGGTCGAGAGAGAGAGAGAGAGGAGGCCTGGTCACACAGATGTCTAGATGTGTGTTAGTGTTCGTTTGAAGTGGGGCCTCCTCTCCTTTCTGAGTGTCTTCATGTCGGAGAGCCCGGAGGAACCCGGCTGCTCTGCTCTCTGTTTTGGTTTCCCCCCGCAGAGCTCCGTGACTCACGGGGTCAGAGAGGAGAGATGTGGAAAGAAGGGATGATGGATTCTTTTACAAATGGATGCAGACGGAGGGAAAAAAACAAACGCCAGTCTCAGATGAAACAGCCCGCGCCGCTGACCTACGGTCAGTTACCAGCTGATAGCAGCTCGGCTTTCCAACCACCGCGGAGCTAACACATAACAGATCTAGAATCAGCCTGCTTGAGATAACCCTGCTGACACAGTCAATTTATAAACACCAGCACTACAGAACCCCAGTGTCACCATCACATAAAAGCTACAAAAACACTACCAGCACCTATCCCAGTGACGTGAACATGACGTAAGCTCTATCAATGTCAGGGGGGGTAACCCCAGGGGGGTAACTCCAGGGGGCGGGGGTAACCCTATCTCACTATCCCTATCTCACACCCTATCTCTATCTCACAACAACACCGTCATCTCGCAGAGTCTGTCACTCGCTGGAGAGTTGAATAGATAACCTAGTGACACTCTAGACTGTCTCCCATCTAACAACGCACCATTCACTACCATCACTAGAAGGCTGTGGGATAACGAGCCGTGACATCATTTCACAACTCGGCCATTCCACACACCATCTCTAAACAGGAACCAGATAGCTGACCCACAGGGCTTTGGTTTCACAGCATGGCCTTTAAAGCGAATAGACAATAAATAAAGCATGTCAACAGACTAGAGCTGAGGGATTTGTGTTGTTTTGAGGTCGGTTCTGTTTGGGGTTTGATTATTTACAGCATCATGTGGGTGGAATGCTGTAACAACACTGAATTAAACAATAACAAAATAAAACAAGTCCCATGATGGTAGTGACTGTCCCTTACTGCGTATCACTTATTAACTACAATGTATTCACATTACTTTACTTTAATGGAATATTTATTTTTATTTGATGACTTTATTATTTCATTCCAAGTCATCATCTCATGCCTATAGAGCTGCTGTCTATGCTGCCTGCCAAAAAAAAATCACTATTTTAGTAGTTCTTCAAAGTAAATAAGACATACTTTTATGACTGCTGAATACCAACTATCAATCACTTAGATCATGTATTTTTCAGGCTCGTGAAGCAACTGCTCTCCATCACTCTCTCCTCAGTCTCCTTGTCTGCTTCTCACAGACCGGACCAGTTTAAGTGGGTGCGCAATGGATTATGGTCATTGTAGTTAATTACCACGTTTCCTTGCAGAATATTGGCCTGTTGGAAACTACAACTCCCCATTACATCCCACAGTTCAGGCTTGACGTGATTTATCTATACAGAAAAGCACACAGAAAAAACAAAAAAAACGAACTGGATGGAATAAACCGACGCTGGTCAATTAGTTGTTTAAAACCGACAAATAACCAACATTCCAGTTAATCACTCAGCACTACAACAGGCCTTGGAGAGATAAACCAGAGCAAATAATATATCCCTTCCTACTGGCTTCACTTCAAAAAAGCCTTTTCACAAACAGTGGTCTTCTTTTATCTAACTGTTAGTTTACCTAAAAACACATGTTAATGTACAGTCCAACTTGGCACATAGACACTAACAATAAGGCAGCTTAGCAGTCCATGTGAACCACCATATTAATGTAAAGGAGATCCTGCTACAGAACATCAATGCTGCAGTAAACGACTCGAATGTAAAAGCTGCTGGCTTAGAAACCACACGTTGTATTAAACAGTTGATGAGCCCAACGGCAAGGGAGTCACGTGTTGATGGCTTCCCCCTCAGGCCATGCTGAGGTTGTGCCTCTCACTGGGCCTCTGGATCTCAATGAAGTATCTGGGTCTACTGGGAATCACTCACTCTCTCATAACTCATCTGACAGCTGAGTGGATCCTTCCAGGGTGACATTTCGGCCTTTTCCCAGGAGTGGATATGGGAATGTTGGATCTGGAGCAAGAGCGGAGTTCATAACTTCATCTGCGTGGAACTTTTAAAGGGTCAGCGGAGGGCGCACCTTGTCACACACACACACACACACACACACACACACACACACACACACACCTGGAAGGACGGGGATTTATTTATTTATTTTGAAGTCGTTAACACTCTCCTGAGTGTGCTGAAAACCACTTACATAAGGTTCTACCTTCTCAGCAGGCTCACTAACTAGCGCTGCGTTTTCCATCAAACAACTCCAGTCATGAGTGCAGACTCCGAGCACATCAGTGAGTAGTAAAACTGTGTCTGGTATCGTGAAGCACTGAGACTGGAGAGATGATCGCACACACAGACCTTTTTTTTCCTCTGTTCTCTGAACCGCTACCTTCCCCCTCTCCCTCCCGCCCTTGCTTCCACCTTCCCTCCCTCACCAGCTCATGGGAATCCCTCAGCCCGTTCCTGGACAGTGTGTGGGGAGTGGGAGGGAGGGCCGGTGTGGGAGAGTCTGAGGGAACATGGGGCCAGGCAGTCTGGGGAGCCGGGTAAGGAGCGAAGCGGCTCGTGGAGCGGCCTGGAGCAGAGCCAGGGGCCGGTGGTAACTAGGGCTGTTGTGGTGGCCGTATTACTGCCACACTCATGAAGGCAGTCAAATTCCACGTGACCGTTTAGTCATGGTAATTAGGCTTCTCCGAGCTCTGATGCTGCTGATGGTCATTAGTAGCCTACCAAACTTGCTAACTGCCTGGTACTCAGCACTCTATTTTCCCTCGAATCACTCTGACATCAATGCAAATGTCGTCGAAAATCGAATTAAACACTTCATGACAGCCCATGAGCTCATATTGCGCAACATTTCTATAGGCCATGCAATTGTGCAAGAAAATAGTGATGGCCTCTATTAAAAAGAGGAGGATCCCATCAGCTTTCTATAGGCTAGGCCTCCTATATCTATTTCTCAATTTAAGCAAATATTAAGCACATTGCTTATCTTTACAACAGGAGTATAGCCTACCTTGCTGGTATGAACATGAATCACGGGAAAAGAGTCCTCCATTTGCTATTTAAGTACATAGATGACAGGTTTATGATAATAGTATATGCTAAATCCTAACAAATTTCACACATATATTATGTAGTATATGTAAAGATAAGATTAAACCAATAATTAGCCTATCACTTATATATAATATATATATATATATAAATATATTATCACTTGTGAATGATGCCCAGCCTAAGGCAAGAAACAAAGTATTTTTTTCCCCGAATAGTCGCTCGCCTCATGTAGCCTAGCACATAGGCCTATAAGTTTTGATAAGGTTTGTATCACAACTAAAATGGCCAAATAACTAGTAGGCTATGTGTGGAAGCCAGGAGATGCTAAATGTGTTTATGTTAATTAACGGTCAATTACCCTGAGACCAACAGTTATTTGCTTGACAATCGCCGGCTGACGAAATTTCGTGACCGCCACAGCCCTAGTGGTGACGCGTGTGCTGCCTACGCTCTGAACCTCCTGGTCGTATTGGTCACACGGCCCCCATGGAGAGGGTTAGTCTGCTCTGCTATGAGGTCACACTCCCTTTAGGGGGGCTTAGTGTGTGTGTTTAATTCATTATGCCTGAGCTAGGGAGATGATACAATGACAGCATACTGACATTTTGACCTCTGTTATCCTGTTGAAATATCAACAGCCCCCATGGCTTTCCTCCCTCAGTTTCATTCTCCTCTCTTCTTCCACTAAAGAGACAGAATGACCCAGATCTGTGGGTGGCTAGCGACTGTGTGTCGCGTGGTGTGTTTCCAAGTCTGGTGAGGTCATAAGAACAGGCGTAGGATTAGAATGACTTTTATTAAATCGCAAATGTGCTTATTAACTAAACACACGCAAACAGTCCCGACGACCTCAACCGGACAGGATTAGTCACTGACTTGATGCAAAACAACGTTTCCAGTAACTCTTTCTACTTTCAACACACACACACACACACACTCACGGACAAACACATGCGCACACTAAAAGACACACAAACACACGCACGCCAGGTCGTTCTAGTTCATAGTTGAGTCAGTCTCTTGAAACAAAAACCTGTAGATGTTCTGACACCTGTGATGTTCCACAGACTCCAGTTCAAACAGCGCCAAGAGGAATGATTCTGGCTCAGTCATGCACTGGGACACTCTGAGGCAGAGGTCAAACGTTTACCGGCCAGTTGCAAAGACTAATTCCTCATTGACACACAGACACACAGACACACACAGACACACACACACAAACACAGACACAAACACAGACACACACACATAGACACACACACAGACAGACACACACGCACATGCACACACACACACACACACACACACACACACACATGGATGTTGTTTAAAAACACTTAGAAAGCAGAAAGGATCTGAAGCAGCTGGAGGTAGGTACACAGGGCAGGACCAACTGACCTGCTTTGAAGCTTAGGCCACTTGGCCTTTGACTCCAACCAACAGGGGTGCCTGATTGCAGTGTGTGTGTGTGTGTGTTTGTGTGTTTGTTGGAGGGGATAGGTAGAAGAGACAGATAGAGCATTGAATTGACAGAGACAGAGACAGGGAGATAGAGGGACAGAGACAGAAACAGAGAGACAGACAGCTAGACAGAGGGTCAGAGAGAAACAGAGACAGAGACAAACAGAGGGACAGATGGATAGAGGGTCAGAGAGAAACAGAGACAGACAGAGGGACAGAGACAGCGGGACAGAGAGAGTGACAGAGGGACAGAGAGAGAAACAGAGAGACAGATGGATAGAGGGTCAGAGATAAACATAGACAGAGACAGACAGAGGGACACAGAGACAGAGACAGATGGATAGAGGGTCAGAGACAAACAGAGACAGAGACAGACAGAGAGACAGAGACAGAGGGACAGAGAGAGAAACAGAGACAGACAGAGACAGAGGGTCAGAGAGAAACAGACAGAGACAGAGGGACAGAGAGACAGAGGGACAGAGAGAGAGAAACAGAGAGACAGATGGATAGAGGGTCAGAGAGAAACAGAGACAGACAGAGGGACAGATAGACAGAGGGACAGAGAGAGAGAAACAGAGAGACAGATGGATAGAGGGTCAGAGAGAAACAGAAACAGACAGAAAAGTGATGAGAGGAGAAGTGGACAAGTCTGGGCATGTCTGGTCTTAGGGATGGGCATGAGTAGTCAATTACTCTATGTCAAAACTCGATCTTTAACCAGAGATCAAATATTTTTTTGAATACTGTCAAACTATTTGGTGGAATGTGCTTTGTGGCTGCCAGAACAGGCAATTGCAAATGTGTCCTGATTAAATTAGTAAAAAATGAAGACAGCGTGAATTTGCTTTGACTCTAGTGTTCAGCTTTTACATGTGCATTTGCGGGTCACAACAGAAAAGGAACCAAGCCAAGCGTCACACAGGTCTCCTCCCTAAGTTCCGACCGCTCCCTCTACAGACGCTGCTTGAGCACGCACACAAGCTCACATTAGGCCTACAGAAAGAAGTGCCTATAAAATCTATCGAACTGAAGGGATACACGAGCTACATTCCATGCCAAATGACAAGTTTTGTTTTGTTTTATCACAAATTCTAAATGGATTGGATTTTCAAGTGGGGAAATACAGTGCCGTGAAAAATGATTTGCCCTCTTTCCAGTTTTCTCTACTTTTGCATATTTTTAATACTGAAGTGAATAACCTGAGTGAAGAAATAACACAACAATTACATACCTATTTCATTTATTTCATAAACAAAGTTATGGAACACCCAATTCCCCTGTGTGAAAAAGTAATTTCCCCCTTACACTCAATAACTGGTTGTGCCACCTTTAGCTGCAATGACTCCAACCAAACGCTTCCAGTAGTTGTTGATCAGTCTCTCACATCACTGTGGAGGAATTTTGGCCCACTCTTCCATGCAGAACTGCTGTAACTCAGAGACATTTTGTGGGTTTTCACGCATGAACTGCTGGTTTCAAGTCCTGCCACAACATCTCAATTGGGATTAGGTCTGGACTTTGACTGGCCAATCCAAAACTTCATATGTGTTGCTTTTGAACCATTTTCGTGTAGATTTGTTTTGTGTGTTTTGGATCAATATTTTGCTGCATGACCCAGCTGCACTTCAGCTTCAGCTCATGGACAGGTGGCCTGACACTCTCCTGTAGAACTCTTTAATCCAGAGCAGAATTCATGCTTCCTTCTATTGACCTTTCCACACGTGAGTTCAAAATATCTCTAATGGTCACCCCAGTGTGAGTTGTTTTATGAGCAGGATGTCAGAATGAACTCAACAGGAGAGTTAACCTGCGCTGCCCTCAAACCAAGACACATGCTGTCTGCTAATTATCTATAGGCTAATATCAATTTGTGGATTTGAAATCATTTTCAAACAAGTTTAATTTTCTGACAACAGTTTGAATTGAGGTGTGTTCCGCCTCCACATAAATTCACATAGAAGTAGCCCATTTCACTGTTGCGGACAATGTTCAGTGCATTCGGAAAGTATTCAGACCCCTTGACTTTTTACACATTTTGTTATGTTACAGCCTTATTCTGAAATGGATTACATAGTTTTTTCACCTCATCAATCAACACACAATACACCATAATGACAAAACAAAAACAAGTTTTTAGACATTTTTGCAAATTTATTTAAAAATAAATTAAATATGACATTTACATAAGTATTCAGACATTTTACGCAGTACTTTGTTGAAGCACCTTTGGCAGTGATTACAGCCTTGAGCCTTCTTGGGTATGACACTACAAGCTTGGTATTTGGGGAGATTCTCCCATTCTTCTCTGCAGATCCTCTTAAGCTCTGTCAGGTTGGATGGGGAGCGTCGCTGAACAGCTATTTTCAGGTCTCTCCAGCAATGCTCAATCGGGTTCAAGTCCGGGCTCTGGCTGGGCTACTCAAGGACATTCAGAGACTTGTCCCGAAGCCACTCCTGCGTTGTCTTGGCTGTGTGCTTAGGGTCGTTGTCCTGTTGGAAGGTGAACCTTCGCCCAAGTCTGAGGTCCTGAGCGCTCTGGAGCAGGTTTTCATCAAGGACCTCTCTGTACTTTGCTCCGTTCATCTTTCCCTCGATCCTGACTAGTCTCCCAGTCCCTGCCGCTGAAAACATTGCCACAGCATGATGCTGCCACCACCATTCTTCACTGTAGGGATGGCACCAGGTTTCCTCCAGACTTTGATGCTTGGCATTTAGGCCAAAGAGTTCAATCTTGGTTTCATCAGAGCAGAGAATCTTGTTTCTCATGGTCTGAGAGTCTTTAACCTGTTTTGGAGACTGTTTTTTGTTTGGAATTTCCGATGACTGACATGCCCCAAAGTAAACTGCCTGTTACTCAGGCCCAAAAGCTAGGATATGCATATACTTGGTAGTATTGGATAGAAAACATTCTGAAGTTTCTACAACTGTTAAAATAATGTATGTGAGTATAACAGAACTGATATGGCAGGTAAAAACCGAGGAAAATCCATCTGTATTTTTGTTTTGAGGTCACAGGCCATTTCAGTGCCTATGGGAAATACAAATAGATAGGACCCAGATTGCATTTCCTATGGCTTCCACTAAATGTCAACAGTCGTTAGAAAGGGTTTCAGGCTTGTTTTTTGAAAAATGAGTAAGTAGTTCGAAAAAATACAAGGTGTCTCTCATTAGAAAAGTAGGCTTGTTGGCGCATGAATGAGGTGCGCGCTCTTCGTTATTTATCTTCCCTATTGAACATACTATTCTCCGTCTTAAATATGATCATTTATTTAGATATTAGAGTACCTGAGGATTAATTAGAAACATAATTTGACTTGTTTGGACGAACTTTACCAGTAACTTTTTGGATTCGTTTGTATGCACGTTGAACGAGTGGATGACTGAGATTATTGGCGCCAACTAAACAGACTTTTTGGGATATAAAGAAGGACTTTATCGAACAAAACGACCATTCATTGTGTAGCTGGGACCATTGGGATTGAAAACAGAGGAAGATCTTCAAAGGTAGGTGATTTATTGAATCTCTATCTCTGTGATTTTGTGACGCCTGTGCTGGTTGAAAAAGTATTTAGATGTGGGGCACTGTCCTCAGATAATCGCATGGTATGCTTTCGCAGTAAAGCCTTTTTGAAATCTGACAACGCAGTTGGATTAACAATAATAATAATAATAATTCATATTTTAAATTATGTATGACACTTGTATTTTCATGAATGTTTAATATTACGATTTTTGTATTTTGAATTTCACGCTCTACAATTTCACCGGATGTTGTCATAGGTGTCCCGCAAGTGGTTCATGCACCAAAAGAGATTTTAAGTGCCGTTTGGCAAACTCCAAGCGGACTGTCATGTGCCTTTTACTGAGGAGTGTCTTCCGTCTGGCCACTCTACCACACAGACCTGATTGGTGGAATGCTGCAGAGATGGTTGTTCTTCTGGAAGGCTCTCCCATCTCCAAAGAGGAACTCTGGAGCTCTGTCAGAGTAACCATTGGGTTCTTGGTCACATCCCTTACCAAGGCCCTTCTCCACCGATTGCAAAGATTGGCTGGGCGACCAGCTCTAGGAAGAGTCTTGGTGGTTCCAGACTTCTTCCATTTAAGAATGATGGAGGCCACTGTGTTCTTGGGGACCTGCAAAGCAGCAAAAATTTGTTGGTACACTTTTCCAGATCGGTGCCTCGACATAATCCTGTCTCTGAGCTCTATGGACAATTCCTTCGACCTCATGGATTGGTTTTTGCTCTGACATGCACTGTTAACTGTGGTACCTTATATGGGCTCCCAAGTGGTGCAGCGATCTAAGGCACGGCATCTCAGTGCTAGAGGCGTCACTACAGACACCCTTGTTCGAATCCAGGCTGTATCACAACCGTCCATGATTGAGAGAACCCATAGGGCGGCGCACAATTGGCCGAGCATCGTCCGGGTTTGGCCAGTGTAGGCCGTCATTGTAAATAAAAAAATTGTTCTTAACTGACTTACCTAGCTAAATAAAGGTTACATTTAGACAAAATATAGACAGGTGTGTGCCTTTCCAAATCATGTCCAATCAATTGAAATGACCACAGGTGGACTCAAATCAAGTTGTAGAAACATTTCAAGGATGATCAATGGAAACATGATGCACCTCAGCTCAATTTTAAGTCTCACAGCAAAGAGTCTGAATATTTATGTAAATAAGATATATATATATATTTTTATTTTTTATTTTATACATTTGCCCAAAAATTCTAAAAACCTGTTTTCCCTTTGTCATTTTGGGGTGTGTGTAGATTGATGAGGGGGGGGGGGGGAATGAATCAATTTTAGAATAAGGCTGTAACATAACAAAATGTGGAAAAAGGGAATGGGTCTGAATACTTTCTGAATGCAATGAATGTTCGAGGATTTACTGAACTGGACAAACTTATCTCTTTGATGAAAGCCCAACCACCTCCCCTGTGTTTCCTCAGATCATGTATGCAGACATTTGCGCAGTCTAGCACAAGCTTTTTCCCCCTGGCACATCTTCTGGCTGGCGCTTGCATTGCCTTCATTGTTGTTTTCCTTACAAATAACTTTGGATATGTGTGCTTTCCTATCAAAGTAAATGCCTTATTGTCTGTATATCGTGTTGTCGTTACTACTGTAGCATAAAGTATGTAGGTATGGAGCATAATGTATTTACTGTTTTATTCATGTTTTCAATTACTGGTGACAAATCATGCATTCCGATTCTTGCATAGATTGTAATGACGACACACCCCCTTGAGCATGCATACTGCAAACAGACCCAACTCATCTTGCCTCCTCTTCTTATCTTTAGTTGACCTCTAAAAAACAAACATGGTGGCGCGCACAAACTACCCATCGTCTGATGAATTAACATTTTCAGAAAGTGTTTTACTCAATTATATTGATCAATGGTGAGCTCACCCGTGATGTGATGAATTGTCAATAGTCATTTCTATTAGTTAATTCATATTCTGTTAGTTAAATATGACCGCTTGTGTTAGGTCAATCTCCCCTCAGTTAGTGCTAGGACTAATGTAGCCTACATTTTACGGTTTGGATGATTGTGTCAGGCTGTTGCCACTTCTGTGAATGCAACGTTGTAAGGACTGTTTGTGCAAAAAGTTTCTGTGAAAAAAAAGTGTTGCCAGCTCCAACGCTGACTCCTGCATCAATCGCAAATGGGCGTTCTAAATAAGCATTCTAATCACACCGGTTTGAGCGCACGCTGCAGGTCACCACTGTATAATGATCCTTTCCCGTGTGTTGGTACGTGTCAAAGGGTTCAGGTCCTGAGGCAACAAAGATTCCCAAGCCATCACACTGCCACCACCATGCTTGACCATTAGTACGAGGTTCTGACAGTGGAATGCAGTGTTCCGTTTTCGCCAGACATAATGTGATCCATGTCATCCAAAAAGTTGACTCAGGTTTGCCAAAAAAGCACCTGGGTGATCATCAAGACTCATGGAAGAATGTTCTATGGACAGATGATTCAAAAGTATAACTTTTTGGACGAGTGCCACTGCTGAGGTTACTGCCTTTTGAAGATTGTGTTCCATGATATAATATCACCAGTTGATATTCCGATTTCAATAAATCAATCTTAAATAGCACTTTTTGTATTGACTGAATACACACTACTTCAAAAGTTTGGGGTCACTTAGAAATGTCCTTGTTTTTGAAAGAAAGGCACATTTTGTCCATTAAAAGAACATTAAATTGATCAGAAATACAGTGTAGAGATTGCTAATGTTGCAAATGACTATTGTAGCTGGAACGGGCAGATTTTTTTATGGAATATCTACATATACATACAGAGGCTCATTGTCCACAACCATTACTCCTCTGTTCCAATGGCACGTTGTGTTAGCTAATCCAAGTTTATAATTTTTAAAAGCCTTCATTTCTCAGAACAAGAACAGACTGACGAGTTTCAGAAGAAAGTTTCTGGCCATTTTGAGCCTGTAATCGAACCCACAAATGCTGATGCTCCAGATACTCAACTAGTCTAAAGAAGGACAGTTTTATTGCTTCTTTAATCAGGACAACAGTTTTCAGCTGTGCTAACATAATTGCAAAAGTTTTTTTATGTTCAATTAGCCTTTTAAAATGATAAACTTGGATTAGCTAACACAAAACACAACTGGTATTTTTTTTTTTTTACTCGAGTACTCGAAATGAAGAACATGCGAGTGCTGGAACAGTCAAAAAGTTCAAAGTCTGGTCAAGCGCAGTATCTGTAACTAAGATAAAACTGTAATATTTGCTTACAGTCGACATATCTACTAGTGTATCATAAGGCAGTGTATAGTGTGTGTAGGAAGGTAATGTTAGGAAAAAGCCTACTTCGATATTCCCCCTAGAGACAGATCAGATAGACAAGACAGGCAGAGCTTCAAGTCGTTAGCTATCATGAGCAGAACTTTCCCAGCAGTGTGACTCATGGCAGTGACTGGATTTATGATGTCTATTACCCTCTTTCAGAAGACAGAGGTAGGTTACGATTATTTAGGGATCATATTATTACACACACACACACACACACACACACACACACACACACACACACACACACACACACATACACACACACATACACACACACACACACACACACACACACATACACACTAGTGCTGAGAGATTAGTGCTTTTTGAGGTTGGTTCTGTTTGGGTTGAATGCAGAATGAAACAATTAATACAATAAGTTCCATGATGGCAGTGACTGCCCATTACTGCGTATCACTTATTAACAATCGTTTATTCACATTACTCTACTTGAATAAAATATTTGACTATGTTTATATTACATTGGTTTTATTTGATTACTTTTATTTAATTCCAAGCCATCAAGTCAGCTGCTGCCTACGCTGTCTGACAAAATCACTATTTTAGTAGTTCTTCAAAGTAAATAAGGCATACTGAATACCAACATTCAGTCACTTAGATCATGTATTTTCAGGTAGAGATACATCGCGAAACAACTGCTCTCTATCCCTCTCCATTGCGCTTTCTTCTCTCCCTCTCCGTGTCTGCCAACACTAATAGACGCGCAATGGATTATGGTCATTGTAGTTAATTACCACATTTTCTGTGCTAAACTATGTAGAATATTGGCCTGTTGGAAACTACAACTCCCGACTACATTGCACAGTTCGGGCTTGATCTGACTTATCGCTAGAGAAACTGCTCATTGAGCTCACAGAAAAAAAAACGGGACGAAATTACGATTTAAATAATTGAACAGACTTTGGTCAATTAGATGTTTAAAAAACGGAAAATAACTGACGTTTCGGTTAATCGCTCAGCACTAACACACACACAGATACCTAATAAGACCCCCTGCCAGCTGCACTGAACCTGTGACCCTAGACTTACAAACCCTAGGGTGTGTCTATGTGTGTGTACACAATACCACCCCCGCTACACTTCATCTGCACTACAGAGGACACAAATCTGCCTGAGTCACAGTGTGACAAAGTCTCAACAGCAGGGAGTCCCTCAGCACACTACCATTGACAGGAAACTATCTGCATATCTATGGTAATGCCGCAGCTACGGTAAGCGTCTCCCGGACGACGAAGTGGTTCATTCTGGGTGGTGGATGGTGCATGGTGGTCTCTCAATCGCATCTCTCTCTTCCTCCCTCCCTGTTTCTCTCTCTCTTCCTATACTCTCTCCCACTCCCTGGGGATAACTGTAGGTCAAACACTCATACATACACATACTGATGCTATGGATGGAATGACTATACAATTAGATCCACACATCAGGTTTTCATTAGGAAGACCCAAATAACGTCATCCGTCCATCAACTCAGGGCAGGCAGGGGAACAACAATATGTGTGTTTCTAGACATCCCCTAAATGCTGCCCCAGGGTCAGATTTCTTCAGATCCACCTAATGGTTAAGGTTATGATTTGGGGTTAGGCTTGTAACTATCCGTTCTCCTCGGACCACAGCAGTTTATGCTTTTTGCAAAACGACATGGTCTTCACTCTCCACTCCTGTCCTGAAAACCACTTTCAGCTGCTACTGTACCGCAAAGCAACTTCTGAAACACGCGCGGCCTCTTCAAAAAACATACACCATTACAATAGTGGAACATTCCCATGGCCTACTATAGACCTACTGAAAAACAACTTGGGAGTCATCAGTGTGAGTCAGGATGAGGAAGAGACCCTCTTCACCTCTGGCGTAAACACAAGATCAGAGGACACACACAGATTTTTGCACATACACACTTGCAAGCAGATATACCCCCTTCCCCACAAACACACACACACACACACACACACACACCACCTAGTCCTCTGGTAATAAGTAAATAAGTATATGACTTAACAATGGTAGTAGTGCCAGTGTTTGGTGACGAATGTCTGTAGTGCTCAACATTTCCATTGTGAGAATGCCAACCTTTGCCAGGGCTACTGTGTAACCTGTTCAACACTACAGTTACATTATGATTCAGAAGATGGAACATAATATTTACAGCCCATAGCATTAGTCACCCCCTTTGTTAGACTTGGGAAGCATTGCCAATCAGGAAAAATAACACTTGAAACTGTCTTCTAAACACTACGAGATAGAGGTGAGTGTGGAGCGCTCTCATTGGCTAAGCTGAGCTAAACATGACAACAAGTAATGTTCTGATGAGAGAACAGCTGACACAACACCAAACAGAAGATTAGAAAAAAAAGAAAAAAAACATATTCTCCTCCTTCAGTGCAGCTCTGCTGTAGCTGTGTACTACTGGTGGTTCTGGTCCCCACACACAACTAACCGCTCACGAGCACTTGAGACCCCAGTCAGTAACTCCTCCCGTAACTCACAGCCAGCACTGATTGGTCAGACACCGGAGCCACAGCCCTGAGAGGGTCCACATTAAAGGTCGTCACAGGTCCAATAGGACCTAAATTCCCGAGATCCAACCTGGGACCTGAGCGGACCCGGGTCCTAAATTCGGACTTTTGTCTCGGATCTGGGTCGGGTCTGATACAATTGCCAAGGGACTCGGTTATGTGCAATTAAAATGTGTTTACCGACTGGACCGGATTGGACCTGCCTTCTGTTAATTTACTGTTTGTGCGATGAGAACTGTGCAAGCTTGTTATCTGTGTCAAGCCATTGCAACTCTATAAAACGTATAGCTTAAATCCAGCTGAAACTGGCTCCAGTTGCTCACCACACGTGCGCCTGCTGCTGAGGTCAGAGAGAGAGAGAAGGAGAGAGAGAGAGAGAGAGAAGGAGAGAGAGAGGAGAGAGAGAGAGAGAGCGAGAGAGAGAGAGAGAGAGAGGGAGAGAGGAGAGAGAGAGAGAGAGAGAGAGAAGGAGAGAGAGAGAGAGAGAGAGAGAGAGAGAGAGAGAAAAGCTCAAGGAGAAAGTGTACAGTGAAAAGTAGCCGACAAGGGGAATGTCCTCGGGAATAAGTTTTAATATTGTAGCGGACAAAGATGAGAAGAATGTTGCCTAGGCCAAATGGACTGTGGTGCAACTCGCTATTCAGGTTTGATGCAATTTTCTACCTTTCATTTATTTATTTTCGTATTTACTTTCAATTGTTTCGCCATTTATAATAATTATTATTATTATGGGCCTGCTGTAAAATAAATAGCATAACCCTATTGCTGTGATCTGTTGGGAAGCACTAAGGTAGGCAAACACTTTTCATTCTGTTAAGCTATTTTCGTTGGCCAAAAGAAGTTCCAGCTGTAATGCTGTGTTTGCCGATATATAATGTAATGTGGCCTACTATGCTACTTTCACTCAAACCATGACTTTTAACGCCGCAATATAATAACCTGTTCATATTTTCCCTTTAAACAATGACTTGACTTACTTTTGATATTACCCTAAATAAAGTTAAACAACTGTTGTGAAGGTTTGGTGTGGTATGGTTATTATTAGGCTTCGATCCAGCAGGCCTATGAAGGCTGAGCGCCCCGGGGCGCTCCAACTGACTCCGACAATCGAGGTGAGGAAGAATGTTTTTACGCCGACCAGAGTTACTCCTTTAATCGAACAATATATCCAGATATATGGCCAAAGGTATCTGGACATCCCTTCAAATTAGTGGATTCATTTATTTCAGCCACACCCGGCGCTGACAGGTGAGTAAAATTGATCACACAGCTATGCGATCTCCATAGACAAACATCGGAAGTAGAATGGCCCATACTGACGAGCTCAGTGACTTTCAACATGCCACTGTCATCAGATGCCACCTTCGCAACAAGTCAGTTCATCAAATCCCTGCTAGAGCTGCCCCGGTCAACTGTAAGTGCTGTTATTTTGAAGTGGAAACGTCTAGGAGCAACAACGGCTCAGCTGCGAAGTGGTAGTGCACACAAGCTCACAGAACGGAACTGCCGGGTGCTGAAGCGCGTAAAAATGGTCGGTCCTCGGTTGCAACACTCACTAGCCAGTTCCAATATGCCTCTGGAAGCAACGTCAGCACAATAACTGTTCGTCGGGAGCTTCCTGAAAAGGGTTTCCATGGCCGAGCAGCCGCACACAAGCCTAACATCACATTGCGCAATGCCACGCATCGGCTGGAGTGGTGTAAAGCTCGCCGCCATTAGACTGGAGCAGTGGAAACACATTCTCTGGAGTGATGAATCACGCTTCACCAACATCAGTGCCGAACTCAATAATGCTCTTGTGGCTGAATGGATGCAAGTCCCCGCAGTCTGTTTTCCAACCGTCCTTTTCGGAATGGGTCTGACTGTCCTCGGGTACATTCAGAACGGGTCTGACTGTCCTCGGGTACATTCAGAACGGGTCTGACTGTCCTCGGGTACATTCAGAACGGGTCTGACTGTCCTCGGGTACATTCAGAACGGGTCTGACTGTCCTCGGGTACATTCAGAACGGGTCTGACTGTCCTCGGGTACATTCAGAACGGGTCTGACTGTCCTCGGGTACATTCAGAACGGGTCTGACTGTCCTCGGGTACATTCAGAACGGGTCTGACTGTCCTCGGGTACATTCAGAACGGGTCTCTATTTATAAATAAATAATTTATGCATATTGCGGGTCGGGTGCTAAAGCCATGGATCGATTTTGGAACGGGTTCAACTTTCCGGATCCGTGAAAACCTCTAGTCCACATGGCGACCATACCTCAGCCCAGAATTTGGGATAAAACAACAAACTCTGCAGCTAGCCACACAGGGCCTCCCTCTGTGGTGTGTGTCCTGTCTGCTCCTTCTCTCACACACATGCGCAGACTGCTAGCCAGGCTGCTGCCGCTAATGAGCAATATATGGCCTTTGAGACTCCCAGCCCTGTGACATCACCTAATGACCTCCAGTAACATAACTCGGACGGACGGGCGGAATGACAGACGGACCGACGGGTGGCCGGACTGAAGGATGGACTGACTAAGTTGTGTGCTGGTGTTTGGCGAGCCCCTTTTCAGCCTTTCCTATTGGCCAGTTTTAGAGGCGCATCCTTCATGAGGATGATGTCAGGCCAGTGGTTCTTCAAATCCACCTAAAATATTTAAACCCATCACATGAAGAAACAGATGCATAAGCGGTTCTTTGTGAAAGGAGTGGAGAAGGGTTCGAGAAACCATGCATCGATCCACTTGAGGTAGCAGAGCCGCAGAACACTTTAACAATGTCTGCTACTATAATCCATCTGCGTTCACCTTCAGCCCAATATAAAGACTCCTCTGTGACCCTGGGTCTATAAATGCTACAAACAGAACTCTATCTGTCTACTGCTTGTGTGTGTGTATATGTGTGTGTGTGTATATGTGTGTGTGTGTGTGTGTGTGTATATGTGTGTGTGTGTGTGTGTGTGTGTGTGTGTGTGTGTGTGTGTGTGTGTGTGTGTGTGTGTGTGTGTGTATGTATATGTGTGTGTGTGTGTGTGTGTGTGTGTGTATGTATATGTGTGTGTGTGTGTGTGTGTGTATATATATGTGTGTGTGTGTGTGTGTGTGTGTGTGTGTGTATATGTGTGTGTGTGTGTGTGTGTATATGTGTGTGTGTGTGTGTGTGTGTGTGTGTGTGTGTGTGTGTGTGTGTGTGTGTGTGTGTGTGTTAGAGAGAGGTTAATGGTCTGTTTAAGGCCATACAGTGTGGTCTTAGTCTATAGTACCACACCAGTGCTGATCTGGTTTTAATGCTGTCCTCAGCAGGAAATAGAGAATTCTAAAAGCCTCTTCAAATCCCTCCTATGCTATTTTTTCTTTTTTTGTAATGTCAAAACTTCCCTGAAAAATAAACCATCCATCTGTCCATCCATTTGGCACCTCTTAGGTGCTCTTGTCTTCATTCCTGCGTGTAATGAAATGCTATTGACAAGACAAGCTGAAGCACTATCAACTTCAGCAGTCAGCAACTCCATTAGCACCTAGGTCAGCTAACCTCTAGGCTGAGTGAAGGGTCGTTCCACCTCAAAAAGCATAAGAAAGAGCATTTCGAGATCCACCACCTCAGATTGTTCTGAAATTGTTTCTGTAGTTAGCAACAGATGAGATTATTATTTCTCCAACATTATTTGGTGATTTAAAAAAAAAAGCTTGCTGCCATTAAAATGCCCATCAAATGTTGCAGTACTGACCCTTATAGCTTTGTGTTGCTGCCACTTGTGTAATTTGGTTGGGGTGAGCGGAGCCTGACACGGACAGACAGCCAGACACACACACACACGTCTGACACGGTGTATCATTTTACCGATGGAGTGTGTATGGCAGGGCTACTCGGTGCTCTAAGGGTGATTCCTCTTGGCAGATTGTGGGTCTCCGACACAAAGCAGGCCTTCACATCAAAGACTGGAAGGATCAGAGGAGACTGCACAGACAGAAATACCCTCAGCTCTGAATATAGAAGCACACACACACACACACACACACACACACACACACACACACACACTGCATCCCCTCTGCGCTAGCATAGAGCTCAGAGCACAGACTCACTGTACACGCGCACCCACCCCCACACACACACACACACACACACACACACACACACACACACACGCACACACGCACACGCACACACACACACAGACGGTGGGTCGTTTGTCTTCCTTGACACAGATCAATCAACAGCATACCATAGAGCTAAACAGAGTATGAGAGAGGGACGAGCTCTTAAAGAAGAGAAAGTACAAAAGAGAAAACAGGCTGACCAGATCTATTTAGTTTGCTGACTTTGCTCCCTGGAATCAAGGTGCAGATTTTTTTTTTTAAAGCTATTGTGACAGCAATATAGTGAATGCCTACATATACCGTACAAACAAAGAAAGCAGCCATTTCAGACTATTGGGATGAAGGAGGAGGTGAGGAGAGACCCCATATATACTATTGAGATGGAATGCACTTGAGTCCATTTTGTCTTGACTTCGGAGCCAGATCTCCGGACGTGCTTCACATAATATGACTCCAAGCAGTTAATACACATCCATGTGTGTTTTAGATCAGTGCCGTGCCTGTGCCTGTGCCTGTGTGTGTGTGTGTGTGTGTGTGTATACGCGTTCTAAATCACCCCAGTCTCCAGTCAGCGTCGAAGAGGTTATCCAGAGCCCCCTCATAAAATCCCAGTGGAAACTGATGGACGGACAAATGGAAAGAAGATGGAAAGACAGCTCACTGAGATTCCCGATGAGTCTGTGGAGTTTCCAGTCAGGGAGAAATCCTACCAACGACAGGCCACTCTGCTCTGAGACTATTCCTGTTACACTGTCACAACACTGTGGTCCGGATCTCCAACACTTACAGAGGCAGCCTATACAGTACAGTACAGCAGTGGTTCTCAAACCTCTCCCCTGGGACCTCCTGCCCTTCCATGTTTTTGATCTATTCCAGAGCTAGCACCTGATTGACCTAATCATCAAGCCTTTTGTCGCATTCATAACCAAGTGTCAAGGCGGTAAGAAAAATCCAGTTGAATGGCCCCTCCAACTGGCAATTACTAAACTCGTCTATCATCCCTGAGCTCTGACTTCTCCCACATGGTGACCTCTGACGTCATCTACTAACGAAATTGCCTTATTTTTAGCGGTTAAATGTACCAACAAAACATTATTTATAAAAAGCAATCTATCAATATGGTTTTTGAAAATTATAATTTGTTTACAAGCATGATTTTGTTTATGGTTGACGCAGCATGTTGGCCATTATTTATGACATCACAACTGGTCATTTCCACCATTTCCGCGTTTGCTCCTAGTTCAAGGCTAAGACTAAACTGTGAAACATCTTGTGGTCCCCAAGGAGAGGTTTGGGAAACACTCCAGTACAGTATACAGCAGGTCATTCCACGCCTGCATATCTGAGTGTACATACCGATGGTAAAGATATGTAATATGGTAGAGACACACACACACACAGAGTCATAAAGCCTGACCACCTCACTACTAGACATTGCTGCTTTACATAACGACAGCGTTGAAAGGCCACTGGAATGTCAAAACTTCCCTGAAAAATAAACCATCCATCTGTCCATCCATTTGTCACCTCTTAGGTGCTCTTGTCTTCATTCCTGCGTGTAATGAAATGCTATTGACAAGACAAGCTGAAGCACTATCAACTTCAGCAGTCAGCAACTCCATTAGCACCTAGGTCAGCTAACCTCTAGGCTGAGTGAAGGGTCGTTCCACCTCAAAAAGCATAAGAAAGAGGACTTTGAGATCCACCACCTCAGATTGTTCTGAAATTGTTTCTGTAGTTAGCAACAGATGAGATTATTATTTCTCCAACATTATTTGTTGAAATATAATTAGATCTCTGATAAATTAAGCTAATTGATTGCATCCAAATTATCAATTTGAATTCATATAATATTCAATATATGGTACCTAACATCGGATTTTGACCAAACTTAGACATGAGTTAGACATGAAGAATCAAAATGTAACGGCAGATCTCCTCTTCGTCTGAAGAGGAGTAAGGAGAGGACCAAGATGCAGCGTGGTAAGTGTCCATAATGTTTTTAATACAGACAAAAACAATAAACGATAACTTGAAATCTACAAAAACCAAAACAGTACCGTGTGGCGACAAACACACACACGGAAACAAACACCCACAAACCAACAGTGAAACCCAGACTACCTAAGTATGATTCTCAATCAGAGACAACTAACGACACCTGCCTCTGATTGAGAACCATACTAGGCCGAAACAGAAACCAAACATGGAAAAACAAACATAGACTGCCCACCCCAACTCACGCCCTGACCATACTAAATAAAGACAAAACAAAGGAAATAAAGGTCAGAACGTGACACCAAAGGAATGGTCAGAAGCCACCGACACTCCATACAACTGCGGCTTTGAGTATTGTTTCTCTGTAAAGTATTTCCAATTTGGTGACGTTTTTCCTCCTGTTCAGAGAAATTAGAGAAATTCCGAGAAATTGAAGTTAATCTCATCCTACATCCTGATACTATCAGGTTCTGACCACTAGATGGTGCTGTTTATGGTGCTTTATTGACAATTTATTTGGATTTCTTATGCCTTACTCATTGTTGGAAAAAAGTTTTGTCCAAATCAGATGTTAGGTACTATATTTACTGAATATTATATGAATCCTATAAATTAAAATGCCCAATATGGATGATAGGATTAGCATTCTTTCTTGGAATATAATTGTATCTGTTTCTAACTATAGAAACGATTACAGGACTATCTGAGATTGTGGGTCATGGCTTGCTGAAATGACATGGAATGACCCTGTAGTGAATGTCTAGTAGCAGATATTGTGGTTGTATATTGTATCTTTCCATGTGCTCAGGGACTGAGGAGGTGTAAACACAGGGCTGTGTTGAAGGTGAGGGAGTCTCAGCTATTTCGGAGTGTGGAAAAAAGACAAAAGAGAAGGAGGAAAGAGAAGGACATAAGAGGGTGTTTTCTCAGCTGAGAGGCAGTGGTTGGATCCACCCGTCACAGAGGTCTCAATGCCTTTCCTTTTCTCTTCTCTTCCTCCAATCTCTTTCCTTCCTCATGTGTATGTTTGTATATGTGTTTGAATTTTGTGAGGGTGGGAGTATTGGGCCTATTACAGGAAGAGACTTGGAGGGGGGTCCGGGTGTGTGTGTTTGTTTGAGTGTGTGCGTCTTCTTCGTCTTCTTCTTCTCACATTGATATGGTCCTATAACACGGACACAATCACAGAATCCAGACATTCATATTTGGAAAAATATTCAGAAATGTATTGAACTTAGTAAATGTATTGAAAATGAATTAATTTGGGGCCTCCCAGGTGGCGCAGTGGTCTAGGGCACTGTATCGCAGTGCTAGCTGTGCCACCAGAGACTCCCAGAGAGAAGTCAGTGGGGCGACGCACAATTGGCCTAGCGTCGTCCGGGTTAGGGAGGGTTTGGCCGGTAGGGATATCCTTGTCTCATCGCGCACCAGCGCACTCGTTTCGGAGGACATATGACTTTCGACCTTCGTCTCTTCCGAGCCCGTACGGGAGTTGTAGCGATGAGACAAGATAGTAACTACTAATAATTGGATACCACGAAAAGGGGGTAAAAAGAAATTCAAAAGAAGAAAAAAAACACAAAAAAACGAATACATTTTCCTAAGTTTATCATAATATATGAACAGAATGCTAGAGTGATTCGTATTTCCTGCAACTTTCTGAAGAGCAATGAGAATTCCCCGTCTGTGTATGTGCAGTGCGCACATCGACCAATTTGTGTAACCGTTAGCATGATGCTAATTAAAAGTATTCTGGTAGATGGAAAGGCTTTCCCAAAAGCCTTAATTAAATGTTAACTACAAAGCCGTGCATTCGGAAAGTATTCATTCCCCTTGACTTTTTCCACATTTTGTTACATTACAGTCTTATTCAAAAATGTACGGTACTTGTTTTGCAAACTCTACCATCACATGAACACTGCTAAACAGCCTCTGCTAGGTGGGCACTGGTATTAAAGGGTAACTACACCAAAAAATTTCAATTTACATTTTTTCCCAGACCTCAAAAGTGGTCTCCTAATGTGGTTTAAGCATTGTTGTGGACTTACAACATCTAATTTAGCTGTTTTTTTTATTTTAAAAAGTGTTCTTTTGAGAGTGAAAACCTGAAGAAACAGGGGGAAACGGAAACTTGGAGAAAAAAAACTAAATGGAATCAGGCAAAAAATAAAACAGATTTTATACCGCCCTAAATTGACTGGCCTGTGGAGCCCAGTGTCTCTGAGGTCTCTGAGGTTAAGAGGATGTTGGAAAAAAAATGACCATCTGACATATCAGAGTCTGCCGTTGTCTTAGTGGGTGGCCAACCAGCAACGCCCCCAGAGAGAGACAGACCGCCAGGCCACACCAGGGGGAGTGGAGTAGGGTTGTTTTGGACAGTCATCTTGTGGAAAGATCTCTGTTTGCTGTTTCAGTGGCACCGCAACAGGACGTTTTTTCCCAGTACCTCTGTTTGTGATCTCTGAGCAGTTAGACTACACTGCTGTGATGTCATGCCTCCTTGGAGATGTTTGAAAGACACACACACACACACACACACACACACACACACACACACACACACACACACACACACACACACACACACACACACACACACACACACACACACACACACACACACACACACACACACACACACACACACACACACACACAGAAGAAAAGCAACCAAACAAACCCAGATAATATGCTCAACAGTATACAACAGCTCTCACAAAGACCAGGAGAAATCAGAAAACTATTCAACAACATAACAGACTGACAAGAAAAAGACTGCTTTTTCAGTAAGGTCTTAAAACCCCACTTCCCACTGACCAACAGGCTCTCTAGGCCTTAACACTGGTCCCATTATACTTAACCATTTCCAGCCCTCCTTAACCCTTCACATGACCCCAGACTGAAAAGGGGGAGAGGAAAGTCCTTACACTCCCAATCCTCAGCCAAACCCTTTGTGAATGCTTCTGTTTTCCTAACAGGGAGTCAGTAATGTTCCGGAGGGGTTGTGTCCTGCCCAGGGGATGACAGCAGTCTGATTTCAAACTAACTGACCTGAGGGTAACTGCAGAACCTCCCACTGTGCTCCCCAGCACAGAACACTATAGACCTGCTGCTAGATGGAAATCTGTCTTAATGCTTTAGACCAACGACCCTCAGGGCAGACCAGGGACTGTGTGTGTGTGTGTATGTGCGCGCGTGCGTGTGCGTGCGTGTGCGTGTTATATAGGAGCTCTCAGGAAAACCTGATACTATGCTCCAATCAACAACAGTAAGCACTCACTGGTCCACAGAGGTGTGGGGGAGTTGTACACTGGCTCAGAATCTCAGCCTTCCTATAATAATAAGAGCATCAGGTGATATTGCGTCTGGTACCCGCTCGCAGCTAAACTAAATAAAGGTCCAATGCAGATGGTTTTTCTTTCTTCTGAAAAAATATAATTTCTGGGTAATAATTAAGTACCTTACTGAGATTGTTTTCAATTAAAATGGTTCAACAGAGCAATTTCTCAAGCAAGAATTTTGCTAGGACTGTCTGTGAGTGGTCTGAGTAGAGGAGGGGGAAACTGTAAACTAGCCGTTGTCGGCAGAGAGGTTAGGAACTCCCTTTCTTATTGGTCTGTTAACTAATTTACCTTCAGCAGGGAGGCCAAAATTCCATTCCACCGAAACAGGCTGACGTTTCAGGCAGCTCTTACACTAAAAGGGCATTAACATCATTATCATCACAATTTCACAGTATTATTCATAGTGTGGAAATATAAAACACAGAAGAAACAAGTTTTTGACTGCACTGGGCCTTTACGAGAGTGTGTGGGGGTGGAGATGGTGAAAGATGAGGAGAGAGGTAGAAAGGAAATAGGAAACTGAGGAGAGAAAGACAAGGTGAGAAAGTGAGAGATGTGGACGTGTGTAGGTATTGTCTGGCTGGTTTCGGGGGTAAGTTAGATGTGACATGGCTTTCAACTGGAGACAAAGAGAACGGTGTTACAGACAGCCATGCTCCAGGGAGAATAACTCTACCGCTCTCATTCTACTGTCTGATACACACGCACGCACGCACGCACGCACGCACGCACGCACACACGCACACACACACACACACACACACAAGCAATTTGAAGTCATCGCTAAAAATCTCACAGATAACAACAAAAACTAAAAAGATAACAACCTTTTGAACCTGAGCGATAACATTCCTCAGATCTACAGGCTGTGTGCTTAATCCGGTACACAGAGAGACAGGAAGAGCACCAAAACAGGTACCATGACACTCTCAGAAACCCCCTTATCCTATCCTCTCTATTCTCTCTGCCCAGGCCAGTGACAATCAGCAGTGATGATTGTGTTTATTGTTTCAGGGGCTTTCCTCGTTGAGATGACCTTCCCAGATGGTCTCAGCTAGCCAGGCAGGCCAGAGCAGAGCAGTATCACTCACACCATTGTTTTCCCACCATGTTGGAAAAACGTTGTCTTCCTCATTCCTGCCGGTTCCACATAATAAACAGACTGGACTGATCTTCTGTGTCGGGGGGGGGGGGGGATAATACAGCCCGTGAACTTGGTGAGAGGATGGGGGGGGGGGGGTAGGAGGATGTCAGTTTCCCCTATATACATTTAGCAGAGGCGCACTGCAAAACTGTGGACACCTGCTTGTCAAACATCTCATTCCAAAATCATGGGCATTAATATGGAGCTGGTCCCCCCCTTTGCTGCAATAACAGCCTCCACTCTCTGGGAAGACTTTTCACTAGATGTTGGAACATTGCTGCGGGGACTTGCTTCCATTCAGCCACAAGAGCATGAGTGAGGTCGGGCACTGATGTTGGGCGATTAGGCCTTGCTCGCAGTTGGCATTCCAATTCAACCCAAAGGTGTTCGATTGGGTTAAGGTCAGGGCTCTATGCAGGCCAGTCAAGTTCTTCCACACCGATCTCCCCAATTTCGTGATATCCAATTGGTAGTTACAGTCTTGTCCCATCGCTGCAACTCCAGTACTGACTCGGGAGAGGCGAATGTCAAGAGCCATGTGTCCTCCAAAACCATGACCCTGCCAAGCCGCACTGCTTCTTGATGCACTGCTTGCTTGACCCGGAAGCCAGCCGCACCAATGTGTCGGAGCAAACACCGTACAACTGGCGACTAGAGAGCGATGGGACAAGGACATCCCGGTCGGCCAAACCCTCCCCTAACCCGGACGACACTGGGCCAATTGTGCGCCGCCTCATGGGTCTCCCGGTCACAGCCTGTGATCGAACCCGGGTCTGTAGTGATGCCTCAAGCACTGAGATGCAGTGCCTTAGACCTCTGCCCCACTCAGGAGGTCTTCGACGAACCATTTCTGTATGGACGTCGCTTTGTGCATAGGGGCAATTGTTATGCTGAAACAGGAAAGGGCCTTCCCCAAACTGCTGCCACAAAGTTGGAATTGTCTAGAATGTCATTGTATGCTGTAGTGTTAAGATTTCCCTTCACTGGAACCAAGGGGCCTAGCACAAACCATGAAAAACAGCCCCAGACCATTTTTCCTCCACCACCAAACTTTACATTTGGCACTATGCATTCGGGCAGGTAGTGTTCTCCTGGCATCCGCCAAACCCAGATTCATCCATTGGACTGCCAGATGGTGAAGCGTGATTCATCACTCCAGAGAACGCTTTTACACTTCACCACTCCAGGCGAAGCTTGGCATTGTGCATGGTAATCTTAGACTTGTGTGCGGCTGCTCGGCCATGGAAACCCATTTTGGAAAGCTCCCGACCAAGAGTTCTTGTGCTGACGTTGCTTCCAGAGGCAGTTTGGAACTCGGTAGTGAGTGATGCAACCGAGGACAGATGATTTTTACGAGCGTCATCACTCAGTGGTTCCATTCTTTGAGCTTGTGTGGCCAACTACTTCGCAGCTGAGCCGTTGTTGCTCCTAGACGTTTCCACTTTACAATAACAGCACTTACAGTACAGTTGACCGGGGCAGCTCTATCAGGGCAGAAATTTGGTGAACTGACTTGTTGGAAATCAAATCAAAGTAAATTTTATTGGTCACATACACATGGTTAGCAGATGTTAATGCGAGTCTAGCAAAATGCTTGTGCTTCTAGTTCCAACCATGCAGTAATATCTAACAAGTAATCTAACAATTTCACAACAACTACCTAATACAGACAAGTGTAAAGGAATGAATAAGAATATGTACACATACATATTTGGATGAGCGAGGGAGGGCTTTGTCGTGGAAGTTAGAGTAACAATGATCCAGAATGCTGTCAGCCCGGGTCGCGCATTCGAAATGCTGATAAAATTTATGGAGCCATGTTTTCAGATTAGCTTTGTTAAAACCCCCAGCTACAATAAATGCAGCCTTAGGATATATGGTTTCCAGTTTACATAGAGTCCAATTAAGTTCTTTCAGGGCATTCGAGGTGTCTGCTTGGGCAGATATACAGGACTGTGATTATAATCGAAGAGAATTCTCTTGGTAGATGATGCGGTCTGCATTTGATTGTAAGGAATTCTAGGTCAGGTGAACAAAAGGACTTGAGTTCCTGTATGTTGTTATGATCATACCACGACTCGTTAATCATAACGCATACACCACCGCCCTTCTTCTTATCAGAGAGATGTTTGTTTCTGTCGGTGTGATGCGTGAAGAAACCAGGTGTCTGTACCGACTCTGATAACATATCCCAAGTGAGCCATGTTTCCGTGAAACAGAGAATGTTACAATCTCTGATGTCTCTCTGGAAGGCAACCCTTGCTCGAATTTCGTCTACCTTGTTGTCAAGAGACTGGACATTAGCGAGTAGTATACTTGGGAGCGGTGAGCAATGTGCCCGTCTACGGAGCCTGACCAGAAGACCGCTGCGTCTGCCCCGCCATTATTTTGAGTCGCCTACTGGGATCCGATCCATTGTCCTGCTTGTCCGGCTTTAGTGAATTACAGTATAGTACTGTAGTGTTAGCTGGTTGAACCACCATAACCCCCATAAACCCAAAGACAATGACACCTTAAAACCCCAGCAACATCCAGTGTTTCCCTTAGGATTTGTTTTAGCAGCGGTGGCATAGTTAGTGGGCATGGCCAATGGCGGGGTTTTACCGCTGAGACAAAATGTTGCTGTTTGAAATCAACTTTCCTGCAATTCTACACATTTTACTATGGGGCAAAGCAAACATTTGACCCTTTTAAAGCTAGTTTACTGCAATTCTACACATTTTTACTATGGGGCAAAGCAAACATTTGAACCTTTTAAAGCTAGTTTACTGCAATTCTACACATTTGCTATGGGGCTGAGAGAAAATGTTTAGTTTCGAAACACATTTCCTGCAATTCAAAACATTTCTCCATGGGGTTGAGATCATTTTCAGGTTTAAAGCGAATTTCTTGCAATTATACACATTTTGCCATGGCTTATGCATTTTTCTTATGTTATCTGAGTGATTCAAACATAATAAAATCAGTGGGGACCCCCATGCCATGCCATTTTTTGAATTTCAGATTCTCCCTGATTGTCTAGTTTTTATTTTGGTGATTGTAAGTTCTCATAGATGATTTTATGAAATATATTGCTACATTATCTTTTCTACATACACAAAGTATGTGGACACCCCTTGAAATTAGTGGATTCGGCTATTTCAGCCACACCAGTTGCTGACAGGTGTATAACATCGAACACACAGCCATGCCATCTCCATAGGAAAACATTGGCAGTAGAATGGCCTTACTGCAGAGCTCAGTGACATTTAATGTGGTACCGTAGGATGCCACTGGCGCCGACAGAGATGGTCGCCTCGCTTCGCGTTCTTAGGAAACTATGCAGTATTATGTTTTTTTTAATGTATTATTTCTTACATTGTTACCCCAGGAAATCTTAAGTCTCATTACATACAGCTGGGAAGAACTATTGGATATGAGAGCAACGTCAACTTAACAACATTACGACCGGGAATACGACTTTCACGAAGCGGATCCTCTGTTTGGAACAGTTTCACAGAGAACTAAAGTATTAGTACTGTAAAAATACTGCTAGGCTACAGTATGTCTTGGCTTGAGAACCGGGGTTATGATCCCCTAGCATATGTAACATTCACATAAAGATGATTCTTGTCTGAGAGCAACGTCAACTTAACAACATTACGACCGGGAATACGACTTTCCCGAAGCGGATCCTCTGTTTGGAACAGTTTCACAGAGAACTAAAGTATTAGTACTGTAAAAATACTGCTAGGCTACAGTATGTCTTGGCTTGAGAACCGGGGTTATGATCCCCTAGCATATGTAACATTCACATAAAGATGATTCTTGTCTGAGACCTGAAGACCTCAAGTTAATGCCTATAGCACTCAGACAACCTAGGTTCAAATCAGCTGACACATGCTTACAGTTGAACAATGGGACCTTGGGGACAAGGCTGTCGTTCCATCAGGTTAGGACAGGTGCCAGGAACCCAATACAATAGCAACAAAGACAGGAAACCATGGCTCTGTTTGTTTGAGTGGACAAGGTTAGCTACGCAGTTGGGTATTATTATTATTATTATAATGATGATGCAACAGGTATTATTAGTTCTCCTAATCTGATTTGTTAAAAATACAATGGGAAAAGCAGCACAAGGCAGGTTATGCACGTTATGCATGTTAAAGGGGCAGTTCGGGATTTTGGCAACGAGCTCTTTATCTACTTCCCCAGAGTCAGATGAACTCATGGATACCATTTTTATGTCTCTGCGTCCAATATGTAGAAAGTTAGAGGTAGTCACTGCGCTAACGCCTCATTAGCAACTTCCTTCGAACTGAACAGATACATAAAAATGGTATCCATGAGTTCATCTGACTCTGGGGAAGAAGATAAATGGCTTAATTGCCAAAATCACAAACTATCCCATTACGTTTCAGAATTCGGTTCTCCATGAGGTCAATACATTTATCCTGGAATCAGAATCGGACTCAGAATGATGTCAGATCTACTGTTTCGTATAGTTCAGACCATGCCGTGTACCGAATGTGCTAACCTTTTGTGTGGAGTCTTGAGGACGAGCCAGAGTCAGGTTCACTTCAGACCTGGTTATGCAAATCTTCTCTTCAGAACCTGTAGAGGCAGCAGAGATGATGCATTACAGAGTGACACACACACTCTCGCGCTTGTGCACATGCCAACTGCTTATATTATGAAACCACGGCATCTCTAGAGAGACCACAGGTTGACCAGTCAGGAGCTCCGTCAGTTTTGGCTCCCTGACAAAATGAGATGCTATTTTATTTTCCACTCAACCTGAGGAGTCTGAGGAGGAGGTTTAGAGAGAGAGCCATCACACCTGGAGAGATATGGAAACTGTTCAACAGAGCGTACCCTTTAATAAAAGGGTCTGCATCCCTCATTTACCCAAAGCTGCAGCAAGAACACATAATATAGGTTATGCTAGAAACATTAGCATACTGTTAAGCAAGGGAAGTTCCATTTCAACATATACTTGGGGCGGCAAGTAGCCTAGTGTTTAGAGTGTTAAACTAGAAACCGAAAGGTTGCAAGCTCGAATCTCCGAGCTGACAAGGTAAAAATCTGTCGTTCTACCCCTGAACAAGGCAGTCATTGGAAATAAGAGTTTGTTCTTAACTGACTTGCCTAGTTAAAAAAATATATAATTTTGGTTGAAGGATCTACAATCACGCCTGACAAGACCAATGAAAACCGCTCTTTGCTGGATGCCCCGCCTTCCACAGGTGATAAGCGTGGGGCTCGGATTCATTCATTCAATTATTTCTCTCTTCACCTCGGTGTGAACAGGAAGGATTCACTACAACAAACAATTGGAACACGAGACTGTCTTACATTAGTCACCCCTGTTGTCGTAGGTTTGGCAAGCGAGGCCGGAGATTTGGTTCCTATAGGCCTGGCCCTAGGGAGGGCCAATCTGATGGCTGAAATCGCAATGTCTGCTTAAAAGCCATACTGGCTGCCAATTCCTGATCTTCTGAGAACATCATTTGAAGGGTCGCCTGAAGCGTGAGAGGAATGGGAGATACATCAGTTCTGAGGCAGAGGGCTCATAGTGAGGATGACTGGCTACTATTTTGAACTGTGTGTGATGAGCTTTCTGGCCCTCAGAGCTGCTGAGGCGTCATCCAACTGGGTGCTACTCAGAGTGGAAGAAGAGACATCCAGTGGCTCTAAGAGTCAGGCTGGTTTCCAGAATTCCCCTCTTCAAGTTCGTCAGCAGGATCCATCACCATCATCTACCATCCTCTGACCTGCTCCCTTCGCTCAAACCATGAACTGACCCTTGGTGACATCGTAGTGTGACGTGATAATCATAAAAGACAGCTGGGACAGGAGAGGGACACTTGGCAACACGCCGTGTGCACAATACCCAGACTGGGGGGGGGGGGGGGGTCAGGTCTGAGTGGTCTGCCACGGGCCGTTTTCATTTAGGATCCGTTGGGATCCAGGCTTGGGGCATGATCCTATTTCCCCATAGTATGTTGTACCGAAGTTGACTGACTGAAAGGGAATGTAACGTTATGAATATAATTACTGTTCCCTGAAGGAGGGAAACAAGGTACCTGTTTAGCCCCGCTCCGCTCGTTACGGGGCTCGGTGACGGGAAGGAATGAATCTGAGCCTCACGCTCGTGACCTAAGGCAGGGCTTCCAGCGAGGAGAAGTTTTCATTGGCATTGTCAGGCGTCATAGTGGATTATACCTTGTTTCCCTCCTTCAGGGAACAGTAGTTATAGTCATAATGTTCCATTTGTGGAATGACTGTGTGTGTTCTCAAGAGGAACACTGTGGCATGGCATCTAGAGCCAACTGATTTACAGAACACAGCTTTACTGTCGGAGAGAGACGGAGTAGATTAGAAGGAGGAATCACTGGGGTTGTTTCAAGGGTTGCTCTGCAGTTTTAGGTTGTTCACACACCTTATTTCCAGGTGCATATGGAAAACAATACAGATTTAAACTCCAGGGAGATTTACACTGAGTGTACAAAACATTAAGAACACTTGCTCTTTCCATGACATAGACTGACCAGATGAATCCAGGTGAAAGCTATGATCCCTTATTGATGTCACTTGTTAAATCCACTTCAAGCACTGTAGATGAAGGGGAGAAGACAGGTTAATAGGCTCTTTTAGCCTTGAGGCAATTGAGACATGGATTGTGTATGTGTGCCATTCAGAGTGTGAATGGGCAAGACAAAATAATGAAGTGCTTTTGAACGTGGTATATGGTAGTAGGTGCCAGGCGCACCGGTTTGTGTAAAGAATTGCAACGCTGCTGGGTTTTTCACGCTCAACAGTTTCCTCTATCAATAGTTTTCCACTACCCAAAGGACATCCAGCCAACTTGCAGTAGTATAAAGTACTTAAGTAAAAATACTTTAAAGTACTACTTAAGTAGTTTTTTGGGGTATCTGTACTTTACTTTACTATTTATATTTTTGACAACTTTTGCTTTTACTTCACTACATTCCTAAAGAAAATTATGTACTTTTTTACTTTTTACATTTTCCCTGATACCCAAAAGTACTCGATACATTTTGATAGCTTAGCAGGACAGAAAAATGGTCCAATTCACACACTTATCAATAGAACATCCCTGGTCATCCCTACTGCCTCTGATCTGGCAGACTCACTAAACACATGCTTTGTTTGTAAATGATGTCTGAGTGTTGGAGTGTACAACTGGCTATCTGTACATTTTTTTTAAACTAGAAAATGTGGCCGTCTGCTCTGCTTAATAAAAGGAATTTAAAATGATTTATACTTGTCCTTCTACTTTTGATACTTAAGTATATCTAAAACCAAATACTTTTAAACTTTTACTCAAGTAGTATTTTACTGGGTGACTTTCACTTTTACTTTAGTAATTTTCTATTAAGGTATCTTTACTTTTGTTCAAGTATGACAATAGGGTACTTTTTCCAACACGGCCAACTTAACACAACTGTGGGAAGCATTGGAGTCAACATGGGCCAGCATCCATGTGGAACGCTTTCGACACCTCCTAGAGTCCATACCCCACAGAATTGAGGCTGTTCTGAGGGCAAAAGGGGGGGGGGGGGGGGGGGGGGGTGCAACTCAATATTAGGAAGGTGTTCTTAATGGGTTGTCCACAACCATCTTTACACAGACAATGCTTCTGTTTGCTTTTTTGGGGGGTTAGTGATGAAACAGGGGGATGAAGAGCTGTGTTAATAGCTTCCCCCACTCTGAATGTGAGTAGCCTACTATGAAGACATATGTTTCAGAACACACCACCTTAATTGGAGGGAACAATCAACTCTGTTAATGGCGGGTCCAATAATCCCCCCGCCTGACATCAGATTCAAAAGAACACTTCTGTGTTCAGACATCAGCTACGTAAAGTAGGAGCACTCTACTTAATGTCCACCAGTTGAATAATCAATATCCTGCAAGAAACGTCTCAACGGCTACAGTATATCATGATCTCAGCTTCCTGAGGAAAAGGAACGATCCATAAACAACCGTTCATTTCCCATACTTCTTTTTTTAGTCCAGCTCCTGATCTCGAAGAGATCATGTTTGTTGTGTGGCAGGTCTGCTATTGTGATAGTGAGGCAGTAATGTTATCTATGGGCTTTCTGGGAGGATAAGAGCCAGAGGAGAACTAGACATTCCCAGAAAGATGACTGACATCCGACACTATGCGGGGAGTGTTTGTTTGGGGGGTCTGAGAGCCTTATTATCCGTTACTGGATCCAGCTGCTCTTGTGATAACATCTGACCAACAACAGCTCTCAGCCAATCAGGTGAGTGAACAGCCTAATAGGTTTATCAGTGGGATATCTCCCACCCCTTTGGGCTATCAAGGTTATCAATAGACTGCCCCCGGAGAGCACTCAGGACTTCTTCAAACACTTGACACCTGCCTTGGCCCTGGGCCACTAGAACACAGACTACCATTGTCAGTTTGAAAGGAAAGTGCAATTCACCCCTTCAACTCAGATTTACTGAAGCAAAGCCAGGGCATCGGTCCTTACTCCTCCACCCAGAGGTATGCCAAGTAGAGTGAGATATCATGTTCTTATCATCATACCGTAATGTTTAATGCACACATACACTTCACACGTCCCCTCTGAAGGCTTTCTAGGTTTCCATTGTGTGTATGTGTCCGAGTGTGTGTTCGTGCGCGTGCATGTGCCATTTGACGTCGTTACTCAGCTGAACCCGAACAGTGTCGATTCGAGGTTCTTGCAGAGTATTTCCCAATAACAGAGCTGAAGACTCAGGTCACAGTAAATGACCCTGGCCAAGGGGCTTTTCCCTCCACTATCACAACCCAGTTACACAGTCACACAGTTACGACAAGCTCGGTCAAATCGTACACCGTTTCTCTCCTGATAGTGGAGCATAGAAGTGTGTGGCTGCGTAACATAGTATAGGGAATAAGATGTCCTCTGAGATTTCCTATATAATATGTCCACTGTGGCCAACCCCACCATAGTGGGGTCTCTCTTATAGCCGTTAGGGGGTTCGGGAAGAGGTGGGCTGTTTGGGGAAGTGAAGTGATGGAGTGGGGAAGGAGGGGGCTTACTGGGGGACTCTCTCTGGTCCTAAACGTTTCTCAAGCTGTGATTGAATCGCCGAACGACAGAAGCGATGGTCAGTATTACACACGCACGCACGCACGCACACGCACGCACGCACACACACACACACACACCTCTCACCTGGCTATATGTGTGTTTGAACGACCAAGGGGTTGAGAGAGAGAGAAAGTGAGAGGAGGCGGTAGGGATCAAAATGTAGAGAAAAGGCGGAGAGTTGAGGAGACAAATATCACAGAAACAGAACGCTTCCTCGGAAGACGCTTTCTGTATCATATCTCTCCATCTGTTACACACTGGCACTCCTCCGCTCACTCTCAGTGCTTTCTTGTGTATCAGATGAACGCGTACAGTAAACTGAACTGGAAAAACTGTGTTCTCCAATGTTTTTCATAGCTGCTCGTGACTATTTACACAACACCAAACACATAGTTGGTCGTCTTGACCAATAGTCACCCTTTATGTACAGTATGTTTCCATGTTTACGTCTTGGACACACGGGCAATATCCATGGTAATTCAATGACTGTTTATTCCAAGTAGGGGATATGCATTCATTGCAAGGAAGACACACATACACTGTGAAGAATGTTTACACATGACTCCATTAGGGTTGTGTAAAATGTGTTGCTATCGCTGATTGCGATACGTGTGAAATGGGCTTTAAATAAAGTTTGATTCGATGTGTTTATTCTGACTCCACTCTATAAGAAACGCCTGCTGACATTGCCAGCAGCATACCACCCTGCATCCCACTGCTGGCTTGCCTCTGAAGCTAAGCAGGGACGGTCCTGGTCGATCTCTTGATGGGAGACCAGATGCTGTTGGAGGGCCACTAGGGGGCACTCTTCCTTCCAGTCTAAGAAAATCCTAATCCCCCAGGGCAGTGGGGACACTGCCCTGCACAGTGTGCCGTCTTTCGGCTGGGACGTTAAACGGTTGTCCTGACTCTCTGTGGTCACAAAACATCCCATGGCACTTATCGCAAGAGTAGGGGTGTTAACCCTGGATACGACTGTATATTATAAGAGACATTTTGAAATACTGAGATGACAAACACAACCAATGATATTTCTGCAGAATAATAACCAAGCTATAAACTCTGTTCTGTTCCTACTCTGCTGGCCAGCTGTCTTACATTTAACACACATTACGTTGGGAGACCAGAGAGGAGACCAGGGCCTTTGAAAGCCTTGCCAGGAGCTCTTCAAAGAGACGAGAGTAGGAAAAGGAAAAAGCTTTGGATTTGTGGTGCCGCTGAGCTTCCGTTTGGTGACAGGGCTAGCTGATAGAGAGAGAGAGAGAGAGAGAGAGAGAGAGAGAGAGAGAGAGAGAGAGAGAGAGAGAGAGAGAGAGAGAGAGAGAGAGAGAGAGAGAGAGAGAGAGAGAGAGAAGCGACTGGGACTGAGGCAACATCACTCTTTACTCTTAACTCAGGATGTGTGCTTTACATTTAGGCTACTGTACAGAAGAACATCTACTGTCGCTACCCCGTAGGGCTGGGCGATGTGGCCAAATTATCACATCACAGTATTTTTCACATTTTTGACGGTATGATTTTGTTTTTTTAATAATAAAATGTCTAAATATTCTTCATGAGTAAAGCATGATCCCAGGGTGGCAACAGGTATATGCTAAGTGTTTTGATAGAGCGTTCTCTCTTCTGATTGATTTATAATGTTCAATCAAACTTCAACATGAAAATCATTGTCAGCATTTTCATCAATTTCTGCATTTCCTTCACTAATTGGTTTTCATTTCCACACTGTAAAACATTTATTTTGTCTTTGTATGCCTATTTATCATGAAGAAAGTCACTACTATTAATTATGATCCTATAGAACCACTACTATTAACTATTAATTATGATCCTATAGAACCACTACTATTAACTATTAATTATGATCCTATAGAACCACTACTATTAACTATTAATTATGATCCTATAGAACCACTACTATTAACTATTAATTATGATCCTATAGAACCACTACTATTAACTATTAATTATGATCCTATAGAACCATGCATTTTCTATAGAACCACTACTATTAATTATGATCCTTTAGAACCATGTATTTTCAATGGATTCAATGGCAGTTCTTACTTTAGCCACAAGGGGCATTGTTCCGATATCTAAAGGTGCTTTTTGGCACCTGCTCTGCCACAAAGGCAAGATTCATGGCAAAAAAGTACATGTCCACACCTTTTGCATCAGCATTGCCTCACAGGCACTATTCATGGCATAAAATTACATGTGCGCAGTGTGAACCCGAAGCTCTTGCTCGCAAATTAGCATTTCTCAGCGGTTAGCAGTCTCTTACTGGCGGGAAGAACGGACGACGAGTTTCATCACTC
Organism: Oncorhynchus clarkii lewisi; assembly: GCF_045791955.1. Taxonomy (NCBI): domain Eukaryota; kingdom Metazoa; phylum Chordata; class Actinopteri; order Salmoniformes; family Salmonidae; genus Oncorhynchus; species Oncorhynchus clarkii. The sequence continues at coordinate 6,777,296 of NC_092175.1, forward strand.
AGTTATTACATTTATAAAACATTTAACAAACCAAACATTGCAATACCGTTATGTAAGGTAAAGTAAAGATCCAAACTGGTCAGTGTATCAATACTGGTATATAGTCAAATGCGGTTTACTGGCCAGCCCTACTGCCTCGCTGCCCCAACCAAGAGGCATAGACTAAGGAACAAACTGGATGTGTGAGAGAAGTTCAACAGAAACTGAAGTACAGATCCAAGCAAAACAGTCCCTTTTTAATGACATCATCACGTCCAAGAGCGTTTAGTTGCCTCTGCAAAATCATCCTGTAATGTGGAAATACAAGGTGTACAAACCACCCTTAGGCAATGTGCACGTTGTTGATTACAGACTTTGAGCAAACGTAATGATTAGGCTAAACACACACTTTAATTTCCTCTGTCTTTATGATGGTGAGTGTACCTTGTATGTGTGTAAATTGTATGTATTCCTTCATGTGTTGTAGGTGTGTGTATTTTGTGTATGGTGCACTGTGCTTGCATGTGTGTGTGTCTGTGCGTGCGCATGTGTGTTGCCCACAAACGACCACACACAGAGACAGATTACATCAGCTTGCAGTGATGACTCTAATAGCTGAGCAGAGTAGAGGCTGTGGAGTTGCACAGATGGCTGGGCAGCATCAGCCTAACAATGAGGACCTGTCTCTCTCTCCGCTAGGCCAGCTACTGCCTGATGGAAAAGATCTGACCACAAACACATCTGTAACAAAGACGCAGTACCTTCCAGCAGCACACTACTCTACTTGCCAGGATAGGAGAGGAGAGAATGGTTATGAACTCAATGACTGGGGGGCTTCTGGCCTGTGTGCTGCTTAGTTGACTTCATTGTTCCAACTGAGAGAATGAGCTGACTTTCCTGATTGCATGCAGCCAAGGCAGGAGAACAGAGCATAAATATGCAACACAATACGACTGCAGAGGCACACACACACACACACACACACACACACACACACACACACACACACACACTAGTGAATACATTTGGCCTGCAGATTTAAAGAGTGCTGTGAATATGGGTCCCTGATGCCTGGAGTCAGGGAGAGACTGAAGCATGAACCAAGAATCTCACTGCCGATAGACTACTGACAGGTACTTACCAAAGTGGAAGGCCTTTCCTTCTCTTGCTAGAACAAAAGCGGTACCTGCTGCGTGCCGATCCAGTTGCGGGGGACTTGCCTTTTCTACATGTAGAATAGCAAAGCTTGCCAATGGCCAACAACTTGACAACAAAGAGGGACAAAGAGGGCGTTTTCTCCGTACATCCACGGCTAAATGACATGAGCCAGTCACATTTCATATGCAATGTGGGCTATGGGATGTTGCACACAAAACTAAATCATTCCTCCAAGATTTTGGAGAGTGAATGAAATAGTTTCTCCGTCATCAGTTATCTAGCTGTGGCCATCTGGCTATGATCATCAAGTACTTTCTACAAAATAAAAAGCAACGTTAGCACAGTTAGCGAGCTGACATTGGAATCGAGACCATAAGCAACACACATTGCCAGACAACGTTACTGCTACCTTCTTGTTGGGAGTATTTTAACAAGGTTGAGAGGCTGACGACTTCAAAGTTGCTGGGGTGAACACAAAACGAGATTGACAGCCGACACACTGTTCAGAGGTGCTAAGTACTGTCGGGAGGCAAACGTTTGACAAATCCCACCGATGTCTGAGCTATTATGTGTTCTCTGATAGACTTAGCATGGACACACACGCGCAGAGGCATGGCTAATAACTGTCCTATAATAACGGATGGGGAGGTTAACACTCCTGTAATGGACCTGGGCCAACCCTGACTCTCCCAGGAGAAAACATCCACTATTGGACCAGACACATTTCCTCCTTCCACTCTTCCTTCCAGGTCGAGACTAATCCTATTTGTGTTCTTCCTGAGTATTGACTGTGATCCATTTCTATTGTATTCCATTGGAATTCAATACTTCTCAGCAGAAAAGAAGCCTGTGGGAATACATCAGTGGTACTTCAGTAAAAATACTTTAAAGTACTACTTAAGTCGTTTTTGGGGGTATCTGTACTTTACTTTACTGTTTATATTTTACTTTTACTTCACTACATTCCTAAATAAATAATGTATTCTTTACTCCAGTAATTTTCCCTGACACCCAAAAGTACTCGTTACGTTTTGAATGCTTAGAAGGACAGGGAAATGGTCCAATTCACTCACTTCTCAAGAGAACATCCCTGGTCATCTCTATGGCCTCCAATCTGGCGGACGCACAAAACACAAATGATTTGTTTGTACATTATGTCTGAGTGTTGGAATGGGCACCTGGCTCTCCGTAGATAGAACAAAGAAAAAGAAAATAAAATGGTGCCGTCTGGTTGGCTTAATATCAGGAATTTGAAATGATTTATACTTTTACTTTTGATACTTAAGTATTTTTAAAACCAAATACTTTTAGACTTTTACTCAAGTAGTATTTTACATGCTGACATTCGCTTTTACTCGAGTCATTTTTTATTAAGGTATTTTTACTATTACTCAAGTATGACAACATTTTCCACCACTGGAATAAATATCACTGAATTATGAAAATATTGGAATAAAGTATGCATCCAATTGTTGCTATCTGAATCGCCCAAAGTCATCCAATTGTTATCATTCATTTGAAGTAATATGGTGCCTTCAGAAGGTATGCATACCCCTTGACATATTCCACATTTAGTTGTGTTACAGCCTGAATTCTGAATGGATTACATGTCTTTTTTTTCTCCAACATCTACACACAATACCGCATAATGCCAAAGTGAAAACATGTATTTAGAAATGTTTGCAATACATGTTCGAATCCCATTTGCCACTGATTACACCTGTGAGTCTTTCTGGGTAAGTCTCTAAGAGCATTGCACACCTGGATTATACAATATTTGCACATTATTCTTTTGAAAATTCTTCAACCTCTGTCAAGTTGGTTGTTCATCATTGCTAGACAGCCATTTTCAAGTCTTGCCATGGATTTTTATTTCTGATTTAAGTCAAAACTGTAACTAGGCCACTCAGGAGCATTCTCTAGTGTATATTTGGACTGCTGAAAGGTGTATATATTGTATATATTGTCCTGCTGAAAGGTGAATATATCTCCTACAGTCGTGGCCAAAAGTTTTGAGAATGACACAAATATACATTTTCACAAAGTCTGCTGCCTCAGTTTGTATGATGGCAGTTTTCATATACTCCAGAATGTTATGAAGAGTGATCAGATGAATTGCAATTAATTGCAAAGTCCCTCTTTGCCATGCACATGAACTGAATCGCCCAAAAACATTTCCACTGCATATCAGCTATGCCACAAAAGGACCAACTGACATCATGTCAGTGATTCTCTCATTAACACAGGTGTGAGTGTTGACGAGGACAAGGCTGGCGATCACTCTGTCATGCTGATTGAGTTTGAATAACAAACTGGAAGCTTTAAAAGGAGGGTTGTGCTTGGAATCAATGTTTTTCCTCTGTCAACCATGGTTACCTGCAAGGGAACATGTGCCGTCATCATTGTTTTGCACAAAAAGGGCTTCACAGGCAAGGGTATTTCTGCCAGTAAGATTGCACCGAAATCAACCATAACTTCAAGGAGAATGGTTAATTGGTGTGAAGAAGGCTTCAGGGCGCCCAAGAAAGTCCAGCAAGCGCCAGGACCATCTCCTAAAGTTGATTCAGCTGCGGGATCGGGGCACCACCAGTACAGAGCTTGCTCAGGAATGGCAGCAGGCAGTTGTGAGTGCATCTGCACGCACAGTGAGGCATAGACTTTTGGAGGATTGCCTGGTGTCAAGAAGGGCAGCAAAGAAGCAACTTCTCTCCAGGAAAAACATCAGGGACAGACTGATATTCTGCAAAAGGTACAGGGATTGGACTGCTGAGGGCTGCGGTAAAGTCATTTTCTCTGATGAATCCCCTTTCCGATTGTTTGGTGCATCCGGAAAAAAAGCTTGTCCGGAGAAGACAAGGTGAGCGCTACCATCAGTCCTGTGTCATGCCAACAGTAAAGCATCCTGAGACCATTCATGTGTGGGGTTGCTTCTCAGCCAAGGGAGTGGGCTCACTCACAATTTTGCCTAAGAACACAGCCATGAATAAAGAATGGTACCAACACATTCTCCAAGAGCAACTTCTCCCAACCATCCAGGAACAGTTTGGTGACGAACAATGCCCTTTCCAGCATGATGGAGCACCTTGCCATAAGCCAAAAGTGATAACTAAGTGGCTCGAGGAACAAAACATCGATATTTTGGGTCCATGGCCAGGAAACTCCCCAGACCTTAATCCCACTGAGAACTTGTGGTCATTCCTCAAGAGGCGGGTGGACAAACAAAACCCCACAAATTCTGACAAACTCCAAGCATTAATTATGCAAGAATGGGTTGTCATCAGTCAGGATGTGGCCCAGAAGTTAATTGACAGCATGCCGGGGCGGATTGCAGAGGTCTTGAAAAAGAAGGGTCAACACTGCAAATATTGACTCTTTGCATCGACTTCATATAATTGTCAATAAAAGCCTTAGATAGATAATAATAAAATAAGGGGGTCAATGCAAATAGTCCGGGTGGCCATTTTATTAACTGTTCAGCAGTCTTACGGCTTCAAGGTAGAAACTGTTAAGGATTTTGCCTGTGCTTAACTCTATTGCGTTTTTGTCCCACTCCCAAGTCCTTGCCGATCACAAGCATACCCATAACATGATGCAGCCACCACCATGCTTAAAATATGAAGAGTGGTACTCAGTGATGTGTCGTGATTTGCCCAAAACATAACGCTTTGTATTCATTTCTTTCCTAATGTCTTCCCAAATTTCTTTGCGGTTTTGCTTTACTGCCTTGTTGCAAACAGGATGCATGTTTTGGAATATTTTTTATTCTGTACAGACTTCCTTCTTTTTACTCTTGTCATTTAGGTTAGTATTGTGGAGTAACTAGTGTCTGCTTTTATGTATTTTTACCCATCTACCAATAGGTGCCCTTCTTTGCGAGGCATTGGAAAACCTACATGGACTTTGTGGTTGAATCTGTGCTTGAAATTCACAGCTGGACTGAGGGACCTTGCAGATAATTCAACACTGAGTGTACAAAACATTAAGGACACTTGCTCTTTCCATGACATACAGTAGACTGACCAGGTGAAAGCTATGATCCCTTATTGATGTCACTTGTTAAATCCACTTCAAGCAGTGTAGATGAAGGGGAGGAGGAAAGTTAAAGAAGGATTTTTAAGCCTTGAGACATCTGAAACATTGATTGCGTATATGTGCCATTCAGAAGGTGAATGGCAAGACAAAATATTTAAGTGCCTTTGAACGGAGTATGGTAGTAGGTGACATGCGCACCGGTTTGTGTCAAGAACTGCAACGCTGCTGGGTTTTTCACCCTCAACAGTTGACCGTGTGTATTAAGAATGGTCTACCACCCAAAGGACATCAAGACAACTTGACACAACTGTGGGAAGCATTAGAGTCAACGTGGGCCAGCATCCCTGTGGAACGCTTTCGACACCTTGTAGAGTCCATGCCCTGAAGAATTGAGGCTGTTCTGAGTGGAAAAGGGGGGGGGGCAACTCAATATAGGAAGGTGTCCTTAATATTCTGTACACTCAGTGTATGTGTGGGGTACAGAGATGAGGTAGTCATTTAAAAATCATGTTAAACACTATGAGCTCATGCAACTTATGAGACCTGTTAAGCAAATTTGTACTTATTCATTTATTTAGGCTTGCCATAAAGGGTTTGAAAACTCATTGACTCAAGACATTTCAGCTTTTCATTTTTTGTAAACACAAAATCACAAGGCAGTAATACAACAAAATGTGGAAAAAGTCAAGAGGTGTGAATACTTTCTGAAGGCACTGTACTACTGTAGCCTCACAGGAAGTCTCCCTGACAGGAGACATTTTGTCATTTTTATTAGGATCCCCATTAGCTAACGCCATAACGCTAACTAATCTTCCTGGGGTCAAACACCAATTAACAAGACATTACAAACAACCACAAATCAAGACTTCACAATCATTCAACAAGTAGACAATACAGACAATTCAAATACCTGACAGGGAACACATTTAACATTCAATCGATACTTTCTATTTCCTGTCCAGTCATATGATCTATCACATTAGATGTTCTTTCTATTTCCTGTCCAGTCATATGGTCTATCACATTAGATGTTCTTTCTATTTCCTGTTCAGTCATATGGTCTATCACATTAGATGTTCTTTCTATTTCCTGTTCAGTCATATGGTCTATCACATTAGATGTTCTTTCTATTTCCTGTCCAGTCATATGGTCTATCACATTAGATGTTCTTTCTATTTCCTGTCCAGTCATATGGTCTATCACATTAGATGTTCTTTCTATTTCCTGTCCAGTCATATGGTCTATCACATTAGATGTTCTTTCTATTTCCTGTCCAGTCATATGGTCTATCACATTAGATGTTCTTTCTATTTCCTGTCCAGTCATATGGTCTATCACATTAGATGTTCTTTCTATTTCCTGTTCAGTCATATGGTCTATCACATTAGATGTTCTTTCTATTTCCTGTCCAGTCATATGGTCTATCACATTAGATGTTCTTTCTATTTCCTGTCCAGTCATATGGTCTATCACATTAGATGTTCTTTCTATTTCCTGTCCAGTCATATGGTCTATCACATTAGATGTTCTTTCTATTTCCTGTCCAGTCATATGGTCTATCACATTAGATGTTCTTTCTATTTCCTGTCCAGTCATATGGTCTATCACATTAGATGTTCTTTCTATTTCCTGTCCAGTCATATGGTCTATCACATTAGATGTTCTTTCTATTTCCTGTTCAGTCATATGATCTATCACATTAGATGTTCTTTCTATTTCCTGTTCAGTCATATGGTCTATCACATTAGATGTTCTTTCTATTTCCTGTTCAGTCATATGGTCTATCACATTAGATGTTCTTTCTATTTCCTGTCCAGTCATATGGTCTATCACATTAGATGTTCTTTCTATTTCCTGTCCAGTCATATGGTCTATCACATTAGATGTTCTGTCTACTTCCTGTCCAGTCATATGGTCTATCACATTAGATGTTCTGTCTACTTCCTGTCCAGTCATATGGTCTATCACATTAGATGTTCTTTCTATTTCCTGTCCAGTCATATGGTCTATCACATTAGATGTTCTGTCTACTTCCTGTCCAGTCATATGATCTATCACATTAGATGTTCTTTCTATTTCCTGTCCAGTCATATGGTCTATCACATTAGATGTTCTGTCTACTTCCTGTCCAGTCATATGGTCTATCACATTAGATGTTCTGTCTACTTCCTGTCCAGTCATATGGTCTATCACATTAGATGTTCTTTCTATTTCCTGTCCAGTCATATGGTCTATCACATTAGATGTTCTGTCTACTTCCTGTCCAGTCATATGATCTATCACATTAGATGTTCTTTCTATTTCCTGTTCAGTCATATGGTCTATCACATTAGATGTTCTTTCTATTTCCTGTCCAGTCATATGGTCTATCACATTAGATGTTCTTTCTATTTCCTGTTCAGTCATATGGTCTATCACATTAGATGTTGTTTCTATTTCCTGTTCAGTCATATGGTCTATCACATTAGATGTTCTTTCTATTTCCTGTCCAGTCATATGGTCTATCACATTAGATGTTCTTTCTATTTCCTGTCCAGTCATATGGTCTATCACATTAGATGTTCTTTCTATTTCCTGTCCAGTCATATGGTCTATCACATTAGATGTTCTTTTATTTTTTTCTTGAAGGTCGATTTACTTTTTGCCTGATAAATATGGATTGGTAAAGAGTTCCATTCAGCTAGAAATATGGATTGGTAAAGAGTTCCATTCAACTAGAAATATGGATTGGTAAAGAGTTCCATTCAGCTAGAAATATGGATTGGTAAAGAGTTCCATTCAGCTAGAAATATGGATTGGTAAAGAGTTCCATTCAACTAGAAGTATGGATTGGTAAAGAGTTCCATTCAGCTAGAAATATGGATTGGTAAAGAGTTCCATTCAGCTAGAAATATGGATTGGTAAAGAGTTCCATTCAGCTAGAAGTATGGATTGGTTAAGAGTTCCATTCAGCTAGAAATATGGATTGGTAAAGAGTTCCATTCAGCTAGAAGTATGGATTGGTAAAGAGTTCCATTCAACTAGAAATATGGATTGGTTAAGAGTTCCATTCAGCTAGAAGTATGGATTGGTAAAGAGTTCCATTCAACTAGAAATATGGATTGGTTAAGAGTTCCATTCAGCTAGAAATATGGATTGGTTAAGAGTTCCATTCAGCTAGAAATATGGATTGGTAAAGAGTTCCATTCAGCTAGAAGTATGGATTGGTAAAGAGTTCCATTCAACTAGAAATATGGATTGGTTAAGAGTTCCATTCAGCTAGAAATATGGATTGGTAAAGAGTTCCATTCAGCTAGAAATATGGATTGGTAAAGAGGACCATTCAGCTAGAAATATGGATTGGTAAAGAGTTCCATTCAACTAGAAATATGGATTGGTTAAGAGTTCCATTCAGCTAGAAATATGGATTGGTAAAGAGTTCCATTCAGCTAGAAATATGGATTGGTAAAGAGTTCCATTCAGCTAGAAATATGGATTGGTAAAGAGTTCCATTCAGCTAGAAATATGGATTGGTAAAGAGTTCCATTCAACTAGAAATATGGATTGGTAAAGAGTTCCATTCAGCTAGAAATATGGATTGGTAAAGAGTTCCATTCAGCTAGAAATATGGATTGGTAAAGAGTTCCATTCAGCTAGAAGTATGGATTGGTAAAGAGTTCCATTCAGCTAGAAGTATGGATTGGTAAAGAGTTCCATTCAACTAGAAATATGGATTGGTAAAGAGTTCCATTCAGCTAGAAGTATGGATTGGTAAAGAGTTCCATTCAGCTATAAGTATGGATTGGTAAAGAGTTCCATTCAGCTAGAAATATGGATTGGTAAAGAGTTCCATTCAGCTAGAAGTATGGATTGGTAAAGAGTTCCATTCAGCTAGAAGTATGGATTGGTAAAGAGTTCCATTCAACTAGAAATATGGATTGGTAAAGAGTTCCATTCAGCTAGAAATATGGATTGGTAAAGAGTTCCATTCAGCTAGAAATATGGATTGGTAAAGAGTTCCATTCAGCTAGAAATATGGATTGGTAAAGAGTTCCATTCAGCTAGAAATATGGATTGGTAAAGAGTTCCATTCAGCTAGAAATATGGATTGGTAAAGAGTTCCATTCAGCTAGAAATATGGATTGGTAAAGAGTTCCATTCAGCTAGAAGTATGGATTGGTAAAGAGTTCCATTCAGCTAGAAGTATGGATTGGTAAAGAGTTCCATTCAGCTAGAAGTATGGATTGGTAAAGAGTTCCATTCAGCTAGAAGTATGGATTGGTAAAGAGTTCCATTCAGCTAGAAATATGGATTGGTAAAGAGTTCCATTCAACTAGAAATATGGATTGGTAAAGAGTTCCATTCAGCTAGAAATATGGATTGGTAAAGAGTTCCATTCAACTAGAAATATGGATTGGTAAAGAGTTCCATTCAACTAGAAATATGGATTGGTAAAGAGTTCCATTCAGCTAGAAATATGGATTGGTAAAGAGTTCCATTCAACTAGAAATATGGATTGGTAAAGAGTTCCATTCAGCTAGAAATATGGATTGGTAAAGAGTTCCATTCAGCTAGAAATATGGATTGGTAAAGAGTTCCATTCAGCTAGAAATATGGATTGGTAAAGAGTTCCATTCAACTAGAAATATGGATTGGTAAAGAGTTCCATTCAACTAGAAATATGGATTGGTAAAGAGTTCCATTCAGCTAGAAATATGGATTGGTAAAGAGTTCCATTCAGCTAGAAATATGGATTGGTAAAGAGTTCCATTCAGCTAGAAATATGGATTGGTAAAGAGTTCCATTTAGCTAGAAATATGGATTGGTAAAGAGTTCCATTCAGCTATGGCTCTATATAAAACTGTAGATTTAATGAGATTTGTCCTTGGCTTGGGTCTTAGCAGTCCTGTATTTGCCTGTCTGGTTTGGTGGTTATGCGTGTTGCTAGTATGAACTAACTTGCCTGAAAAATACTGTGTTTTTTGGAAAAATATAACATTCCTAAAGAAAATCCGAAAAACAAATGACTATCCAGTTTCAACGTGAAGCCATGAGAGATTCTCATGCATTTGACTAATATTCATTCAGATAGACCAATTGAAGAGGTAATCTGGCAGCCCTGTTTTGAGCCATTTGGAGCTTTTTAAAATCTTTCTTCGCTACAGATGAACAAATAACTGGACAGTACTCTAAGTGTGATAGGACCAGGGATTGAAACAAAGTAGAGTAGAGCACTGCAGGTTTATAGACAATGGAAGGGGGGAGGGGTTAACAGGGAATGAGAGAGAGGAAGGTGAGCTTGAGGTGAAGCTGAAACTGTGTCAGTTCATTCTGTGTTTGTTTAGTGACTGAAAGTGTGTCAGTGCCCGGCTGTCCTTCACAGCACCTGAGATTTCACCAAACAGGATGCATCTGTTGATTAGGAGAGGAGAGGCTGTACAGTGGTGATATAACTGCTTTGGCTGATTCCAGCTGAATTCAATTAGTCCTGTATTCATGAGACAGAGGGATATGAGTTCTGGGGCCTCGGGACACTGTGCTGTTTTATGTGGGTTTAACTGGAGGTATGGTCATTGCCAAACAATCAGACTGAATCTGTCTCTCTCGGTTATTGGTTCAGAGCTCACAGTTTGTCCTTGGGCAGACTAACATGAACAATTGGGAGACAATAAAAACACGCTTCATGTCATTGAATCTGCTACGGCATGCGCATGTGTGAGTGTGTGTGTGTGTGTGTGTGTGTGTGCGTGGCTGCATCTGTCTATAGCCCCCTAGGTGATGTATCATTATATCCCGCCCCCTGTCCGATCCAGTGTGACAGCTCTCCAGTCACCTGCAGCAGCAGCAGCTAACCCTGGAGACTCTTTCGTGCTGCAACAAATGCGTTCCCAGCTGCACACACCATTAATCCTACACTATTCATTACACAGAGAGACCTGGTACACACCACTAACCTGGCCTATACACAGTGACCGGGGCCCTTGGCTTCCATTCAAACAGTGGGCCTTATTCACTCAAAATACAATATCAAAACACTAGCTGTCCATGCTTCTTGCACTGAGAATATGATTCTATTTGGATTGATTATCTATAATAAAAGGAAATCAATAGAAAAATATGAACTATGTGAAACTATGCAAAACTGAGTAAAAATGTACAGGGACAGTGCACATTAATCAACGTTTCAGTAAAAGTGCAGGTTTTAGCCAGCCGGCTAATTTTCAACCGCAGTCCCTGGGCAGGTTAAACACAACTCAACTACTTTAATTCAATATACGACTGTTGGTTGGTTAACCTTAGCCCTGACACTTCCACATCGACCCTTTGATTGAATAGTGCCCAGTGTGTGTAAGTCATTATCACCTATTGAGTCAGATACCCTTCAACACCTAACTAGCAGACCCTGGTTTACAGTTGGAACTAACTCATAGACTTAGAGCTCTCGCATCTCCCTGAAACACCGTATGGCTTGAAAAAATCATCTAACACTAGTCTGGAAGAGGACAGCCCGTCTTTAGCACAACTTAGTGGGCCAAGAGGAGAGAGAGAAAGAGAGAGATCCCCCAACCAAGGATGGCCTATAGCAGCACCTAGATCTTCTGCACAGATTCTGTCAGATCTGGGCCCTGACGTTAAATCTCAGTAAGACTGGTGTTCCAAAAAACATCAGCACCACAGGTAACTCCCACAAAGCTGTGAACAATCTAAAAGACATGGCAAGAAGGGCCTTCTACGCCATCAAAAGGAAAATAAAATTTGAATCTGGCTAAAAATACTTGAATCAGTTCTAGAACCCATTGCCATTTATGGTTGTGAGGTCCGGGCTCGCTCACCAACCAACAATTCACAAAATGGAACAAACACCAAATTGAGACTATGAATTCTGCAAAAACATCCTCCGTGTACAATGTAAAATACCAAATAATGCATGCAGAGCAGAATTTGACCAATCCCCGCTCCAGAAAAGAGACGTTAAATACTACAACCACCTAAAAGGAAGCAATTCCCAAACCTTCCATAACAAAGCCATCACCTACAGAGAGATCTAGAGAACAATCCCTTAAGCAGCTGGTCCTGGGGCTCTGTTCACAAACACAAACACACCCCACAGAGCCCCAGGACGGCAACAGCAACACAATTAGACCCAACCAAATCATGAGAAAACAAAAAGATAATTACTTTACACATTGGAAAGAATTTAACAAAAAACAGAGCAAACTGGAATGCTATTTGGCCCTAAACAGAGAGTAAACAATGGAATAATACCTGACCACTGTGACTACGTACTGACTCAGTGAGCTTAGCCTTGCTATTGAGAGAGGCCGCTGTAGGCAGACTTAGCTCTCAAGAGAAGACAGGCTACGTACACACTGCCCAAAAAACAAGGTGGAAACTGAGCTGCACTTCCTAACCTCCTGCCAAATGTATGACCATATTAGAGACACAATATTTCCCTCAGATTACACAGAACCACAAATTATTTGAAAACAAACACAATTACGATAAACTCCCATGTCTATTGGGTAAAATACCACAGTGTACAATCACAACAGCAAGATCTGTGACCTAAACAAACAAGAAAACAAACACCAGTGTAAATACAACCCATATTTCTTTTTATTTCTTTTCCCTTTTGTACTTTAACTATTTGCACATTGTTATAACACTGTATACATACATAATCTGACATTTGAAATGTCTCTATTCCTTTGAAACCTCTGTGAGCGTAAATGTTTACTATTCATTTTTGATTGTTTATTTCACTTTTGCATTATCTATTTCACTCGCTTTGGCAATGTTAACATGTGTTTTCCGTGCCAATAAATCCATTTGAATTGAACAGAGGAGGAGGAGGAGGAGGAGGAGGAGAAAGACAGAGACCGCTATGGCAGTTGGTTTCCGTCTGTGGCGCTACGATGGCCCTAGCTGCTGGTGATAATGACCGCTGAGGGCTTGCTAATCCAAACTGAAGTGGAGTAGTCATGGTGACAGGGAAAGAGAAGAGGACAGATCAGTCATAAACTAACTGTTAGCTAGAAAAGAGTTTGGTCAGCGCTTGGTCAGACTTCTTGACTTCTACAGGAGGGGGGAGTTGATTTCTGCACAACAGTGAACAGTTCTATCTTTCAGATGTTACCCAGCTACGAACGAAAACACATAACACTCATATCACAAAGCCTGACGAACCACTACAATCATGTAGCCTGTCATCTTCAACACCTGTACCAAACCCGACTCAAAGCACATTGTTCGTAAACAGACGCACACCAAATGATAATCTCCTTATCACCATGCGCAGAGGGCCAGATGTTTCTGATTGGCTGTAATCTCTCTCTTTCATTAGCATACAGCTGCGAGGCCGAGGCCCGGGTCACTTGAGTTTCAGCCAATCAATATCCATAAACCCCGGACTGAACGTCTGCTGCCACGGCAACCTAAGGATGGCTGAAAGGATCCTTCTGCAGGGAACTCAGAATCCATAAAGGAAAGAATGTCCATTGTCCTCAAGTGTCACATCGGCAAAAAGGGAACCAGTTTTAGTGGATCCCCAGACTAGTATGTTACATGTTGGCTACACTGAGCATGTTACATGCAGAAATAAGAGATCGGCACATTACTTCCCACACAAAGTGGGAATACAAACAGCTAATCTGAATCTAATTTCTATGATAGACCAGCTGGGAACGGCTGATGTCCGTCTGTCCGTAGTTCCCTGAGACTGACCCATTGACAGACACAATGGGACAAAACCCCAACTCGCCTCTGCTTGTTCAGCCAGACAGATTGGAACCTCCCCGGTCCTGCCCTCTAACCTCCTCCCTCACCCACCTCCCCTCCTGTCAGTCAGTCTCCGGATATCTTATTCTTAGGAAGAGAGAGAGGAGAGAGAGAGGAGAGAGAGGAGAGAGAGAGGAGAGAGAGAGAGAGAGAGAGACACTTGAAATGTGTTAATCTTTTTCAAACCTTTGTGATGTAATGTTTACGGTTAATTTCCAACCGTGTTTTGTTGATTTTATTTTGTGTCTTGTTTATTGTGAATTCCACTTGCTTTGGCAATGTAAACATATGTTTCTCATGCCAATAAAGCCCATTTGAATTGAATTGAAAGAGAGAGACAGAGAGAGACAGAGAGAGAGAGAGAGAGGGTAGTTCTTTGTTATTGTGTGGGCCCCTCCCTGCTGGTTTCCCAGTAAAGGGACCAGGCTGGGGGCCGGTAGGCGCCAAGAGGAGGTCGGGAGTGTCTGTTGTACCCCCAGCAGAGCCTCGTCTCTGGGAGCCACATGAGCCCAAAGGACGGTGGGAGAGGAGGGAGAATGTGTCAGAGTATGAAAGAGTGTAAAGCAAAGTACACTCAGGGAAAGGGAGAGAAATAGAGGAGAGAAGACAGATTCACTCCAATGATGCCTAATCTTAACGGTGTGCGTGAACGAGAGAGAGCAGAGGAGAAAGAGAGCGAGAGAGAGAGAGAGAGAGAGAGAGAAAGAGAGACTGAGCGGCTGAGACAGAGAAAGAATGTGGTATTCACTATTCTATACAGTATACATTACTATGATCTGTGGAAGATGGCTCTGAGGATGAAATCTAAAAAGAAACTCTTTATTTCTTTTGACCATCGTGGAAAAACTCCATCACCTTAACTGCTTCCACTCCTTTGGCCCTTTACACAGAAACGACCCCGGTATACAACCACTGTAAAGCATTTACACACAGTGTGTACACACACACCCAGGCCCTACTTTTCCACTGTGCTCTGCTGACTAAAATCGTGTGACACTTTTCCATCCAGAGCCTAATGTAGGAGAGCATCTCCCAACCCTCCCTCGGACAGACGGCTGCTTTTAATTCAATCCCAAAGTCTCCTTTCGGGAGGCTGTGACGGAAAACCTCCTAACGTAATGTGACCCAGTTAGTCAGTCAGTAGGTTCCGCCTGCCCGTGTTCCAACGCAGCCCTCCTCAAAGTCACTCCGGTGGTTTTACTGTCAATTAACTAATCTTCGGGAAACAAAAGGACGTTGAAAAAAAATCTTCTTTTTGCGCGTTGGGATCGCTTAGAGGGTTCCTGGGGGTTGTTGTTGAAAGAGTTCCACTGACTTGCACACAAACATCAAAGAATATCGTAGAGGGGGTAAAAGAAAAAAAAACTAAGACTATGTCAAAACCAGATGCTGCAGTGAATCAGTGAAAGTGAAACTTCTCTTCTTTTACTCTTCTATTCCCCCTCCTGCATCTGTAACATGTTAGTTTGAAGCAGTATGATGCAAACAGTGGTTGAAGGGGCTGACCAGTACTGAAACTCTAACCTACTGCTTGAGTAACAGCATCTCTTATAGAACACCAGCTCTAAACCACAACCCTTGGTATGGAAAAAAGTAAGAAGTAAAGTCGAGTATGGTGTATTACTGAGACCTTTTTCATTCCCCTTCAGGCAATCTGACGCAAACCAAACAGCCATGTTATAAGCCCCATCTCCTCTAGTAGTGAGTAGTGGGGTCCTGTTGTGCCAAACTGTACACCAGATGTGGATCCCTGCCTCCACACTACAGCCTGACCCTTGACCCCACAGATTCCATTTAATCAGCCAATTTCACAGGCCTGTCACACCGAGCCTGTGGTCCAGCCTCGGGTTTCACACACACACACTGATAGAGAAAGGATCTGATTTCAGCTAAGAACCGTCTCCAATTACTCTCTACCAGTACCCCCTGTATATAGCATCGCTATTGTTATTTTACTGCTGCTCTGTAATTATTTGTTCCTTTTCTTTTTTTTTTTTATTCTTCTTAAAACTGCATGGTTGTTTAAGGGCTTGTAAGTAAGCATTTCACTGCTGTATTTGACACGTGACAAATACAATTGGATTTGATTTGAAATACTGATGTTAACTTAATCAATTGAGCAAATGTTTATATTTGGAAAGGGCCCGACCACTGGGGGCATGAAAAAGGTGCGCACCAAACCCTCCAATTGAAAGTCGCTTTAAGTGTCGCCACGCCAAAGGAACATATTGACGAAAGCTATAAACTGAGGTCAGGGGCCTGGACTGATGACATACACATGTCGACAATGTCATCAAAGAGCAGAAAAGCTGAAGTTTGGAGAGCAGACTATGTGGTCTGTATGAACTGGTTGCCAGTCGAAGTCCGCAGAGTTTTTTATATGACGTTAAAAGAATCGCCAACTGCACTCACAGCACCAGGCAGGCCGCAAAAAAAGCAGAGGCTGGTAAGATTTTTTCCACCCTTTGATAATTCACCATTCTGTTTAGGGAGAAGAAGAAGAAGAAACAATAACATGAAAGAACTTTCCCGACTGCTGCACTCCTTGCCTGCCCAGACAGCCAGCAGGAGGAAGTGGATATTTTCCCCTTTTCCTGATGCCAGAGCTGAACCGAGCAGAACAGTGGAGCCTTCTCCAGCAGGCCTATAATGATTGTTGCCTGTTTGATTCCATTTTTTTTTTTATTGGTCCAAACATGGAGCTCTGAGGGACGCCACGTGCTTTGGACCTCCAGCATTAACCACAGCCAGTCTTCCACTCCACAGCCGGTCTTCCAATGGCTGCCATCTTTATTGTTAGACACAGGTGAGTCCCCATTGAATGATGTGGCAACTTCTGACCAAGACCACACAGTGACTGTGCTGCAGCATGCCACTGCCACGCAGTTGGCTACAGTGTGACAATGAATGGTAGCATGTTTAGCTATTTACTTTAAAGGTCCGGTCTTTCTAAATGTGTCTTGGGAATTTCATGCAAGTACTGTGACGGGAAACATAGAAAATGACAAGAGAAAAGTAAGAGAGAAACTTAACACTAGGACTAGAACTGCTACACTCTGTTATTATCTATGTGTAGTCACTTTAATAACTCTACCTACATGTACATATTACCTCAATTACCTCAACTAACCGGTGCCCGCGCACATTGACTCTGTACCAGTACCCCCCTGTATCTAGCCTCGCTATAGTCATTTTACTGCTGCTATTATATTACTTGTTCCTTTTATTTCTTATTCTTATTTGTATTTTTTAAACTGCATTGCTGGTTAGGGGCTTGTAAGTAAGCATTTCACTGTAATAATACCTGTTGTATTCGGCACATGTGACTAATAGAATTTGATTTGTTCTTAGGTGAATAGTTATTGATTCCCTAACGACTGCTGCTATAGACACCCCTTAAATGGCTTGAGCCTTGGGACAAAAACAAGCATTCTCATTCAACACAGTGCCACATCCACTATTCACACAAATCAATATTTTACTGCAGCACTTCAGTTTGGATTATTTAGACAATTGTATTGGCAGCCAACTCCCCCTGCAGAGCTATGGGATGGCTAACTGAGGAAAGGGGAGAGGGCCAGGCTGGCCTATATAGCAGATCTCATATATGAGATGGTTTTCATGGGACACAATCTCTATATCACTGCTATTATGAGGTTGACAATACAGGGGTCCAAAAGGCTTCACCGTAGCCAGTAATATAATATTTCTTACCCCCCAGGGCTCTCCCACACATAGGCTTACAGAAGTGCACGTGCTCACGCACACAGGTGGGATATGGTTCCAGGTTGTTGCTTTGAAAGGGGGGATGGGGAGTAGGGTCAGAAACGACAACAACAAAACTCTAGCAAGTTGCCTATTTATGACCACTTCAGTCTCAAAAGCCCCTCTAGGAAAGATATGTCCTCTCCTTTTTGGACTTCTTTTTTTTAGTTTGACATGAATTAGTCCTTCAGTTTGACAGATCAGCATTCTAGTTGGGATATTCCACCAAAATCACAGTTCAGGGAGTTCCCTCTGGACCATTTAAGATCAGCCAAACTGGCCAGCCACTAGGTCAGAGAAAAACAAAGAAGCTACTTCTGCCTCAGTGACAACTCCCCCATCTGCATTTGTTCACATTATGAGTTGGATGTTTTCCCAGGTATAAATAGGCTGTGTTTTTAAAATCAAATGTTGTTCATTCCCGTAGGGAAAAAGATTAGAGCATAGTATAACTGCAGTATGCTGCAAATACTGCCTTCAAAATAACACGTGTGTTTCTACTGCAGTAATTTTGCAGTGTAACTTCAGTTAAAGCGCAGTATAACTGCAGATCAACTGCATCTAAAATACAACAGCCCACTGCAGTTACTGCACTTTTACTGCAATTTCAAACTGCTAATCTTTTTTTTGTAAGGGCAATATTTTTTGTTGTGCGGGCATATACCTTTTCTCTGTGTCCTATTATTGACGTGTAATTTGTTCAAAGTTAATTTGACGGAAACTGCTGAAATAGCTCTCAGGCGTACATACACAGGCCTAATAACATTGTAATAACATGAAAAATAATGGAAGAGTAGAATGTGAAACGTTGCCTGGCAAACTTTTCGTCAATCTGGTTTCCCCACAACGCCGAACCAGCCGCTCCCAGACAAATGAAAACAATTACATTTACTGTGACATTTTCTCTAAAGTAATCTAAGCATTGTTGAAAATACATTGTATAGGAAATCAGTGTAAGTGAATAGCGGGAATAGGCTATAGATGAAAAACGGATTGAATGGCAAAAGCAAAATAAATCATTCTCCCTACTTACGGGTAGGTTTTCCACGTTTTGCAAAACGTCCAGCGATGAATATGGGCGCTTTTCAATAAAAAAAAATCCAACTGGCGGAAATAACTTTTTAAAACCACTATTTTTGCGTTACACGTTTCTTTGTGGATAATGCCGTGTGCTGCCTCTACCCACACGATTCCTTGGTCCAAGTCTATTTCTACCCCACGCTTTCTCTCTTCGACCACGAATGAGTGAGGCGCAAGCGGTTTTCTCCGGACCAGTCTGCTTACATCTGAGAGCGAGTGACGTTATTCTCGTGTTACCGTTTAATCTCTCTCTCTCTCTCTCTCTCTCTCTCTTTACGTTTCATTAAAACGTTCTAGTTTTACTGGAGGACGTTGGAGGGGAGTTATGCCCTGTTCTGTGTGCCCATATGGGTTAACCCTGCTCCATTCCTACATGACCTTATGCCATGCACACTCATGTCGTAGTTGTGTGGTCAACACAAGCCAATGTCATTCAGGTTGAACACTTCACGTTCTTCAGAGGAGCCAGAGTAGTTAGAGGTCATAGCCATACTACATGTATTACTGCAGTGAAAAAGGCAACACTGAAATCCTAGTTGAACCTACTTGACTTATGTGAATGGTTGTACTGTGCCATCTCCCATTCACACGTAGTCTCTAGTGCTTGTTGTCTGGTGCGTTTTAGTCCGAATGAATGGAGAGATGGAGCCCATTCATAGCAGATATCTCAGTTCAGGGTTGTGAATGCGCCACATTGGAAAACAGGAATAGGAAGAAATAAGAGCTTTTGTGTATTAGTTGACATTGTGTTAAGTTTACAGGGCAGAGGAGCAGGGAGAATGGGCTGTTGCGACTGGGGGAAGGAACAACTGGTGCCAGGCACTCTCAAACGTATAATTGTGCTTCTTGAAATGTGAATGAAGCTGGGAAAAAGTTACTGGTACAGGGACTTACTACTGAGCAGATTCAACCAAGGAGGTTTGAGGAAACCACATCCTAAAACCATCATCACCAGATTAAAATGGCTGACAGGCTTTTATAGTTAGCTACTTTGAGTAGTTTCCTTTAAAAAAAATATATATATATATATATATTTTGATGAAAGAAAATACAACACCCTCAAAATAGCTTGAAATAAAACCACCATGTAAGTAGTACTTTTGATGAAGAAGTTGACACACACTCACATCAAGGGCATTCTTGACACAGTCCTTGTGACAGCAGAGAGATAAGGGCAGTGGGCTGTCTCCAGCTCAGTTTGTTTACAGTGGAGCAGAGCTCTGTGTCTTTGTTATGACTACACACACACACACACACACACACACACACACACACACACACACACACACACACACACACCTGGAGGGCTTGGACAACCTAGCACTGAGCAAGTTCCTCTTCCTAAAAAAGCCTTACTGCTGGTAATTACTATTGTTTTACACAATGGTGTGCGTGTGTGTTTGTGTAGGGTCGGGTAGATTACTTTCTAAATGTAATCCGTTAGTTACTAGTTAGCTGTCCAAAATTGAAATCAGTAATGGAATTGTTAGATTACCCAAATTTAGTGACATAATCTGATTACTTTCAGTTACTTTTGGTTCACTTTCCGTTTAAGAGGCATTAGAAGAAGACAAAAAGAATCCATCAAACGTGTTTGGTGTGTTGTCATAGTGGTCTCGGACTTGTGCTCAGACTTGCTCATGTGGAACAAACTTAAACTTGTGCCTTTTTTCAATGTTTAACTGAATGTCATTGAGAAACAGAAAAGTGTCAATGTATTTTTTTGCAAACATCCTTTCTGAATTGAAAAGTAATCCAAGATGTAATCATCAAGTGTTTCAAAAGTATCTGTAATCCAATTACAATATTTCTACTGGTAATGTAACTGATTCGTTTTTTGTAATCAGATTACATGTAATCAGTTACTCCCCGACCCTGTGTGTGTGTGCGCGTCAACCAGTTGATGGATCTGTAGGATAATGTTTTCTGAGTGTTGGGTGTGATGAGCACTTGGATTTCCCCTGGCCTGCGAGTGAGTGAGGCTCAAGGTCCAACACATTCCTGCCTGCATTGGTCAGTAAAGGATTTCTAATCTGTTTTCACAGGCAGGCAGGCTGCACAGACACACACACACACACAAATATTCTTTGGAATTCCTCTCCCAGTCTGACTTCGCTATATGAGAGCTGAGAACTTCCCCAGGCTGGTGGATTTCATCCTTGTGGGCATTCCAGAATGGAATCAAGGTGCGGCACACATTCTATTCCGGATGAAGTCATCGTGGAAACATCCGAGTCTGACATTGGCGAGGCCAACGAGGGCCACTGTCATATCTATCACGGGCATCGGGGCTGAGGAGGGGGATCTGATCTCTGGCTTAGCGTTACCACAGCTGATAAAACAAACGTGAGTGGTGGGCCTACATCAGAGAGAGAGAGAGAGAGATTGTGTGTGTGCCAGGGTGAATCAGATGGGGTTGATTCAGCGAGGCCACATTGGAGAGACGTGTATTTATCACACCCTAAGGCAGCCAGCAGCAGTGTGAATCAAAGACACTGAGGGGAGGAGACAGACTATGACGACACTGCAGGGAAACACTTGTTCACAATGACGAGGAGAAGAGGGAGGGGCTTTGTGTTTTTGTTTAGGGGATAGCTAGTTCCTGTACAACAAGGGTGTCAAACTCAATCAGCTCAAGGGCCATATTTAAAAATATTAAAAAATCACGGCCCAGATACGTATAGCCTATTATGCTGTTTAATTTTTTTTTAAAACAGTGCATACAACTGCCACCCAAACTGGCCATTGTTTTATTCTGAAAAATATGTCCCTTTATAATGTCCACTGAACAAAAATATAAACCCAAAACGTAAAGTGTTGGTCCCATGTTTCTCGAGCTGAAATCAAAGATTCCAGACATTTTTCACAGAAAATCCCTGTTAGTGAGCATTTCTACTTTGCAGAGATAATCCATGTTATCTTGGAATATCAAGAAGCTGATTAACAGAATGATCACTACACAGGTGCACCTTGTGCTGGGGACAAAAGGCCACTCTAAAATGTGCAGTTGTCACACAACACAATTGCCACAGAAGTGTCAAGTTTTGAGGGAGTGTGCAATTGGCATGCTGACTGTAGGAATGTCCACCAGAGCTGTTGCCAGAGAATTTAATGTAATTTCCATACAAATCATTGCGTGAGCCTGATAGAAATGTGTCACGGGATTCTGCCTTGTTTGACACGTGTGATATAAAGTCTGCCAAATGTTTTCCTACCTGTGGTTTGAAGTTGACCTGAACAAAAAATGTATATGTCATCAACTTCAATGAACTATTCTCTTCACATCAGAAAACAGAGCAAACGTTGAGTCAAATGTACAATTAATGCTGCAGAAGATTTAGGTAGACTAAGGTTATTCACTGCAGTATGGTTATTAGTGAATTTCCAGGAATTGGACAACTTACTAACTGCATGTAAAATACGATGTGAAATCAGACCAAACTACAGAGGAACTCTTTGTAACAATATTCACAAGTGAGTCTGGGACGAGCAAAGAGTCTACTTTCAAATGTCATGTCACACCTCAACTCTTCAGTCCAAAGTTATTAGCTTCAGTATGGTGGTTTGTAATGAGAGGAACCATGAAGACGACCTGTGACCTTTGTGAGAGCAGCCGACAGAATCCCGCGCCGGTCTTGGAAAATCCCAAGCATGCAGAACGCGACAACGCTCTTGTCTTGCTACATTCTTCATCTTTGCTATTTTTTTTGTGGTACTTTTAACTCCCATTTCTCCCTAATTTCACGATCTCCAATTGGTAGCTACAGTCTTGTCCCATCGCTGCAACTTCCGTACGGATAAGGACATTCCGGCTGGCTGTGACACAGCCCGGGATCAAACCCGGGTCTGTAGTGACACCTCTAGCACTGAGATGCAGTGCCTTACTTGCTGACTAGACTGGGTGTGCGCAAGTTGATTTTGTCTATCCACACCAGATGTGCTCAAGACACGCAGGTTGAAACATCCAAACAAACTACAAACCAACTATATTCATTTGGGGACAGGTCGAAAAGCATGAAACATTCATGGCAATTCAGCTAGCTAGCTTGCTGTTGCTAGCTAATTTTTCCTGGGATAAATATTGGGTTGTTATTAATCCACAGATAAAAGGGTAAACCGAGTTCATTTTCAGTAATCTCTCTTCTGTCAGACTTCTTATTTGGACTTTATATGACAGTGGGCAACCAACTTTAAGGTGCATTACCACTACCAACTGGACTGGAGTGTGGACCTCAGTTAATCTTTCAATCCCCCACGTGGTTATATGCCCCTAAAAACCAATGAGGAGATGGGATAGGTGGGACTTGCAGCGCGTCAAGCGTCACAAATAGAACCAAGTTCTATTTTAGCGCCTAGCTAAGAAGACATGCGCGAGCGAGCAGTTTGTATGCAATGATTGAATAACATGCAGTTGAAGTCAGAAGTTTACATACACCTTAGCCAAATACATTTAAACTCAGTTTTTCACCATTCCTGACATTTAACCCTAGTAAACATTCCCTGTCTTAGGTCAGTTAGGACGACCACTTTATTTTAAGAATGTGAAATGTCAGAATAATATTAGAGAGAATGATTTATTTCAGCTTTTATTTCTTTCATCACATTCCTAGTGGGTCAGACGTTTACATACACTCAATTAGTATTTTGTAGCATTGCCTTTAAATTGTTTAAATTGGGTCAAACGTTTCGGGTAGCCTTCCACGAGCTTCCCACAATAAGTTGGGTGAATTTTGGCCCATTCCTCCTGACAGTCAGGTTTGTTGACTTTGCTCGCACACGCTTTTTCAGTTCTGCCCACACATTTTCTATAGGATTGAGGTCAGGGCTTTGTGATGGCCACTCCAGTAACTTGACTTTGTTGTCCTTAGCCATTTGCCACAACTTTGGAAGTATGATTGGGGTCATTGTCCATTTGGAAGATCCATTTGCGACCAAGCTTTAACTGATGTATTGAGGTGTTGCTTCAATATATCCAAATAATTTTCCATCCTCATGGTGCCATCTATTTTGTGAAGTGCACCAGTCCCTCCTGCAGCAAAGCACCCCCACAACATGATGCTGCCACCAATTGCGGAGGTCTTGGCTGATTTCTTTTGATTTCCCATGATGTCAAGCAAAGAGGCACTGAGTTTGAAGATAGGCTTTGAAATACATCCACAGATAAACCTCCAATTGACTCAAATGATGTCAATTAGCCTATCAGAAGCTTCTAAAGCCATGACATAATTTTCTGGAATTTTCCAAGCTGTTTAAAGGCATAGTAAACAATTGTTGGGAAAATTGTTGGGAAACTGCAATTGTCGGCATTTATGATGTGTCAAGCACAAAGTAGATGTCCTAACCGACTTGCCAGAAGTATAGTTTGTTAACAAGACATTTGTTTTAATGACTTCAACCTAAGTGTATGTAAACTTCCCACTTCAACTGTGTGTACATGTATTTTTGTAATGCGAGCGGTGTGGTTAGCAAGTTAGACCGCTGCACCACAGGAGGCCTTCACCTTTATGCTGCCAGTTGTTCGCAGTGATGAGAGTCGGCTGGGAAAAGCAGACACACACTCTGGCGGTATACCCCATTCTCTCTCTCTCTCTCTCTCTCTCTCTCTCTCTCTCTCTCTCTCTCTCTCTCTCTCTCTCTCTCTCTCTCTCTCTCTCTCTCTCTCTCTCTCTCTCTCTCTCTCTCTCTCTCTCTCTCTCTCTCTCTCTCTCTCTCTCTCTCTCTCTCTCTCTCTCTCTCACACACACACACACACACACACACACACACACACACACACACACACACACACACACACACACACACACACACACACACACACACACACACACACACACACACACACACACACACACACACACACACACACACACACACACACACACACACACACACACACACACACACAGGTAGAGTTACAGTTTAAAAAAAGCTCTTAATGAATGAAGGGAGAAAGGGATGAAAGAGGTGATGGGTAAACAGCACAGTTAGGAGTGAGAGAGATGTGTGTGAGAGAGAAAAGGGGGTTGTGGTTAGTGCTGTAGTTAGTGATATCACAGGCCTGCTGCTGCTGTGTCAAATTGGAGTAATGGGAACGTTGAGGAGATAAGTGGGAGGGACTACACTCTAAACTAAATCAATGCTTAGCCACCAAAGTGCTGTGCGTCTCCCTTCTGACATACATAATATTTGAGGACGTCTTTCTTCCGTTTACTCTTTGACAAAGGATATATATGATGCGGTAAAAATCTGGGCCATGCAACTGTCATCTTTTGTTATTTCTAAATGTCGCTAGCGGTACAGTTTGTCCCTCTCCTGCGGTCAATCAGCTCACATTACAGGCCAAGTGTCAACGGTCACATTGGTGACCAGGCCGTCGGCCCTCCGCAGGCGGCGTTTCCTGTGACTACCCAGCATGCTGCTGGCCGGAGGGAGGTCAAAGGGCGGGGTGAGGGGGGGGTCATAAAGTGTCTGTAGAGGAAATGCGTTTCTTAGAGATGGAAATGGTCACTGGGGGGAATGTGTGTACATCGGTTTGTCATTCTGCACTAACAAGTGTACTACATATTAACATGATATTACGCTGAGAGGGTCTCACATGTTAATATATCATTGGCTCGTTGAACCATATTCTCTTTAGACACCTCACAGAGTTAGAACTTCAAGTGAATCCAAACATCACACAAGGCTGCTCTCTGATAGTGAGACAGACAGTGTGTGTGTGATTGGGGCGTGGATGTTATGTCTCTGGCCATACCAGCAGGATCTGGGACATTCCTCATGTTTCTAACCTCTGACCCCTAAAATACTCCTAACCCATTTAGCACCTATTTATAAACTCCTAAGACAACCACAGCAGGAGTTAACTGACCCCAATCATATGCTTGTTATTACACAAAGCTAAGTTATACAACTAGCGAAAGGATCTTACTGTTACCACATTCCAGTATTTATATCCAAACCCACTTACATGAAACACATTCACACGATAAATCATACATTCAGGGATAAGTCAAAGTGGGAACCAAACCCACAACCCAGCTGTTGCTGATACCATGATCTCACCATCTAAGTATGGGGGCTGAACAAGCCCGCGGGTTTCTTCCTGTCGACGGCCCTGTTTGACACCAACACAGGAGGGGACTGGAGCTTTGGTGGTAATACCTGAAGCATTTAGGAGGGTTCTGACGAATCAGCGACATGTGGTAGCTAAGCCCCGTTGACGTAACGACTCGGACTCAACTTACCTAATGAACGACAGGGACAGTAAACACGTCACATTCATTCAGGCACTAATGAAGTATTACAAAGTATTTTTTTAACCTTTCTTTTTTTACTGCACACATAACGGAATAGTTATTGTACACGAAAAGGTTTCTTTGATGTAAGAAGTGCACAGTCAGATGTAATGTTTGAAACATCTTCACTTTGTATTCCCTGCTTGGGCCACCCATGAAATACATCAAAACTAGCTTCTATTCGGTTGGGCCAGTAACCGAAAGGTTCGAATCCCCGAAGCCGACTAGGGGAAAAAATCTGTCGATGTGCCCTTGAGGCACTTAACCCTAATTCCTACCGTAAATCACTCTGGATAAAGAGCGTCTGGTAAAACAACTAAAAGGGAAATGTATTTAAGGAACATCATGACCTAATTTGAGTTTTGTTGCACCATAAAACATCAAATGGCACCTTTTAAAGTGACTCGATAAAAACACCAGACAGCCTCTCTCACACAGACATACACACAACAGCACACGCATATACGGATGCAGCATACCCACCCACCCACCCTCCCTCCCTCCCGGAGGAAAAGTGACCATTGAGATCTTGAATACTCTTCATGTCTCTTCATAGCTGGAATCTGGCACTTTACACTTCTCCTTCATCGTCATCGTCATCCCCACCATTGTGTCTATTCCCAGGGCCCCCAGGCTCCAGTGCCAGGGTCACACCTGGGGTCGTCATCAGGGAAGGTGATTGGCTGAGACCTCTGCAGGTAGTGGCCTAGTCTCCTGAGGAGGTTGTCCACCACGTTGGGGTGCTGGTCAGACACCTCATCCCTTTCTTCTGGGTCCGCCTCCACATCAAACAGCATCACAGGCTTCAGAGGATTAACAGAAGCAGAACTGTTGGTTCCAGAACTGTTCTCCAAGCCTGGACGGGTGAACCATCGGTCACAGCCTGGAGGAGGACGGTGGAGAAATATGAAATATAGCAGGGACGTGTGTGTGTGTGTGGCTGTGCGTGTGTCTGTGCGCATACAATCGGTGAATATACTACCCTCATGCTATAGTGCTACATGCTACAGAGATCTAAACTAATAAAAACCCAGTCACACTTTACTTCCTCCGCCGACCAAACGCACCCGGCAGTTATGATGTGTCAGCTATGAGGTGTCATAAACTGACAGAGACAAGCTAGTTACCTGGGTAGCCAGTCAGCAGCTTCCACTGCATGCTGCGGATGGCAGCGTGGATAGACACGTTGAAGCCTGAGTTGGACCAGGACCAAGGGTTGGAGGTGGAGCCTCCACGCCTCACTGGAGCATTAGAGACAGGCAACCCCTGGGAAGCACTGCCTGGACCTGGGAAGAGGGAGGACGGAGCGGGAGGAAGGAGAGCGGGAGAAAGGGGAAAGGAGAGAGAGAGAGAGGAGGGAAAGGAGGGAGAGAGGGCAGGGGAGAGAGAGAGAGAGAGAGAGAGGGGGGGGGGGGAAAGGAGGGAGAGAGGGCAGGGGAGAGAGGGAGAGAGGGCAGGGGAGAGAGAGAGAGAGATGTTAGAGAGGAGGGAGAGAGAATCAACAGAAGTGAAATAGGGGATGGACGATAACGGAAGCCAATCTATATTTCCCCAAACACTCTAGTATAATAATAAGAGAGAGAAAGTGGAAATTGCTGAAAAACGTAGCAGTGGTCGACCACTGGACACAAAGCGCTCACTGTAAGAGAGACTAAAGAGGAAGTGAAGTAGAGAGGCCGAGACACTGAGCACTGCAGCATACCTGAGAATGGGCTAGACGTGGGCTAGGCAGGCCGTATAGAAAGATGTGTGAAAATAAACAGAGCAATGAGAAAGAGCTCTTTCTTCCCCACAGGCCAAACAATGAAGCAGCAGGAATGGAGAAGGCTTTTGTACTTGGAACGTTGGCTAAAATGTGGAATTCAAGGTGTGAGATCTCTCTGGACTCGCACAATTTCTGGGGTCGGACTGGGAAGAATTCGCCCTTCCCTTTGATGCCAAGGTCAGCTACTGGGTAGAGCAGAGTGGGCAGTCGGAGTACCAGCTTTGCTCACTTCAAACAGAAACGGCAACTTGTTTTGATTCAAATGAGAGAAGACTGATGATTAGAAGGATTGAGACCAGAGAGTCCTTATATTACACAGATAACGGATTCACTGCTCCTCAGGTTAAGATCGAACGGCCCTCGGTTTGCCCCATCAGATTCACCACATCAGCAATACTTCCCCACTCCTGAGGTAGTGGGGCAAAAAAAGTATTTAGTCAGCCAACAAATTGTGCAAGTTCTCCCACTTAAGATGAGAGAGGCCTTTAATTTTCATCATAGGTACACTTCAACTATGACAGACAAAATGAGAAAAGAAAATCCAGAAAATCACATTGTAGGATTTTTAATGAATTTATTTGCAAATTATGGTGGAAAATAAGTATTTGGTCACCTACAAACAAGCAAGATTTATGGCTCTCACAGACCTGTAACAACTTCTTTAAGAGGCTCCTCTGTCCTCCACTCGTTACCTGTATTAATGGCACCTGTTTGAACTTGTTATCAGTATAAAATACACCTATCCACAACCTCAAACAGTCACACTCCAAACTCCACTATGGCCAAGACCAAAGAGCTGTCAAAGGACACCAGAAACAAAATTGTAGACCTGCACCAGGCTGGGAAGACTGAATCTGCAATAGGTAAGCAGCTTGGTTTGAAGAAATCAACTGGGAGCAATTATTAGGAAATGGAAGACATACAAGACCACTGATAATCTCCCTCGATCTGGGGCTCCACTCAAGATCTCAACCCGTGGGGGTCAAAATGATCACAAGAACGGTGAGCAAAAATCCCAGAACCACACGGGGGGACCTAGTGAATGACCTGCAGAGAGCTGGGACCAAAGTAACAAAGCCTACCATCAGTAACATACTACGCCGCCAGGGACTCAACTCCTGCAGTGCCAGACGTGTCCCCCTGCTTAAGCCAGTACATGTCCAGGTCCGTCTGAAGTTTGCTAGAGAGCATTTGGATGATCCAGAAGAAGATTGGGAGAATGTCATATGGTTAGATGAAACCAAAATATAACTTTTTGGTAAAAACTCAACTCGTCGTGTTTGGAGGACAACGAATGCTGAGTTGCATCCAAAGAACACCATACCTACTGTGAAGCATGGGGGTGGAAACATCATGCTTTGGGGCTGTTTTTCTGCAAAGGGACCAGGAAGACTGATCCGTGTAAAGGAAAGAATGAACGGGGCCATGTATCGTGAGATTTTGAGTGAAAACCTCCTTCCATCAGCAAGGGCATTGAAGATGAAACGTGGCTGGGTCTTTCAGCATGACAATGATCCCAAATACACCGCCCGGGCAACAAAGGAGTGGCTTCGTAAGAAGCATTTCAAGGTCCTGGAGTGGCCTAGCCAGTCTCCAGATCTCAACCACAGAAAATCTTTGGAGGGAGTTGAAAGTCTGTGTTGCCCAGCAACAGCCCCAAAACATCACTGCTCTAGAGGAGATCTGCATGGAGGAATGGGCCAAAATATCAGCAACAGTGTGTGAAAACCTTGTGAAGACTTACAGAAAACATTTGACCTCTGTCATTGCCAACAAAGGGTATATAACAAAGTATTGAGATAAACTTTTGTTATTGACCAAATACTTATTTTCCACCATAATTTGCAAATAAATTCATTAAAAATCATACAATGTGATTTTCTGGATTTTCTTTTCTCATTTTGTCTGTCATAGTTGAAGTGTACCTATGATGAAAATAACAGGCCTCTCTCATCTTTTTAAGTGGGAGAACTTGCACATTTGGTGGCTGACTAAATACTTTCCCCTCCACTGTACATCCACATTAGGCTGGTAGCGAGCTCTGTTGTAGTCTGGGTACCAGTTATTTTTTTGGCTGACACTCCACTACTTAGAAAATAATGCCTGTCGGTTTAATGCTGTTAAAAACAACCCTCCCAACATTCATTTTGTATGTGTAGCTACCCACAAGCCCTTGTTCTCCTCTCTCTGAGATGCAACAAGCACAAACTCATTTCTTAGTTCATGGCTCCCTCGCTGCTGTAACATGACAGACATTTAAAACACGTCCCATCTCAGACCACATGACGAGCATTGCGACATTCAAATCTATTGATCCGCTTATGAATTATGTGTGGGCTTTCCTCACAAGCTAATTGTTATCACATGCATTCAGTTAGACAACTGGTGAATACCCCCACCCAGATTCTTAAGTGTGCTGCATTGCAGATTTGATTGGATCCAACCAAGCGGAGGTTGAGTAAATGTGAAAGGGTTTGGGGTGATTTTGAGGTAGAGTTTTACAGTTTGGTGCCAGAATGCCAGTGCTTCACAGGCAGACAGAGGCCCCGGGAAAGTCCCAAATCATCCCAGCTATATCCATTATCTCCAACCCAAAGGATAGCATGGGATTTAAGCAATATGGTGGAAACTGAACCTGTAGCCTATCACCATGTTAGAAGTGAAGGTGAACGTTGGTGAGAAGGTCAAGGGTCACAGGGGTAATGGGATTGTATAGTAGAGGACATGAATATGAAGGATTAGCCTGAATCCTATATAGGGAGAACACTTAGAATACTAAGGAGACCAGAGCAGCCTGTTCTAGAGTTTGATGTTCCCTCCTTTACCCTCATCACACTGTGTTCCCCCCCCCCCCCCCACATACTCGTTTACTCTTATTTCCCCTCTCTCCGCAGGAACGACAGAGTGCAGCAGACGGCCAGGGCCTCTACATCTGGATCCAACTGCACAGCGGGACCAGTCCCAAATTGGACGGGGGAAGAAAGGAGGAGAGGGGGTGGAGAAGAGGGAGGAGGAGGGGAAGAAAGGAGGCGGAAGAGGTAGGGAGAGAAGGAGAGCAGGCGGAGAGGGAAGAGAAGGAGGGAAGAGAAGGAGAGAAGGGAGGGGGGAGGGTGTTAGGGAGAGATATGGAGAGAGGTAAGAGGGGGGAGAGAAGATGGGAAAGAGGAGAGCGGGGGGGAAAGAGGAGAGCGGGGGGGGGGGAAAGAGGAGAGCGGGGGGGGGAAGAGGAGAGCGGGAGGGAGAGAGGAGAGCGGGGGGGGGGAAGAGGGCGTAAGGAAGGTGGTGGACAGGGGGAGAGGAGGAGTAGAGGGAATAGAGGGGAAGTCAGAGGGATTTGGGGTTTGGACGGAGTCCAGGATCTCGCTCTCTTTCTCTGCCTAGACGTTTAGAGAACCCCCTCCCTCTTTCTGCCCCACTTAAAGACGGAATCCCTCAGTCAGATAGGAAGAGGGAGGGGAGTGAGGGATTGAAAGAAAGACTGGGAAGAAGGGATTCAACAGAGGAAAAGTGGGAGAAAGAGGAAGATGTAATCTGTCTTGTCAGACAGAGAAAGAGAGGGGAAATGTGAATTAGAGGAAGAGAGGGGGAGAGAGAAAGAGAGGGGAAATGTGAATTAGAGGAAGAGACGGGGAGAGAGAAAGAGGGGGTGGGAGATTGACAGAGGAACGAGAGAGTGAAAACGGGAGACAGAATCCCTCGTCAAATAGAGCAAGAAAGAGAAGGATGTGGAATGAAAGACAAGAAAGAATAGAATGTAGAATGTGATGAATAAAAGGAGAGTGGGGTCTCCAGCTAGAGACAACACAGGGAGAAGTGTGCTGGTCACTGTGGTTACAGGGTTCCAACTTCCCACTAACTAATGAATGAATACATTAAGACATGAATGTATGGTGCAGAGAAGTTATTATAGTATGAGATGTTCAAAAAATGTAGCTTCGGGGCACAACATTGGGCGCGTGTGTATTGGTTGGACTCCCCGAGTTGTGCATCGTTCTGGTGAGCAACTGTAGATATCAGGCAAGGTGACGCAAGTGCACCAGGGTGGCTACTAGCTTGTTTAGATCTGCCTCCTGCCGTTGACATGACTCTTCTGAACAAGTCGTAGGGTCAGTCTGAATTGTTACGGTGTGAAGGCTTTCCTCTCCGTATCATAAACTCCATCATTTACTTCAGGATCAGTCAGCAAGGAAGCCAAAATCACCAGAAAGTCAATTGGCTTATGTCAGTATAGCTGTTCTTGTGTCAGTATGGCTGCTACCTCCCAGGCACCTCAGTGTTGTAATTTCTAGACTCAAGGCAAGTATAAACCAATCATGTGCCAATTGCTTGAGGCCTTGCCTGGCTGGGACACCCTGGGCCAAGGAAAGCAGCGCTAGCCTTGAACCGGTGGCCATTCAACAGATCTCTGTTCTGAAAACAATAAAAGCCTCTTAATAACAATCAGGGGTTTGAAAGTTGGCTGGTTTCCTGTAGAACCTCCAAGAACCAATGAGCTGAGCCGCTAAATCTCCACGGAAACACCAGAAAGGGGGTCAACTCCAATGATGTCATACATACACATACAGTACAGTCAAATAAGGATGTTTCTGGTTAACTCACACTCTCCTGCGAAAGCGATGACCTAAGTTGACAAAGTAGATCAAAGCGATGATGTACTGTAACATACAGCAGATTGTTGCGTATCCCATCAGTTTGGTGATTGAAACATTTATGCTTGAATGACAGGCAGACAAAAATAGTCTGGGGGTATTTAAGGGAGTGAAGCCAAGGTAGCCTCCCTTGTTGTCTAACTAGGTGTAGAAGAAGAGAACACAATCTCTACTCCACTGCACAGCCCTTTGTTCAACACAGTCAGACACCCTGAACTCTGACCAGGGACCCCCACACCCCTCTGAGAAGGAAGTGGTTAGCGCCACCTAATGTTAAGTGGTTAAGATGAGAATGAGAGTGCTCCATTGTGGTTCAAGGCGGGGTGGGGGGTGGGGGGGGGAGTGGGGTCCGGCAGTCACAAGACCCATTTCCTGGAATCCCCCCAACAAATCACACACACACACACCTTCTCAAACATCAAGTATCTCAAGTTTCTACATTGTTTTGGAGATTTCATTGTTAACCTGTGTGTGTGTGTGTGTGTGTGTGTACACTGATTGATCAAATCAAATCACATTTTATTTGTCACGTGCCGAATGCAACTGGTGTAGACTTAACCGTTAAATGCTTACTTATAAACACTTTCCCAACAATGCAGAGTTAAAAAGGGAAAAGAAAAAAAGGAAATAGTAACACAATAAAAGACTTATAACAAGACTATAGATGGAGTACCGGGACCGAGTCAATGTGCAGGAGGTAATTGAAGTAATATGTACATGTAGGTCGGGGTAGAAATGACTAGTCTATCAGGATAGATAATAAACAGAGTAGCAGCAGCGTATGTAAAGAGTGTATGTGTGAGTGTGTGTGTGTGTGTGTGAGTGTGAGTGTGTGTGTGTGTGTGTGTGAGTGTGTGAGTGTGTGAGTGTGTGTGTGTGTTTTGTATGTGTGAGCGTGTGTGAGCGTGTGTGAGCGTGTGTGAGCGTGTGTGAGCGTGTGTGAGCGTGTGTGAGCGTGTGTGTGTGTATGTGTGTGTGTGTGTGTGTGTGAGTGTGAGTGTGTGAGTGTGTGTGTGTGTTTTGTATGTGTGAGCGTGTGTGAGCGTGTGTGAGTGTGTGTGTGTGTGTGTGTGTGTGTGTGTGTGTATATAGAGCAAGAGTGTCAGTGACAATAAAAAAGGGGGATCAATGCAAAGAGTCCAGGTAGACATTTGATTAAATGTTCAGCGGTCTAATTGGTTGCGGTAGAAGCTGTTCAGAAGCCTTCTGGTCCCAGACTTGGCGCTGCGATACGCTTGCAGTGCTGTAGCAGAGAGAGCAGTCTATGACTTGGGTGGCTGGAGTCAGACAATTTTTAGGGCCCTCTGACACCGCCTGGTATAGAGGTACTGGATGGCAGGGAGCTTGGAACCAGTAATATACTGGGCCGTACGCACTACCCTCTGTAGCGCCTGACAGTCGGATGCCAAGCAGTTGCCATAACAAACGGTGATGCTCTCAATGGTGCAGCTGTTGAACTTTTTGAGGATCTGAGGGCCCATTCCAAATCTTTTCAGCCTCCTGAGGGGGAAGAGGCATTATCGTGCCCACTTCACAACTGTGTTGGTATGTTTGGACCATGATAGATCCTTTGTGACGTGGACACCGAGTAACTTGAAGATCTCGACCAGTTTCACTACAGCCCATCGATGTGAATGGGGGCGTGCTCGACCCTCCGTTTCCTGTAGTACAAGATCAGCTCCTTTGTCTTGTTGACATTGAGGGAGAGGTTGTTGTCTTGGCACCACACAGACAGATCTCTGACCTCCTCCCTATAGGCTGTCATCATCATCGGGATCTGGCCAACCACCATCATGTCGTCGGCAAACTTAACGAATGTGTTGGAGCTAGGTTTCCATTTGTAAATCGGTGATAGTTTGCAAGCCGTGCCGCATCCAACAAGCGTCAGAGCCAGTGTAGAAGGATTCTATCTTAGTCCTGTATTGAAGCTTCGCCTGTTTGATGGTTCGTCTGAAGGCATAGCGGGATTTCTTAATGTCCCGCTCCTTGAAATTGGCAGCTCTAGCCTTTAGCTCAGTGCGGATGTTGCCTGTAACTTTGTATGCGTCTCTGTGTGTGGAGTAAAGGTGATCTAGAGTTTTTTTCGCCTCTAGTTGCACAGATGACAAGCTGGTAGAAATGAGGTAAAACGGATTTCAGTTTTCCTGTATTAAACTCACCGGCCACTAGGAGTGCCGCCTCTGGGTGAGCATTTTCTTGTTTGCACATTGCTCTATACAGCACATTGAGTCTTAATGCTAGCATAAGTTTGTGGTGGTAAGTAGACAGCTATGAAAAATACAGATAAACTATTGGTAAATAGTATGGTCTACAGCTTATCATGATGCATAGAAAACAAACTCAAAGACAGAAGCAGGAACTGGAACAACTAGGAATAGGACTAGATGTAATATTCATGGATCCAAAACAAAGTAAACAATAAAAAAACTAGGTGGTACTGGTGGTGACTGGGAACTAGGTGGTACTGGTGGTGACTGGGTACTCGGTGGTACTGGTGGTGACTGGGTACTAGGTGGTACTGGTGGTGACTGGGTACTAGGTGGTACTGGTGGTGACTGGGAACTAGGTGGTACTGGTGGTGACTGGGTACTAGGTGGTACTGGTGGTGTTATTGGTGACTGGGTACTAGGTGGTACTGGTGGTGTTATTGGTGACTGGGTACTATGTGGTACTGGTGGTGACTGGGTACTAGGTGGTACTGGTGGTGACTGGGAACTAGGTGGTACTGGTGGTGACTGGGTACTAGGTGATACTGGTGGTGTTATTGGTGACTGGGTACTAGGTGGTACTGGTGGTGTTATTGGTGACTGGGTACTATGTGGTACTGGTGGTGACTGGGTACTAGGTGGTACTGGTGGTGACTGGGAACTAGGTGGTACTGGTGGTGTTATTGGTGACTGGGAACTAGGTGGTACTGGTGGTGACTGGGTACTAGGTGGTACTGGTGGTGACTGGGTACTAGGTGATACTGGTGGTGACTGGGTACTAGGTGATACTGATGGTGTTATTGGTGACTGGGTACTAGGTGGTACTGGTGGTGTTATTGGTGACTGGGTACTAGGTGATACTGGTGGTGTTATTGGTGACTGGGTACTCGGTGGTACTGGTGGTGACTGGGTACTAGGTGATACTGGTGGTGACTGGGAACTAGGTGGTACTGGTGGTGACTGGGTACTAGGTGATACTGGTGGTGTTATTGGTGACTGGGTACTAGGTGGTACTGGTGGTGTTATTGGTGACTGGGTACTATGTGGTACTGGTGGTGACTGGGTACTAGGTGGTACTGGTGGTGACTGGGAACTAGGTGGTACTGGTGGTGTTATTGGTGACTGGGAACTAGGTGGTACTGGTGGTGACTGGGTACTAGGTGGTACTGGTGGTGACTGGGTACTAGGTGATACTGGTGGTGACTGGGTACTAGGTGGTACTGGTGGTGACTGGGTACTAGGTGATACTGGTGGTGTTATTGGTGACTGGGTACTAGGTGGTACTGGTGGTGACTGGGTACTAGGTGATACTGGTGGTGTTATTGGTGACTGGGTACTCGGTGGTACTGGTGGTGACTGGGTACTAGGTGGTACTGGTGGTGACTGGGAACTAGGTGGTACTGGTGGTGACTGGGTACTAAGTGGTACTGGTGGTGTTATCGGTGACTGGGTACTAGGTGGTACTGGTGGTGACTGGGTACTAGGTGATACTGGTGGTGTTATTGGTGACTGGGTACTAGGTGGTACTGGTGGTGACTGGGTACTAGGTGGTACTGGTGGTGACTGGGTACTAGGTGATACTGGTGGTGACTGGGTACTAGGTGATACTGGTGGTGTTATTGGTGACTGGGTACTAGGTGGTACTGGTGGTGACTGGGTACTAGGTGATACTGGTAGTGTTATTGGTGACTGGGTACTCGGTGGTACTGGTGGTGACTGGGTACTAGGTGGTACTGGTGGAGACTGGGAACTAGGTGGTACTGGTGGTGTTATTGGTGACTGGGTACTCGGTGGTACTGGTGGTGACTGGGTACTAGGTGATACTGGTGGTGTTATTGGTGACTGGGTACTAGGTGGTACTGGTGGTGTTATTGGTGACTGGGTACTCGGTGGTACTGGTGGTGACTGGGAACTAGGTGGTACTGGTGGTGTTATTGGTGACTGGGTACTAGGTGGTACTGGTGGTGTTATTGGTGACTGGGTACTAGGTGGTACTGGTGGTGTTATTGGTGACTGGGTACTCGGTGGTACTGGTGGTGACTGGGTACTAGGTGATACTGGTGGTGTTATTGGTGACTGGGTACTAGGTGGTACTGGTGGTGTTATTGGTGACTGGGTACTCGGTGGTACTGGTGGTGACTGGGAACTAGGTGGTACTGGTGGTGTTATTGGTGACTGGGTACTAGGTGGTACTGGTGGTGTTATTGGTGACTGGGTACTAGGTGGTACTGGTGGTGTTATTGGTGACTGGGTACTAGGTGGTACTGGTGGTGACTGGGAACTAGGTGGTACTGGTGGTGACTGGGAACTAGGTGGTACTGGTGGTGTTATTGGTGACTGGGTACTCGGTGGTACTAGTGGTGTTATTGGTGACTGGGTACTAGGTGGTCCTGGTGGTGTTATTGGTGACTGGGTACTAGGTGGTACTGGTGGTGACTGGGTACTAAGTGGTACTGGTGGTGTTATTGGTGACTGGGTACTAAGTGGTACTGGTGGTGACTGGGTAATAGGTGGTCCTGGTGGTGTTATTGGTGACTGGGAACTAGGTGGTACTGGTGGTGACTGGGAACTAGGTGGTACTGGTGGTGTTATTGGTGACTGGGTACTCGGTGGTACTGGTGGTGTTATTGGTGACTGGGTACTAGGTGGTCCTGGTGGTGTTATCAGTGACTGGGTACTAGGTGGTACTGGTGGTGACTGGGTACTAAGTGGTACTGGTGGTGTTATCGGTGACTGGGTACTAGGTGGTACTGGTGGTGTTATTGGTGACTGGGAACTAGGTGGTACTGGTGGTGACTGGGAACTAGGTGGTACTGGTGGTGTTATTGGTGACTGGGTACTAAGTGGTACTGGTGGTGACTGGGAACTAGGTGGTACTGGTGGTGACTGGGAACTAGGTGGTACTGGTGGTAACTGGGAACTAGGTGGTACTGGTGGTGTTATTGGTGACTGGGTACTAGGTGGTACTGGTGGTGTTATTGGTGACTGGGTACTAGGTGGTACTGGTGGTGACTGGGTACTAGGTGGTACTGGTGATGTTATTGGTGACTGGGTACTAGGTGGTACTGGTGGTGTTATTGGTGACTGGGTACTCGGTGGTACTGGTGGTGACTGGGTACTCGGTGGTACTGGTGGTGTTATTGGTGACTGGGTACTCGGTGGTACTGGTGGTGACTGGGTACTCGGTGGTACTGGTGGTGACTGGGTACTAGGTGGTACTGGTGATGTTATTGGTGACTGGGTACTAGGTGGTACTGGTGGTGTTATTGGTGACTGGGTACTCGGTGGTACTGGTGGTGACTGGGTACTCGGTGGTACTGGTGGTGACTGGGTACTCGGTGGTACTGGTGGTGACTGGGTACTAGGTGGTACTGGTGGTGTTATTGGTGACTGGGTACTCGGTGGTACTGGTGGTGACTGGGTACTCGGTGGTACTGGTGGTGACTGGGTACTCGGTGGTACTGGTGGTGACTGGGTACTCGGTGGTACTGGTGGTGACTGGGTACTCGGTGGTACTGGTGGTGACTGGGTACTCGGTGGTACTCGGTGGTACTGGTGGTGACTGGGTACTAGGTGGTACTCGGTGGTACTGGTGGTGACTGGGTACTCGGTGGTACTGGTGGTGAGTGGGTACTAGGTGGTACTCGGTGGTACTGGTGGTGACTGGGTACTAGGTGGTACTCGGTGGTACTGGTGGTGACTGGGTACTCGGTGGTACTCGGTGGTACTGGTGGTGACTGGGTACTAGGTGGTACTGGTGGTGACTGGGTACTAGGTGGTACTGGTGGTGACTGGGAACTAGGTGGTACTCGGTGGTACTGGTGGTGACTGGGTACTCGGTGGTACTAGGTGGTACTGGTGGTGAGTGGGTACTAGGTGGTACTGGTGGTGACTGGGTACTCGGTGGTACTGGTGGTGAGTGGGTACTAGGTGGTACTCGGTGGTACTGGTGGTGACTGGGTACTAGGTGGTACTCGGTGGTACTGGTGGTGACTGGGTACTCGGTGGTACTAGGTGGTACTGGTGGTGACTGGGTACTAGGTGGTACTGGTGGTGACTGGGTACTAGGTGGTACTGGTGGTGACTGGGTACTCGGTGGTACTGGTGGTGACTGAGTGGAAAACACACAAAAGGGCAACAATGATAAACACACACCAACGTGATGCTGACCAGACGCGGACACAACACAAGTCTATATCCCCTCACATAGACACAGAACACACACACTGACCAATCTCCAACACATACTCAAACACACTAAAGAGGGAGACAGGGAGAGAGAGAGAGACAGAAAGGGAGAGAGAGAGCGGCAACGAGAGACAACGGCAGAGAGAGAAAGGGAGAAGAAAGCGAGATACAGAAAGGGAAAGGGGGGATACCTAGTCAGTTGTACAACAACGTATTCTACTGAAATGTGCCTTCCGCATTTCACCCAACCCCTCTGAATCAGAGAGAGATAGCCTGAGGGCAGTTAAGTTCCCAGGTGATACCACAGTCTGAACATGTTTTATCGTCTTGCTCCTGTCAGAGTCTGTCTGATGACTTATGGCTCCAGGTATAAGTTGCCCTCAGGCACAGATTTAGGACCAGCTGTCCCTCCCACACCCCAACTTTTACCACGAGGAGGAGTAAACACAAAACCGACCCTAGATCAGCATCTATTCAACTTCCTAGTCCTGCGTATGGGACTCAGTGTCGGTCTCCTTCAGAAGAGAGTGAGACTGAGACTCTAAAGGCGGTCACTCCTCATGTCCAGTCACTTATTCACTCAGTCAGTCAGCCACCTGATCACTCACTGATGCTCAACACATCATCTACAGATCTGAGCAGCAGAGTGGAGATGTGGCTACTCTAGTGATCAATCTCCCCCCTGATGATACGTTCATTTGATTCAAGTGTTGGGAAATAAGAACACGGCTGTCACTAATGACGTGGACGGATACATAATGTAGTAGTCAGAGT
The DNA here is from genome assembly GCF_045791955.1 of Oncorhynchus clarkii lewisi. Lineage (NCBI taxonomy): Eukaryota > Metazoa > Chordata > Actinopteri > Salmoniformes > Salmonidae > Oncorhynchus > Oncorhynchus clarkii. Next base: position 6,816,945 of record NC_092175.1, read on the forward strand.
GGAAGCAGACCAGAGGTTAGGTTAGGTTAGACTGAATCAGACGCATAACGAACATGAAATCACACACGCGCACACACACGTTCTGGCTCGGAGGAATGTATTGTGTCACTTCTCCCCCCCCCCCCCCATCTGGAGCGGAGCCTTTTCATCACTGCATTAATCAAAACTTTTATAGACATCACACACACACTGAAGGGGATTTGGGCTTTGTGTTAGGGAATCAGGCAGCCATTACAGGAGAATGACATCATCCCTCTATGAACCAAGCAGACCTTAACGATTGAAAGAGTCCAGTGGCGTGTGTGTGCGTGTGTGTGTGTGTGTGTACGTGCGTGCATGCACAGTGCTGCTCACGCACCGGGACACACACTTCTGTTCGAGTGTGTCTTGGCTGTGTTTTGTGTGGAATATGAAATCATAATATAACGGTCCAATGTGAATCATTTGAAACTAAACAAAGTAGTGCTGATGACTTCATTACCAGCAAGTACCCAACTGTCATACTTGAGTTAAAGTAACGATACCTTAATAGGAAATGACTCAAGAAAAAGTGAAGGTTACCCAGTAAAATACTACTTGAGTAAAAGTTGAAAAGTATTTGGTTTTAAATATACTTAAGTATCAAAAGTCAAATGTAATTTCTCAAATGTACTTAAGTAAAAGTATAAATAATTTAAAAATCCTTACGTTAAGCAAACCAGACCAACCATTTCCTTGTTTAAAAAAAAGTTACAGATAGTCATGGGCACGCTCCAACACTCAGATATAATTTAGAAACTAAGCATGTGTTTAGTGAGTCTGACAGATCAGAGGCAGTAGGGATGACCAGGGATGTTTTCATGATCAGTGTGTGAATTAGAACATTTCTCTGTCCTGCTAAGCATTCAAAATGTAACAAACACTTTTGGGTGTCAGGAAAAATGTATGGAGTAAAAAGTACTTTATTTTCTTTAGGAATGTAGTGAAGTAAAAGCAAAAGTTAAGCAAAAATATAAATAGTAAAGTAAAGTACAGATACCCCCAAAAAACGACTTAAGTAGTACTATAAAGTATTTTTACTTAAGTACTTTATACTACTGCAACGGACACTGAAACAGTACTCAGAGGAATTCAGTGCTCTGTGCCTGTAGTTGCGTTGTCCAGTCAATATGAACCACTGTGTACTGGATGAAGGTGAACATAATGACTGTAAATACGTGGTGGTGATCGAGCGGGTGACTCACATGGAGCGATGTCAACGTAGAGAGGGTCAATGTTGTGTAGCAGCTCCAGTCTGGGTGAAGCGTGACCTTTACTGGAAGACAAAGAACCACACTTTGAGTCCGTCTCTCGACTACCCCAGAAGGGTCTGGAAATCTAAAGCAGACATCTACGTTCATAAAGCGGTCCCAGGCTTTGACCACACTGGACCACAAGAGTGACCGCAGCGTGCGCTAATACACAGCAAGAATAACTTTCTTAATTCACATGTTGCTGAGCTTTTTGGGGAGGGTAACATGTTTTCAGTGTAAACTTAAATGACCAAAAACATTTTATTATTTTTATTATATAAAGTATGTCGAAAAGATAATGGCTCTGCAGTGCATTCGGAAAGTATTCCAACCCCTTCACTTGGTCCCCATTTTGTTACGTTACAGCCTTACTCCAAAATAATTCAATAAGATCATCTTTGAGAACCAAAAACAAGCCGTATGTATTTTGTTACTACGTTTGAGCAAAATAACGCAGGATTAGCCATTGCAAAATGTATAGAAATGCAGGAAATTAGCTTTAAAACGGCTAAATGTTCTCTCATTTCCATTGCACAATATGTAGAATGGCATGAAATGTGCAACAATCTCACAGTACCATGGAGAAACTTGACCACACCCCCTGCTACACCCACCGCCTAAGCCCCTTTTTGGATCCAGAACCCCCCCCCCACACACACACACAAACAAACAATCACACAGCACTCAAAGCAGACTGGGACCATAAAAGACAAACAAACAAACAGGAATGTGTTTCAGTAGCCAATAGGGCCAAGGACACACGACGACACGTACACAGTCAAAACACACCAGACAAAAGGTAATGAAACAGCCAGGTGGCCAGCCACAGCCAATAGGAGAGAGGGCTGGACTGAGAGCAGTTGTTTGTGGGTAACCGCAGGCTTGTGGGTTTCTGCTGCAGGCCTCAATTCAACCCACTTTCATTGTGTCTGCTTTTAGTTTACGAATCTAATGTGTCACTCACGCAGAATGAAGGCAATGATCGCCTTAGTGATTTTGAAAGCTTCTGGCTAGCTTATGTAAGTCTTGTCCTGGACACCCTTTAAGTGGTCAATGACTTTATGACTTGTACGATAAGTCAGGAGTGACAGAGTAAGAGAGGGACAGGCGCTATAGAGGGAGGGAGGTGGGGGAGAGAGAGAGAGAGAGAGAGAGAGAGAGAGAGAGAGAGATAGAGAGAGAGAGGAGGTGGGGGAGAGAGAGAGAGAGAGAGAGAGAGAGAGAGAGAGAGAGAAAGAGAGAGAGAAAGAGAGAAAAGGAGCGACTCCAAATTTGTGTGAAAATGAGTGATGGAATTTCCTTCTCTTTGAAGTCCCATCGTCCCGGTAACAAAGAGCTTATTGAAAGACCAGAGAGGGAGACAGATTGGTCAGGGGGGAGGGAGGGGGGGAAAAAAGAGAGGAGGAGGAAAGGGGAGAGGAGAGGAGAGAGGAGCTGTCAAACACAAGGAAATATTTGACCTGATCTGAGACGTATGAAACTCCTGAAGTGTCTGGCCAGAGTGTAGGACAGACTCACATAAACAACTCAGAAATGATGACAAGGTGCGCACACACACCCCCCACTCCAGGCTTACCTGATAGCGTTCCACACATTATAGCCATCCAGTGGCTTCGTCCCATCGGTCGATCCCCCGGCCAGGCCCACCAGCGTCGGCAGCCAATCAGAGATGTGTATGAGTTGGCGGCTGACAGTCCCAGGTTGTTTCAGCAGCGGGCTAGTTACAAAGCCAACGCCCCTAACCCCACCCTCCCACAGTGACCACTTCCTGCCTCTCAGAGGCCAGTTAGAACCCCCCGCCAGAGTCTGACCCCCGTTATCTGGAGAGAGAGAGACAGACAGAGAGAGAGAGAGAAAGAGAAAGGCAGAGAGAGAGGGACGTCATTCTACTGAAAAGTGTATTATGATGTTTACGTAAATGCATTTTATAGAAAGTTTGATTTGATTCTGATTGCATATCACTGACAGAGGGTAAGAAAGAATCCCTCTCCACTGATTAGAGCAAGGCAAGGCAGCCATTTTATTACTGATGACACGTGAGGGGAACAGATTATGGGTGTCATTGTCAAGTAACTGGAGAGCCAAACCAAAGCTACCTTTCAACTCCTCCTCATAAAAACACTGTTTGTTATTTCCCTTTCCACTGACTGATGCACAAATGACACATCCATTCCAAGATGACACATTGAATTCACCATGAGAGTACAGCGTGCTTGATAAGCCCTACTTACCAACATGACTTGATCTAGGAGTTCTGAGGGGATTCGTATAGTGAGCCTTAACAGTGATGCCAAGTGGATTCATCCCATGAACAACACAGTGGTTAGACCTCCGAAGCACAACACTCATAGAGGAACTCCCTCAAGGCAGAGAGACAGGAGGGAGGTGGAGATTAAACATGGCCACCGTTTCTTAGATTGAGGAACTTCCTGGAAGCTGCGAGTCATGGTGGTTGTTCGACCAATGGCCACGTGTCTTGGGGTTAGGGTTCATGGAACTGATCCATACACAAAAGGTTGTTTGATGACAAAGTTCTAGCTTTGCAAATACATAAAAAGTTTTTTTTTTTAAATTAAACAAATTTGTCTCCCTCTTCCTGTGTCTTTTTAATTTGTCTATGCTTCTCAGACAGACAGTCATCCTCCCTTGAGGCCAGTCCAGTATAAACAAAATAGACCATTCACCCTGGGCTCTCCCAGGAGAGGGGGAGGAAAGGAGGGGAAGAAAAAGAGAGGAGCGCCATGTGAGTTCAGGAAGTAGTCTCTGCAGCTTCCAAAAGAGAGCCCTCTCTTCACTAATTCATTTTCAAACTGTTTCTGCTCCTTCTCTATGCCAGCTCTCTCCCTCTTTCCTTCTCTCTCTCCAACACTTACTCACACACCCGCTCCTATCCTTTCTCTCACACCCTCTCTTTCCCTTTCTCTCTCACACCCTCTCCCTCTCTTTCCCATTCTCTCTCACAGACTCGCTCCTATCCTTTCTCTCTCACACCCTCTCTTTCCCATTCTCTCTCACAGACTCGCTCCTATCCTTTCTCTCTCACCCTCTCCCTTTCTTTCCCATTCTCTCTCACAGACTCGCTCCTATCCTTTCTTTCTCCCCAGCTCTCTCTTACAGTAAGACCCCAGTGTGCGCCAGTTAGCTAACAGAGAGTTTCATCGCTAAGGAATCTCTCTGAGTGCTCCTCCAAACGTTTCTAAACCGTGTGTTTATGTCTGAACAGGGCTGGGGTGAGACATACTATGTAGGCCGTTAGTTAGCTCACACACTGTGACTCAGCAAGCAGTAACCCTTGATGGGGCATGAAATAGTAATGATTCATTCACAGTATATTCTCGACTAAAGAGCAAAACCATGAATAATACAGGTTTTATCACCTCGACTCCCTCACAAACGTCATTCTCTATATGTAAAAGCTTTTGGGGGGGAAACACAGAAGACAAGTCACAATCTTTGCCCAACAAGCAGAGTTTAACGGTAAGGGTTAAGATGCGAACTAGTGAAGCAGGCCACATACCTGAGCCCACCACAGACACAAACCTCTCCCCTACCCCTTATAGCATTGTTCCTAACTTCTAATAAGCCTGTAAAGCCATGCTACTCCGAACGAAAAAAAAAACGTTATCCCCCCCCTCCACCTTCGAAGCTGCATCTGACTAGACACAAACCATTAACAGGCCCAGATTTAGAGGATTCCAACCAGCCTCTCTGCTGTATCACACACTCAAACTGCAACATAGAATCAATGGGTGACACAAGCATCTATTGTTATATGGATCCATCTTCCTATCAACCAAAACCCAGTGCTGGGTATAGTGGTATGTATTGACAAGAGCTCCTCCTACATAATGTTAAAGGGGGCCTCTACACTGGTAAATTAGGTCAATGTTGGTGGATTTCTGATTACACACCATTGCCTTTAACAGTAGGCCTCCACGGCACATCTTGACTTCCCCCTGCTCACACTTGTCTGAGGGTCTGCGGCTGCTGGGAGCCGCTCAACTCAGGACTGTTTCCGTTTCCTAATGGCTTCCAGCTGCGTGATAAGGCTCCTCTACAGAGAGGAGATGGGGCTGATGGAACAAACCACAGTCAGATACAAGGACATGCTGACCTCTAGTGGTAACTATGGAAATTATTGAAATTGTTCAGACTGTCAGCATAGTATGAGTTTAGGGTGCGAGTCACCTGAAGCGATGAAAATAATACCTGCTGGAACTATGACACACCACAGATGATGGTGACAAGTCCGCTCTGGTGAATCAAAAAGTGCTATGTAGCTTGTTCAACTGGCTGTGTAGCGCAGTGCAGAGAACAGAGTAAACATAGGCTTTATCCACTGTCACTTTAAAGCCAAACTTCCCAGCTACTCCTGTCCCTCCATGTGAACTGGCTCTGTGGTGCTGATGGAAAATTCTCTGTGTCCTGCCCGGAGACATTAAGAGTGATTACTCCGTCTTTAACTGCTCACAGAGTTGGGATCTGTTCACATCTGACACTTCATAAAAACCCAGTGTTCCACAACCACATGTAAACTACAGAGAGTGGAGAGAGTCACACACACACACACACACACGAAGCAGAAGAAAACAGCCTAAAAGATAAGCGGTACACACTGGGGGAAAACAACAACTGGCATTCAGGGGGAACGATAAACACTCACACCCCAGCAACACAACATGTTACTGTCGATGGGGAAAGAGAGAGGGCCAGAATAAGTGAGACGTCAGCAGACCTATAAACATTCATTCACAGGATATGAGGCAGATAATACAAACCATTCTAACTCTGTCCTCCAGGGTCCGGGATAAATCCTGCTTCCACACCATAGGGTTCTCAAGGTAAGCACAAAGCACTGTTTGCTGTTGACTCAAGTGTGGGAAGGTTCAGGGACTATGCTCTATAAAATGTCTCTGTCTGAATTCAACCGTACACGCACAAGCTCTTGTTATGTACCTGTAGAGAAGACCAGTACAGTGTTGTCCCAGAGGCCGGTCTCCTGCAGTGCCAGCGTAATGTTGCCCACAGCCTCGTCCATAGCGGACACCATACCAGCATACAGCCTGCGGTTCGGGTCCTTTATGAAACTGTAGGGGGCGACGTAGCGCTCTGGAACTTGTAGAGGGGCGTGGACCGCTTGAAGAGCCACGTAGAGGAAGAGGGGCTGCAAGACAGGACAGGACAGGACAGGAGAACACACACCGGCCATGAACATTATTCTAGTCTCGCTTCATTTTTCAAGGCTACACAGAGGAAGAAGGACAGAAAGACTGTGTGGGCATGCGTGTGTGTGTGTGTGTGTGTGTACCGTTACCTTTTTGGAGTTGTGTTTAGCGATGATGCTGGTAACCCGGTCAGTAAACAGCTGAGTGGAGTAGGTCCCTGTGTATCCCGTAGCAACCTCCTCCCCCTCTCTCAGGTCCAGGGCACAGCGGGTCACGTTCAGGAGAGGGACATGACTGCAGCGCTGGTGACTGAAGTAGTCCTCACTGCCTGTCAGATAGCCTGGTGGGGACGGAGTGACAGACACAGGGGGGAGAGGGGGACAGAAGTGGAACAGACAGGTTTAGTCCGATATCTGAAATAATGTAGGACAATAAATACCCTATATTGAGTACATGGTTCAATCTTGATGTACCTGAACTGTTCGCAGTGCTTTCAAGTGTGCAATGGTGTGAATCTGATGTTACACACAGACGTGTGGCGAGCCCTAGCCACATCCTGATGAAGACATAACCGATCATGAGATGTAAGTGAAGTGAAATGGAGGACGGCTCACACGACCGTGTGCAAAAGTGAACGTGTGCGCAAGAGTCATTTTCATCACTGATGACCAACCGGTGTTTCTTATTCCCAGTAGCATACCTAAGAGAGGCAACATGGTCTGTCTGTGTGTCTGTGTCTGTGTGTGTGTGTGTGTGTGTGAGCTGACAACCTACCGAAATAGGAGTCGAACCCTCTGCGTGTTGGCAGGCAGTCTTTGCGGTACATGCCCAGGTGCCACTTTCCCACCATGTGGGTGGCATAGCCTGCCTCTCTCATCAGCTGTGGCAGCATCTTCTCATCCAGAGGGACACAGTAGGGCTGGCACGGCCAGATGATCTGGTGCTGCATGCCTGTGTGGATCTGACAATCAAACCCACAGGCTTAGATAGACATCACATTATTGTGTGTGTTCTATTATGGTGTCTGCGAGAGCTTGGCAGTGCCATTGAGGCCATCTCCATTTTGAAGTAGTCCATTTTATTATTTTACTACTTCTAAGAGTTGGCAAACAAACTTGTAGTGTGTTGTTTGCAGTGGCGTAAAGTACTTAAGTAGTACTTTAAAGTATTTTTACCTAAGTAGTTTTTTGGGGTAACATATACTTCACTACATTCCTAAAGAAAATAAATGTACTTTTTACTCCATACATTTTCCCTTAAACCCAAAAGTACTTGTTACATTTTGAACGCTTAGCAGGACAGGAAATGGTCCAATTCACTCACTTATCAAGAGAACATCCCTGGTCATCCCTACTGCCTCTGATCTGGCGGACTCACTAAACAGAGAACATCCCTGGTCATCCCTACTGCCTCTGATCTGGCGGACTCACTAAACAGAGAACATCCCTGGTCATCCCTACTGCCTCTGATCTGGCGGACTCACTAAACAGAGAACATCCCTGGTCATCCCTACTGCCTCTGATCTGGCGGACTCACTAAACACACATGCTTCTTTTGTCAATGATGTTCGAGTGTGCCCCTGGCTATACGCAAAATAGAAAAACAAGAAAATGGTGCCGTCGGGTTTACTTAATATAAGGAATATGAAAACATTTATACTTTTACTTTTGACACTTAAGTATTTGAGCGATTGCGTTTACTTTAGATACTAACGTACATTTTAAACCAAATACTATTTCAAGTAGACTTTCACTTGAGCCATCTTACTCAAGTATGACAATTGGTTTCTTCACCACTGGTTGTTCGAAATGGTATAAAGGTTGGAGATTTACTGCCTCCTGCAGTTATGAAAAGTTTGCACGCGAGTAGAATTCATTGGCTGATCCCTCCTGATGACCCAGATAAAATCATGTGATCCTTCCTTAACCAGTGGCATCCTGTCATTCAGGGCACCTGTTTTGAGCCACACATTTTTAGCCCTGTTTTGCATGTTATTTTGGCATTAATACGTGTCACATATCAGTCTTGAGTAAGGCAGCTGCAAAATGTAGGTGTTTCAGCCTAGTTCTTTCTGTGTGGGTGGGGCAGCCAGCGGAAAATACGGAGCGTAGGTGTTGGTAATGTTCTCTAGTTGCGCCGTGATTGGCTCAGCGCTCTGTCACTCATGGGGACACTACGTCACCACCAAGTCTAATGGTAGAGCTCGAAAATTCAAGCCCCCTGGGCGCTGCCATAGAGTTACATTAGAAGTGCCCATCCAAGAAGGCTCAAGGTAAAATAACGTCAAATCACGTTATATTTACAGTAGCTTTGATTGGATTGATCATGTCAACATCATACTTTCAAAATCTTAGCTAGCAGTCATCTACTGGCAAATTATTTTTAATCCTTGTCAGATGAAGAGAAATTATAGATAAAATCGTATCGTTGCTCATCGGCCATTGGAATTAAACATTACACAAGTTGGAAATCGCAAAGTCAACAATGAGTGGTTTGGAAGGAATCAGTGGCTAACTGCAAGCACTGAAAAGCAATCACTAGCCTGCTATTCAGTGGAGTGTCTGTGTGGTCCCAAGTCTGGGTTTAAGGGTCTCTTTTCCAAGCTTAAAATGATAAACATTCAACATTGGCCATGCTGTTAATGAAGCATGATTTGTGCCGCACCTCAAAACAACTGGAAACTCTGAACTGGGAAATCTGACTTCAGTGAGTTCAAGGCAACTGGGAACTCGGGTAAAATGAGCTCCGACTGGGAAGATATGTTTTGAACGGTCATCCAACTCAGAATTGTAAATCCAGAACCCGGGCCTCTATCTAGAGCTTCGACCTGAGATCACTGACGTCGTCGTGATTCAAACTTGTTTTTCTTCCAGAGTTCCCAGTTGTCTTGAAAGCACCCTAAATCCAGAGAATGACAGACTTTGATGACAAAGTTTGCCCACGAAGGACAGCCGCACCACCTTCCAGTTCAAGTGAGCACAGCACAAGGTGAGTCCAAAATTGTACTGTATGCTCTTGCATAAATGTTGCAATACGCCAGGGAAATACGCATACAGTTTGATGGATACGTTCGATAAATCCAATGTTTTCACCACACAGAACGCACTGCAACTGCCTTTGCAAAGCAATGCTGCAAGGCAAACGCAGCGTTCCATTGGAAGTTAATGTACTTCTGGTTGACCAAAACGCAATAACACTGTCGGTGTGATTGAGGCGTAAGGATGGTTTTGGGAAACAGCTCAGAGACGTAACAATGCTCCTACCCTCAACAAAAATGAGGAGTTCAACAAGGGTTCTTCTAAGATCCTCAGGTCTTCGAAGAACCTTAGGGTTCTTGGCACTGAAAAGGTTCTTCCAAGAACCCCATAGGAGGTGGGGCTCATCGAGGAACCTTTGTTGGTGAGGGTTCTTGCAGGAACCTAATTGCCAGACTGAAACCTTTGGATTTGAATTTGATAGGACAGCAGGTGCAGGTACTTAACTGAAAAATGTAAAGATCTCCTCAATTTAAAGTAAGGTTGTTCCTTACATGATCTAAATTGATATTGTTTTGTGATGATACCATCTATCTTTTCATATTTGTGCAAAAAACAGAAAATGGACACAATTCAATGGATATCAATCAACAAAGAGGTAAGAATATGTAGGCTATAAGAATATGTTGAAGGCTAGCTGTATTGGGTGCAGATGACTGAACTGCTCACTTTTGTGTCTGCAGGTATACAGACAAGTAGGCACAAAAGGTTTGTCAATTGGTATGTTATGCAGATCACATTACCATCCTCCTCCCTTAATTTGTCAATGAATATCCCATAGGCCTCTACATTATGGACATAGTATATGCATGAAAACCATTATCAAAAAGTTTTTAAAATTCACATTTACCAAAAAAAACAAGGTATGAATTATGTCGTGTGCGTGTTTTGTTAATCATCTGTATAATTACTATTTTTGGATTCACAGACTTCACCCTCCCTACACCTCTGATGAATATAACAGGAAACCTGTTCGATCACCATGCACTGCAAAATCATTCTGGCTGTGGATACAGAGAACATCAACACCCCAGAGGATATATCCATCAGACTTGGGGTTCTGCTGGGAGTTTACCTCATATTTGGATTTGTTTAATTCTTCTTTGCCACTAAAATCATAATAAACAGTGAGAACTAAAAGATTGTGTTATTGTTGTTGTGTGTATTGTTAATAATCAGGGGAGGGTAATTAAAAAAAATTGATGATCCATTAAAAAGGTTTCTTTGAAGAACTTATAGGGGTTCCCCCACAGTTCAATTTGAGGAACCCCTAAAGGATCCTCCAGGAACCTTTTTTAGAGTGTACGAAGGTTCTAACAATAAACGCAGCATTAAGATGCTTTTGAGAAACTGGGGCCTGTTGTTTACGAAGTGTGTGACGAATACAATGTTATTTTATTTGAATAGCTGAGCCTTTCCAACATAGTGTAGCCTACAAACAGTGGTGGAAAAAGTACCCAGTTGTCATACTCAAGTAAAATAAAATATACTTTAATATAAAATGTCTCAAGTAAGTGCATTTTTATTTACGGACAGGCAGGGGCACACTCCAACACAGACATAATTTACAAACGACGCGTTTGTGTTTAGTGGGTCCACCAGAGGCAGTAGGGATGACCAGGGATGTTCTCTTCATAAGTGCGTGAAATGGACCATTTTCCTGTTCTGTTAAGCATTCAAAATGTAACGTGTAAGCCTACTTTTGGGTGTCAGGGAAAACGTATGGAGAAAAAAAAAGTACTTTTTAATTTATTTTTAGGAATGTTTTGGAGTAAAGGTTTTTAGTTAAGTACTTTACACCACTGCCTACACACAGGGGTGTCTCACCTGATATCTTCCGGTCATAAATTGGTTCCTGGAAGGTGTACATAAAGGTTGAACGTAGTAATTCTCCAGCCGGACACCTTTAGCCGACAGTTTGTCCAGATTCGGCGTCTTGATCTCTGAACCGTGGTATCCAACATCGTTCCAGCCGAAGTCGTCAGCTAGAATGAATACTATGTGCGGCGGCTGTTTACCCTCTAAAAACAGGGGGCATGACAGCAAGATAATTGCAGTGGTAATCATACAACTCAATGTTACAGGAAACATTGTCCCCCTTCCTCAAATCGAAGAACCTCGAAAGAAATGATACTATTCATGTAAACAAGGAAGTACTAGTGCAGTACAGATCTACAGTATCTGCAACGCCTGAACGGCAGTCGAAAGCATGATTCAGAAAGGTAATGTAGTTTATTTAATTAAAAAAGCAACAAATCACAAGATGTGTTGATGAGGAAATGCACGCGCAATATTGTTTCGCTGTCTTCCAGGTTGAATATTTTTAACTTCCTCTACAGTAACCAATCAGATGACTGCCGGTCACATGAGTAAGTGTCTTTATATGGGCATATGAGTCACACGCCTCAATGTATTGTCTAGCAAGCACACTAAAAAGAAAAGGTCCCTGGAGTATCAAATCAAAACTGTGGGGGAACCCCTATAACCCTATTTTATTATTATTAATAATAATTATAATACGCATTACAATAACAAAAATAACAATATTTTTTGTTCTCTGTGTTTATTATGGTTTTAGTGCAAAGTTGATTTAAAAAAAATCCAAATAGGAGCAGAGCCCCAAGTTCAATGGGTATATCCTCTGGCGTCCATAATGTAGAGGCCTATGGGATAGTCATTGACGAGGTATGGAAGGAGGATGGTACATGTGATCTGCATAACATACCAATTTACCTAATTTTGAACTCCTCCTTGTCTACATACCTACAGACACAAAAGTGAGCAGTTCAGTTATCTGCGCCCAATACAGCTAGCCTTCAACATATTCGTATAGCCTACATATTCTTCTTGATATCCATTGAATTGTGTACATTTTCTGTTTTAGAAAGATTTGCACAAATATGAAAAGATAGATGGTATCATCATAAAACAACATCAACATCAAGGAACAAACCTTACCGCACCTTATTTTACTTGAGTATGACAACTGGGTACTTTTTCCACCACTGTTTGTAGGCTACACTATGTTGGAAAGGCTGAGCTATTCAAATAAAATAACATTGTATTCGTCACACACTTCGTAAACAACAGGCCCCAGTTTCTCAAAAGCATCTTAATGCTGCGTTTATTGTTAGAACCTTCGTACACTCTAAAAAAGGTTCCTGGAGGATCCTTTAGGGGTTCTTCAAATTGAACTGTGGGGGAACCCCTATAAGTTCTTCAAAGAAACCCTTTTAATGGATCATCAATTTTTTTAATTACCCTCCCCTGATTATTAACAATACGCACAACAACAATAACACAATCTTTTAGTTCTCACTGTTTATTATGATTTTAGTGGCAAAGAAGAATTAAACAAATCTAAATATGAGGTAAACTCCCAGCAGAACCCCAAGTCTGATGGATATATCCTGGGGAAACTGAGCGGTTTGGAACTCTGTTTCAAGTAATTTACCGCCTGGTGATGTCACCAAGCAGGCCAAAACTCCATCCCACCACAACAGGTTGAAAGACTTTTCAAAAAGCTCTTACACTTCAATATATATATATTTTTTAAGCATTCACTTTGCTTCTGGAGGTTATAGCTTTCAAGTGACTTTCCCTTAGTCTCCAGCTCCAGAGCCATGATCCAGCAGGGTCGTTTGAGTGGGCGGGATTTAGCGTAAAGACACACCTTGCCCAGAAGGCCAGCCCAAAGCTGCTCAGGGCTCAACAGTTGGGACTAGTTACCACAGCCACAAAGTAATACACCCTGCCTATTTCTACAATTTATGTTCCTAAAAATGTTCTTTTAAACCTAACCTTAACCCTAACCTCAACCACACTGCGAACCTTATGCCTAACCCTCCTAACCTTAAATTTAGACTAAAATGCACATTTTTGTTTTCATGAATTTTTACAATATAGCCAATTTTGACTTTGTGCATGTGCTATCTAGTGGAAACCAAGTTTCAACCCCCTTGTTTTCGTTCAAAGTGAAAAATCAGCTTTAAGGCTAGGGGCATTTCTATATAGATTTTTCACATTTTTGGGATAATTCCACGAAATGCGTCCCTTTTGCTTGCCTTTGATATTGAAGTAGAAATTGTGCATCAATATTTAATTTAAAAGCCTGTTATATGAAATTAAGTGCCCTTTAACATGGACCACATAGTCAATAAATCTATTTAAAAATAAATACCCTACTGTTCAAATTTTGGTGTCACTTAGAAATGTCCTTGTTTTTGAAAGAAAAACGCTTTTTTTTTCCTACATTTAAAATAACATCAAATTGATCAGAAATACAGTGTAGACATTGTTAATGTTGTAAATGACTATTGTAGCTGGAAACGGCAGATTTAAAAATTTTTTTAAAAAAACTGAATATTTACATAGGCGTACAGAGGCCCATTATCAGCCACCATCACTCCTGTGTTCCAATGGCACGTTGTGTTAGCTAATCCAAGTTTATCATTTAAAAAGGCTAATTGATCATTAGAAACACCTAATGTATGTAGATATTCCATAAAAAATCTGTAGTTTCCAGCTACAATAGTCATTTACAACATTTAATGTCTACATTGTATTTCTGATCAATTTTATGTTATTTTAATGGACAAATAATGAGCTTTTCTTTCAACAACAAGGACATTTCTAAGTGATCCCAAACTTTTGTACGGTAGTGTATATAAATAAGAACTTGCTAAATAGCCAAAATTCAGCACTTTGTCCCGCTGTACACCCTCTGTGAATTTCCAGAAGATTTTTTTTTTTAATTACAAAATTCTGCAGCATTGATGGTCCCCAAAAACACAATGGCCTCCATCAAGTTGAAGAAGTTGGGAACCAACAAGACTCTTCCTAGAGCTGGCTGCCAGCCAAACTGATCAATCGGGGGAGAAGGGCCTTTGTCAGGGATGTGACCAAGAACCCGATGGTCACTCTGACAGAGCTCCAGAGTTCCTCTGTGGATATGGGAGAACCTTCCAGAAGGACAACCATCTCTGCAGCACTCTACCAATCAGGGATTTATCGCAGAGTGACCAGATGGAAGCCACGCCTCAGTAAATGGCACGACAGCCCGCTTGGAGTTTGCCAAAAGGTACCTAAAGGACTCTCCTGAATGCCAAGCATCACATCTGGAGGAAACCTGGCACCATCCCTATGGTAAAGCATGGTGGTGGCAGCATCACAGTGGGGATGTTTTTCAGTGGTAGGGACTGGGAGACTAGTCAAGATGGAGGGAAAGATGAACAGAGCAAAGTACAGAGAGATCCTTGATGAAAACCTGCTCCAGAGTGTTTAGGACCTCAGACTGGGGTGAAGGTACACCTTCCAACGGGACAACGACCCTAAGCACACAGCCAAGTCAACACAGGAGTGGCTTCGGGACAAGTCTCTGAATGTCCTTGAGTGGCCCAGCCAGAGCCTGGACTTAAACCCAATCGAACATCTCTGGAGAGACCTGAAAATAGCTATGCAGTGACACTCCCCATCCAACCTGACAGAGGTTGAAAGGATCTGCAGAGAATATTGGGAGAAAGTCCCCAAATACACTTGTGCCAAGCTTGTAGCGTCATACCCAAGAAGACTCAAGGCTGTAATTGCTGCCAAAGGTGCATCAACAAAGTACTGTGTAAAGGATATTAATATTTATGTAAATGTGATATTTAAGTTTTTAATAAAAAAATTGATAAACATATTTCCTCTTTGGTATTATGTGTATGTTCGTGACCAAAAATGTCAATTTAATCCATTTTAGATTCAGGCTGTCATGCAACAAAATGTGGAAAATGTCAAGGGGTGTGAATACTTTCTGAAAGCACTGTAGAGGTAAAGTGACAAGGCAACAGGATAGATAATAGACAGTAGCAGCTGTGTGTGTGGTGTCATTATGCATGTGTATGCGTTTTGTCAATGCAGGTCTGGATAGCCATTTGATTAGCTCTAAAGCAGTTGTTTATCAGTCTTATGGCTTTCGGATAAAAGCTGTTCAGGGTCCTGTTGATTCCAGACTTGGTGCACTGGTATCACTAGCCGTAAGGTAGCAGAGAGAATAGTCTATGGCTTGGGTGGCTGGAGTGTTTGATCATTTTTTGGGCCTTTCTCTGACACTGCCTGGTATAGAGGTCCTGGATGCCAGGGAGC
The DNA here is from genome assembly GCF_045791955.1 of Oncorhynchus clarkii lewisi. Classification (NCBI taxonomy): domain Eukaryota; kingdom Metazoa; phylum Chordata; class Actinopteri; order Salmoniformes; family Salmonidae; genus Oncorhynchus; species Oncorhynchus clarkii. The sequence continues at coordinate 6,832,542 of NC_092175.1, forward strand.
CTGTAATCCATGACTTCTGGTTGGGGGATGTACGTGCTGTCACTGGGGGAACAACATTGTCAATGTACTTTTTAATGAAGCCGGTGACTGATGTGGTAAATTCCTCAATGTTATCGGATGAATCCCGGAACACATTCCACTGTCCCAGCAAAACAGTCCTGTAGCTTAGCATCCGCTTAGTCGGACCACTTCCGTATTGAGCGCATCACTGGTACTTCCTGTTTGAGTTTTTGCTTGTAAACAGGGATCAGGAGGGTAGATTTATGGTATGATTTGCCAAAGGGAGGGTGAGGAAAGAACTTGTATGCGTTTCTTTGTGTGGAGTAAAGGTGATCTAGAGTTTTTTTGTTGTTGTCTCTAGTTGCACAGGTGACATGCTGGTAAAAATGAAGTAAAACAGATTTAAATTTTCCTGCATTAAAATCACTCGCAGAGTGCGGTCTTAGTGCCAACATTGGTTTGTGGTGTAAAAAGACAGCTACTGAAAATATAGTATGGTCTGCAGCTTATCATGAGGTATTCTAACTCGGGTGAGCAAAAACTCAAGACATCCTTAATTAACATTAGAGATTGCACACCAGCTTTTGTTACCAGGGCATCAGGTAACCTAGCGGTTAGAGGGCTGGGCCAGTAACCAAAAAGTTGCTGTTTCGGATACCCGAGCCGACAAGGTGAAAATCTGTCTCTGTGCTCTTCAGGAAGGCATTTAACCTTAACTTGCTCTATGGGCACCGTACTACTATGGCTGACCATGTAAAACAGCACATTTCACTGCACCTATCCAACGTTTTATTTGATCATTTTTTTAACAAAGAAACACACCCCTTCCCCACTCCCCTTGCCCGAGTCTGCCGTCCGATCTTAACGATGCATCGAAAAAACCAGCGAGTTGTATATCCATGTCCTCGTTCAGCCGTGACTCCGATAAACATAGGATGTTGCAGTTTTTCAGGTTCCGTTGATAGGATAGTCTAGAACAGAGCTCATCTGACTGCACGTTTGCCAACAAAACAGGCGGTCTACTTGCTCGCCGGGGTTGTCATGACCCCGCCTCGCTTTCCTCTTTTCGCCGCCGCTTCCTCTGCCGAGTCCCAGGGCATCAGGGCCTGGTCTGGCGTGAGCAGAATGCTCAGAGCTGCCGACTCATTGAAGTAGAAATGTTCATCCAAATGGAGGTTAGTGATCGCTGCTCTGACGTTCAGAAGCTGTTTTCAGGTCATAGGAAATGATGGCGGAAACATTGTGTACAAAAACATTAAGACTGGCGTGAAATATATATTTTAAAAAAACACCAAATAGGAGAATTGGTCTGGAGCCCTTAAGACAGCAGCTATCCACTGCAGAGCCCTCATTTTTAAACTCGTTCCACCAGAGGTATGGCTACCTCTTGGGCACTGTTCTAAGGCATCTCCTTACAGGAGATTGGCGTTATGGCATGTTAGGCCACCCCTCATACGCTTAAAAGGTATTTACCGGTTGGTGCATACTACCTCAGTCTCGGCGCCTCTGAGGACTGATGTTATTGGGACTAACCTGGCTATGGAGAGAATTTCTGCAATACAGGTGTTGGCCATATCCTAATGTGAGACATTGGAACAAGCATTTGGAATAGAACTCAGGGTTACACCTCGTTTCCCTGCTCGCAAAAGAGGCATGCTTGAGAATGACCAGTGGGCCAGTCGCTGTGGGATTGGCTCCTCAAGCCCAGTGATCCGCCAAGCGGATCCCAATGTGAGACGTCTCACTCGTAGTATCATAGAACCGGGGTTACGCAAGTAACTCTGAGTTATGTTATAGTGGAGAGACACTTGTAATACTCAGCCAAGTTAATGTAACCAATGTGCTTGATGTTGCTCCATTCAGCGAGAGGGATGAATTATAGTGTGTGAAATATGCAGAATCATTATAAAACGCATGACAGCACAGGACCAAGCTTACCATTGGCTTTAATTAACCAAAGTTCAAATGTACAGACAATTTGGCAAAATAATGTAAACACATTTAGCACAATTTATTTTACATAGTGTTCTTAAAATACTGCTCCTTTTGGTTACCACTGCCCGTTAGCTAGTTAGCTTGTCCTACCTTGTGCTCAGGTTATTACGTCTGCAATATGCCCACCATGCTTTTAAGACTGAGGTTTGTACAAAGCATTATCAAAGTTCATTGTCCCTTCTATATAATGTACAAAACGACTACAGAAGACAGAATCTATTTGTCCGGTTCTGGTTGGGATAGGACAGCTGCACTAACACTTCTACTAAGTCTCTGTTTTTCAACCCCATAAGCGTTAATACCTGTAATTAAAAAAAAGCCATTTAATTCCTTCACATAAAAACAACTTATAACACCGCAATACTGAGAGATTAAAATGCCACCTATCAGTAATGATTGCCTCTGTTGCTAAGCAGTTATGGGTTGAATGGTTTCAAGACTCCAACCAAACAATCCGTCCATGCTAGTATGGACAATTTACATTGGAACCTAGAGTTGAGCTCTTATGCACATTCTGGGTTACTTTAGTTGTTCCTGCTTCTTCCTAACCAGGTGACCAAATAGGAAAGAGGAAGTCATTTTTAATGTCTTTTTTACATCACTGTCAAAGTCTCCATCTCAAATGATACCATATTCCCTGTATAGTGTGCACTACTTTGGGCCACACAGGGTGTCATTTGAGGATTGTTCATCACATGTCAGTCGTTTTCATCATAAGTCCCCATAATCATAACAGTAACACTGTCAACCAGCATAGTTCATAGTGTCAGTTCTTCTGTTTGGAGATTCTAAACCGACCTGGGTCGCAATTAGCACCAGAAGGTAGCTAAATAAAGCACACATTTTCTGTAAATACTTGAAAGAAAACAGATATCCTATTTGGATCCAGATCTGGTACTCTGGTTCTAAGCTGGGTTCTCCCCCCGTGTGTAGGCCTTAATCTTAACCTTCTTCTGCAGCCGGTTCTTGGTGGGTTAAGTGAAGACCAGTGGCTCCTAGACTACCATGGCAGGGTATGTCCTCCCCAACATCTCCACCTCCACCCTCTGCCCCACAGGACACAGCTCCACTGGCAGATAGGCAAATGCCAGACTCCTCTGGGTGGTGTAGCTGTAGGTCCCTGATGTAGTGTTGCCAACCACCTAGGAGAGAGAAGAGGGCAATAAGCTATATGCTTTTCTATAAGATGGTTGCAGGTATTGTAGGAAAATGCTGGGTGGTGTAGAGTTTAGAAACAATTATTAAAGTGTCACTCCACAATGATACAATTATTGACAATACATATTACGCATTAAAAAAAACACATTGTGGAACACCTAGAATGCATTACATAATCTACATTGTTGGTAACACTGTTGGTGTAAGTGAAAGCCTCTGTTGTGTTGCCTCTTTACCACCGGGCGCACACACACAGCTCACCTTGCCGTTGAGCCAGATGGTCCCGTCGACAGCTTCCTCTTCCGACCTTTACTCCTGCAGTGCTGTCTTACCGATGAATTCTGCAGGCTGGAGACAGGGAGAGTGATGTTTGTGTGTGTGTGTACTGTGTGTACTGTAGTTAAACATAGCATTTATTAAATAATACATGTGTGTAGGAGACTTAGGATACTGGCTACATGGCCAGAATTTCACAACATCTAAACATAACCCACCTGGTTTTTGAATATGAACACCTCTACTTGAACCCACAGACGGTGGCTGACTGGTGAGAGAGTAGTAGCTAGTAACAATGTCTACCTTGTTGAGATTGATGAAGTAGTCCAGACCAGCTTCCAGAGGGTTGGTGTCAAAGTTCATCTGATAAAAATAAAAAAACCGTCAATCCATACCGCATGAGAGTACGTGTGTGTGTGTGTGTGTGTGTGTGCACCCCAGCCTCTAAAGCCCTTCTCCAGTCGTAGTGATGACATGGCGTAGGTACCAAAGTTGTCGATTCCCTCATCCTGTCCTGCTTCCATGATAGCATGGTACACCGCTGCCATGTCCTTCGGAGGTAGATACAGCTCCCAGCCCAACTCGCCTGAAACACACGCAGTCAGTTACGCTGTACATGCTACACATGTACTCTTAAACAATTGTAAGCTAACACACACACACACACCTGTGTAGGAGATCCTGGTAGCTCTGAGGTTGATGCCAGCCAGTTGAAGGGGTTTGCAGTGGAGTAACTTGAGGCCTGCATCGCTTATAAAAAAAGAAAGAAGATGGCAACATTTAATTGAACTTTTTTTTTTAACCAAGCAAGTCAGTTCAGAACAAATTCTTAATTACAATGATGGCCTACCCCGGCCAAAACAGGACGACTCTGGGCCAATTGTGCACCTCCCTATAGGACTCCCAATCACGGCTGGATGTGATACAGCCTAGATTTGAACCAGGGACTGTAGTAACGCCTCTTGCACTGAGTTGCAGTGCCTTAGACCACTGCACCACTCAGGAGCCACTCATGGTAGTTCTGTAGAACATCTCTAGTCTTTGGTCCAGCCACAGCCAACACCCCAATGTCCTCTGTCACGTTAGCGATGTCTACGTTATCCCTCCTTCTGTCTCCTATCCACCTGGGGTTAGAGAGGGATCCATAGGGTTATATGGTTAAACTTACAATTTCAAGGAATAGAAACGCCTGCACAATGTCGATTCAATTGATCCACCAATCAAAGTCTCCATTAAGGACTTGATCAGTTGAATCCGGTGTTCTACTGCAGGGCTGGAGCAAAACCATTGACCCACAGGGCCCTTGGTGGAGAAGATTTGCCACCTCTGCCTGCCCTGCCGTAAGGCTGCAGTGCAGATTTCCTGACTGTCAGTGTTCTCCTGATACCACTAGGGGGCGAAATACAATACTAAGCTGTCTCAGGGTGTGTGAGAGAGCTGAATGAATAGGAGATTAATTTGTTTTTAATGTGCTGTTCCATATTGGAGCAGAGAGAGGGGGAGTTTACATTAACAGCTTCTGTGAGGAGTTGGAGTACAGAGTTATACTAGCAGTGGGCATAGTGCTTTCCTTACCTTGGGCATAGTGTTTTCCTTACCTTTGGTATAGTGCTTTCCTTACCTTGGGCATAGTGTTTTCCTTACCTTGGGTATAGTGTTAGCGAACAGTCTGTCCAGTTGTTTCTGGGAGTCCTTCCCTTTAACCATGAACTTGCCGAAGGGTGTAAGGTCCACGACCTCAACCTTCTCCATCACCAGGTTAGACTCCCTCCCCACTGGACCGAACCAGTTGGGACGCCTGAAACTCGGCCTGGGGAGAACAGATAGACACTTGGGGGTTAGTTACTTGGTTTATTTCAAATGTAATGACTGAAAGTATTAACTGAGACAGCAGTTAGTTACTTTATATATTTAACAATTATATTTGAATAAGTAAGTTGACTGAAAGTGAAAATACATTCAGAGTAATGACTTCAGAGGAGGTGCAGGGGAGAGGAGATGCTTACGGACTAGCGTTTCTTGATAAACTTAACGCTGTGTTATAATAAAACAGTCATACAAGGATGGCTCTAGAAAGGAGACTATTCACTGCAAGTACATACATAATATTATGTCACTGGGCCCTTACACGGAAGGTTTCATAGTTTTCATATGGAAAAACTGTATTTTAATATACCATGGGCATCATTTCAAAAATAAATCCCACAGATGGTGCTAAATTCTCAGAGCCAATTAAAAGCTTAGTCAGCCACTGGTAGATGGCCAACTGAAAGCTAACCGTGAGTTGGATTGGCAAACTAGATCCTAACCTGGAGTTTGAACATGTCAATTTGGAACCTAACCCTGAGTTCGATCTCTCAATCGCCTCCAGCTCTTAAAACAAGAGTGGTTTCAGACCAACACATGAATGACGTGGGACTGATATTATCAGACTGTATAGAGTATTGAACAGTAAGTACAGAGCAGTATTATCCCAAGGCATTACATGTGAATAAAAACTGGACGCTGTCCAGCCTTTCCCCACCCTCAATCCCAAAAGGAAAGAATACCAAGTCCTCAAACAGTCTAACATACACACAGGAACACACAGCTGCACTGGGACAAAACACACACACACACAACATTGCTACAATGTGTGTGCATGTAGTGTCTTCACACTCAAGGATGCAGAGAGTTCCAGGCACAAAGGAGATAGTGATGTGCCAGACAGACAGCTTAGGAATTAAAAATTCCTAAAGCCACACTATGCTTTCCATATGTGTACACGCCATAAAACACGCCATAAAAAACATGAACCTGAACTTCCTTCACTACTGTCCACTGGCATGATGGTCCAGTAGTAGCAGTAGTAGTGTAACATGATGGTCCAGTAGTAGTGTAACATGATGGTCCAGTAGTAGTGTAACATGATGGTCCAGTAGTAGTGTAACATGATGGTCCAGTAGTAGTGTAACATGATGGTCCAGTAGCAGTAGTGTCATATGATGGTCCAGTAGTTGCAGTAGTAGTGTAACATGATGGTCCAGTAGTAGCAGTAGTAGTGTAACATGATGGTCCAGTAGTAGTGTAACATGATGGTCCAGTAGTAGTGTAACATGATGGTCCAGTAGTAGTGTAACATGATGGTCCAGTAGCAGTAGTGTCATATGATGGTCCAGTAGCAGCAGTAGTAGTGTAACATGATGGTCCAGTAGCAGTAGTGTCATATGATGGTCCAGTAGTTGCAGTAGTAGTGTAACATGATGGTCCAGTAGTTGCAGTAGTAGTGTAACATGATGGTCCAGTAGTAGCAGTAGTAGTGTAACATGATGGTCCAGTAGTAGCAGTAGTAGTGTAACATGATGGTCCAGTAGTAGTGTAACATGGTGGTCCAGTACTAGTGTAACATGGTGGTCCAGTAGTAGTGTAACATGGTGGTCCAGTAGTAGTGTAACATGATGGTCCAGTAGCAGCAGTAGTAGTGTAACATGATGGTCCAGTAGCAGCAGTAGTAGTGTAACATGATGGTCCAGTAGTAGCAGTAGTAGTGTAACATGATGGTCCAGTAGTAGTGTAACATGATGGTCCAGTAGTAGTGTAACATGATGGTCCAGTAGCAGTAGTGTAACATGATGGTCCAGTAGTAGCAGTACTAGTGTAACATGATGGTCCAGTAGTAGCAGTAGTAGTGTAACATGATGGTCCAGTAGTAGTGTAGCATGGTGGTCCAGTACTAGTGTAACATGGTGGTCCAGTAGTAGTGTAACATGGTGGTCCAGTAGTAGTGTAACATGATGGTCCAGTAGCAGCAGTAGTAGTGTAACATGATGGTCCAGTAGAAGCAGTAGTAGTGTAACGTGATGGTCCAGTAGTAGCAGTAGTAGTGTAACATGATGGTCCAGTAGTAGCAGTAGTAGTGTAACATGATGGTCCAGTAGTAGCAGTAGTAGTGTAACATGATGGTCCAGTAGTAGTGTAACATGATGGTCCAGTAGTAGCAGTAGTAGTGTAACATGGTGGTCCAGTAGTAGTGTAACATGATGGTCCAGTAGTAGTGTAACATGATGGTCCAGCAGTAGTAGTGTTACATGATGGTCTAGTAGTAGCAGTAGTTGTGTAACGTGATGGTCCAGTAGTAGTGTAACATGATGGTCCAGCACTAGTAGTGTAACATGATGGTCCAGTAGTAGTGTAACATGATGGTCCAGTAGTAGTGTAACATGATGGTCCAGTAGTAGCAGTAGTAGTGTAACATGATGGTCCAGTAGTAGTGTAACATGATGGTCCAGTAGTAGCAGTAGTAGTGTAACATGGTGGTCCAGTAGTAGTGTAACATGATGGTCCAGTAGTAGTGTAACATGATGGTCCAGCAGTAGTAGTGTAACATGATGGTCTAGTAGTAGCAGTAGTTGTGTAACGTGATGGTCCAGTAGTAGTGTAACATGATGGTCCAGCAGTAGTAGTGTAACATGATGGTCTAGTAGTAGCAGTAGTTGTGTAACATGGTGGTCCAGTAGTAGTGTAACATGGTGGTCCAGTAGTAGTGTAACATGATGGTCCAGTAGTAGTGTAACATGATGGTCCAGCAGTAGTAGTGTAACATGATGGTCTAGAAGTAGCAGTAGTAGTGTAACGTGATGGTCCAGTGGTAGTGTAACATGATGGTCCAGTAGCAGCAGTAGTAGTGTACCATGATGGTCCAGTAGCAGCAGTAGTATCGTAACATGATGGTCCAGCAGTAGTAGTGTAACATGATGGTCCAGTAGTAGTGTAACATGATGGTCCAGCAGTAGTAGTGTAACATGATGGTCCAGTAGTAGCAGTAGTAGTGTAACATGATGGTCCAGTAGTAGTGTAACATGATGGTCCAGTAGCAGCAGTAGTAGTGTAACATGATGGTCCAGTAGCAGCAGTAGTAGTGTAACATGGTGGTCCAGTAGTAGTGTAACATGGTGGTCCAGTAGTAGTGTAACATGATGGTCCAGTAGTAGTGTAACATGATGGTCCAGTAGTAGTGTAACATGATGGTCCAGTAGTAGTGTAACATGATGGTCCAGTAGCAGCAGTAGTAGTGTACCATGATGGTCCAGTAGCAGCAGTAGTATCGTAACATGATGGTCCAGTAGTAGTGTAACATGATGATCCAGCAGTAGTAGTGTAACATGATGGTCCAGCAGTAGTAGTGTAACATGATGGTCCAGCAGTAGTAGTGTAACATGATGGTCCAGCAGTAGTAGTGTAACATGATGGTCCAGCAGTAGTAGTGTAACATGATGGTCCAGTAGTAGTGTAACATGATGGTCCAGTAGTAGTGTAACATGATGGTCCAGTAGTAGCAGTAGTAGTGTAACATGGTGGTCCAGTAGTAGCAGTAGTAGTGTAACATGATGGTCCAGTAGTAGTGTAACATGATGGTCCAGTACCAGCAGTAGTAGTGTAACATGATGGTCCAGTAGCAGCAGTAGTAGTGTAACATGATGGTCCAGTAGTAGTAGTGTAACATGATGGTCTAGTAGTAGCAGTAGTAGTGTAACATGATGGTCCAGTAGTAGTGTAACATGATGGTCCAGTAGCAGCAGTAGTAGTGTAACATGATGGTCCAGTAGCAGCAGTAGTAGTGTAACATGGTGGTCCAGTAGTAGTGTAACATGGTGGTCCAGTAGTAGTGTAACATGATGGTCCAGTAGCAGCAGTAGTAGTGTAACATGATGGTCCAGTAGTAGCAGTAGTAGTGTAACATGATGGTCCAGTAGTAGCAGTAGTAGTGTAACATGATGGTCCAGTAGTAGTGTAACATGATGGTCCAGTAGTAGCAGTAGTAGTGTAACATGGTGGTCCAGTAGTTGTGTAACATGATGGTCCAGCAGTAGTAGTGTAACATGATGGTCCAGTAGTAGTGTAACATGATGGTCCAGTAGCAGCAGTAGTGTAACATGATGGTCCAGTAGCAGCAGTAGTGTAACATGATGGTCCAGCAGTAGTAGTGTAACATGATGGCCCAGCAGTAGTAGTGTAACATGATGGTCCAGTAGTAGTAGCAGTAGTGTAACATGATGGTCCAGTAGTAGTGTAACATGGTGGTCGAGTAGTAGTGTAACATGGCGGTCCAGTAGTAGTGTAACATGATGGTCCAGTAGTAGTAGCAGTAGTGTAACATGATGGTCCAGTAGTAATGTAACATGGTGGTCTAGTAGTAGCAGTAGTAGTGTAACATGATGGTCCAGTAGCAGCAGTAGTAGTGTAACATGATGGTCCAGTAGCAGCAGTAGTAGTGTAACATGAGGGTCCAGTAGTAGCAGTAGTAGTGTAACATGGTGGTCCAGTAGTAGCAGTAGTAGTGTAACATGATGGTCCAGTAGCAGCAGTAGTAGTGTAACATGATGGTCCAGTAGCAGCAGTAGTAGTGTAACATGATGGTCCAGTAGCATCAATAGTAGTGTAACATGATGGTCCAATAGCAGCAGTAGTAGTGTAACATGATGGTCCAGTAGTAGTGTAACATGATGGTCCAGTAGTAGCAGTAGTAGTGTAACATGATGGTCCAGTAGTAGTGTAACATGATGGTCCAGAAGTAGCAGTAGTAGTGTAACATGATGGTCCAGTAGCAGCAGTAGTAGTGTAACATGATGGTCCAGTAGTAGTGTAACATGATGGTCCAGTAGTAGTGTAACATGATGGTCCAGAAGTAGCAGTAGTAGTGTAACATGATAATCCAGTAGTAGTGTAACATGATGGTCCAGAAGTAGCAGTAGTTGTGTAACATGATGGTCCAGTAGTTGTGTAACATGATGGTCCAGTAGTAGCAGTAGTTGTGTAACATGATGGTCCAGTAGTAGTGTAACATGATGGTCCAGTAGTAGCAGTAGTAGTGTAACATGATGGTCCAGTAGTAGTGTAACATGATGGTCCTGTAGTAGCAGTAGTAGTGTAACATGATGGTCCAGTAGTAGCAGTAGTAGTGTAACATGACGGTCCAGTAGTTGTGTAACATGATGGTCCAGTAGTAGCAGTAGTTGTGTAACATGATGGTCCAGTAGTAGTGTAACATGATGGTCCAGTAGTAGCAGTAGTAGTGTAACATGATGGCTCAGTAGTAGTGTAACATGATGGTCCAGTAGCAGCAGTAGTAGTGTAACATGATGGTCCAGTAGCAGCAGTAGTAGTGTAACATGATGGTCCAGTAGTAGTGTAACATGATGGTCCAGTAGTAGCAGTAGTAGTGTAACATGATGGTCCAGTAGTAGCAGTAGTAGTGTAACATGATGGTCCAGTAGTAGTGTAACATGATGGTCCAGTAGTAGCAGTAGTAGTGTAACATTATGGTCCAGTAGTAGTGTAACATGATGGTCCAGTAGTAGCAGTAGTAGTGTAACATGATGGTCCAGTAGTTGTGTAACATGATGGTCCAGTAGTAGTGTAACATGATGGTCCAGTAGTAACAGTAGTAGTGTAACATGATGGCTCAGTAGTAGTGTAACATGATGGTCCAGTAGCAGCAGTAGTAGTGTAACATGATGGTCCAGTAGCAGCAGTAGTAGTGTAACATGATGGTCCAGTAGCAGCAGTAGTAGTGTAACATGATGGTCCAGTAGCAGCAGTAGTAGTGTAACATGATGGGCCAGTAGCAGCAGTAGTAATGTAACACGATTGTCCAGTAATAGCAGTAGTAGTGTAGCGTGATGGTCCAGTAGTAGCAGTAGTAGTGTAACGTGATGTAACGGCAGTGTAAAATGCAATAGAGACTGCATCATCTGTAGATCTGTTGGGGCGGTATGCAAATTGGAGTGGGTCTAGGGTTTCTGGGATAATGGTGTTGATGTGAGCCATGACCAGCCTTTCAAAGCACTTCATGGCTACAGACGTGAGTGCTACGGGTCAGTAGTCATTTAGGCAAGTTACCTTAGTATTCTTGGGCACAGGGACTATGGTGGTCTGCTTGAAACATGTTGGTATTACAGACTCAGTCAGGGACAGGTTGAAAATGTCAGTGAAGACACTTGCCAGTTGGTCTGCGCATGCTCAGAGTACATCTCCTGGTAATTTACCTGTTTAAAGGTCTTACTCACATCGGCTACGGAGAGTGTGATCACAGTCGTCTGGACATGCTGATGCTCTCATGCATGCTTCAGTGTTGCTTGCCTCGAAACGAGTATAGAAGTAATTTTGCTCGTCTGGTAGGCTCGTGTCACTAGGCAGCTTGCGTTTTGTTTTCCTTTGTAGTCTGTAATAGTCTGCAAGCCCTGCCACATCCAACGAGCGTCGGAGCCTTTGTAGTACGATTCAAGCTTAGTCCTGTTTTGACACTTTGCCTATTTGATGGTTTGTCTGCGGGCATAGCGAGATTTCTTATAAGCGTCCGGGTTAGAGTTCCTTGAAAACGTCAGCTCTACCCTTTAGTTCAGTGCGGACGTTGCCTGTAATCCATTGCTTCTGGTTGGGATATGTACGTACGGTCACTGTGGGGACGACGTCATCAATGCACTTATTGATGAGGCCAGTGACTGATGTGGTGTACTCCTCAATGCCATCGGAAGAATCCCGTAACATATTCCATCCAGTCTGTGCTAGCAAAACAGTCCTGTAGCTTAGCATCTGTGTCATCTGACTACTTCTTTATTGACGAGTCACTGGTGCTTCCTGCTTTAGTTTTTGCTTGTAAGCAGGAATCAGGAGGATATAATTATGGTCAGATTTACCAAATGGAGGGCGAGACAGAGCTTTGTACGTGTCTCTGTGTGTGGAGTAAAGGTGGTCTACAGTTTTTTTCCTCTGGTTGCACATTTAACGTGCTGGTTGAAATTAGGCCACTAGAAGAGCTGCCTCTGGATGAGTGTTTTCCTGTTTGCTTATGGCCTTATACAGCTCATTGAGTGCCAGCATCGGTTAGGGGTGGTAAATGGACAGCTATGAAAAATATAGATGAAAACTCTCTTGGTAAATAGTGTGGTCTACAGCTTATCATGAGATACTCTACCTCAGGTGAGGTTTATGATTTTGGGGTGGAGTGAAAGGAGTCCGCAACCTGCACTAATAAATTGGGAAACGATGCTTAACGCTCAGTGGTAGTGTCATACTTGTATTGATTGACTGATTGACCGGGTATCTTACTTGTATCCTGCAATGTATCCAGGCTTATATAACCAGTGTGGTCTTTCCCAGCCAGCATGGAAGCCCATGGAAGCCTTACTCTTTAGTAGCTCATACACACCACTGATCCTGTGGGTCGGACGGCCCGCAAAACGCTCCTCTTTAGAGTAGCCTGCTGAGGGAGGGAGGGAGGGAGGGAGATAGAAATTAAAACATACATTTTCAACATTCAGTAAACATGCCTTTACTTCAACCAGTAAAGATATCCCATTCATTGAAAACCCACTCACCCATTGTCCAAAATCCTTTTCTACTATAGGCCAGCGAGGGTAGTGAGTACTCACCTAGGTTGTTGAATTCATAGGACTCTCTGACCTTGGTACACATATAGGGTACCGTTGTCCATTTGCCATTGAGGTCATAGGGGGGGGGGGGGGGGGTTTCCCAGTCACACTCCAATCAAATAAAATTTATTTATATAGCCCTTCGTACATCAGCTGATATCTCAAAGTGCTGTACAGAAACCCAGCCTAAAACCCCAAACAGCAAGCAATGCAGGTGTAGAATCACTGAGGAACTTCCCGATGCCACCGGCGTGGATCATCCCATACCTGGGACATCGCACACAGTCGGACCATGCGGTAATGCCTTTGACCTTCAACCTCCCACTCCCAGTCAGCCACACTAGTTTTTACAGCAGGGAAGATGGTAAGACCTTCAGAATTAAGAACTTTCACACTACACCATCCAATCACATCAATTTACTTCAGCATCCACCCCTGACCCCAATCCATTGCTCAGGGCTCCCCCAAACAAACACTCGTACACAATTCCACTCCTATGTTTACCCGAAGCCGATGGCGGTCCAGTGGTTGCCTGCGCCCTGGGCAGGAGGTCAGGAGTGGAGGTGATTGGTCCAGACACAATGTTAATGATGTCCGCATTCTTCACCACAGGTACCATCTCCATGGCCATCTCCACATGGTCCATGATACGGTCCTGGTCTGACTCAAACAGCTCCTTACCAAAACATGTACAACACACACACACACACACACACACACACACACACACACAGAGGAGTACAACTGAGGTTAGGCATACAGAGAGGTAGAGAGAGAGTCTGTGTGAGAGAGAGTGGGACAGAGCGAAAGAGAGAGCAAGATAGACAGACAGACCTGGTGGTACTCCATTTGTAACCCAGGAGTCCTGCAGCACCATCTTCTCTCTCTCGTAGGGCCCAAACAGCAGTCCGTCTCTCTCTCTCTCTCCTGTCTGAGATATTATGAGCCCTCCAGGTCCCTGATCACTGGCAGCTCTGTCTTCAGGGCCTTTCACCTAGGCACAACAAAACATATCAAAATGTATTAATCATCTAATTAAACTTTATTAAACATCACAACACATGTTACTTTAAAACAATTTAATTAAATTAGTACCTCCGGCACTGTTGCTTTGACAGCATACTGGTGATGGACAGGGATAGTGGGGTGCTCAAAGCCAATCAGCTGGCCAATTTCCCGGGCCCAGATTCCTGTAGACCAATCAAAGAACAGTAATTATTTCATGGTCTGAAAAGGTGCACCTTCAGTGGGGTCAATAGAAACCAGAAACATCCAGGTTTTTTTCAGGGGAAAGGAAGGAGAGCCTGTGACGCGACTTCCGCTTTTGGACGTGCGCCTTGCTGTTTACAGTCCCCACCCCAGTGAAACATATCAGATGCCTAAAAATAGCGCCCGTCTTTCTTCGAGATGGACACTACATACCAATTTTGTTGATGTCATTATTGCTAGATAAAGCTAGCTAATATTTGGCTAGCAGCTAGCTACGGCACGCGTTCGCTCTGAAGATGTTTCCATGCGGAAAATAAACAAGGCGACATTCCATCTTAACTCCTTCTGTTTCCCTCGTCATGACCAGAATATGGGGTATCCTGCTCAGGTGTTTATTTGACACCTCCTAGGTTGGGTTAGCATAGATGTTTTGAGGAGACCAGGAAAGCAGACACAGGAGTATGGAGAAAGACGCCAGTAGGGTGTAAACAGCCATCCTTGAACTGCCCCGGTCTCCACCGCAAGGAAAGCAAAACAAGTTTAAGAACAGAGCCTCACACACCGACTCTTTCTGCCTTTTACTAACCCAGCCTTCACTTTCTCAGATCAAAATAGTGCAAAGCCAGCTGGGTCACACAGATTTTGCGATGATAATGACAGAAATGGAGCAGAAAATGGCCGTAAAATTGTAGAATAGTAGAATCTCAGATGCAGAGTATGAAAGCCGGTAGATAAGTCGAGTAAAAACATGACTTATTACAGTACTATGGTGTACTCTATGACACTTAGACATGGTTGTGTCTGAAATGATACCATATTCCCTAGATAGTGCACTACTTTTGGCAAAAACCATGGGGCTCTGGCCAAAAGTAGTGTCCTATATAGAGAAGAGGATACCATTCCAGACTGAGGCATGGTGTTAAGGGCCCGTCACATTAACACTAACACAATTATCTGTCTGTCTGTGGCTCCAACACTATGACTCCACATCTTAAGACAAAGATGGGAGACCCCCTGTTCTACCAGCTGATTCACTTTACGGTGAACGTCGAGTTACACTGCATAGAAGGTTAGTCTTGTTTTAAACTTCATCAAAGGCTTCATTTACAAAGGACTTCATTTTCTAGGAGCTATTTCAGGTGGTCAGCTGAGATTCCAACACCTGGCTGTTGGTGATAATGCAATCTGATCCGATCTGATGTTTGGTATAACGTCAGACGACTGGGTTTTCTGACCGCTCTTTCTAAGGCCTTCTTCTTTTGGGGTTTAATGGCAGCGTGCAAACCAACGTTTTAGGTGCGTTACCGCTTTTCTTGGGAGCATTTAAGCATTTAACTGTCTCCCTGCTTGTTAGCTCCCCCACCGAAACACTGGCACAAACACGAATGTTCCTACTCCGTAACATTCTAAAAGAGTAGGAAACAGACCAGCCAGAGCCTCTACATCCACAGGGACATGGATACCCCCTAAAACAGAACATTTACTCACTGCAGTACCTGTGTAAGTCACAGAACTATTGCTTGACCGTGACAAGCGCAAACCCAGTCAGCACATAGTCCTACATAAAATGTATATACATTTACTCATATACTGTAACACAAAGATTTAAAAAGACACTTTTACAAATGAAATAAAAGATTCATAAAAATAATGTATGGCATAGCCTCTGTGGACAGTAGACTGACCACAAACCAGCATAGGAAGCCTGTTGCTAGGAGCCTCTTGCCCGATCAATATTCTGATTACCGGGGCAAGAGTCAGCTGCCCTCCCTCTGCACACAGACAAACACACACACACCATTACCCCTGCTGACACTACAGCCGTTTGTCCCTATAGAGCACATGCTGGTAACGGCCTGCAGGAACCAGTTGTTGTGACAGCTGAAAGAAATGTCACATAACCCCACTTGTTGACTTCTGCCGCTTTCTGCGGAGTTGCAGCTGTTCCACACCAGACAAGTACATACATACTTGACATAAATACTTGAGGTACAAGTAGGGAAAAGAGTAACGGTAGAGTATGCGTATGTATGTAACAGTATAACTTTAGACCGTACCCTTGCCCATACCCGGGCGCAAACCATGGACCCTCTGCACACATCAACAACAGTCACCCACGAAGCATCGTTACCCATCGCTCCACAAAAGCCGCGGCCCTTGCACAGCAAGGGGAACTACTAATTCAAGGTCTCAGAGCAAGTGACATCACTGATTTGAAATGCTATTTAGCGCCCACGCTAACTAAACTAGCCGTTTCACATCCGTTACACTCACCCCCCTTTTGACCTCCTCCTTTTCCGCAGCAACCAGTGATCCGGGTCAACAGCATCAATGTAACAGTATAACTTTAGACCGTACCCTTGCCCATACCCGGGCGTGAACCAGGGACCCTCTGCTCACATCAACAACAAAAGCCACGGCCCTTGCAGAGCAAGGGGAACTACTACGTCAAGGTCTCAGAGCAAGTGACGTCACCGATTGAAACGCTATTTAGCGCGCACCGCTAACTAAGCTAGCCGTTTCACATCCGTTACACGTAGAGTAACGGTAGAGAATGCAAGTCTGATCTAATCACTCATTTTATATACTGCTTTACAGCGTATCTCTCAAATTGAGCAGAGTTCTGCATTATAACTTCAGCTTTGTTAAAAAATGTTTAGCTCATAGGGATACATACTCTCTCTACCTTTTTTAAAAGGTTGCCTTTCCCTATTTCTGTAGGCTATGGCCAGTTAGGACCAGAGCAGAGCTGCTGGGGGGGTCCGAGTAGATAGCACACATGTTTACCAGCTCACTGTAGCAGGATACACACAAGGTCATTCACAAACCCATTCACAAACCCTACATCTGGGCTTACCCATATATCCACAGTACACCCACCGCACCTGTTAACTAACCAAATCAAAATCGCATTTTTATTTGTCGCATGCACCGAATACAACAGTGAAATGTTCACTTACAAGCCCTTAACCAACAACGCAGTTTTAAGAAAAATAAGTTAAGTAAAAAATTAAAGTGACAAATAATTGAAGAGCAGCAGTAAAATAACTAACGCACTCACTCCCTTTCCTCCTTATTTATGAGCACCAGTGATAGCGTGGTAAGCTAAATCATTTCTAAAGGCCAGAGACTGTCTCTCTCTCTCTGTGAAACAGTACTGTCCATTTTCTGTTCACAGTACATATAGCTCCCACTTAGGAATAACAGGTTTCACCCGTGATTTGAGGAGGTCCTGTGTGGAGGCCTTTCACTGGTTGTCTCAGCGGCCCGTTCTCCTTTTGGTTCCATTAGTAGGTCACGGCCCACATGGTGAAACCGATCCTTCGGGGGGGACACATTCCTAGGACCGCAACCCCTGACCTTACTCTGGGGGATTCTCATTGGTCAAGGTGCCAAACGGTGGTTTCAGGAAGAGGGAGTGTCATGTTTTGAAGGTGGGGGAGGAGAAGATAAAAAGACAGGATACAGGACTTTACTCCAGCCCTGGAGGCCTGGCAAGTGGGGTTGGGAGAGAAGACGAGAGTCAATGAGAGGGAGGAAAAATTGAAGGGTTTAGAAAAAGGGGTAAGAGAGAGAGAGGAGGGGAAGCAGGGAGTTTGAAGTTGGAGGAAAGAAGAGTTGATAGAGAGGGAGGGAAGGAGCCGAGGAGAGAGTAAAGGGAAGGAGCCGAGGAGAGAGTAAATGGAGGGATTAGGGTATGTGGGGGAGGTAGAGGTGATTGGGAGTCAAACAAGGGAATGGGGTGAGTGTGAGAGTGGAAGGAGAGAGAGATGGAATGGGGTGAGTGTGAGACAGTGGAAGGAGAGAGAGATGGAATGGGGTGAGAGTAAAGGGAGGGAGCGTTGGAGAGAATGGAGTCTGTAAGGAATGCTGCAGCAGCACTTTAGGATCTGCTTTCACATGGAGTTATTTCTGCAGACCACAGCTCCAGCAAACATAAATCACGTACCCTTCCCTGACCTGCATGTCAAGGGTTAAACCCCCAAATCCCACCACACTTAGGGCTCCCGAGTGGTGCAGCGCTCCAAGGCACTGCATCTCAGAGGCGTCACTACAGACATCCTGGGAGTCCCATAGGGTGGTGCACAATTGGCCCAGCGCCATCTGAGTTTGGCCGGTGTAGGCCGTCATTGTAAATACGAATTTGTTATTAACTGACTTGCCTAGTGAAATAAAGGTTAAATAAATAAAATAACAACTTTACACAACTCACCCACCCACTACAGGAGAGATGAGGTTGACCCGAGGGTTCGAGAGAGATTTGTATTGTAATGAAAGATATGAACTCCCCAAGGTTATGTATAGAGAGGGAGGCTTTGCTGGAAACAACAGAAAATCTGACAGTGAGTGCTCCCATCGTAATTATCATACCAGGGTTATTCCCACATATCCAAACAATGTTCTCAGAATGTAAAAAAAACTCAACCACAAAAGCAGTGGGCCCATTTCACAGTAGAAGAACGAGGTTAAAAGATTGAAGTCCTGGAGGAGTGGTTTTAAAAGGGGTGTAGTAACTGAACACCCAGATAGACTCTCAGACGGCAGTGTGTGTGTGTGTGTGTGTGTGTGTGTGTGTGTCTGCGAGTGCAAACAAACACAGAAACGTACACAATCGCCACACAAACCTCCACTCCTGGACCTGTACATACTGTACATGAGCTGTACTACTTTACTGGACCATATGGAGACGGTAGTCATTACCGCACTGGTCAAACACTACAAATCCACAGTGTCCGGTGGGGTTTCAAGTAAATCCTTTAGCTCCACTATGGGATGTTTCCATTGTACCCCTGACAAAGTGGACTTCATTTCCCCCCAGCAGCTATACGTGTAGCTAGCTATATGTTTCTCTCTCCATGTTGATCGTACACCAAGTACAATGTATAGGAAATAGAATGTCATGCTCTCACCCACTGTGACTTACATGAGTTACATTTGTGAAGGCCAGTGAGAGAGAGAGAAATGGGAAGAGAGGAGAGAGATTTTGAGGTGAATTCTTTGACTTGGATAAGCAGCAGTGGAAGGAAAGGAAGAAAGGAGCCATATTTGCCAACTGATTCGTCCCAGAACTGGTATGATCCAGTTCAAACCACGTGACCCACATTTCCCCTGCTCAGGTTCCTAATAAACCTGCCAGGCAGATTTAACTCCTCGGAATTCAGACATGAGAAATATAAACTAAATGAGGCAGTCAGTACGGGTCCAAACCAAACAACAACTACAGCTGAACTCAGCCTTAAAGCATTTGGCTAATCAACTGCTTTTGTCTTCAGAACTGGGGGTATAAAGATCTCAACTGTGCTCCTTAGTCTGTTCGTTTTACTATAGACTTTGATAGGCTTTGTTGTCATTGACCAAAACAGCTGAACTGAAAATAAGTTAATGACAAGAGACTGGTTTGATTGACTTGAGAGACATGGGGTTCTGCAGTCTATCCAATCCAAAGTGTGGGATAAGTCTCCAACAACCTGGGAGAGGCTACACGGGATGGGTATCAACTTGTTCAGTTATCAGCTTACTCAAACTTTGCAGACATTACGACTAGAAAAATGTTAGTCACCTGAAGTGTGTTTGTTTGTTCAAACCTTTTGGCTGGTCATAGTTTCTCAATCACGTTTTCCAGTGAGAATTCAATGTGACCCCAGACCTGTGTTTAACAGGACTGTGTTTTTGAATGCCCAAACTACTTGAGTACGATCCAAACATCACGACAACCTCTTGTATAGCCCTAAAGAAAAACACTATAACACAACCAAGATACTACAGTGCTTAATGCAATGTATTGATATTCAATTGATGTAAAAAATCAATAATCAATGCATGTTCTGTTGCTGAGTGGTATGGTTCTTACAATGTTTGTTCGTCTTGTGCGAGGAGCGATCAATCATGGTTTGCAGCGCAAACACACTCTGCACAATAACCCAGTCCCTGGTTGCTCAACTTCTAACTACACCAACCCTCCTCTGGTTCTCTTTCATAACACATTCTAGCACGAAGCTCAGCCTCCCAGTCTGCCAAAGGCTCTTGTTTCTATTTTCCACGTTTGCAGCAAGAGGTACATGTTGTGCAAATATGCTTGCAAGCTTGTCTTTGTGCATGTATTTGTGTGTACCAGTGATGGCTGGTGTCACTTTTAATCAGAGGACGGACTGGAATGGAATGAATGGAACACATTCCAGCCATTACAATGAGCCTGTCCACCAATTTCTCCCTCCACCAGCCTCCATTGGTGTTTACATAGAGACAGATGTTTTGCCACTGACAGATATTGGACCTGTGGCGTTGACTATGCGGTTAGCTCTGACGGTCCCGTGTGGGGTCTGGACGTCCCACTTCCCGTCGCTGGAGGGTGTGAGACCAGAGACCGGAGCTGGTTTGTAGATATGGGCTCCGTAGATACGGGGCCCCAGCTGCCAGGGCCATGATCAGTGAGTAGGGGTCAATATGGCCGTCTCCTGGGTTATACAGACTCATTAGCACCTGGGGGAGGTGGCCATTAAAATGTTACTGTTACTCTCATGTCAATGTTCTGCACTGTTTCAAACCTGGTCTATAATCCCGTTTCTATCCACAGTTTATATGAGGGTCATACAGCAAAACAACAACAACAAAATCACGGCAGCTGTGATGGAAACAGGAAGTTTCAGTACAATTTTATAAATGCAGACAGATCATCTGTTTGTTCGACATGGTGGGATCTTTTTTGTGTCGGTAAAATTCATTATGCAAGAAATGGCGGTGGGAATGCCTTTTATGCGCAAATATTGATATAATAACCATCATATCGAAGTAAACGTGGAATCACGCAGTGATACGTTGTGTTGTCCTCTCACTACGACTCGGGAAGCCATGCAGTTTATTCGGCTACAGATTCAATGAATTCTGATGAACTTCACAGGGTGGGTCAAAGTGCACGGTGATCTTGACGCTCCTTTCCAATCAATATCGAAAGGTCTTATTCTGGTGACATTATGATTGATGCTTGACAGTCGTTTTGACAAATAAAAATATTCTCGCTCTCATCCATAGTAATGTCATCATGTAGACTAGACAACCCGCACAGCTACCTGCACTGTATCTGCGAGCTGTTGGCTAGCGGGCGGGTGCCAAGACCAGAGTAGGCACATTTGCTATTTGACGCAACAGTTTGTGACAAAACAATCATTAGAGTTGAAAATGTGATGGAAACACAATGAACTTGAGATTTTTATTCGGTACATGAAAACGAGAGCAAAAAAAAGTCAATTTTGTGTGCAATACGTCATCATAAGGAGTTTTTATCCGCAACAAGTCCGTTTGGTGGAAACACACCACTGGTGGGAAAATTTGCATATTTTCTTTATGTAGATTGTAGAATATTCAAAAGAGAATATTTCGCCAATTGGATGGAAACCTAGCTACAGACACCAGTGGAGGCTGGTGGGAGGAGTTATAGGAGGACGGGCTCATTGTAATGGCTGTAATGACAGACACCCTTATAGGCTTTAAAGATTATACACCAGGGAAGTTTAGTTGCCCTTTTGGCTCCGGAGCACCTCCAGGGGCCAATGTTCTGTGTAGCCTCTTTATGTCATTACAGAATCTCCATTAGGCTCGTAAATCATGCCATAAAACTGAAATCATGACGTTCTTGATCATATTAGCCTGGTCCAAGATATGTTTGTGCTGTCTTGTCACACCCTTGACATTTAGGAGTTGACCAGACAACACAAACCTATCTGGGACCCAGGCTACATGTCTATGAAGGATGTGACTGTATTTCCCCTCAGGTCCAGACATTGTCCATGTTGAGCAGGGGGAAGAGCTCCTTGATCTTCTCCGGTGTGATGAGCCACTGGGGCGTGGGGTGTCGTTGGGCCCTGGACATCTGGTACTTCAGCTTAACCACTCTGACTGGGGTGGAGGCAACATGGATGCTGCCTGGCTGGTGGGAACCCACCGCCTAGAGACACACAGAGAAAGTGAAGGTGTGAACATACAGATACAGACTCACATTATCATCCATTGTGCCGTTCTGTGGTTTATGTGTAGTGTACGAGACTCTGTGGTAGTGGACCTTCTTCAGGTTGATACCAGGGTGGGAGTATGTAGTCAGACCAGCAAAGAACAGACAATAAACATGGATAATTAGAGGAGGAGGCATGGAAGTGTACATATTATCGCTGACTACACTTAATGGACTGTATGGACCCTGCAAGTTTGCAAAGCAATGTTTTGAAAGTGCATCTTTTTTATATACAGTGGGGCAAAAAAAGTATTTAGTCAGCCACCAATTGTGCAAGTTCTCCCACTTAAAAAGATGAGAGGCCTGTAATTTTCATCATACTATCAACAATGACAGACAAAATGAGAAAAAAAATCCAGAAAATCACATTGTAGGATTTTTTATTAATTTATTTGCAAATTATGGTGGAAAATAAGTATTTGGTCACTGACAAACAAGCAAGATTTCTGGCTCTCACAGACCTATAACTTCTTCTTTAAGAGGCTCCTCTGTCCTCCACTCGTTACCTGTATTAATGGCACCTGTTTGAACTTGTTATCAGTATAAAAGACACCTGTCCACAACCTCAAACTTGCTGTGTTGCTCATAATGGGCCTCTGTACCAAAAATAAATTCTAAGTGACTCCAAACTTTTGAGCGGTAGTGTGCAAGAAAAGTATGTGAACCCTTTGGTAATACCTGGGTTTCTGCATAAATTGGTCATACAATTTGATCTGATCTTCATCTAGGTCACAATTATAGACAAACACAGTTTGCTTAAACTAATAACACACAAACAATTCTACGTTTTCATGTATTTATTGAACACACCGTGTAAACATTCACAGTGCAGGGTGCAAAAAGTATGTGAGCCCTTGTATGTAATAACTGGTTGACCCTCCTTTGGCAGCAATAAGCTCAACCAAACGTTTTCTGTAGTTGCGGATTAGACCTGCACAACGGTCAGGAGGAATTTTGGACCAATCATCTTTACAAAACTGTTTCAGTTCAGCAATATTCTTGGGATGTCTGGTGTGAACTGATCTCTTGAGGTCATGCCACAGCATCTCAATGGGGTTGAGGTCAGGACTCTGACTGGGCCACTCCAGAAGGCATATTTTCTTCTTTTGAAGCCATTCTGTTGTTGATTTACTTCTGTGTTTTGGGTCGTTGTCCTGTTGCATCACCCAACTTCTGTTGAGCTTCAATAGGCGGACAGAGCCTAACATTCACCTGCAAAATATCTTGATAAAGTTGGTAATTAATTTTTCCATCGACGATAGCAAGCTGTCCAGGCCCTGAGGCAGCAAAGCAGCCTCAAACCATGATGCTCCCTCCACCACACTTTACAGTTGGGATGAGGTTTTGATGTTGGTGTGCTGTGCCTTTTTTCCCCTCACATAGTGTTTTGTGTTCCTTTCAAACAAAATCAACTGTAGGTTCATTTGTCCACAGAAAATTTTGCCAGTGGCGCTGTGGAACATCCAGGTGCACTTTTGCAAACTTCAGACGTGCAGCACTGTTTTTTTTGGACAGCAGTGGCTTCTTCCTTGGTGTCCTCCCATAAACACCATTCTTGCTTAGAGTTTTACGTATCGTAGACTCGGCAACAGAGATGTTAGCATGTTCCAGAGAATTCTGTAAGTCTTTAGCTGACACTCTAGGATTCGTCTTAAACCTCATTGAGCATTCCGCGCTGTGTTCTCGCAGTCACCTTTGCAGGACAGGCACTCTTAGGCAGAGTAGCAACCGTGCTGAACTTTCTCCATTTATTGACAATTTGTCTTACCGTGGACTGATGAACATCAAGGCTTTTAGAGATACTTTTGTAACCCTTTCCAGCTTTATGCAAGTCAACATTTCTTAATCTTAGGTCTTCTGAGATCTCTTTTGTTCGAGGCATGGTTCACATCCGGCAATGCTTCTTGTGAATAGCAAACTCAAATTTTGTGAGTGTTTTTATAGGGCAAGGCAGCTCCTAACCATCATCTTCAATCTCGTCTCATTGATTGGACTCCAGGTTAGCTGACTTCTGACTCCAAATAGCTTTTGGAGAAGTCATTAGCCTTGGGGTTCACATACTTTTTACAACCTGCACTGTGAGTGTTTAAATTATGTATTCAATATAGACAAGAAAAATACAATAATTTGTGTGTTATTAGTTTAAACACACTGTGTTTGTCTATTGTTGTGACATAGATGAAGATCAGATCAAATTTGAAATCCAGGTAATTCCAAGGGTTCACATACTTTTTCTTGCCACTGTGTACGTATATATATTATTATTATTATTATTATTATTATTATTATTATTATTGTTATTTTTATTTATTTGTATTTAGTAATAATATTATTATTATTATTATTATTATTATTATTATTATTATTATTATTATTATGTTTAAACAATACAAACAACGACATACAGACACACACAAACATCCACAACATCACCCCTGCCCAGACTCACACCCCGACCTCCAGCGGCCGCATCACTCTCTGCCACATGGCCTCAAACTTCATCATTTGTTTCTCTCCCTCGCCCATGTGCTTTAAAAAATTTAGATAAAGGATTTGCTCTTTCCGTTGAAAATGGATTAAAGTGAGATTTGTCACTGGCCGACACACAATACCCCATAATGTCAAAGTGGAATTATGTTTTTCCAAATTTTCACAAATGTATTAAAAATGAAAAGCTGAAATGTCTAGTGTCAATAAGTATTCAACCCCTTTGTTATGGCAAGCCTAAATAAGTGCAGGAGTAAAGATACGGATAACAAGTCAAAATAAGTTGCATGGACTCACTCTGTGTACAATTATAGTGTTTTTAATGTGATTTTTGAAGGACTACCTCATCTCTGTATTTTACACATACAATGAATGATCTGTAAGATCCCAGTCGGGCAGTGAAATTCAAACACAGATTCAACTATAAAGACCAGGGAGGTTTTCCAATGCCTCGCAAAGAAGGGCACCTATTGGTAGATGGGTAAAAATAAAAAAGGCATACATTAAATATCCCTTTGAGCACGGTGAAGTTATTAATTACACTTTGGATGGTGTACCAATACACCCAGTGACTACAAAGACACAGGTGTCTCTCCTAATTCAGTTGCCGGAGAGGAAGGAACAGGCTCAGTGACTTCACCATGAGGACAATGGTGACTTTTTAAAACAGTTATAGAGTTTAATGGCTGTGAAAGGAGAAAACTGAGGATGGATCAACAACATTGTAGTTACTCCACAATACTAACCTAATTGACAAGGTGAAAAGAAGGAAGCCTGTACAGAATCAAAATATTCCAAAACATGCATCCTGTTTTCAACAAGGCACTAAAGTAATCCTGCAAAATATGTGGCAAAGCAATTCACTTTTTGTCCAGAGTATAAAGTGTTATGTTTGGGGAAAATCCAATACAACATATTACTGAGTATCACTCTCCATGTTTTCAAGAATAGTGGTGACTGCATCATGTTATGGTCATGCTTGTAATCGTTAAGGACTGGGGAGTTTTTCAGGATAAAAAAAACGTAATGGAGCTAAGCACAGACAAAATTATAGAGGAAAAACTGGTTCAGTCTGCTTTCCACCAAACACCGAGACTAATTCACATTTCAGCAGGACAATAACCTAAAACACAAGGCCAAAACTTCACTGGAGTTGCTTACCAAGAATACAGTGAATGTTCCTGAGTGGCCGAGTTAGTTTTGACTTCAATCTACTTGAAAATCTATGGTAAGTACTGAAAATGGTTGTCTAGCAATGATCAACAACCACTTTGAATAATTTTGAAAAAAAATATGGGCAAATGTTGCACAAACCAGGTGTGGAAAGCTCTTAGAGACATACCCAGAAAGCCTTAAAGCTGTAATTGCTGCCAAAGGTGCCTCTAAAAAAGTATTGACTTAGGAATGGGAATAGTTATGTAAATTAGATATTTCTGTATTTCATTGTCAACAAATGTAGATAAAAATTAAAACGTGTGTAGACGGTTGATTTAAAAAAAACAAATCTGTAATCCATTTTGAATTCAGCCTTTAACACAACAAAATGTGGAATAAGTCAAGGAGTATGAATACTTTCTGAAGGTACTGGACAGAGAAGGAGAAGTTAGATAAGACTACTAAGGAAGTTGGGCCCCTGACATTTGAGCAGCATGTTTACTATCGCATGTAGACTAACCTCTACAGCAGGGATCATCAACTAGATTCAGCCGCCGACTGATTTGTTTCTTGAGTCAGGGGGCCGGGAACCTAATTACAAATAATTTGTAGACTGCAAATTGACAGCAAGAAGCCCAAACAGATACAATATTTGACTCAAAAATAATTATTTCAAACCTTGCTTACATTTGTATACGAACACATAGTTTATCCCTATTATGGGTGGGAATACTGTGGAACAGATGTCCAAAATTACAATCACTTGGAGTCGATTTGCTGGTGTTTTTTAAGTATTTTATGTCCACCAAATTCGCCAGTTGCAGAACCCTGCTATACAGGATGGAGTTGTTTGAGGGTGATAAAGAGGCAGAACTAGGCCATCAGTTCCTCGGCAGAACCACCTAGGCCTGGTTCTTTTGACAGCAGCTGTCTTTGACAGCTACCATAACTCAGATCTTCTTACATGCCTCCATCTACTTCTTGGAAATCTCAACCTCTCCTTCTGCCGAGTGGACTATCTGATATGTCTGTAGTATCTTAGGTTCTTCCCGGTAGCTGTAAAGTTGCTCTGGATAAGAGCGTCTGCTCAATGGCTCAAATTAAAATGTAAATATCTTGAGTGGGGTCTCTCACTGCGGTCTCGCCATGTTGAATATTTCCGACCTACATTGCCTTTCCCTCTGATAGTGTGTGTAATAACACTTAATTCTAATGAGGAGAAATGTGAAAACTCTGTTGCCATACTAACTGCTGTAGTAGTGGAAGAACGTCTCTGGTCGAAACGGGGCTGCAGTGGAAATGCGGCATGTGTTTTGAATCCTTTCCAAATGTTACGCAAAAGGTAAAGGTGTTGTTGGGGGTTTTGCTGTGGCTGTTGTGCCATGTGCTAGGTGTCAGACCATCAATCAATATGTTTAACACCAGACTCGATACATAAAAACCCTCTGAAGCCATTTGTTGTTCCCAGGTCAGTTCTGTCTTTTTTCCCATCATATGAGATTAGGTTTTGAGTCAGGCAAGTTGATCCTAGATCTGTTGTTGTTGACCTACAGCGTGCTCGGTGGTTCCAGCAGTATGTTCAGACTTCTCCAGCAGAACCAGATCCTTCTCTCCAGCCTTGGCCAGGTGATAGGCTACACTGACTCCCACACAGCCCCCTCCGATGATCAGTCTCAGCCGTGTCCTTCCACATCTTCCCCAGGACCGTGTGACTGTCCCTGGGAGGAGGGAGATTTTAATCAATTTCAATCCATTTCAATCCAGCTAAAGATGTGTGGAGTCGTTGTGTGACTTCTAAGAAGTCGAAAATATTGTGAAGAGAATTGACCCTGTGCTCAATTCGGACATGACATACCCCAGGAGGGAAATGAAACACTCCATTGGGAACAAACTGGTTGAATCAACGTTGTTTCAACAACATTTTTCTACGTATTGTGACGTGGACTCTTAAGTGGAAAAGTGAAATACTTGAAAATGTATCTACAGCAATCCTTTGGTCTCCCATCCAGGGTTTTAATAAAGCCCAGCCCTGCTTAACTTTGATATATGTCACTGGCTATTACCAAAGTGCTATCGTGAGAATGATTGTGGCGGGACTGGTGCTATCGAAGTCATTCCAAAGGGTAGGTTTAACAGAGTAAATGAAATGTAACTATAGTAGGCTACTATTATCAAGGATGCCATTTGGGCCTATATAGCATTTGCGAAATCATAAACAGCTATTTAGGATTCAACTAAAATATACATATAAACCTAGGGTTTCAAGTTGGTTTATTTCAAGTGTAATTATATGATAGTGATATTGAGTTGTGTTTGGTTGTCAACGATACCAAATATCAACATTTGAAGGAGATGTATCTTCTGCTTGAATAGTTCCATCTGTGCCATTGATTTAGTCTGGCTTTAATTCCAGTTTGTCTGCAAATGGCTTTTTATTTTATTTTTATTTCACCTTTATTTAACCAGGTAGGCAAGTTGAGAACAAGTTCTCATTTACAGTTGCGAACTGGCCAAGATAAAGCAAGGCAGTGCGACAAAAACACAGAGTTACACATAAGCAGTTCGACACATACAACAACACAGACTTAAACATGGAGCAAAACAATCATACAGTCAATAATACAGTTGAAAAATAAGTCTATATACAATGTGAGCAAATGAGGTGAGATAAGGGAGGTGAAGACAAAAAAAAAGGCCATGGTGGCGAAGTAAATACAATATAGCAAGTAAAACACTGGAATGGTAGATTTGCAGTGGAAGAAAGTGTAAAGTAGAGATAGAAATAATGGGGTGCAAAGGAGCAAAATAAACAACGTAGGGTGAGAGTTAGATGTTTGGGCTAAATTATAGATGGGCTATGTACAGGTGCAGTAATCTGTGAGCTGCTCTGACAGCTGATGCTTAAAGCTAGTGAGGGAGATAAGTGTTTCCAGTTTCAGAGATTTTTGTAGTTTGGTTCCAGTCATTGGCAGCAGAGAACTGGAAGGAGAGGCGGCCAAAGGAAGAATTGGTTTTGGGGGTGACCAGAGAGATATACCTGCTGGAGCGTGTGCTACAGGTGGGTGCTGCTATGGTGACCAGCGAGCTGAGATAAGGGGGGAATTTACCTAGCAGGGTCTTGTAGATGACCTGGAGCCAGTGGGTTTGGCGACGAGTATGAAGCGAGGGCCAGCCAACGAGAGCGTACAGGTCACAGTGGTGGTGAGTATATGGGGCTTTGGTGACAAAACGGATGGCACTGCGATAGACTGCATCCAATTTATTGAGTAGGGTATTGGAGGCTATTTTGTAAATGACATCGCCGAAGTCGAGGATCGGTAGGATGGTCAGTTTTACAAGGGTATGTTTGGCAGCATTAGTGAAGGATGCTTTGTTGCGAAATAGGAAGCCAATTCTAAATTTAACTTTGGATTGGAGATGTTTGATGTGAGTCTGGAAGGAGAGTTTACAGTCTAATCAGACACCTAGGTATTTGTAATTGTCAGAACCGCCCAGAGTAGTGATGTTGGACAGGCGGGCAGGTGCAGGCAGCGATCAGTTGAAGAGCATGCATTTAGTTTTACTTGTATTTAAGAGCAATTGGAGGCCACGGAAGGAGAGTTGTATGGCCTTAAAGCTCGTCTGGAGGGTTGTTAACACAGTGTCCAAAGAAGGGCCAGAAGTATACAGAATGGTGTCGTCTGCGTAGAGGTGGATCAGAGACTCACCAGCAGCAAGAACGACATCATTGATGTATACAGAGAAGAGAGTCGGTCCAAGAATTGAACCCTGTGGCACCCCTATAGAGACTGCCAGAGGCCCGGACAATAGGCCCTCCAATTTGACACACTGAACTCTATCAGAGAAGTGGTTGGTGAACCAGACGAGGCCATAATTTGAGAAACCAAGGCTATCGAGTCTGCCGATGAGGATGTGGTGATTGACAGAGTCGAAAGCCTTGGCTTTGGCCAGTATTGTTTCTTATCGATGGCGGTTATGATATCGTTTAGGACCTTGAGCGTGGCTGAGGTGCACCCATGACCAGCTCTGAAACCAGATTGCATAGCGGAGAAGGTATGGTGGGATTCGATATGGTCGGTAATCTGTTTGTTGACCTGGCTTTCGAAGACCTTAGAAAGGCAGGGTAGGATAGATATACTGTAGGTCTGTAGCAGTTTGGGTCAAGAGTGTGTCCCCCTTTGAAGAGGGGGATGACCACAGCTGCTTTCCAATCTTTTGGAATCTCAGTCTACACGAAAGAGAGGTTGAACAGGCTAGTAATAGGGGTGGCAACAATTTCGGCAGATAATTTTAAAAAGAAAGGGTCCAGATTGTCTAGCCCGGCCGATTTGTAGGGGTCCAGATTTTGCAGCTCTTTCAGAACATCACCTGACTGGATTTGGGAGAAGGAGAAATGGGGAAGGCTTGGACGAGTTGCTGTGGGGGGTGCAGTGCTGTTGTCCGGGGTAGGGGGGGCTGTTCGATGCTAATGCAGAACGCCATATGATACTTACATTTATATGTTTGATTCACGTCTCCATCTCAATCAAACATTGGAGTTAAAGAATTCGACCAAATCAAACTTTGTTTTAAAGTGCATTTAAAAGTATGATTTGCTTTGATTTAGTCCTATTCTTTAACTTAGATTTTTGGTTGAGATGGAGACGTGAATGCAACATATATGTCCAACATAGTGCTTATTAATTTTTAGACAAACTAGAAATGAAAGCCACACTAAGTCAATGGCCCAGACGGAACTATCCAAGAAGGTTAAACTCATTAAAACGATGATACTTGGTCCCGTTCACAACCAAACACAATTCAATGTAACTTTTGAAATACAATAACCTACTAACTTGATGACAAGTTCAAATCAAGCTTTATTTATACAGCACATTTCACACATTGAAAGCAACACAATGTGTTTCACAGGAAAGTACAAATTAAAACAAAAACTGAAATATTTACAACACAAAACATAAGAGGATAAAAACTAAAGATTGACAAAAACTGAACGACTTAAAAACCACAGTTTTGCCCCCCCCCCCTCAGATTCTCTGTCATTTTAACATAGACGCTGGGAGTCGAGAAGCTGGTGCAGCTGGTGAGTTTAATAATGCAATGAACATGGAACGGTACAAAAACAAGAGTTGCGTCTGGACATGAAACACATAACCAATATTGCCTGGGGAATGAAACCAAGGGAGTGAAAGATATAGGGGAGGTAATCAGTGAAGTGTTGGAGTCCAGGTGTGTCTCATGATGAGGCGGTGGGGCACGTAATGATAGTTGTCAGAGTCAGTGATTAGTAAACCAGCGACGTCGAGCACCGGAGAGTTGGAGTAGACGTGACAGGCAGGCTATTCCAGAGGCTGGGGGCATGGTAACTCAAAGCTGTCTCTCGGTTCTAGGCTTTGGGATAGTTAAAATGCCAGAGGACCTGAGGGAACTACTGAGTGCATAACATAAAGGATGTCAAGTCAAGTCAAGTCAAATCAAATCATTATTTAGTGGTCACATACAAGTGTTTAGCAGATGTTTTTGCGGGTGTAGTGAAATGCTTGTGCTTCTAGCTCCGACAATGCAGTAATATCTAACAGTTACACAACATATATCCAATACAGACAAATCTAGTAAAGGAATGGAAATAAGAAAATAAAAAAATATGGAGGAGCAATGTCAGAGTGGCATAGAATAAGATACAGTATATACATATATGAGATGGGTATTGCAAAATATGTAAACATTATTAAAACCTGTTAAGGATATGGCAGACTTATGCCCCCTTTGGAGGAATTGGGTACCCCTAGTAAACTGAAAAAAAAATCTGTCAAAAATTGCTAATATATGCATATAATAATTATTATTGGATAGAAAACACTCCAAAGTTCTAAAACCGTTGGAATCATGTCTGTAAGTATAGCAGAACTCACAGGGCAGGCATTCTTCCAAACTAGTTTTTGTGGTCATGAAAGTTGGAGCAACTTTGACGTCATCGCCCCCACCCTTCCCAACCAGTTATGATTCTGGGGAGACTTTCTATGTCTTCCACTAGATGTCCTCATTCAGTAGAGCTTTTAATCGTTCAAATTGGCCCTATGGGAGTGATTTGAGTAAGTGCCGCGAGAAAAAACCTGTGCGTTAGGGCGCAAATTGGTCACAGCCATTCCTTTGTTCCAGTACTCAGAAAAAGGACCAGACGATGACCGGTTGAATTGAAATTTGTTTTGTGTGTTTAAAACATCATAAAGCTTGCTTCTGCACTTAGTTTGACCTGTTTAGTCGACATATAATATGTAATTTTGAAGTTTTGATGCGCAACTTTTCCGGACCAGAGGACATTTTGGGTGCATTTCAGCTGATGTTATTAGCAGTAGCTAATACAAAGACGCAAGACTTGAAACCAAACGATGTATTGGGTAAGTATGAAGCCTTCCAGAACATTCTGAACGAAGACCATCGAAGGTAAGGGAATATTTATGCTGAAATCTGTGTTTCTGTTGACTCCAACATTACGGAGAAATGTAGCTTGTATCTGAGCGCCGTCTCAGAATATTGAATAGTGTGCGATTTCTGTAACGTTAAAAAGAAATGTAACAAAGCGACTGCATAAAGAAGCAGTGTATCTTTCTAACTATATGTAGAACATGTATATTTAGTCAAAGTTTATGATGTCTATTTACGTTATCTTGCCGCGCTACCTAGATTTCCTGCGGACATTTTTGAGTAATTTCTGAACATGAACTCAATGTAAATGGACATTTATGGATATAAATGGCATATTATTGAAAGAAAAAAAAATGTACTGTGTAACATGTCCTATTACTGTCATCTGATGAAGATTTTCAAAAGGTTAGTGAATGATTTATTTTTTAATCCTGCGTTTGTTGATTGCATGTTTTGGCTATTCAAATGAGCTGTGTCTGGTGGTGGTTTGACATATATATGTGCTATGTTTTCGCCGTAAAACATTTTAGAAATCTGACTTGCTGGCTAGATGAACAAGGTGTTTATCTTTCATTTGAGCTATTGGACTTGTTAATGTGTGGAGGTTAAATATTTCTAAGAATATTTTTGCGTTCCATGCGCCACCGTTCCAGCTGAACGTGGGAGGGTAGAGTCCTAAATGGGAACCAATATCTTTAAGAGGTTTTAAAGTGACTAGTGTTCCATTTATTGTGGGCTGTGATTTCAAGTCTATGTACTGTATATACAGTCGTGGCCAAAAGTTTTGAGAATGACACAAATATACATTTTCACAAAGTCTGCTGCCTCAGTTTGTATGATGGAAATTTGCATATAATCCAGAATGTTATGAAGAGTGATCAGATGAATTGCAATTAATTGCAAAGTCCCTCTTTGCCATGCAAATGAACTGAATCCCCCCAAAAAACATTTCCACTGCATTTCAGCCCTGCAACAAAAGGATCAAAATGACATCATGTCAGTGATTCTCTCGTTAACACAGGTGTGAGTGTTGACGAGGACAAGGCTGGAGATCACTGATTGAGTTCGAATAACAGACTGGAAGCTTCAAAAGGAGGATGGTGCTTGGAGTCATTGTTCTTCCGCTGTCAATCATGGTTACCTGCAATGAAACACGTGCCATCATCATTGCTTTGCACAAAAAGAGCTTCAAAGGCAAGGATATTGCTGCCAGTAAGATTGCGCCTAAATCAACCATTTATCGGATCATCAAGAACTTCAAGGAGAGCGGTTCAATTGTTGTGAAGAAAGTCCAGCAAGCGCCAGGACCGTCTCCTAAAGTTGATTCAGCTGCGGGATCGGGGCACCACCAGTACAGAGCTTGCTCAGGAATGGCAGCAGGCATGTGAGAGTACATCTGCATGCACATTGAGGCGAAGACTTTTGGAGGATGGCCTGGTGTCAAGAAGGGCAGCAAAGAAGCAACAGACTGATATTCTGCAAAAGGTACAGGGATTGGACTGCTGAGGACTGGGGTAAAGTCATTTTCCCTGATGAATCCCCTTTCCGATTGTTTGGGGCATCTGGAAAAAAGCTTGTCCGGAGAAGACCAGGTGAGCGCTACCATCAGTCCTGTGGTAAAGCATACAACAGTAAAGCATCCTGAGACCATTCATGTGTGGGGTTTCTTCTCAGCCAAGGGAGTGGGCTCACACAATTTTGCCTAAGAACAAAGCCATGAATAAAGAATGGTACCAACACATCCTTAGTGAGCAACTTCTCCCAACCATCCAGGAACAGCATGATGGAGCACCTTGCCATAAGGAAAAAGTGATAACTAAGTGGCTCGGTGAACAAAACATTGATATTTTGGGTCCATGGCCAGGAAACTGCCCAGACCTTAATCCCATTGAGAACTTGTGGTCAATCCTCAAGAGGCGGGTGGACAAACAAAAACCCACAAATTCTGACAAACTCCAAACATGGATTATTCTGAGCTTTTGGCCATGACTGTAGGCAGCAGCCTCTATGCTAGTGATGGCTATTTAACAGTCTGATGGCCTTGAGATAGAAGCTGTTTTCAGTCTGTCGTCCCAGCTTTGATGCACCTGTACTGACCTCGTCTTCTGGATGATAGCAGGGTGAACAGGCAGTGTCTCGGGTGGTTGTTGTCCTTGATGATCTTTTTGGCCTTCCTGTGACATCGGGTGCAGTAGGTGTCCTGAAGGACAGGTAGTTTGCCCCCGGTGATGCGTTTGGCAGACCGCGCCACCCTCTGGGTGAGCCCTGCGAAGGCGGTCGGTGCAGTTGCCGTACCAAGGGGTGATACAGCCCGACAGGATGCTCTCGATTGTGCATCTGTAAAGGTTTGAGGGTTTTAGGTGACAAGCCAAATTGAGGTTGAAGAGGCGCTGCTGCGCCTTCTTCACCACGCTGTCTGACTCTCCTTCACTGCAGCCGAGGTGAGTAAGACATTTTAAACGTGTTAACCCTCGCAAGGCTGCAGGCCCAGACGGCATCCCCAGCCGCGCCCTCAGAGCATGCGCAGACCAGCTGGCCGGTGTGTTTACGGACATATTCAATCAATCCCTATACCAGTCTGCTGTTCCCACATGCTTCAAGAGGGCCACCATTGTTCCTGTTCCCAAGAAAGCTAAGGTAACTGAGCTAAACGACTACTGCCCCGTAGCACTCACTTCCGTCATCATGAAGTGCTTTGAGAGACTAGTCAAGGACCATATCACCTCCACCCTACCTGACACCCTAGACCCACTCCAATTTGCTTACCGCCCAAATAGGTCCACAGACGATGCAATCTCAACCACACTGCACACTGCCCTAACCCATCTGGACAAGAGGAATACCTATGTGAGAATGCTGTTCATCGACTACAGCTCGGCATTCAACACCATAGTACCCTCCAAGCTCGTCATCAAGCTCGAGACCCTGGGTCTCGACCCCGCCCTGTGCAACTGGGTACTGGACTTCCTGACGGGCCGCCCCCAGGTGGTGAGGGTAGGCAACAACATCTCCACCCCGCTGATCCTCAACACTGGGGCCCCACAAGGGTGCGTTCTGAGCCCTCTCCTGTACTCCCTGTTCACCCACGACTGCGTGGCCACGCACGCCTCCAACTCAATCATCAAGTTTGCGGACGACAGAACAGTGGTAGGCTTGATTACCAACAACGACGAGACGGCCTACAGGGAGGAGGTGAGGGCCCTCGGAGTGTGGTGTCAGGAAAATAACCTCACACTCAACGTCAACAAAACGGAGATGATTGTGGACTTCAGGAAACAGCAGAGGGAACACCCCCCTATCCACATCGATGGAACAGTAGTGGAGAGGGTAGCAAGTTTTAAGTTCGTCGGCATACACATCACAGACAAACTGAATTGGTCCACTCACACAGACAGCATCGTGAAGAAGGCGCAGCAGCGCCTCTTCAACCTCAGGAGGCTGAAGAAATTTGGTTTGTCACCAAAAGCACTCACAAACTTCTACAGATGCACAATCGAGAGCATCCTGGCGGGCTGTATCACCGCCTGGTACGGCAACTGCTCCGCCCACAACCGTAAGGCTCTCCAGAGGGTAGTGAGGTCTGCACAACGCATCACCGGGGGCAAACTACCTGCCCTCCAGGACACCTACACCACCCGATGTTACAGGAAGGCCATAAAGATCATCAAGGACATCAACCACCCGAGCCACTGCCTGTTCACCCCGCTATCATCCAGAAGGCGAGGTCAGTACAGGTGCATCAAAGCTGGGACCGAGAGACTGAAAAACAGCTTCTATCTCAAGGCCATCAGACTGTTAAACAGCCACCACTAACATTGAGTGTCTGCTGCCAACACACTGACACTGACACTGACTCAACTCCAGCCACTTTAATAATGGGAATTGATGGGAAATGATGTAAATATATCACTAGCCACTTTAAACAATGCTACTTAATATAATGTTACTTACCCTACATTATTCATCTCATATGCATACGTATATACTGTACTCTATATCATCGACTGCATCCTTATGTAATACATGTATCACTAGCCACTTTAACTATGCCACTTTGTTTACATACTCACCTCATGTATATACTGTACTCGATACCATCTACTGTATCCTGCCTATGCTGCTCTGTACCATCACTCATTCATATATCCTTATGTACATATTCTTTATCCCCTTACACTGTGTATAAGACAGTAGTTTTGTTATTGTTAGTTAGATTACTTGTTGGTTATTACTGCATTGTCGGAACTAGAAGCACAAGCATTTCGCTACACTCGCATTAACATCTGCTAACCATGTGTATGTGACAAATACAATTTGATTTGATTTGTGTGGGTGACCATTTCAGTTTGTCAGTGATGTGTACGCCAAGGAACTTGAAGCTTTCCACCTTCTCCACTGTGGTCCCGTCTGTGGATATTGGAGTGCTCCCTCTGCTGTTTCCTGAAGTCCATGATCATCTTTGTTTTGTTGACATTGAGTGAGAAGTTGTTTTCCTGGCACCACACTCCCAGAGCCCTCACCTCCTCCCTGTAGGCTGTCTCGTAATTGTTGCTAATCAAGCTTACTACTGTTGTGTCATCTGCAAACTTGATGATTGGGTGTGCTTGGCCATGCAGTCATGGGTGAACAGGGAGTACAGGATGGGACTGAGCATTCACCTTGTGGGGCCCCAGTGTTGAGGATCAGCGGAGTGGAGATGATGTTTCCTACCTTCACCACCTGGGGGCGGACTGTCGGGAAGTTCAGGACCCAGTTGCACACAGTTCAGCCCCAGGGCCTCGAGGTTAATGATGAGCTTGGAGGGTACTATGTTGTTGAATGCTGAGCTATAGTCAATTAACAGCATTCTTACATATGTATTGCTCTTGTCTAGATGGGATAGGGCAGTGTCATGGTGATTGCATTGTCTGTAGATCTATTGGGGCGGTAAGCAAATTGAAGTGGGTCTAGGATGACGGGTAAGGTGGAGGTGATATTATCCTTTACTAGTCTCTCAAAGCTTTCTTGGGTACAGGAACAATGGTGGCCATCTTGAAGCATGTGGGGACAGCAGACTGGTGTAGGGAGAGATTGAATATGTCCGTAAACACACCAGCCATCTGGTCTGAACATGCTCTGAGGACGTGTCTAGGGAATGCGTCTGGGCCGGCATCCTTGCGAGGGTTCAATTATAAAAGGGTTGCATGGAAGAATACAAAAAAATGGATGCAAGGTGAGAGAGTTCTGACAATACAAATAAAAGATCACAAAACACACTCAGTTAACTTCCAAAATATGCATGAAACCTAACACACAATTTTTTTAAAATGTCTTACTCACATCGGCCACGGAGAAGGGGAACCCACAGTCCTTGGTAGAGGGCCGTGTCGGTGGCACTGTGTTATCCTCAAAGCGGGCAAAGAAGGTGTTTAGCTTGTCTTGTATTCCGTGATTGTCTTTAGACCCTGCCACATACGTCTTGTGTCAGGTTAAACATTTTAATAAAACAACAAAACCAAGAACAGGACACTAACATATGGCAGAACGCCAATACACAAGAAAAATACTGACTGGTGAGTGAACATGGGAGAGTGACATATAAAGGGGAGGAAATTATGAAGGTAATGGAGTCCAGGTGTGAATCATAATATTAATATGTGCGCATAATGATGAGTGCTAGGTGTGCGTAATGATGAATCCCAGGACTGGTGGTTAGTACTCTGGCGACGTTGTACGCCAACCAGGGGGACGACCCCGAGGACGAGGAGCGGGTCGGTCCGGGCGGCGAAGGTGGAAATCGCGGAGGATGTTTGGGTCCAGCTCGTCTGGGCCATACCCTCCCAGTCCACCAGATACTGGAGCTGACCCCCACGACGTCAGGAGTCCAATAGGGACCTAACAGCGTACGCCGGGCCCCCCTCGATGTCCAGGGGGGGGTGGAGGTGTGTCGTGGGGGACAGCGTCAGCTAGGGGACCAGGAACCACGGGCCTGAGAAGGGAGACATGGAAAAGGGGTGAGATACAGTAGTGAGGGGGTAATTGTGTCCTTTATTTCACCTCATTGACCCTCCGGAGAACCTTGAACGGCCCCACAAACTGGGGGCTCAGTTTCTTGGAGGGCAGGTAGAGTGGGAGGTTCCTGGTATAGAGCCAGACACAATCCCCAGGATGGATCACCGGGGTCTCATTGCGGTGACGGTCTGCCTGTTCCTTCTGACGATGGATGCGCGCTGTAGTCTCATGTGCGCATTGTTCCACACTTCCTCCATGTGCTGGAACCCCTCATCTACCACAGGAGCCGTGGTCTGGCCTGGGGACCACAGTCGAGGTCCTCTGGAAGGCCTTAATGCCAGAAGACCTGCTGGAAGAGTGACCTTGAGAGCAGTGGGGAGACCAGGAAGAGGGATTAAACGACATGACTTGGAAAATCTACCCACTACCACCAGATTTGCGAACTAGAGGGAGCACTGAAGGAGGAAGCCACGGCATTTGGATGTTGTCCCGTCATATTTCTCCAGGAGGGATAGACGGGCATGACTGACCTGAGCGGGTTGCTGAATGGGCTGGTGCGCTGACTCCTTGGGTAGACTGGCTCTAGAATATCCTCCACTGTTGAGACGTTGTAGACTGCTGAGAACATCTTCCATGGACGTCCCCAGTTGAGCCAGCTGATCATGGTGTTGACGAAGACGACCTTGTTCATCAATCGTCTGGGAGATGTCCGGTTGTCCTGCTGCATCCATATTTTGAGTTGGTATTCTGTAATGACGGGGCAGTGTGTCAGAAGAAGGGGAAACATTTGAATAAAACACCAAAACCAAGAGCACAACACTAACATAAGGCAGATCTCCACTGTTCCTGATATTGTGTCATTTTGGAGCCACTTTTATTGTAAATAAGATTCCAATATGTTTCTGAACACTTCTACATTCATGTGGATGCTATCATGTTTACGGATAATCATGAATGAATCGAGAATAATAATGAGTGAGAAAGTTACAGATGCACAAAGATCATGCCGCAAAAAAACATGCTAACCTCGTAACATTTGTATTGTAACAGAATGTGGAAAAAGGGAAGGGGTCTGAATACTTTTCCGAATGCACTGTATACACTTTTCTGCCGAGACACGATTTTAAGATCAGAGTGACACCAACGACTGTATATATGAATGGACAAAGCCATTGATCACATGACACCATTCATTCCTATGTAATGGCTCAATAGCGCATTGAAGCCAAATGAAGTCGGTTAAGATGGCCTCTCATGGAGACATAACATGCTCAGTTTGAACTACTCCAGTAAGTGACGTTGCAGGCTTGCTCAGTGCTCCCCCCTCTCAATGAGGAATTTGGTTCTTGTTTGTTGTTCATGTAGTGAAAGGGCATAAATAAGGTATTTCTGTCTTTTCCATTTTTTTCCATTTTAGAATAAGGCTGTAAAAAAAGTGAAGGGGTCTGAATGCTTTTCGATTGCACTGTAGATGCAGAGAAAAAGTGATTATTTAACAAGCAGGAGCAGGCGGATCTGTGTGACTGTGAGTGACATCAGTGCACACCACACCCCTCCTTCGGCATATAAAGGCAAACGGGTCACGGTATCAAACCCTCTCCAAATCTAGAGGAAGCCTGTGTTTGAGAAGGAGTGTCTCAAGTACAAGTGCAATCACCAATGATCATGGCACCAGCTGGAGCTAAGAGAGTAAGTCGAGACTTAATATGACCATCATTATGGCTGTAAAGGCATGCATGCCTATTGCGTAATACACTTAGCCTTTTGCAGAACTATTGCAGATGTGCTAATGTATGTAATGCTTTGGTGTTAAGAGTATGTTATTATAGGGATCAAAATGCTTATTTTAGTTCTAACTTCATCTGAACCCCTTGGTCTTGTTTGGTGCAATATATATTAATAAAAATCCATTGTGCATGCTTCATTTACTTTGGTTAACATAGAATGGTCTGACTTCTACTACAACTCTATTATATAACCTTAGATCAGCGTTTCCTAAACTCGGTCCTCGGGATCCCATGGGGTGCGATGTTCTCCCATTGGTGTCCCCAGGACCCAGTTTGGGAAACAATGCGATCGTCTACCCGTTGCGTATTTTATTCGGGGAGCTTTTTACGCATTTATTGCGGGTGCATATTTCATACTTGTAAAAGGGAGAGCTAATTATGCAATGTTTGTGCAGAACATTCTGGAGCGCCTGGATGCAGGCGAGATTGTTATTGGGGATGGAGGTTTCGTCTTCGCCCTGGAGAAGAGGGGCTATGTGAAGGCGGGTCCCTGGACTCCTGAGGCTGCCGCCGAGCACCCCGAGGCTGGTAAACGATATCTAATCTTTGGCTCCCTGGACCCTGTGCACCAGTCATAGGCTAGCCTACATAGCATTTAGTTTAGCGAAGCCTCTCCAACTTGTCCATCAGACGCACATTTTTCAACCAGATGAAGTTGAGAGAGCGTGAAGTCGCGAAGTTGTAAATACTCAGCAAATAGCCATATGAGTGAGTGACACTTACTCTTCTCATTTCCAGTGAGACAGCTGCACCGAGAATTCCTGCGGGCGGGGTCAAATGTCATGCAGACTTTCACCTTCTACGCCAGCGACGATAAACTGGAGAACAGGGGTAACGCTCAGCGCTTCACCGTGAGTATCCGTCTGCAGCTGTTGGGAAAACTCCCCAAGAGGAAGAAATAAGAATGCCAGACCCCATTCTACTGTTACAGTTTGGCCATGCATTTCTAAGCAAGATTGTTCAATGACTGAATGGGATAAGAGTTTATAAAAATAATTATTCCATCTGTAAAAACATCTCTCGAAGCCTGTTCTTCTGTTCAGCACTGATTTATTTCCCAACTTGGTGTTTAACCTACTTGGCAGGTTTCACAATGGTGATGTAGAAGACATTGGGTGTGTTCCTCTGTCCAGGCGTTGCTGATGCCTGCCAGATCTTACAACGCCTGGTTAGG
This sequence comes from Oncorhynchus clarkii lewisi, assembly GCF_045791955.1. Lineage (NCBI taxonomy): Eukaryota > Metazoa > Chordata > Actinopteri > Salmoniformes > Salmonidae > Oncorhynchus > Oncorhynchus clarkii. The sequence goes on from NC_092175.1 coordinate 6,873,615, forward strand.
TATTTTTTTGTATCAGCTAATCACGTCGTATGTTATAGCAATCTGTCAGTCAATCACGTGACACTGAAACATTGGTTGACGCATGCAACGTCTGAGCAGGGGAACACAACCATTGTAGGCTACCTCAAACTACATCAATAGGGTTGTACACTCATCAATATTTGATTGACACCAGGGCACACAAATCAACGAGGCCGCCTGTGACCTGGCCAGGGAGGTGGCCAATGAGGGTGACGCGATGGTGGCGGGCGGGGTCTCCCAGACCCCCTCTTACTTGAGCTGCAAGTGCGAGGACGAGGTCAAGGGCATCTTCAAGAGGCAGCTTGATGTCTTCGTCAAGAAGAACGTGGATTTCATGATTGCAGAGGTAGGAGTGGCATGATGTACGCACATATAGTAGAGCCACTTCTTGCCCACATGGCATACTGATACCGTAAATCTGATTTTGACCTGACTGATTCTACGTGCAATGGATCTTCACTTGGACAATGCTGGTTTCTGTATTGCTTGGGTTGTCACTTGTTTTACCCTGTGTGTTTGTGCAGTACTTTGAGCATGTGGAGGAGGCAGAGTGGGCCGTGCAGGTGCTGAAGACCTCAGGCAAGCCAGTGTGTGCCTCTCTGTGTATCGGCCCTGACGGAGACCTCAACGGAGTCAGCCCTGGAGACTGTGCCGTCCGGCTGGTCAAAGCTGGTATGGGACTTAATTTAGATATATATATATATATAATCTTTCAGAAAAAAATAAAAATAACGTTGCTTTTTCAGGACACTGTCTTTCAAAGATCATTCATATAAATCCAAATAACTTCACAGATCTTCATTGTAAAGGGTTTAAACACTGTTTCCCATGCTTGTTCAACGAACCATAAACAATTAATGAACATGCACCTGTGGAACGGTCGTTAAGACACTAACAGCTTACAGACGGCAGGCAATTAAGGTCACAGTTATGGCAACTTAGGACACTAAAGAGGCCTTTCTACTGAATCTGAAAAACACCAAAAGAAAGATGCCCAGGGTCCCTGCTCATCTGCGTGAACGTGCCTTAGGCATGCTGCAAGGAGGCATGAGGACTGCAGATGTGGCCAATAAATTGCAATGTCCGTGCTGTGAGACGCCTAAGACAGGGCATGTAACAACACCTGCACAGGATCGGTACATCCGAACATCACACCTGTGGGACAGGTACAGGATGGCAACAACTGCCCGAGTTACACCAGGAACGCACAATCCCTCCATTAGTGCTTAGACTGTTCGCAATAGGCAGAGAGAGGCTGGACTGAGGGCTTGTAGGCCTGTTGTAAGGCAGGTCCTCACCATACATCACAGGCAACAACGTCGCCTATGGGCACAAACCCACCGTCGCTGGACCAGACAGGACTGGCAAAAAGTGCTCTTCTCTGACGAGTCGTGGTTTTGTCTCACCAGGGGTGATGGTCGGATTCACATTTATCGTCGAACGAATGAGCGTTACACCGAGGCCTGTACTCTGGAGCGGGATCGATTTGGAGGTGGAGGGTCCGTCACGGTCTGGGGCGGTGTGTCACAGCATCATCGGACTGAGCTTGTTGTCATTGCAGGCAATCTCAACACTGTGCGTTACAGGGAAGACATCCTCCTCCCACATGTGGTACCCTTCCTGCAGGCTCATCCTGACATGACCCTCCAGCATGACAATGCCACCAGCCATACTGCTCGTTCTGTGCTTGATTTCCTGCAAGACAGGAATGTCAGTGTTCTGTCATGGCCAGCGACGAGCCCTGATCTCAATCCCATTGAGCACGTCTGGGACTTGTTGGATCGGAGGGTGAGGGCCATTTCCCCCAGAAATGTCTGGGAACTTGAAGATGCTTTGGTGGAAGAGTGGGGTAACATCTCACAGCAAGAACTGGCAAAGCTGGTACAGTCCATGTGGAGGAGACGCACTGCAGTACTTAATGCAGCTGGTGGCCACACCAGATTGACTTGTGACCCCCCCTTTGTTCAGGGACACATTATTCCATTTCTGTTAGTCACATGTCTGTGGAACTTGTTAAGTTTATGTCTGTTGTTGAATCTTATGTTCATACAAATATTTACACGTTAAGTTTGCTGAACATAAACGCAGTTGACAGTGAGATGATGTTTCTTTTTTTGCTGAGTTTATATACACACACACTCTCTCTCTCTCTCTGCCAATAGGAGCCAATATTGTGGGCATCAACTGTCACTTTGACCCCATGACCTGTGTGAAGACGGTGAAAATGATGAAGGAGGGTGTGGAGAAGGCGGGGCTGAAGGCCCACTACATGGTCCAGCCTCTGGCCTTCCACACCCCTGACTGCAACTGCCAGGGATTCATCGACCTGCCAGAGTTCCCCTTCGGTACGTACACAGATCTCCATGACCATCTCTCTCTTGCCCACTAGGTCGTCTTTCTCTGTTTCTCTTTCCTCCTTCCTTTCTCCTAATTTCTCTTCCCTTTTCCAACTCCCTCTCTCTGACTGCATGTCTGTCTCTCCCCCAGGTCTGGAGCCCAGGATTCTGACCAGGTGGGACATGCACAAGTACGCCAGGGAGGCCTTCAACGTTGGCATCCGTTTCATCGGCGGCTGCTGCGGCTTCGAGCCCTACCACATCAGGGCTGTGGCTGAGGAGCTGGCCACAGAAAGAGGCTGCCTGCCCGCTGCCTCAGAGAAGCACGGTAACTGGGGTGCTGGTCTGGAGATGCACACCAAGCCATGGGTCCGTGCCAGGTAAGGAGACCGTATACACCACACGGGTCCAAATTAGTTAGATACCAGGAACCACAAAAGAGTGTCCTTATATGACCCCAGTCCAAAATCGCAAAAGTTAAGTTATTTAACTGAAATGGTTACTGTAAGACACATGAGGTTAGACATAGTACTGTACCATTTTATTACCAGCTTATTACTCCCATGTCTGGAGTATACATTTGACCTTTTACATTTTCAATTCCCCACCTCTCCCTTCCCCCTCTGTTCCTCTCTCTCCCCCAGGGCTCGCCGTGACTACTGGGAGAAGTTGAAGCCAGCATCCGGCCGTCCCAGGTGTCCCTCCATGTCCACCCCTGATAGCTGGGGTGTCACCAAGGGCCATGCCGACCTGATGCAGCACAAAGAGGCCACCAGCCAGGAAGAGCTCAAGCCCCTGTTTGAGAAGGCCAAGGCCAGCCACTGAGCACTCCTTCTGGGGTAGGAGAGGGAGGTGAAGCCCCCTGGAGGAAAACCAAAGGAGTGGCGTGCACTCCGAAGGAGTGGTGTGTTGTGGTTTGATAAAGGCAGAGGGGAGAACTCTCACACATTCCCTTTTTAAAGAAGTTTACATATCAAAAATAATTAGATGGAAGTCTTATTGTTCTGTTTTGATTTCTAGGACCATCTTCTTGTGAACCAAAAGTTATTCTTATGATTTCATTCAGATTTGCAGCATCTCTAGATGGTATAGCTCCATTGTATTCTCTTCTGTAATAATTCTAAAGTGATTATGGTATATATGCATCTAATTTCTAAATAACTGGATTTCAAACTTGATATGTGCCTTGCTCAAATATAATGTGACAGCAATCATCGAGCCATTGATACGTACTGTGAGTTAAACAAACCAAAACGTTGCCCCCGGTGGTGCGTCCCACATACCTCCAGAGTGTGCTGCTGATTGTGACTATTGAACTTGTGACTATTGAAACGCATAAGATTAGAAATAAAAGTGAAAGCGTGTTACCGACACTACTGTGACCACAATGTTAAATAGCTGGTAAAGAATGTAGCATAGCCTAGTTACATCTAGTGCCCAGAAAATATCTATACCAAATGAAAGTTGACTTCATAACTGTAGTTTGATGCAATAAACTTCCACTTGACCTTGTATGTGATGACATTTCTTCATTGTGTGGGGTATCCTGTGTTTTGAAACCTCAAGCTACCAAAGTACTTTACATACACAGAATACCAAGATAAAACTATTGAAATAAAGACAATCGCAGCAAAATCTGAATTGATTTATTTCCAAAACATTATTGTAAATGTTTCTAAAATTACAAATAACCAAATAGCTTCAAAGTACAATCCAAATGAGTATGAAAAAGCTATTTCACTGTCATTCTACCCTTACAAAAAAGTCCTGCAAGACTATTCAATAATCCTGCAGGTTCTGTTGGATTCCTGCAAGAATTTACCTGACCCTGCAGGAATTACTTTGGCTGCATTTACACAGGCAGCCCAATTCTGATCTTTTGTCCACTAATTGGTATTTGGACCAATTACATAAGTCTTTTTAGAGCTGATCTGATTAGTCAAAAGACCAATGAGCGGAATTTTTTTTATCAGCGTTACATCTGCTCCTGCTCTTCTCATCCTGTGTCTCCCTAACCTGCCACCACTCCCCCAGTACCACTCACCCAGTGCTCTCTCCCTCTCCGTGTATGTACTTGTGTGTGGAGACAGGTGTGCTAGAGGCGGAGCAGATCACCACCAGCTGCAACCTGTTCCATGATCAAGGCCTCTACAAATACTCAGCCCTGCAACTTCCACACTGTCAGTTTGTAGTCTCTGCTCAGTCAGTCTGCGGTTCTAGCCGCTTGTTCCTGCATAGAGCTTGTTATCCCGTTGTGCCTGTTTTTCCCTAGCCTGACACTGCTTTTCTCTCTGCTACAATTCCGGCAGCTCTGACTCTGTTCCCTTTTTTCCAGTCCCTCGTCTCGTGAGCCATGCTTCCCTGCCCTGGACCCCCACTCTACTGCTTCCTTGGATTCCGCTCCAGACCTGCTTACCCTGCCCTTACTCCCCTTGCCTCAGTTCCTGGTTCCCTGCTACCTGGCCTGCACCCCACCCCCACTCCCTCCTGCTTTTCAATAAATACCTTAGCTACCTTATCCCTGTCTCCTCGTCTGAGTCTGCACTTGGGTTCACCTGCTCCGCCCTGCGTTACAGCCAGAATTGGGCTGTCTGTGTAAATGCAGCCCAAGTCCTGCAGGAATATCAAACATTCTGTCAATTCTGCTCCTACAGTTCCTGCAGTAATTTACCTGGGATGTGCAAGATCCTTTTTCCTGCATGATAAGAGAAATTCCTGAAGTACAGCCGTTGCCTTGACTTCTGACAGCAACATCTATAAACATTTTCCTGCGCGATTTCATCAAGCCTACAATATTCTTATAGGTCACCTACACAATTAATTCACAAAGGCAAACATTCCTCTTTTAGTTTTCAGAATGTTGATATTTTTGTTATCTGCAATTTTACAGGGTATGCATTCTCTACCTAACTGTGTCATTAAAGGCTGCGTTTACACCAGGGGAAAACGTCTCCCCCCTCTCATTGAAGCCACGGAAGTTCAAGGCCGACAGTGGTACTGCAGGCGTTGTTTGCAGAAAACAGGATCCCCCCATTACTGTGAATGGAAAAGTGACCATCTTCATGGTCAATCTTAGTGTAAATAAAAACAAAAATGCAAGACAATCATGGTACAAATAATTGCTTCTAACACACCAGATATATGTCCTTGAACCGATTATTTAAAATTCACACACAGAAGATTCCATTCTCTATATTTTTTTCACTTTAAAAGTGCTTTCCTCACCATCTTAAATAAGCATGTCCCATTCAAAAAATGTAGAACCAGGAACAGATATAGCCCTTGGTTCACTCCAGACCTGACTGCCCTTGACCAGCACAAAAACATCCTGTGGCGTACTGAATTAGCATTGATATCCCCTGCGATATGTAACTTTTCACAGAAGTTAGGAACGCAAAGGCTAGTTTTTCAAACAGAAATGTGCATCCTGTAGCACAAACTCCAAAAAGTTCTGGAACACTGTAAAGTCCATGGAGAATAAGAGCACCTCCTACGTGCTGCCCACTGCACTGAGGCTAGGAAACACTGTCACCACCGATAAATGCACTATAATTGAGAATTTCAATAAGCGCTTTTCTACGGCTGGCCAAGCTTTCCACCTGGCTACCCCTACCCCGGTCAACAGCTCTGCACCCCCCACAGCAACTTTCCCAAGCCTCCCCCATTTCTCCTTCACCCAAATCCAGATGCTGATGTTCTGAAAGAGCTGCAAAATATGGGCCCCTACAAATCTCCCGGGCTAGACAATCTGGACCCTCTGTTTCTAAAATTATCCGCTGCAATTGTTGCAACCTCTATTACTAGCCTGTTCAACCTCTTTTTCGTATCGTCTGAGATCCCCAAAGATTGGAAAGCTGCCGAAGTCACCCCTCTTCAAAGGGGGTGACACTCTAGACCCAAACTGTTACAGACCAATATCTATCCTACCCTGCCTTTCTAAGGTCTTCGAAAGCCAAGTTAATAAACAGATCACCGAACATATCGAATTCCACCATACCTTCTCCGCAATGCAATCTGGTTTCCGAGCTGGTCATGGGTGCACCTCAGCCACGCTCAAGGTCCTAAACGATGTCATAACCAACATCGATAAAAGACAATACTGTGCAGCCGCATTCATCGACCTGGCCAAGTCTTTTGAATCTGTCAATCACTACATTCTTATCGGCAGACTCAACTGCCTTGGTTTCTCAAATGACTGCCTCGCCTGGTTCACCAGCTTCTTCTCAGACAGAGTTCAGTGTGACAAATCGGAGGGCATGTTGTCCGGACCTCTGGCAGTCTCTATGGGGGTGCCACAGGGTTCAATTCTCGGGCCAACTCTTTTCTCTGTATTCATCAATGATGTCGCTCTTTCTGCTGGTGACTCTCTGATCCACCTTTACGTAGACGGCACCATTCTGTATACCTCTGGCCCTTCTTGGGACACTGTGTTAACTAACCTCCAGACGAGCTTCAACGCCATACAACTCTCCTTCCGTGGCCTCCAACTGCTCTTAAATACAAGTAAAACTAAATACATGCTCTTCAACTGATCACTGCCTGCACCTGCCCACCCGTCTAGCATCACTACTCTGGACGGCTCTGACTTAGAATATGTGGACAACTACAAATACCTAGATATCCTACCGATCCTTGATTTCGGCGATGTCATTTACAACACTCTACTCAGCAAATTGGATGAGGTCTATCACAGTGCCATCCGTTTTGTCACCAAAGCCCCATATACAACCCACCACTGCGACCTGTATGCTCTTGTTGGCTGGTGCTCTCTTCATATTTGTTACCAAGCCCACTGGCTCCAGGTCATCTATAAGTCTTTGCTAGGTAAAGCCCGGCCTTATCTCAGCTCACTGGTCACCATAGCAGCATCCACACGTAGCATGCGCTCCAGCAGGTATATTTCACTGATCACCTCCAAAGCCAATTCCTCCTTTGGCCACCTTTCCTTCCAGTTCTGGAGACTCATATATCCCTCCCTAACTTTAAGCATCAGCTGTCAGAGCATCTTACAGATCATTATAGCTGTACATAGTCCACCTGTAAATAGCCCATCCAACTACCTCATACCAATATTGTAAAAAAAAATATTCTCCTTTGCACCCCACTATCTATACTTGCACATTCATCTTCTGCACATCTATGACCCCAGTGTTAAATTGCTCAATTGTAATTACTTCACCACTACGGCCTATTTATTGCCTGACCTTCCTAATGTTACTTCATTTGCACACACTGTATATAGACTTTTCTATTGTGTTATTGACTGTACGTTTGTTTATTCCAAGTGTAACTCTGTGTTGTTGTTTGTGTCTCGCTGCTTTGCTTTATCTTGGCCAGGTCTCAGTTGTAATTGAGAACTTGTTCTCACCTGGCCTACCTGGTTAATTGAGAACTTGTTCTCACCTGGCCTACCTGGTTAATTGAGAACTTGTTCTCACCTGGCCTACCTGGTTAATTGAGAACTTGTTCTCACCTGGCCTACCTGGTTAATTGAGAACTTGTTCTCACCTGGCCTACCTGGTTAATTGAGAACTTGTTCTCACCTGGCCTACCTGGTTAATTGAGAACTTGTTCTCACCTGGCCTACCTGGTTAATTGAGAACTTGTTCTCACCTGGCCTACCTGGTTAATTGAGAACTTGTTCTCACCTGGCCTACCTGGTTAATTGAGAACTTGTTCTCACCTGGCCTACCTGGTTAATTGAGAACTTGTTCTCACCTGGCCTACCTGGTTAGGAGAATTAAAAAATATATATAAAAAAAAAGCTGTAAAGATCATTTAGTTGCTAATGGCATCCTGCAGTACACCAGAGTTGCCTCTTCACTGTTGACATTGAGACTGGTGTTTTGCGGGTACTATTTAATGAAGCTGCCAGTTGAGGACTAGTGAGGCATCTGTTTTTCAAACTAGACACCCTAATGTACTTGTCCTCTTGCTCCATTGTGCACCGGGGCCTCCCACACTATTCTGGTTAGAGACAGTTTGCGCTGTTCTGTGAAGGGAGTAGTACACAGCGTTGTACCAGTTCTTCAGTTTCTTGGCAATTTCTTGCATGGAATAGCCTTCATTTCTCAGAACAAGAATAGACTAATGAGTTTTAGAAGAAAGTGATTTGTTTCTTGCCATTTTGAGCCTGTAATCAAACCCACAAATGCTGATACTCCAGATACTCAACTAGCCTACAGAAGGACAGTTTTATTGCTTCTTTATTCAGAACAAAAGTTTTCAGCTGTGCTAACATAATTGCAAAAGGGTTTTCTAATGATCAATTAGCCTTTTAAAATTATAAACTTGGATTAGCTAATACAACGTGCTATTGGAACACAGGAATGATGGTTGCTGATAATGGGCCTCTGTACGCCTATGTAGATATTCCATAAAAAATCAGCTGTTTTCCGCTACAATAGTCAATTACAACATTAACAATTTCTACACTTTATTTCCGATCAATTTGATGTCATTTTAATGGACTACAATTTAGCCTTTCTTTCAACAACATGGATATTTATACGTGACCCCAAACTTTTGAACGGCAGTGTAAGTGGTATCCCGGCAACTTTGAAAAAAAACGATTTATATCGAAGTTGTGCCTGTTGTTCACACAGGTAGTTTGCAGACGACACAACAGTAGTAGGCCTGATTACCAACAGTGACAAGACAGCCTACAGGGAGGAAGTGAGGGCTCAGGGAGTGTGGTCCCAGGAAAATAACCTCTCACCCAATGTCAACAAAACAAAGGAGCTGATCGTGGACTTCAGGAAATAGCAGAAGGAGCACCCCCATATCCAAGTCGACGGGAACACAGTGGAGAAGGTGGGAAGCTTCAAGTTCCTCGACGTACACATCACTGTCAAACTGAAATGGTTCACCTACACAGATAGTGTGGTAAAGAAGGCGCAACAGCGCCTCTTCCACCTCAGGACGCTGAAGAAATTTGGCTTGGTACCTAAAACCCTCAAACTTTTACAGAGGCACAATTGACAGCATCCTGTCGGGCTGTATCACCGCCTGGTACGGCAACTGCACCGCCCACAACCGCAGGCCTCTCCAGAGGGTGGTGCGGTCTGCCCAACGCATCACCAGGGGCCTACAGCACGTCACAGGAAGGCCAAAAAGATCATCAAGGACAACAACCCGAGTCACTGCTTGTTCACCCCGCTATTATCCAAAAGGCGAGGTCAGTACAGGTGCATCAAAGCTGGGACGAGAGACTGAAAAACAGCTTCTCTCCTCAAGGCCATCAGACTGTTAAATAGCCATCACTAGCACAGATGCTGCTGCCCTATATACATAGACTGGAAATCACTGGACACCTTAACCAGTTGCCACTCGAACGATGAAAATAAATGTCTTGGCAGGAAGCAAGATCAGGTGGTACCATCCTAGCCAATGAGGGTTGATACCTCAAATAAAATTTGATTTGTCACATACAGGTGTTTAGCAGATATTGCGGGTGTAGAGAAATGCTTCTAGCTCCAACAGTGCAGTAATATCTAACAAGTAATGTCTAACGATACACATAATCTAAAGGAATGGAATTAAGAATATATTAATATTGGACGAGCAATGTCAAAGCGGCATAGACTAAGATACTATAGGATACAATACAGTATATACATATGAGATGAGTAATGCAAAATATGTAAACATTGTTAAAGTGACTAGTGTTCCATTATTAATATTATCTGGTTAATGCAACTGGTTAATATTATCTGGTTAATATTATCTGGTTAATGCAACTGGTTAATATTATCACAAGTCAGGTATGACCCAGATGCAGACTGTGTCAACAAAACAAACGTTTATTTCTAATACAGGGGAAAGCAACAGGAGACAAAGTGCTGCGAGAAATGGGTTTAACTCTGGACACATGAAAGGTGGGATTTATACGAAGGGTACAGGGCAGCAGAAGACGAATAGCAGAGTGGCTAATTTTCACCTTTATTTAACCAGGTAGGCTAGTTGAGAACAAGTTCTCATTTGCAACTGCGACCTGGCCAAGATAAAGCATAGCAATTCGACACATACAACAACACAGAGATACACATGGAATAAACAAAACATAGTCAATAATACAGTAGAACAAAAGAAAACAAGAAGTCTATATACAGTGAGTGCAAATGAGGTAAGATACGGGAGTTAAGGCAATAAATAGGCCATGGTGGTGAAGTAATTACAAAATAGCAATTAAAACACTGGAATGGTAGATGTGCAGAAGATGAATGTGCAAGTAGAGATACTGGGGTGCAAAGGAGCAAGATAAATAAATAAATAAATACAGTATGGGGATGAGGTAGGTAGATGGGCTGTTTACAGATGGGCTATGTACAGGTGCAGTGATCTCTGAGCTGCTCTGACAGCTGGTGCTTAAAGCTAGTGAGGGAGATCAGCTTCAGAGATTTTTGCAGTTCGTTCCAGTCATTGGCAGCAGAGAACTGGAAGGAAAGACGACCAAAGGAGGAATTGGCTTTGGAGATGACCAGTGATCGATCCTCTATTCCCCACCTGAGTGCCGTCGCCAGGCACGAGGTGGGAATTATGGTCTCAGGTTCCGGGGTGGTAATCGTGGGGCTATAGCAGCGTGAGAGCGCATCAGGCTTGACATTCTTGGATCCCAGCCAGTAGGAGGGAGAAGTTGAACCGGGTGAACAGTAGGACCCATCTAGCCTGCAATTGAGGCGCAAAGATTTATTCCAGGTTATGGTGGTCGGTCCACACAATGAATGGATGGATGTTCCACCCCCTCCAGCCAGTGCCTCCACTCCTCCACCGCCATCTTCACCGTGAGAAGCTCACGATTCCCAACATCGTAGTTCCTCTCCGTGGCATTGAGGTGGTGGGAGAAGAAGGGATGTAACTTGAGGCTCAGTGCAGACCGCTGGGACAGGACAGCCCCCACTCCGACATCTGAAGCATCGGCCTCCACTACAAACTGGCGGGACGGGTCAGGATGAACCAAGATGGGAGCTGTGCTGAAGCAGTGTTTGAGATCCTGGAACGCCAGGTCAACAGCTGGGGACCACGTGAACATAATCTTGGGAGAGGTGAGTGCAGATGGGTGTAGCCAGGGTGCTGTAGCCCTGAATAAAGCGACAATAAAAGTTGCCGAAACCAAGGAACTGCTGCAGCTGTACTCTGGACATAGGCTGGGGCCAACCCACCACCGCTCTCACCTTCCCAGGATCCATCTGTATGCTCCCTGCAGCAATGATGTAACCCAGAATGGGGATGGTGAAGAGATGGATTTCACTCCTCTCTGCTCTTACAAAAAGCTGGTTATCCAGGAGGCATTCGAGAACCTGTCGGATGTGGAGCACGTGTTCTTGGGTGGAGCGGGAGAAGACGAGGATGTCATCGAGGTAGACGAACCGGTTCAACACATCGCGGAGAACATCATTAACCATATCCTGGATCATAGCAGGGGCTTAAGTAAGGCCAAAGGGCATGACTAGGTACTCGTAATGGCCGCTGGCCATGTTGAAGGCAGTCTTCCACTCTTCCCCGTCCCATATCCGCACCAGATGGTAGGCGTTCCATAGGTCCAACTTGGAGAACACGGTGGCCCCCTGGAGCGGCTAGAAGGCCGAGGAGGTGAGAGGTAGCAGGTAGCGATGCATGGAGTGCGGGAGAGGGAGCCTTGCAGAAGCTGGAGTATTTTCTAGGCAACGTCTCTCCCGGACAATATAGCATCGAAAACCTTCTTTACCTCTGCCATGAACTCCTCCAGACTGGAGCATACGGCCGACTGTTGTTCCCATACTGCCGTAGCCCAGGTCGAGAGCCCTCCCGGACATTAACGTGATGAAGGAGGAGGACTGCAGCTTGATGATGAGGGACACTGAGGGAACACTGAGCGAGAAACGCCCGAGAGGTGCCCAACTCTCTATCGAAGCGCTCCGAGGGAGGTAATCAGGGTTCCTGGGAAACCGGGGTGACCGCCGGCTGGGAGGTTACCGTCAGGGTAGGCTGCATAGTAGACAACCCACGAAATTGCTACAGCGATGTGTTCAATGCTTGGTCGTGGCATTCGGCCAAGGTCTGGAACCCTTCCATAAGACCACGAAGCAACTCCTCATGCCTTTCAATGGTGGCTCCCTGGGGGGAGAGGGCGTGGCGGAGCTGGTCCGAGTCTGCTGGGTCAGTCATGGCCAGTTCGTACTATCCCGTTTCAGGTATGACCCAGATGCAGACAGTGTCGAAGAAACAAAAGTGTATTTCTAATACATGGGCAGGCAAGCAACAGGTCAAAGGCAGTAAGGGGTCAATAATCCAGTGAGGTGGGGCAAGGTCCAGAACGGCAGGCAGGTTCAGGGTCAGTGAAAGCAGAACAGTCAAAACCGGGAAGGACTAGAAAACAGGAGCAAGAAACAGGCAGGAGCAGGGGAACAAACGCTGGTAGGTTCCACAAACAAAACGAACTGGCAACAGAGAGAGAACATAGGTATAAATACACAGGGGATAATGGGGAAGACGGGTGACACCTGGAGGGGGGTGGCGACAAGCACAAGGACAGGTAAAAACAGATCAGGGTGTGACAAATATAATGGATCATCTGTGGCGCTAATGAGTCTTCACATTGCAATGAATGGTGTCAAGTGATCAATGGCTTTGTCCATTCACATACAGCACATGCCAAACACATTCCATGGAGTGCAGAGTGTCTGCAGATTTTTGCTCCTCCCTTATACTTAATTTATGACTTAAGGTGAATAAATAGTTAGGAATTCCCCTCACCTGGTGGACTAGGTCTTAATTGAAAGGAAAAAAACAAAAACTGTCCCTCTGTGGAATGAGTTTGACACCCCTTGGTTTACACAGGCAACTCAATTCTGATCTTTTGTTTTACTAATTTGTATTTTGACCAATCAGATCAGCTATGAAAAAGATCTGATGTTAAAAGATCTGATGTGATTGGTCAAAAGGTAAAGGAGTGTAAACACAGCCATAGTGTGACTGCTTGGTTTAAACTAAAACAGTTTGGCAGCATACATTTTACAAGCAAAGTATGCCATCATGTGGACAAAATGTAAATCACCTTGTAATATCCTACTTTGTAATAAACCACAATCTGTAGGTGTCAGTGTTGTGCCATCTGATCTGGCCCACTTTCATCCCCAGGAGGCTACTGTTGTATCATCATAACTAATACTGACTGTATCAAACGAAGGCAAAAACAAGCAAGTACAAAATAATGAATTAATGATTTACTAAATGTATTGTAGTATTTTCACTATTTATTAGGATTCCTATGCCTCCTGGGGTCCAAACAGGAATACAACAATTACATCACAACAAAACAACAGCAGCCTACATCATAAATTAAACAATACATCATTCAATACATTATTACATTATTACTCTGTTATAAAAATGTACAATATAACATTTACAACAGTACAATGTGTGTGTGTGTGTGTGTGTGTGTGTGTAGAAGTATCTGTTTTAGAGTGTGTGTGCGTATGTGTGTCTCTTCCACAGTAGGTTAGCGGCACCTTAATTGGGGAGAATGGGCTCGTGGTATCGTATCAAATTCCATTTGCTCTGTTCCGGCCATTATTATGAGCCGTTCTCCCTTCAGCAGCCTCCTGTGGTCTCTTCACAGTTCGCGTTGTGCCGTGAGGTGTTGTTTTATCTGTTTCAACCTGATTTGACTGATAGCTTGGTATACTTGATGTGGAAGAGAGTTCCATGTAGTCGTGGCTCTAAACAGTACAATGCAATTCTCAGAGTTGGTTCTGGACTTGGGGAATGTGAAGAGACCCCTGGTGGCATGTCTCGTGGGGTACGTTTGGGTGTCTGAGCCGTGTGTTAGCTGTTTGAACAGACAGTTCGAAGCTTTCAACAAGTCAATACCTCTCACCAAGACAAGTAGTGATGCAGTCAATCTCTCTACTTTGAGCCAGGAGAGATTGACATGCATATTATTATTAGCCCTCAGTGTAAATTGAATGGCCAGCCGCGCTGTTCTGTTCTGGCACTTGACCGTATACAGTCATGGCCAAAAGTATTGGCACCCTTGCACTTTTTAAAAATAATGCACCATTTCTTCCAGAAAACTGTTGAAATGTAAACATATTTTGGTATCCACATGTACAGTTGATTTCGGAAGTTTACATACACCTTAGCAAAATACATTTAAACTCAGTTTTTCACAATTCCTGACATTTAATCCTAGTAAAAATTCCCTGTCATAGGTCAGTTAGGATCACCACTTTCTGAATTGTCAGAAAAATAGGAGAGAGAATTATTTATTTCAGCTTTTATTTCTTTCATTACATTCCTAGTTGGTCAGAAGTTTACATACACTAAATTAGTATTTGGTCGCACTGCCTTTAAATAGTTTAACTTGGGTCAAACATTTTGGGTAGCCTTCCACAAGCTTCCCACAATAAATTGGGTGAATTTTTGCCCATTCCTCCTGACAGAGCTGATGTAACTGAGTCAGGTTGGTAGGCCTCCTTGCAAGCAAACGCTTTTTCAGTTCTGCCCACAAATGTTCTATGGGATTGAGGTCAGGGCTTTGTGATGGCCACTCCAATACCTTGACTTTGTTGTCCTTAAACCATTTTGCCACAACTTTGGAAGTATGCTTGACCAAGCTTTAACTTCTTGACTGATGTCTTGAGATGTTGCTTCAATATATCCACACAATTTTCTCCCTCATAATGCCATCTATTTTGTGAAGTGCACCAGTCCCTCCTGCAGCAAAGCACCCCACAACATGATGCTGTCACCCCTGTGCTTCACGGTTGGTATGGTGTTCTTCGGTTTGCAAGCCTCCCCCTTTTTCCTCCAAACATAATGATGGTCATTATTGGCAAACAGTTCTATCTTTGTTTCGTCAGACCAGAGGACATTTCTCCAAATAGTACTATCTTTGTCCCCATGTGCAGTTGCGAACCATAGTCTGTTTTTTTTATGGCGGTTTTGGAGCAGTGGCTTTTTCCTTGCTGAGCGGCCTTTCAGGTTACGTCGATATAGGACTTGAACGAGTCTCCTTCCTGAGCGGCATGACGGCTGCGTGGTCCCATGGTGTTTACACTTGCGTACTATTGTTTGTACAGATGAACGTGGTACCTTCAGGTGTATGGAAATTGCTCCCAAGGATGAACCAAACCTGTGGAGGTCTACAATTTTTTTTCTGAGGTCTTGGCTGATTTCATTTGATTTTCCCATGATGTCAAGCAAAGAGACACTGAGTTTGAAGGTAGGCCTTGAAATACATCCACAGGTACACCTCCAATTGACTCAAATGATGTCAATTAGCCTTTCAGAAGCTTCTAAAGCCATGACATAATTTTCTGGAATTTTTCAAGCTGTTTAAAGGCACAGTCAACTTAGTGTATGTAAACTTCTGGCCCACTGGAATTGTGATACAGTGAATTATAAGTGAAATAATCTATATCTATTTCCCATCTGTAAACAATTGTTGGAAAAATTACTTGTGTCACGCACAAAGTAGATGTCCTAACCGACTTGCCAAAACTATAGTTTGTTAACAAGAAATTTGTGGAGTGGTTGAAAAATGAGTTTTGATGACTCCAACCTAAGTGTATGTAAACTTCCAACTTCAACTGTATGTCTTTGCTTTGCAGTTGAATAAATCAAAAACCTCTGAATCATTTACTAAATGTTAGCTTATTCCAAAAATAAATCCTAAAATAGCTCAGAATATTATTGTCACCTTCTAGAAGTAGTTAGAAATAATTAGATTTCAAGCAGGGGTTCTCCTTTACTTTGGAATTGAACTCCCCTGTGGTGAGTTGCAGGTGCCTGCAATATAAAAAACACTCATTCAACCAGTTTGAATAGAGAAAAGGACTAATTATCCTGTTTTGTGTCACTGTGTGTACCACAATGAGCATGGAGAAATGAAAGAAAACCAGAGAATTATCTGAGGTCAGACATAAGATTGTAGCCAAGCATGGACAATCTCAAGGCTACAAGTCCATCTCCAGAGACTTTGATGTTCCTGTACGTAATGTTATCAAGAAGTTTAAGGCCCATGCCACTGTAGCCAACCTAACAAGAGAACTTGATTGAAGATTGCAGCAAAGGATTGTTTCACTAGTGGAGAAAGCACCTCGATCATCTGCCGCACAGATTGAAGCTGACCTTCAGACACAAGGTACGGCAGCTTCAACTCACACCCACCGTCGCCAACTCAATGAAAGGGGGTTATATGGTAGGAGTCCCAGGAGAACCTCACTGCTTAGAGAGAGACATAATAAAGCCTGACTTGTCAAGGATCCCCGGTACTGCTGCTCATTCCGTTCACCAGCTCCCGAGGTCTACTCACCGGCCTTCTAGGTGTCACTGAACTGGATTCATTACCACCAACCCTGGACTGTCTTGTCTCATTACGCACACCTGGTTCCCTTTCCCCCTGATTAATATGTGTATGTATGTGCCCTCTGTTCCCCCCTCTGTCCTTTTTGGGAAACCTCATATCCCCGGAGGGAGTGGCGATGGAGGAGCAACGCGTCAGCGCAGTCAGGTCATAGCCCATCCCCAACTCCGTGAAAGCAGTCCAGTGATTCCTGGGGTTCGCCAACTATTTCCAGAGGTTCATCCGGGGCTTCAGCACAGTGGTAGCGCCTCTTACTTCCCGTCCCCTCACTCCCCTTCTTCATCATCATCGTGAGGTGTTACTGTCAGGACCGGCCGGGGGAGTGGGCGAATATTCTACCTTGGGCTGAGTACGCACAGAATTCCCTCTGCCAACTTCACTCTTTTCCAGTGCGTGTTGGGGGTATCAGCTGGCCCTGGCACCTTGGCATTCGAGCTAGACAGAGGCCCCTGCCATGGACGAGTGATTTCGGGGCGCTAAGGAGACCTGGAACGCTGCGTACACTCGTCTCCAGGGGCCGTGCGTCGGCACAAGGAACATGCTGACCGCCACGGCAGTGAGGTGCCTGTTTTCTCTCCAGGTGACCGGGTTTGGCTCTCCACCCGGAACCTGCCCTTCCGCCTGCCCTGCCAGAAGCTGAGCCCACGGTTTGTGGGGCCGTTTAAAGTCCTGAGGAGGGTTAATTAGGTAACGTTTGCAACTCCCTGCTGATTACTGCATTAACCAACTTTTCATGTGTCTCTCCTCAGGCCAGTGGTGCCTGGTCTCCTCGCTTAGGCTGGACCCAGTGACACCGCGCCTCCTCCTCTGGACATCGAGGGAGGTCCAGCGCACTCGGTCCATGAAGTCCTGGATTCATGGCATCGGGTGGGGCGTCTCCAGTACCTCATCAACTGGGAGGGGTATGGGAGGGGTACGGCCCAGAGGAGCGGTGCTGGGTTCCTGCGGTGGACATCCTGGACTCTTCGCTGACCATTTTCAGCGTTAGCGCCCTGACCGACCCGCACCGCATCCCTGTGATGTCCCGGATCCCCCGGTACTACTGCTCATTCCGTTCACCAGCTCCGGACGATTACCACCAACCGCGACTGTCTTGTCTCATTACGCACATTTGGTTATGAATGGGAAAAAATGTCAGTCTCTCGATGTGCAAAACTGATAGAGACATACCCCAAGCGACTTACAGCTGTAATCGCAGCAAAAGGTGACGCTACAAAGTATTAACTTAAGGGGGCTGAATAATTTTGCACGCCCAATTTTTCAGTTTTTGATTTGTTAAAAAAGTTTGAAATATCCAATAAATGTCGTTCCACTTCATGATTGTGTCCCACTTGTTGTTGATTCTTCACAAAAAAATACAGTTTTATATCTTTGTTTGAAGCCTGAAATGTGGCAAAAGGTTGCAAAGTTCAAGGGGGCCGAATACTTTCGCAAGGCACTGTATATATATATATATATATGACAGATATATATATATATATATATATATATATATATATATATACGACAGGGACTAAGCCCAAAACAAACACACACGTTTGTTTTGGGCTTAGTCCCTGTCGTTTTCATGACGTTTTCATGACGTACTTTATTTTGGGTGGAGAAATAAAAAACCCTTATACGTATTCCTCCGCCTGTCTCCTATCATTATACAGCGTGACATGACTGCAATTTGTCAAAACACACCTGAACATGCCAAAATCCTTCTGAGAGAATGTCCTGTGGACAGATGAGACCAAAAGAACACCTTCCGTACAGTCAAACATGGACGAGCTACCGGTGATGTTTTGTAGTTGCTTTGCTGCCACTGGCACTGGGTGCCTTGAACGTGTGCATGGCATCATGAAATCAGGAGAATACCAAGTCATTTTGGAGTGCTATGTCAGACCAAGTGTCAGAAAGCTGGTTCTCCGTCGAAGGTCATGGGTCTTCCAGCAGAACAATGACCCAAAAAACACTTCAAAAAACACCCAGGAATGGTTCAAGACAAAACGCTGGACTGTTCTGACGTGGCCAGCAATGAGTCCAGATCTAAATCCCATTAAACTTGTGGAGAGTTCTGAAAACAGCAGTTGGGAGAAGGCAATAAAATCTGGGAGAACTGTAGAAGTTTGCACAAGAGGACTAGGCCAAACTGCTAGTACAGAGGCACTTGATTGCAGTTATTTTGACCAAAGGCAGTGCTACCAAATATTAAGTCTAGGGTGTCAGTAATTTTGTCAATGCCATTTCTGTTTATTTTCTGATTTAAATGGATATATTCAGTTCTGAATTCAAAACAAAGGTTCTGTAATATTAACAGTGAAATAAAAAATTGTGGAGACCAATTACTTTGGTTAATCTAATTTTTAGGGGAAATTGTGAGTTACTTGAAATAAGTGCAAGGGTGCCAATATTTTTGGCTATGACTGTAACTGGGCAGTAGTTCAGGTGTAATAAAACCAGGGCCTGTAGGACTTGTTTTGTTGATTGTGATGTCAAAACAGCAGAGCAGTGCTTTATCACGGACAGACCTCTCCCCAGTCACCATTGCGTCAATCCGTTTTGACCATTTCAGTTTACACTCAACTTGCTCAATTGCCACATTATTCATTACAAGATTTAGATGAAGTTTAGGGCTTCGCGACTGATTTGTCCCAAATACAATGCTTTTCGTTTTTTGATATATTTAGGAGTAGCTTATTACTTTTCACTTATTCTAAAACAGACTGCAACCCTTTGTTAAGTGTTGCAGTGATTTCACTTTGCGGTAGCTGACGTGTATAATGTTGAGCCATCAGTGTACATAGATACACTGGTAGCCTTGTGGCCAAAGAAGAAGGGGGGGAAAAGAAAGGTGGAAACCTCTCATTTAAATACCCCCCAAATAAAGAAATACAACTGCTGTTGAATGGAGACTCCCTCAATACATCAAGTGGGAGTAACCTAACCATTTGGCTGACTCTGTCACTGGCAACAAATGGTCTGAAGTCAATGCATAACCGATCTATAGACGGTATGCACCTATCTAACACACAGCTCAGACACCCAAATAGTCACCACCATACTTGATATGACTCTTATGTCATAGTGCCTATAGGCTACATTGACTTATTATAGAGTGCAAGTGTTATCAAATCAAATGTTATTTGTCACATGCGCCGAATACAACAGGTGTAGGCCTCAGTGAAATGCTTACTTACAAGCCCTTAACCAACAACGCAGTTTTAAGAAAAATACGTGTAAAGTAAAAAATAGATCAGTAAAAAAAAAGCATATATATTGTCATGACAACAAATTATTGCTTGACAGGAGATGCAACTGTTACTAATTGTGTTATGTATTTATTACACATTAATAAAGGGTTCTATTAACAGTGGTTTGATTAAATGAAAGGGATTTGTACATTGACTTTTTTTCTTAATTCTGCGTCACCACGTCCACTGCGTGTCCCACGTGCAGATGTTTACGCTCCTCGTGCAGAACCACGTCATATTAATTCGCAGTTGGAAGAAAGACGTTGGAAAGAGGGAAAGATGGCACATCGAAACAACAACACATTTGTCGTAACCGAACAAAGGGACAGTTCCTGGGCAATATCACCCGACTGTCTTTAGACTAACAACATCTCCGACACAGTAAAAACAGTATTTCCGAAGGGGGGTTTTGTTCAGAAAAGCCCTCCCCCGAATTTGACTGCACGCATCTCTCTGGCGTTTACTGCTTGTAAACAGATCCTCCTCTTTTGACGTCGATGGGAACCGCGGCTCTGCATTGATTGTCTGTAACGTTAGTCGCACAAAGGGAGCCAGACAACGAATGTAGCAGACAGGTGAGCGAGCCAGGTAGAGCGATGACAATCCTGGCAACTAACAATAATAATTCGACTCTTACGCCGTTCGTGGCTGTTTTGTTCTTATGGATGTAACGTTAGTCGAGCAATTTAACGGGCATATCTTCAACTTGACGTTTGATTTGAGAAAATTCTGCGCAACATTCAGAGGGTAGCTAATCAACTCTCCAAGCTTCTAAACAAAGCGAGCCACGTGCTTTGTTGTTGTATTCTTCTCGGTTAGTTAGTCTTTTTAGCCTCAACGACGAACTGTGATAAGGGGTACCGGTATTCGTGTGTGAGCTCTTTAGCTCCGTTTTTACTGGCTGGATGAGATGTCATTCATGATGGAGGATTCTGTAGAGTCGGACTGGGTGGCCGTTCGACCAAATGTTTTCGACGAAAAGGAAAGACACAAATTCGTTTTTATCGTCGCTTGGAACGAGATCGAGGGAAAGTTCGCCATAACCTGCCACAATAGAACAGTACAGAAACGGTCTGCGTTTCGG
The DNA here is from genome assembly GCF_045791955.1 of Oncorhynchus clarkii lewisi. NCBI lineage: Eukaryota > Metazoa > Chordata > Actinopteri > Salmoniformes > Salmonidae > Oncorhynchus > Oncorhynchus clarkii. The sequence continues at coordinate 6,894,642 of NC_092175.1, forward strand.
GATTCGCTCTTGGAAGACGTCGAATGCGACCTCGGATCCCCCGCCACACTAGCGCCCGAGGCAGACAAACGCAAAACTCCACTAAAGAGTCCCACCAAAAGAAAAGATGACATCTGCGCATTGATTAAAGTTAGATCTAATGTCAAACCGAAAGGGAAAAGTCCGACAAAGAGCCCCATTCGAGAGAATACAGCCGCGGTAGGTGCCTCATCAAGGCCAGCCGAGAGTGTTATCAAAACACTTACCTTAGGGTCGTGGGACATCGTGCCCTCTAAGATAACCGACATCGAGGTCTTGGAACCAGCGGATGTCTCTGGGTTGCCTCGCTCCTCGGACGATGGAGAGGAGTCGGATAGCAGCCGAGAGGGCTACAGCTGGGCAGGTCTGTTCGCCTTCCAGGACGTGCGGGCAGCCCACGTCCAGCTCTGCGCTGTCAACTCGGACCTGGAGCCCTGTCTGCCTCCTTTTCCCGAGGAGCAGTCAGGCATGTGGACGGTGCTATTTGGGGCCCCTGAGGTATCTCAACGGGAGACGGACGCTCTGTGTTACCAACTACAGGTGTACCTGGGCCATGCTCTGGACACCTGTGGCTGGAAGATTCTTGCCCAGGTGCTATTTACAGAGAGTGATGACACAGAAGAGTACTATGAGAGTTTGAGTGAGCTGAGACAGAAGGGATATGAGGAGGCTCTCCAGCGGGCCAAGAAACGGCTCCAAGAGGTAAATTCAACTATACACCAATCTCCCAGCACTCAGTGTTTATGGGGAATGGCTAGTCTCCAGACAAAAATAACATGGCAAGAGTAGCTACATTAATCTTCTACTGCTCAGCATGATAAACACTGAACCAGAATCTGGTTTCACAGGAGACGTTGAATATGGCGATTCTCCTTTAAGCCCAGGAAGAAGCCATTCAACTTGCCGTTCACCAGCTTTTCAAGCTTAATAATGTCAAAATAAGTTTGGTACTTATTAAAAAATAGACGGTAATATAAGTGTATGAACGTCATATTCATTTGTTATTTCTCCCGCACTACACGTAATTTCATGTAAGTATACCATATAGCGTATGTTTTTACAGTGATTGTATATTTCTAGATAGGCTTTATTTAGTGTATTTTAATTCCAATGCTAGTATGGCAGTAGGTGCAGAAAAGGTGGATTTGGTGCATGCACACTTTGTCAAAAACCATACTTATATTATTTTCTAACAAAGCATGTAACTTTTTATTTAAACCTTTTTTGGAAGCACATACAGCTTGACATGCTGCTGAATGGCAAGTTGAACGGCTGCTTTCTGGGCTTAAAGTAGAATCGCCATGTTCAGCGTCTCCTGTAAACCCAGATTATGGTTCAGATAAACACTAGAAAATTGTTGACATTCAATATTAAATAACAAGATAATTGATTTGATGCCATCATACCACCAGCAGACATTCTGAGTCTCACAATGAAGAATAGGTATTGTTCCACATGTAGGAAAATGCCTGGAGAAATTCCTGACACTCTTTACTGTTATTATTTTGTTAATCTGGTATTACTGTACAAGGAACATGTTGATCACTTTGTTTCCCAGTCCAGCTTAAATGCACATGCAGGCCTGTACTTTGAACACACACACAAACACACACATTGTTTGCATTGGCTGATGAGGTCCAAAGTGCATGTCAGGGGCACTCGACCACATGGTCGTCTCTCCCTCTCCTCCCTCTCTTTCTCCACCTTTCCCTTTGTTTTTATGTAGCCTCAGAGCAACCATCTGTTGCTCTACAAGCCTCAGTCCCAGGCCTGTAATATGATCTGGCCCCTGCCCTGACACTCCATTTGGCTGTTTAGGGGAGGGGAGTTCATTGTTACTGTTGGATAATGGGGTAGGGAATCCTCCACACTAGAGTCATGGAGTTTCAGCAAATGCGGTTTGAGAGTGATAATTTGAATGATAACACCAAAAGTTCCAAACAAGGGACCAAAGAAAAGGACAATCAACATTATAGTAACAAAAGCCAGCTCTTATAGGGCTGGATGGGTGAACCTCCTTTAGGGCAGGTCCTACTATCACTCCGTCTGTATAAGTGCTAGGGGGGGAGGGGTGGAAACTGTAAAAACTATCTGTGTCTCCCTCTATCTATCGCTTTCCCTTTATCTCTCCATCCCTTTTTTCTTTGTCTTCCCATCTCTCTGTCATTGTGTGATTGTTTGAGTCAGAGACCACAGAACAGCTGGGCAGGCTAGGACGGGGCTAAGTCAGGTCATAACTAACTAACAAGTGGGGATAAGAGTATTTAAGAATCACTGTTACTCTCAATGTTTGTTCATAAAAACAAGCAGGCCTTGGCTTACTCTCACACTCGGCTCTGGTTTATGAGGACTAGGTTATTTACAGTAGGCTACATCACAGCCATCCTGTCCCGTTACAGGGTAATAAACAAATGATTCCCTTGTAATAGCGATATCATATCATAACCGCCATCGATAAAAGACAGTACTGTGCAGCCGTCTTCATAGACCTTGCCAAGGCTTTCGACTCAGTAGCCTCGGTTTTTCGGATGACTGCCTTGCCTGGTTCACCAATTACTTTGCAGACAGAGTTCAGTGTGTCAAATCGGAGGGCATGCTGTCCGGTCCTCTGGCAGTCTCTATGGGGGGGCCACAGGGTTCAATTCTCGGGCAGACTCTTTTCTCTGTATATATCAATGATGTTTCTCATGCTGCGGGCGATTCCCTGATCCACCTCTACGCAGACGACACCATTCTATATACTTCCGGCCCGTCCTTGGACACTGTGCTATCTAACCTCCAAACGAGCTTCAATGCCATACAGCACTCCTTCCGTGGCCTCCAACTGCTCTTAAACGCTAGTAAAACCAAATGCATGCTTTTCAACCGTTCGCTGCCTGCACCCGCACGCCTGACCAGCATCACCACCCTGGATGGTTCCGACCTTGAATATGTGGACATCTATAAGTACCTAGGTGTCTGGCTAGACTCTAAACTCTCCTTCCAGACCCATATCAAACATCTCCAATCGAAAATCAAATCAAGAGTCGGCTTTCTATTCCGCAACAAAGCCTCCTTCACTCACGCCGTTGTATGCTCTAGTCGGCTGGCCCTCGCTACATATTCGTCGCCAGACCCACTGGCTCCAGGTCATCTACAAGTCCATGCTAGGTAAAGCTCCGCCTTATCTCAGTTCACTGGTTACGATGGCAACACCCATCCGTAGCACGCGCTCCAGCAGGTGTATCTCACTGATCATCCCTAAAGCCAACACCTCATTTGGCCGCCTTTCGTTCCAGTTCTCTGCTGCCTGTGACTGGAACGAATTATCTCCCTCACCAACTTCAAACATCTGCTATCTGAGCAGCTAACCGATCGCTGCAGCTGTACATAGTCTATTGGTAAATAGCCCACCCATTTTCACCTACCTCATCCCCATACTGTTTTTATTTATTTATTTTTCTGCTCTTTTGCACACCAATATCTCTACCTGTACATAACCATCTGATCATTTATCACTCCAGTGTTAATCTGCATAATTGTAATTATTCGCCTACCTTCTCATGCCTTTTGCACACAATGCATATATAGACTCCCCTTTTTTCTACTGTGTTATTGACTTGTTACTTGTTTACTCCCTGTGTAACTCTGTGTTGTCTGTTCACACTGCTATGCCTTATCTTGGCCAGGTCGCAGTTGCAAATGAGAACTTGTTCTCAACTAGCCTACCTGGTTAAATAAAGGTGAAATAAAAAAAATAAAAAATAAAATAGCGCGTTGTCTAAACCTGGACTGAATTGTGTTATATGAAGAGTTGTGATGGGGGGTCTATACAGTTACATATCGGGATATTATTTTTATTTTTTTACCATATATGCCTATCATAACATAATTTTGACAATATTGCAAGATAATTTTTTGTGCTAGTGGAATGTACCTGCACCAAATTCCATACTTTTTTTCTTCATAGCTTGTTCTCCATCTTCTTTTTTAATAGGGAGCCAATTAGTTTTCAGCACTTTTATTTCCAAGACTGATAAACTTGTTTCCCCATGCTCTCTCTTGTCCCTTTGCAGCAGACTAAAAGAATCACAGTATCAAATCTCATTCCATATATCATGAGAATCGCAATACGTATCGAATTGGCACCTAAGTATTAGTGATACGATATGACATTTCTGTCCGATACCCGATTTCCAATATTTTCCTTGCCAAAACAAAAACTATTCCGATAATCAATATCATTTTTTTTAGCAGCCTTTTAAGCATTCTAGTACAGTTAAATAGTTAACACACAGACATGGACGCAGCGGTCTAAGGCACTGCATCTCAGTGCAAGAGGTGTCACTACAGTCCCTGGTTCGAATCCAGGCTGTATCACATCCAGCCGTAGGGCGGCGCACAATTTGCCCTGCGTCGTCCGGGTCTGGCCGGGTAGACTGTCTATGTAAATAAGAATTTGCTCTTAACTGACCAAAACGTTATTTTGTTGGCATTTACGTATGTCCCCATTACCAGTAAAACATAATCAAAACCTATTTCTTTCACATACTTGCTGTTTCGTTGTTCATTTGTTCAGTCGTTTCATTCTCAACCGGGATTTCTATGGAACGCCGCTTGGGTCTTTGCGTGTCAAAAAATATACTATTTAACACTATTTTACTTGTCAAATAACACTTGACGTGTCATAGTTCGTGGCCGGTGTTTGCTTGTTTGCTGACTTTTTTGTACAGCTTTGACAGTGCTACTGTATCTTTTTTGACACGCAAAGACCCAAACGGCGTTCCATAGTATGAATGCCGTGAACCTAATAGCAGTAATGCTATTACTGTGTAACTCCGGTAGGGCAACATCGGAAAAAAAGCGCACTTGGTAGTGTTAACCGATGCTCGACCAGTCGGCGAAAGCCAACATAACCCAGGACAAAGAACGGTTGATTGTCAAGGGCAATGAATTCCATTATCTTGGCTTTAATGGATTTCGCCTTTGAGTTGTCTCGCTGAAAATGTGTTATTCTTTCAAGTGACTGTTTGACTTGTTGACTGCTCGAGCCACACAGCAGACGTGGTGGGCTAGTTTAGGAATGCTACGTGGAGTCATTACGTCATGTACCTTCGTTATATAGGTATGCACGTCAGATTTGACATCGGTTTTGCACATCGAGCGTTAAGCTAGACATCCGATATGTTCACCGATATGTCGTGCATCCCTACTAAGTATCGTGAGAATTTTGTATCGTGAGGTCCCTGCCAATTCCCAGCCTTTTATATGATGGAGAAACCTGGATAAGAATGATGGCAGGATGAGGATAGCAATTAGGAATGTAAATCGGTTAGCCATCAAAAATACATTTATAATGCTTATCAGTCTATAGGTTAATTTGCATCATTTTGTGGAATTAAATTGGCGTGTGTGTATTTTTGTTAGTCGTCATGCGTTTTATTTATCACACGCGCACAGCATACCCTAGTTTGAAGAGCGGAATAGCCTACCACCTGTCAGACAGTGCGAAAGTAGCTCCTCAATAAGCCTGTAGGCTACTGGAGTGAAGCCCAGTCATTGCGCAACAAATAACAATTCTAAATGAAATCGTGTGTTAAAAACTTTGGTGGCCACGATTTAAAAAGGAGCTATTTTTATTTATAATTTTCAACTCGTAACGTGCTCCACCCATTCGCCATTCGGCTGCATAGGCTATAGCCTGCCTACCATTGATTATCAGCGTGTCACCCACCACTTTGCAACGTGATCTTGAGGCAGTATAATTGTTTGAAACCTGAATAGTTTACTTCACTTCAGATAACGAGGCATGTCTTACCTTGCTTCAAAGTAGCCTGGCCAAAATCCAACCATAGAAATGTGGAGGCAGTTATTTTATAAAGACTTCCTCATGCCATTTCTTTCTTGTCCTATTGATTTTCATATCAACTTTCTTCCATTGTCCAGATGCCAAAGGCACAATCTTAGTCATATTAGAAACCCATCATAGTAGTTGCTATTAGAGTCCAACTCTTTCCAAGTTTCTAACAGATGTTCAACTCTGTCAGATATGGAACTGCTCACATTAGGTCTACTTACATTAGAGCTGTGTTTTCCTTCAAATAAAGTTATTTTGGGCCTAAGCTTGTCGCCCGCCTTATCGCCTTGGTACGACTCCAATTGTTAGGCTGGAAACATAAGCATCTCATCATTATATATACAAATCTCTGATAGTGTTTTTTGTTGGCCACGTCATTTTACCGGTTAATGAGGTTCAGTTAGTTGGTAGTAAAATTGACTGAAATGTGCATCCTTATAGCAAATGAGTCACATTTGGGGGAGACACACTGTGTTTTCATATTGTAGGTACTGGCAGGTGTGTGTGGAGGTTGCTGAAACTGACCCCACATCCTCCGCCACAAACATAATACAATTTGAGCGTAATCGTGTGTGCCTGTGTGCTCGAGCATGTTTTTTTTTGTTTGTTTTTTTGCGGGGGATTCCGTGGGTTGATTTTGCTTGAGCTGTAGGCAGTGGTTCGTGGCCCAAGAGAATGCACTACACCACACCTAATGATAATTCACGACAGGCCAGACAGACATCTCACAGAGAAGGACAAAGAGAACTCCTCTATGAATACAGTGCAGTAAAAGAGGAGGAAACAGAGAGGGAGAGGAGGCCATTGTATATTAGTAGTGTGGGTTGGTGGTGAAGGCCAAGGACAGAGGGGAGTAAGAGAGCAGCAACTCAATGGACACACAATAGCTTCCTCTGACTGAGGCTGTGGGCTATGATGAGAATGTCACAGCTGATTGAGCTCCAACCTCTGTCAGTCATTGGGTGATGATGTCATTGAGGGGAGACAGTCACTGACTTTGTGCAGGCCTCCATGCTGATAGTGAGAAGGCCATAGAACCAGCTGGGATACGAGTCAGAGAATCACTGGGTTAACTCACTGGGTCCTTATCTCAACCTCTGCCCTGCCTGTCTGCCTGCCTGCACTATGTAAAATGATTCAGTTGTGGGATGCACTGCTTGAGAAGAGAGAGCAACACTGTGCTAAGCATTTATGGAATAGAATGAATAGAGCAATAGTCTTGTTCAATGTCCACACACAATATGGAAACTTGCCTTTGGCTTCATACACTTTGATCCAGATATTTGCCTAAACATAAACATCAATAGCACTTGTTAAAAATAACATGGGACTTCAAAAGTAGGCTACAACATGGAAAATTCAAAGAATGATTTATAGTCTATTAGTTTGAACGTTATTACCAGAGGTTATCTATACCGAATTAAAACAAAAAGTTAACTTTCTCTGGGATTTAAAGTTTGATCTGAGTTTTTAGTCAAGAGTAACATTAGTTTGTCATAGAAAGGGTTTACAGTAAGATGGACACTCCCTGTCTGTAAAAGTCATCGAGACTCCTGTAATTATGGCAAACCTCCCACGCTCCCAGTCCTACACACCCCACTGAGTCTGAGAAGTTTTTACATCTGCACAGCCCAAGATACAGCTTCGATAGCTATCCTAACCCTTTTCAGACCTTGTCTGTGGAGTGTTTTTGACGTGAGTGTAGAGAGACAGCTCGGGTTGGTTGCTATGGGTTTTAGCCCTGTCGAGTCAGAGCGAATCTGTCCTATATTTCTAAAAGGTATTTAATAGGGGTGTAACAGTACACGCATTCGTACCGAACCGTTCGGTACAGGGACCTCGTTTGGGCCACACTGAACCCAAATACATACATTAAAAAAATATATATTTTTACAAAATAAAAACACTAGGCCTATGGGTTATGCGTACGCTGTGTTGTATGCCTTGAGTAAATCTGAGCTGAAAAAAAGTATCATTTTGGGTTATTCCGTTATAACAACTAAAGATTATGCGCACTAGTGTTGCACAGTATAATCAAAACTTCTGAATAACACACTTGAATAATGCGACACGGCATGTAGAAATGTTGAACATTTTCATTATTGTTCGCAAAACAATGTCCATACAGGCTAGAACACATTACAATGCAAGAAGATACCAGTAGCTTCCAGCTTGTTAGGCTAACTATCCTTGCTAGCGTACAGATGAAACCAGCATCAATTCACTACCCTAGTACCTTGTTTGTGATAATGCAAAATATGCTGATTTCAAAGCTAATTGCCACCAAAACTTTATTAATTCACATAATTGTTCTCTCTCTCACATCTCTTCCAAAGAGGGTCTATTGCCTCAGCAAACTGCCCCCCTTTTTCCTCATGAATGACATCATTACTGTTTAAAGAGACAGTGTGCACTTGAAGAAATAAGCTACTTCTATGCATACAGTGCCTTGCGAAAGTATTCGGCCCCCTTGAACTTTGCGACCTTTTGCCACATTTCAGGCTTCAAACATAAAGATATAAAACTGTATTTTTTTGTGAAGAATCAACAACAAGTGGGACACAATCATGAAGTGGAACGACATTTATTGGATATTTCAAACTTACTTTCGCATGGCACTGTATGTTGTTGATCAGTACAATAAAATACACAGCCCATTTTGGCAGCTATTAATTACATCATCGAGTCTTCATGGAACACCTGTATTTGGGGAGGTTATCCCATTCTTCTCTGCAGATCTTCTCAAGCTTTGTCAGGTTGGATGGGGAGCGTTGCGGCACAGCTATTTTCAGGTCTCTCCAGAGATGTTTAATCAGGTTTAAGTCCAGGCTCTGCCTGGGCCAATCAAGGACATTCAGAGACCTGTCAAAATGTGTATGAACCCGGAACATGGCTGCCATAGAATGAAAACTATCATAAAATATGCAAAAATAGGCATCTAGTTGGCACTTTGTGGTTTTTGCACTCAACTGTGTGAAGTTGGAGCTGAAGCAATCAGCTGAAAAAATCTCTAGCGCTCCTCTCTTGCCTGCCCTCCATAGTACTACGACTATAAGGTCATGGATAATATACATCTACCTAGGTTTTCCATGCGCCGTCAAGAACGTACAGCACCGTCAGGTAAGGTTAGGGGGGAGGGATGTCTCCTTTTTAACCTTTCTAGGGTATGTGGGACGCTAGAGTCCCATCTGTCCAACATCCAGTGAGATTGCAGAGCTCCAAATTCAAATACAGAAATGCTTATTATAAAAATTCAGAAAACAAAACATATTTTACATAGGATTAACAAGAAGTTAATCTTTAAACCTATCACGGTGTCAGATTTATAAAATGCTTTTCGGCGAAAGCATACCTAGCCCAGAACATAGCCCAGTTAACAAATTATTACAAACCGTAACCAGCCAAGCAGAAGCGTTACAAAACTCAGAAATAGAGATAAAATGAATCCCTTACCTTTGATGATCTTCATATGGTGGTACTCAGAAGACATTCATTTACTCAATACATTTTCCTTTTGTTCGATAAAGTGTCTTTATATTCAAATACCTCCATTTGTTTCGCACATTTTCTTCAGTATTCCACAGGCTCAAACGCAGTCAAAACAGGCAGACAAAAAAATCAAAATTGTATTCGGAAAGTTCATAGAAACATGTCAAACGATGTTTATATTTAATCCTCAGGTTGTTTTTAGCCTAAATTATCTAATATTTCAACCAGACAATAACGTTGTCAATATAAAAGGTAAACAAGAAATGCACTCATCCCTCATTTATAAGAATACAAGCCTGAAACAATTTCTAAAGACTGTTGACATCTAGTGGGAGGCATAGGAACTGCAAATTGAGTCCTAAGTCAATGGATACCGTAATGGCATTGAATAGAACTACAAAACCACAAAAAAATATATACTTCCTGAATGGATTTTTCTCAGGGTTTCGCCTGCCAAATCAGTTCTGTTATACTCACAGACACTATTTTAACCAAATCTACTTATATGCATATCATATCTTCTGGGCCTGAGTAACAGGCTGTTTAATTTAGGCATGCTTTTCATCCAAAATTCCAAATGCTGCCCCCTACCCTGGAGAGGTTAACAACAGCTGGTGCGCAATCTCTAATGTTAAGGAAGTCTCTATATTTTGCTCGCCTGAGTCAGAATACCTAATGATAAGCTGCAGACCACACTATTTACCCAGAGAGTTTTCATCTATATTTTTCGTAGCTGTCTAGTTATCACCACAAACCGGTGCTGCCACTTAGACTGCACTCAACAAACTGTACAGGGCCATATGCAAAAAAGAAAATACACATCCAGAGGCAGCGCTCCTAGTGGCCAGTGATTTTAATACAGGGAAGCTGAAATCCAGCATGTCACCTGTGCAACCAGAGGCGACAACTCTAGACCACCTTTACTCCACACACAGAGTAAAGCATACAAAGATCTCCCCCGCCCTCCCTTCGGCAAATCTGACCATAACTGTATCCTCCTGATTCCTGCTTACAAGCAAAAACTCAAACAGGAGGTACCAGTGACTCTTTCAATTACGGAAGTGGTCCGATAAAGCTGGAATATATTCCGGGATTCATCCGATAACATTGAAGAGTTTACCAAATCAGTCACCGGCATCGGTAACAAGTTGTTCCCCCAGTGACTGTATATACATATCCCAACCATAAGTCATGGATTACAGGCAATATTCACACTGAGCTAAAGGCTAGAGCTGCCACTTTCAAGGAGCGGGACACTAATCCGGACACTTATAAAAAATCACCCTACAAGCCATGAAAACAGGAAAAGCATCAATACAGGACAAAGATCGCCCAGTGACGCAAGCCTAACAGATGAGCTAAATAACTTCTATGCTTGGTTTGAGGCTAGCAACACTGAACCATGCACGAAAGCACCAGCTGTTCTCGACGGCTGTGTGATCTCGCTCTCAGTAGCTAATGTAAGACCTTAAGCAGGCTAACATTCACAAGGCTGCAGGGCCAGACGGATTACCAGGACTCGTACTCAGAGCATGCGCTGACCAGCTGGCAAGTGTCTTCACTGACATTTTCACCTCTCCCTAACCCAGTCTGTAATATCTACATGTTTCAAGCAGACCACCATAGTTCCTGTGCCCAAGAATGCCAAGGTAACCAGTGTATATGACTATCGCCTTGTAGCACTAACATCTGTAGCCATGAAAGGCTGGTCATGGCTCACATCAACACCATCATACCAGACCCACTGGTCCCACTACAATTTGCATACCGCCCCAACAGACCAACAGATGATGCTATCTCTATTGCACTCCACACTGCCAATCCAACCTGGGTAAGAGGAACACCTATGTGAGAATGCTGTTCATTGACTATATCTCCATGTTCAACACCATAGTGCCCTCCTTGCTCATCACTGAGCTCAGGACCCTGGGAATGAACACCCCCACTCTGCAACTGGATCCTGATGGGCCGTCCGCAAGTGGTGAGGGTAAGCAAAAACACATCCGCCACGCTGACCCTTAACACGGGGGCCCCTCAGGGGTGCATGATCAGTCCCCTCCTGTACTCCTTGTTCACCCACGACTGCATGGCCACGCATGACTCCAACACCATCACTAAGTTTGCTGATGACACAACGGTGGTAGGGCTGATCATCGATGACGATGAGACAGCCTATAGGGAGGAGATTAGTGACAACAACCTCTCCCTCAATGTCAGCAAGACAAAGGAGCTGATCGTGGACTACAGGAAACGGATGGCCAAGCACGCCCCCATCCACATTGACGGCGCTGTAGTGGAGCGGTTAAAGAGCTTCAAGTTCCTCTGTCCGCATCACTGAGGAATGAACTTGGTCCGCACACACCAACACAGTCGTAAAAAAGGCATGACAACATCTCTTCCCCCTCAGGAGGCTGACAACATTTGGCATGGGCCCTCAGATCCTCAAAAAGTTCTAGAGCTGCACCAGCATTTTGACTGACTGCATCACCGCTTAGCATCTGCAAGACACTACAGAGTACATCACTGGAGCCGAGCTCCCTGCCATCCAGGACCTCTTTACCAGGCGGTGTCAGAGGAAGCCTGGAAAATTGTCAAAGATTCCAGCCAGCCAAGCCATTCACTCTGCTACCTCATGACAAATGTCACCGGAGCGCTAAGTCTGGGACCGAAAGGCTCCTGAACAGCTTCTACCCCCAAGCCATAAGACTGCTGAATAGTTCATCAAATAGCAACCCAGAGTATTTGCATTGACCCTTTTTTTGCATGAACTCTCTTGCACTGACTTTATGCACACTCACTGGACTCTACCCACACACTCACACAAACTCAGCAAAAAAAGAAATGTCCCTTTTTCAGGACCCTGTCTTTCAAAGATAATTCGTAAAATCCGAATAACCTCACAGATCTTCATTGTAAAGGGTTTTAACACTGTTTCCCATGCTTGTTCAATGAACCATAAACAACACCTTGTGCATTCCTACACCAGTAATGCACAATCCCTCCATCAATGCTCAGACTGCCCGCAACAGGCTGAGAGAGACTGGACTGAGGGCTTGTAGGCCTGTTGTAAGGCAGGTCCTCAACAGACATCACCATCAACAACGTCGCCTATGAGTACAAACTCACCGTCGCTGGCCTAGACAGGACTGGCAAAAAGTGCTCTTCACTGACGAGTCATGGTTTTGTCTCACCAGGGGTGATGGTCAGATTCGTGTTAATGGTCAAAGGAATGAGCGTTACACCGAGGCCTGTACTCTGGAGCGGGATCAATTTGGAGGTGGAGGGTCTGTCATGGTCTGGGGCGGTGTGTATCATCGGACTGAGTTTGTTGTCATTGCAGGCAATCTTTACACTGTGCGTTACAGGGAAGACGTCCTCCTCCCTCAGGTGGTACCCTTCCTGCAGGTTCATCCTGACATGACTCTCCAGCATGACAATGCCACCAGCCATACTGCTCGTTCTGTGTGTGATTTCCTGCAAGACAGGAATGTCAGTGTTCTGCCATGGCCAGCGAAGAGCCCGGATCTCAATCCCATTGAGCACGTCTGGGACCTGTTGGATCGGAGGGCTAGGGCCATGGCCATTCCCCCAGAAATATCTGGGAACTTGCAGGTGCCTTGGTAGAAGAGGGGAGTAACATCTCACAGCAAGAACTGGTAAATCTGGTGCAGTCCATGAGGAGGAGATGCACTGCAGTACTTAGTATCTGGTGTGGCCACCAGCTGCATTGACTTTTGATATTTCTGTTAGTCACATGTCTGTGGAAGTTGTTCAGTCTGTGTCTCAGTTGTTGAATCTTGTTATGTTCATACAAATATTTACACATGTTAAGTTTGCTGAAAATAAATGCAGTTGACAATGAGAGGACGTTTCTTTTTTTGCTGTGTTTACTTACACACGCTCACACACACTTCTTACACTCACACGCGCATATTGATGCCACACACACTTTTACACTTCACATACGCTGCTGCTACTCTGTTTATTTTCCGTCCTGATTGCACAGTCACTTTTACCCCTACTTACATGTACATATTACCTCAGCTGCCTCGTACCCCTGCACATTGATTCGGTACCGGTACTTCTTGCATATAGTCTTGTTATTATTATCTATTGTGCTACTATTTTTACTCTGCATTGTTGGGAAAAAGCGTGTATGTAAGCATTTCAAGGTATTTTGCGCATATGACATTTGATTGCTTGATCTAGCTCTGTCAACAGTAGGCTTCTAATGATGTGATGATAGTCAGTTCACCAACGACAACAAGGCATGTTGAATGAATGGCAGTCTAGTAGCCAGACCTCCTAACATGATGGATTATGTCAGTGTGGAGATCTGAAACTAGCTCATATAGGCCTAGTTCAATTGTTTTGTTTAGCCGCAGCTAACAAGTACTATAGCCTAGCCTGCCTGTTAAGTGCTGTTTTGCTGTTAGCTTCTCTCTACATGTGATTTCTCTTCACACTTTAGTTAGCTTACATGCTATTTAGATAGTAATCCAGTTTAGAACAATATTCAAGTAGAATACGTACGTTTTCTATGTATTGTGTTGGTCAAGTATTTTATTGTTCACTATGAGACTATGAAACGTCAGTTAGACTCTGTTGTGCATTTATATTGCCTTTTAGTCTGAGCTGCTCCAATAATTTCATTTTTCTGTATTGTTAGTTTTACACCGTTTCAACTATATAACTTGAGGTTTATAGAAAGCCTATCACTGGTTCAGTTCTTCATTAGAGTTTGGCTGGCTGTCAAATGATGGTTGCAGACACCTTAAGGAGGACAGTACAGTGTGGGTGTCGCACGCGCCGTTGTGGGGTCCGCAGGGCCTGGGTTGCTGCCGCCGTGCTGAAGTGGTACTCCTAAAAGTTCTTCAAGTTTGGCAGGTCTGTGTCCACCGTGTACTGTTAATAGGGAGCTAACATGTCTGCCATAAAATGTTGAAGTGTCCTGTAAATGCATCATAATGCAGAAACCGCATTGGCCCGAATCTCTGAGTGTGCATGGCTCTGCTTGCTGATGTGTTTTGCTATTTGCTGCCAGAGCCATATATATATTTTACGGTGTACACAATCGTTGCCCAGAGTGGGTGAAAACGCATTTTGCCGATTTTAAATTGCACTTATGTTATATAATACATTTTTACCAAGACAAATATGATTATTCATGTTCTTAATTGTTCAGTGGGTTCTTTCTCTAACATATGAACATTATATACAAAAAGTTTGATTTCGTAACCTAATACAGCCGATAATAAGCACCGAGCTCTGTTGACATAGCAGCGCGGGTTTCCCGTAACAACTTGAGGATTTTACATTTTGTGCTAGTATTCAAGTACCTGCCCTGTATTGACCCCCTAAAGGTCAATGGGCTACAGTTAACTGTTATTAGAAACTTAGCTAGCTAATGTGAGCTATGCACATCTTCCTCTGACATGCTATATCACAATACATGTTATCTGCCGAAAGACGGCACCCTACACAGGGTAGTGTCCCCAATCACTGCCCTAGGGCATTGGGATATTTTTTTTAGACCAGAGGAAATAGTGCCTCCTACTGGCCCTCCAACACCACTTCCAGCAGCATCTGGTCTCCCATCCAGCAGCATACCACCCTGCATACCACTGCTGGCTTGCTTCTGAAGCTAAGCAGGGTTGGTCCTGGTCAGTTCCTGGATGGGAGACCAGATGCTGCTGGAAGTGGTGTTGGAGGGCCAGTAGGAGGCACTCTTTCCTACTGATTGAGCGGTGGTAGGCAGAACTTTTGTGCGTTTTGCCAGCAGCTCTTTGTTGTGCGTGAAGCATTGCGCATTCAACTCCCGAGATGAGGCTCGTGTAACCGAAGTGAAATGGCTAGCTAGTTAGCGCGCGCTAATTGTCGTTATGTTGCTGGTTCGAACCCAGGGAGGAGCGAGGAGAGGGACGGAAGCTAAACTGTTACACTGGCAATACTAAAGTGCCTATAAGAACATCCAATAGTCAAAGGTTAATGAAATACAAATGGTATAGAGGGAAATAGTCCTATAATAACTACAACCTAAAACGTCTTACCTGGGAATATTGAAGACTCATGTTAAAAGAAACCACCAGCTTTCATATGTTCTCATGTTCTGAGCAAGGAACTTAAATGTTAGCTTTCTTACATGGCACATATTGCACTTTTACTTTCTTCTCCAACACTTTGTTTTTGCATTATTTAAACCAAATTGAACATGCGTTGAAAAATCATAATCGGTCGACCTCTAGCTTTAATACACTATAAGTGAAATGTATCTAAATACTTATGACATCTTCAAATGGGGGAGACTAGATATTCAGTTGAAGTCGGAAGTTTACATACACCTAGATTGGAGTCATTTAAACTCTTTTCAACCACTCCACAAATTTCTTGTTAACCTGTTACGTCGAGCCATCCCGGATCCGGGATCGTGAATACAGCCTCAAGCTCATTACCATAACGCAACGTTAACTATTCATGAAAATCGCAAATGAAATTAATATGCTAGCTCTCAAGCTTAGCCTTTTGTTAACAACACTGTCATCTCAGATTTTCAGAATATGCTTCTCAACCATTGCAAAATAAGCATTTGTGTAACAGCTAGCGTACCTAGCGTAGCATTTAGCGTTAGCATTAGCAGGCAACCTCTTCACAAAAACCAGAAAATCATTCAAATAAAATCATTACCTTTGAAGAACTTCAGATGTTTTCAATGAGGAGACTCTCAGTTAGATAGCAAATGCTCAGTTTTTCCTGAAAGATTATTTGTTTAGGAGAAATCGCTCCGTTTGGTGCGTCACGTTTAGCTACGAAAAAAACCTGTATCCAGGAGTGTAATTATCCCCGCAGCTCATTAGCATAACACAACGTTAACTATGAAAATTGCAAATGAAATGAAATTAATATGCTAGCTCTCAAGCTTAGCCTTTTGTTAACAACACTGTCATCTCAGATTTTCAAAATATGCTTCTCAACCATTGCAAAATAAGCATTTGTTTAGGAGAAATTGCTCCGTTTGGTGCGTCACGTTTGGCTACCCAAAAAAAAAATGAAAATTCAGTCTTCAAAACGCCAAACTTTTTTTCCAAATTAACTCCATAATATCGACTGAAACATGGCAAACGTTGTTTAGAACCAATCCTCAAGGTGTTTTTCACATATCTCTTGGATGATATATCGTTCGTGGAAGTGTGCTTTCCCCTCTGAATCCCAGGAGAAAATGCCTGCGGCTGAAGATTACGCACCAATTTACACAAAGGACACCGGGCGGACCCGTGGTAAATGTAGTCTCAACTTTGGAAGTATGCTTGGGGTCATTGTCCATTTGGAAGACCCATTTGCGACCAAGCTTTAACTTCCTGACTGATGTCTTGAGATGTTGCTTCAATATATCCACATAATTTTCCTCCCTCATGATGCCATCTATTTTGTGAAGTGCACCAGTCCCTAATGCAGCAAAGCACCCCCCACAACATGATGCTGCCACCCCCGTGCTTCACGGTTGGGATGGTGTTCTTCGGTTTGCAAGCCTCACCCTATTCCTCCAAACATAACGTTGGTCATTATGGCCAAAAAGTTATGTTTTTGTTTCATCAGACCAGTGGACATTTCTCCAAAAAGAACGATCTTTGTCGCCATGTGCAGTTGCAAACCGTAGTCTGGGTTTTTTATGGCGGTTTTGGAGCAGTGGCTTCTTCCTTGCCGATCGGCCTTCAGGGTATGTCGATATAGGACTCGTTTTACTGTGGATATAGATACTTTTGTACCGGTTTCCTCCAGCATCTTCACAGGGTCCTTTGCTGTTGTTCTGGGATTGAATTGCATTTTTCGCACCAAAGTACGTTCATCTCTAGGGGACGGAACGCGTCGCCTTCCTGAGCGGTATGACGGCTGCGTGGTCCCATGGTGTTTATACTTGCGTACTATTGTTTGTACAGATGAGCGTGGTACCTTCAGGCATTTGGAAATTGCTCCCAAGGATGAACCAGACTTGTGGAGGTCTACAATTTTTTTCTGAGGTCTTGGTGGATTTTCCCATGATGTCAAACAGGCACTGAGTTTGGAGGTAGGCCTTGAAATACATCCACAGGTAAACCTCCAATTGACTCAAATTATGTCAATTAGCTTATCAGAGGCTTCTAAAGCCATGACATCATTTTCTGGAAATTTCCAAGCTGTTTAAGGACAACAAAGTCAAGGTATTGGAGTGGCCATCACAAAGCCCTGACCTCAATCCTATAGAACATTTGTGGGCAGAACTGAAAAAGCGTGTGCGAGCAAGGAGGCCTACAAACCTGACTCAGTTACACTAGCGCTGTCAGGAGGAATTGTCCAAAATTCACCCAACTTATTGTGGGGAGCTTGTGGAAGGCTACCCAAAACGTTTAACCCAAGTTAAACAATTTAAAGGCAATGCTTCCAAATACTAATTGAGTGTATGTAAACTTCTGACCGACTGGGAATGTGATGATAGTAATAAATGCGGAAGTAAATCATTCTCTATACTATTATTCTGACATTTCACATTCTTAAAATATAGTGGTGATCTTAACTGACCTAAAAACAGGAAATTCTTATGAAGATTAAATGTCAGGAATGGTGAAAAACTGAGATGAAATGTATTTGACTGAGGTGTATGTAAACTTCTGACTTCAACTGTATAAAGTGCTTTTATTTCTAAATGGCAAATCGGATGGAAAATACCCTAAAATAAAATGTTACATTCTATACGCTCACCTCAGATGAAACATTTGATCTGAAATCCAAAATGCTGGAGTATATATCCAAATGTAACATTTTAGCATCTCTGTCCAAATACATACGTAGAGGAGTGTACACCCATATACAGCTAGTGAAATGATGAATACAATACAGTGTATGTTGTTAAAGTCACACACACACACAGCTCTGTGGAAGGTGTTGCAGCCTTGTTCCCCTTACGAATAATTTTGTAATGGCGGACTCATTTTATGTAACTCATAAATAGCTGACATCTTAACTCAAAAAGGGATGTGTTCTTTGAAAGACAGGACTGGTGTTTTCCTTCATAGGAAAGGTGTTTCCTGCCTGCCGGGCCTACTGGCATCACACTATAGCAAGACAATGCAGATTTCACACTGACAGACTGGAAGAGTTTGGTTTGATAATAGGCCTAGAACGGATATCCCCCCCCCCAGCCAAACAGGGCTGTACGTCGAGAAGAGATAGCCAATCCCTGTGATGATTATGTTAGCACTGACCTGAGATCAAGTACCACACACACACACAAACATGGTCGGGAGTGCTCCCAGGGCTGTAATTACACTCAGCTGCCTCCTGCCTTAATCACACCTGGGTCAGAGGTCACAGGAAATTATGTCACTCAACAGACAACATTTTCCATTCTTGCCCCGGAGGTTGCATTGTTCCCACTGACAGGATTTGGTCATTTGTGCCTATGGGCAACTTGTACCTTCCTACTAAATCAGCTATGCTGCTACTGTAGCTCTCTCCCTCTCAGCCAACCCACACTTACAGTAGCTAAGGTGTTTCTCTGGAGCTCTCAGCAGCTGCAGGGGTAGACAGTCAACTAGTGCAGGGCTGGCCTGTCTGTGGTTACCATGGAGATGCCTGGCCAAGGTAAACAGTAGGAGCAGTGTTGGAGCTGAATCGAACAGTGTCGGTCTCTAGCCTCTGGTCCCTAGAGTGGACTTGTGTCTCTCTGTGTGTGCGTGTGGCTATGGAAAGCCTGGCTAGGGTTAACAAATAAGAGCCCCTATTCATCCGATCTGCAGCTCCTCCACTGTTTTCAATCCATACCAGACAGAGCAGAAGAGTACTGCTCAGGCTATTCACTGCTTAGATAGGCTGGTTATACATTTACACATTCAATGTTATCCCTGGGAGAACTTAGGGAGAGTTGTACTGTATGAAGCGAGTGGTTCCTAGGCTAGTACATTATTAATTTGATGGTTGTGAGGTGTGGACAATGGACAATAACACTTTGATAGTGTTATCAGGGAAACAATGCTATAGTTGTCTGGACTCCTAGACATACAGTATGTTCTGTATCAGCAGCAGTTGCTGGTTTTCTCTTTCTAATTTATATTGAATGGATTTTTATGATATGGCCACTCACCTACACACTAGGGGTGTAACGGTACACGTATTCTCACTGAACCGTTCAGTACGGGGACCTCGGTTCGGCCTGCACTGAACCTGAATAAAATATCTGACAATTAAAAACGCTAGGGCTATAGGCAATGCCTATGCTACATTGTATGCCTCCAGTAAAGCTGAGCGGACTTTTTTTTCTTCAGGGTATGCTCACGTTGTCAACAAAATCTGAATCTTAATGGGCTCATTTCAAACTGTCTTTTTGCGAGGCGCAGCCGGGAACTAGTTCTGTATGATGGCGAGTGGTGGGATTGTAAACCAGGAGGGTTCTCCACCCCTTGTTTTAATCTCCAGTTTGGGACAATTTAGGCTTCCCTGTAGATTACAGCGACAATGGACAGAGAGAGTATGTCTCCACTGCTCAACGAGAATAGCCTATGCAGCTGCCAACACCTCAAACATGTTGACATATTTACGACGACATCACACCAGTATTCCTGCTACCGGAGCAAGACGGAAACGCCAAAAAAAACAACAACACAACACCGTCTCCCATCTGCAACACTGTCTCCCTTCTGACCGGGCCAAACCAATTAGAAGAGCGATACGATGGTGCTCTCACCAGGCATTATATGACTAATGATCTTTATATGGAGTCAGGAATACCAACACTTAATTTTGTCTTTAACTACAGTAACTGTTGGCATTTCATTTTCCCGCTGTACCGAAACCAAACCGTGACCCTAAAACCACAATACATACCGAAACGTGTATTTGTGAGCAATTACACCTCCACACACACACACACACACACACTTACACATGCTCACACACATTATCATGCTTATGCACTGACTGCACAAATACTCAAACCTTCTCATTTTACAGGTACTGTAACATTTGGTAAATACGTATTGTCATTTTTTTCTCCAGATGTTGAAAGAGCTTTCTGTTGAGGCAGCCATCATGAAATGGTCTGGAGTCTGGGCTGAGACTGGGGCCACTACACACACACACTGATCCAGTCACTCCTGTGAATCAACGCTGCTTCTAGTCTCAACAATATTAGCTATTCCTGAACGTTATTAGCACCTCTCCTATAGCACCTTATTCAGAAGCACAGAAGAAACACACGTTCTTCAAACCATGTTCCCATTTTCCTATTTTCTTTCTTTGGTACAGGCCTAGCCGTCTAGGCCTACCGAATCCTCCTAACTCTGCCTTGATGCTGTAAATGGTTTAATTATTTTAGTTGCTTTGATATTTTTCTGAATTGCTAAATGATCTTGTTCTGTAGCTGCTGGAGAGGCACCGGGCCATGGAGAGTATGGTGGAGCTGCTGCAGGTGTATCCAGAGGAGGACGAGGCCTACGGAGAGTTACTGGAGGCTACAACACAACTCTACCACTACCTACTGCAGCCCTTCAGAGACATGAGAGAACTGGCCATGCTGCGCAAACAGCAGATCAAGGTAACAAATCCAATCCAATTGTATTTGTCACATGCGCTGAATACGACAGGTGTAGAAATGCCTACTTACAAGCCCTTAACTAACAATGCAGTTCAAGAAATAGAGTTGATAAAATATTGACTAAAAAAACTAAAGTTAAAAAAAATTACATCTAATCAATGAAAAAAAGAGCAGAATAAATGTACATAACAATAAGTTGGCTGTATACAGGTCAATGTGCAGGGGTACAGGTTAGTTCAGGTCATTTGTAAAGTGACTATGCATAGATAGTTAACAGCAAGTAGCGGCAGTATAAAAACAAGGCGGGGGGGGGGGGGGGGGGGGCTCAATGTAAATAGTCTGGGTGGCCATTTGATTAGTTGTTCAGCAGTTTTATGGCTTGGGGGTAGAAGCACTGTATACACACACACTGTACACACACACACACACACACACACACAAGCGCACTGTATACACACACACGTACTGTATACATACACACACACACATTAGCTGTCTCTGGCAGTCTGGGCTACGGTCAAGGTTAGCGTAGCAGTGGGCCTAAAGCCCTTTGACAGACAGCAGCATACACTCTAATACCCAGTATTTCTTAAGTCCTATCTAATGACATTAGGGTTAGCTCCTGGTGGGTAACTGGACTAGACGGCAGAGGTAGCGGGAGTGACATGAATGTGGAAGTGCAATAAATGACAGGTGAGTTTTAAGTTGTTCCTTCTCTAATGGCTAAGCTGATTCTAGAGCTGTGGTGAAGGCTAAACTCTTCCCACAATATGATGGGCAGTCGTGTGTGTATGGGGGTTGGGGGGGGGTAGAGGATCAGATCAGCTAGAGAGGCTTTCCCCCCCTTCAGTCCTCCTGCCTCCCTGCCTCCCTGTCCAGAGCAGCTTAACCTACAGTATTAGTACAGCAGTTTGTACTCAGCCTCTAAACCAGACCAGCCTGGAATACTGCAGTCTCAGCAGACAACTCTCCTCTCACTCTCCCCTCTCTCCTTCCCTTCTCGTTCACTCTCTCTGAGGCTGTTGTGTTAGTGAGGGTTGTGTGTTATTTCAGTCATCTCTTGTGAGGGTCCAGTCTGTAGCTCGTAGTCATGGCGTTGGGGGTGATTTCCCACTATTTGCCTTTTCCCCACACCACATTCCTCACCCAGCATGGCTGTCTGTGGTGCTGCGTTGGTGTCACTCACACACACACACACACACACACACACACACACACACACACACACACACACACACACACACACACACACACACACACACACAGACGACTGTGTGTGAGGGGAGTTTCTTCAGAACACAATGCAGCATTATGAACTTCGGATAGGACCTGGTTCCCGGTAGGTACAGATGTAGGATCAGTTTACTTTTCGAAACCCTAACACAAACCATTAGGGGGGGAAATTATGAACTGATCTTGAATCGGCATCTAGGGTGTCTTAATCCTTAATCCTCTCATCGTTGCTCGCTGTGTCTGGGCTCACTTATTAAGCCTTCCAACACTGAAACATGAAGGAGAGATCTAGTCTCTGGGCTCGTTTGATAATCCTGCCAGTATGGTCAAAGCTGCTCCACTGATCTGCTCTCCTCTAGTATGCCTGCCAGATGTCCAGAACCTGGAGCAATGATATGGCTCAGTAATCCTGCCTGCCTACTGGGTTGCAGCAGGTTGCTGGTAGTCTTTTGTTAATTAAACCCCCTACAATATGAATTCAAATATGTTAGTTTGCTCATGTAGTTTGTAGGAGGAGCTAGAGTACTGTACATTCTATCTATAAATCCTGAATTGTTTAATTATTTAAAAGTGATGGGGTAAGAAACTTGTTAGTTACATATCGCAACATTATTTTTTAAATGTTTTTGCTAGGTAGCGTTAGCTAATGCTAGTCGACTGTACCTGCGCCCAAAACTCCAGTATTTTTCATCCTCTAGCTTGTTCTCCATCTTTTTAAATAGTGAGCCATGTTTTCAGCACTTCTATTGCCATTGCTGATCAAAACTAATTTTTATCATGCTCTCTCTTGTCTCTCTGCAGCAGACACGGAGAGAACAATATGTTTGAAACATGAAATCGCAATATCGAGTCGCAATACATAGACTTGTAAAAATCGCATGTCATATCAGCACCTAAGTATCGTGATATCGTATCATGAAGCCCCTGGCAATTCCCAGTCCTATTACTTAATGTCTACTGTTTCCACACGCTTGTTCTTATTCGTGAAGACAACAGCAAAATGTTCCCTAAGCTTTGCTATATTGTGAGCTAAGGAGATCCGTCTAGGATAGTTGGTCAGTAGGTCTGTTTGATGCTATGATTGTGATTCACCTCAACCACCTGTTGCCCCGAGGGGAAACCAACGGCTGGAAACAAAGCTGTATGCAAATGAACCCAAATATCAGACGGGCCAGTCAGTTGGTCATTTGGATGTTGGTTGTTGCTTGGTTTCTCATAAACTGATGAGTCAGTAGAACAGCCCTACATTATACAGCTGGGAGTAGGAGTGTGTCACTGAGAGGAAGGACGAGCGAGAAAAGGGTGAGAGAGAGGAGAAAGGGGAAGGATAGGGTGTTTGCATGTGCTCTGCATTGTCCTTGATGTTCAAGTGGGTAAATGTTGCGAGTAAGGTGAGGCGAGAATTGTCACGTGGACAGATGAGGGTAGGCTAGGTAGTCTTTCAATAGACTACTATCAGTGCCCCAAAGGAGATGAGAACCTGATAAAGTTATAGCCTCCTCTTACACACACACACACACACACACACACATACTGCACTGATGCCAATTGTCCTAGGACCTAGTGGAAGGTGTAAATGAATCCTGTCACCTTTTTTAGAAGGGAGGAGCTGACAATGGGCTAAGCTATACAGTGCATTCGGAAGATAGTCAGACCTCTGGACTTTTCCCACATTTTGTTAACGTTACAGCCTTATTCTAAAAAAGGATGAAATAAAACGGGATACTTTCCGAATGCACCGTTATTTAGCTGGTTGTACGAGTTGATGGGAAATATACTCTTATGATGAGAAGTTGGGAACAGTATCCATTTCACATGGTTCTTTTCTTTCTGGAACCTTCTGAACTAGGGGTGAGAACCCTGTAGGCTTGGGCGGAATGCCATATGCCGGGGTATTTGGAAATAGCCACGGATGGTTTTTCTATACCGTTGAAACTATTTCTTTGAAGTTTTTCAATACGTTTTTAGACTTGTAACTGCTTTCTAAGTAAATACCTGCAGTCAAATTGTCCAATTTGTTAGGAGATGAAGCAAATTGCGTTCTTCATTTCACTTGTCACATTATTTTACATTATGAAGCTTACCGTAGTTCCCCAGAACATTTGCGCCAGTCACGTGTTTGTTTGTAAATAGCACAACGGGGGAAAACGGGAGCAGGTGAGTTCAAATGTATATTGACAGGGGTTGCGTTTTTATGTGTTTTATTTTGCAGCAATAGAGTGATCAGGGTCGTGCAACTATAGTTTTCCTTCACAGAAAATACATTTGTGCAACACATTCGTCAGAAAATAGCTACATTTTCATCAAGTGCAAAACTATTTGGCTGGCAGCCACATAAGTAAATGAGCTTACAAAGAAAACCAAGGATTTTTTTACTCCTAATGTTTTGCAAAGAATTATTCTGCCCGTTCGTGAATTCTCATCTGAGTGGAGAAGTGCAACTAAACCCAGCAAAAATTACAATAAGATGCTTTTGCGTTTACAAATCCCAGCAAGATAAAAAAAAAAAATCTGCGGGAAAAACGCAGAATTCTGCATTAACGCGACCCCCAAGTTTAACTTGCTAAGTGGGTGAATTAATAAGGAGACGGGGCATCATATAGTGTTAGCTTTCTGCCATGTTTGAGAAATCTGTACAGCTGACACTGCCATCTTGATGTGCTTTTCACCTCGCTTTTCTCGACCCATCTGCTCCTATCTTCTCCGAGCAGAGCAGGCAGAGCTGCTCTCTCAGAGCTGTTGCCCTAGCGACTCCAGGCTCCACACAGACACAGCGTGTACACATGCTTCTCCAGAGCCAGTACTGTTCTTCCTTCAGACTAGCATGCGTCAAAACTCTGTTCATTTGCACAATGTCTCTTGTTCACATTCGCTTGTAAATGTCCAAACTCACAAAATATTACATTCAGTAGCTCTTAACTGTATATATGTATAGCTTTATGAGCTGGATTGCCTGTCTTTGCAATTCATTTATTTAGATTTGTGCTCATTAGCATATTTAGCTAGCAGCCTTCATGGAAATTTGCTATTATTTGTGCTCATTTTGTTAGCTTTCTTGTAGATGCCTAATTGGCTTTTTTGTGTGTCTATTTGGCTCCCTCTTGTGTACTAAACCGGTAATACCGTAAATCCCGGGATGAGCGAAGGACGGTCTGACGATATGAAAATCTGGATAGAACTCAACCCGAGAACCCTGCAGTCCATGCAGGCTTTTGTTCAAGCCCAGCACTAACTCACCTAATTCAAGTCATCAACTAAACGTGGTCTTCAATTTCGACAGATATGTTAGAGCTGGGCTGGAACAAAAACATGCACACACTGCGTCCCACAAGCACTGGAGTTGCCCACCCCTGGGCTGAACCCTGTCAACATGCCAAAAGGAACAGGCGAAAGAGGGAACAGATGAATAGATTAATGAAGGGATGAAGTGGATGAGTGTCCGGGACAAAGGAGAGCAGGTATAGGATGAATGATGCATTGTGGGTCAGCCCTATCTTGTGTCGGAGTGATGCAGCATGGGTATTCTGTTACAGCCAGGTTCAAAGGGCATACATTAATAAGTCATGTTGCTTCTGTAACTTATGAAATGGTGGCTAAGTACCATAGGTAGTTAGTAGGTAGAACTTAAAAGGCGTGTACGATAAAAAGTGTGTGCGTGCGCGTGTTTGCGCGTGTGGTGACGTTCCTCACTCCCGTAGGTGATAGAAGGCTGTTTTAGGCGTCTGTGATAAGGACTGTGACACTGGTCCATCTCTGTAGTTATTTCAGCCTGTGGCCCCCTGGCCCTGGGAACAGACCAGGCTATTATTCCTGCCTCACTCACTCTGACACCAGCTGTCTGGAGCTGCAGATTACAGAGTGGGCTGTAGAGGAGGTGTGGAAAGATGGACAGAAGGATGGAGGTGTAGTACTGTTACTGTATGCGGAGAGAGGCAGTGTCAGTGTGTGTATAATTTAGTGGTGTAGGGTTAGGTCATGGCTGTATAGGGTGTCGCGTCTGAGATGAGACCATGACACAGCACAGCAACCAGGAAGTGACAGAAGAAAGGGGGGGGGGGGGGTTACTGGACCAGGTGGCAGACTGGCCAGAGGCATCATCACATTCACTATTCTTATCTCATTGTTCAATTCTCAGCAACATTCTATTCCGATACTGTGTTCTATTCATACTTATTTCTCACATATAGCCTTTTCACTGCAAGAACACCTAACAAGAACCAAATTCCTTAATGAGAGGGGGCAGCACTGAGCAAGCCTGCAACATCACCTCCTGGCGTAGCTCAAACTGCGCATGTTATCTCCTTGAGACGCCATCTTAACCAACTTCATTTGGCTTCAATGCGCTATTGAGCCATTACATAGGAATGAATGGTGTCACGTGATCTATGGCTTTTGTCCGTTCATATAATACAGTCGTTGGTGTCACTGATCTTAAAATCATGTCTCGGCAGAAATGTGTATACTGTATATAATTGTTTTGCAGTGGCGGCAACAATTTAGTGGCGCATATAGGGGAAACACTGAGTCAGCCACAGTATCAGGGAAACGGAGAACAATGGCAACATGGCATATTTTACATTTTGTCAACAGCCCCTGTCAAAGACATTCCCACTGTGAAGTGATACTAGTAGTAAAAAAATATATATGTATTTTGTTTGTTTTGTTGTACTTTTACCCAATTTCATGATATCCAGTTGATAGTTACTCTTGTCCCATCGCTGCAACTCTCGTACGGACTCGGGTGAGCCGAAGGTTAAGACCATGTGTCCTCAGAAACAACGACCCCGCCAAGCCGCACTGGTTCTTGACACACTGCTCGCTTAACCCGGAAGCCAGGCGCACCGTACAGCTGGCGACCGAAGTCAGCGTGCATGTGTCCCGGACCGCCACAAGGAGTCGCTAGAGCGTGATGGGACAAGGACATCCCAGCCGGCCAAACCCTCCCTTAACCCGGGCGACGCTGGGCCAATTGTGTGCCGTCTCCTGGGCGTGGCCTGCTGCGCCACTGGGGAGAGACTAGTAGTGTTTACATTATGTCTCTATTCCACGTAGATATGATGGACCTCCTCATTGTTAGGGTGTTTCATAGTTCCATAGAGCAGGATGTGTGACTCGTCTGCTGGGTAGGAGCTGTGCTAGGCCCAGATGTTACAATCATTCGAAATGTTATAGTTTGTGTAGCGGGCCAATATGCCCTCTCTATTGGAGAATGGAAACCTCCGCACTAAGGTCATGTCTAACGTTGTGTGACTGACTGAGTTATGTCTTTCTCCTCATCTAGCCTTCTCTGCCTCTTAACACACACACACTCTTTCTCTCTCTCTCTCTCTCTCTCTCTCTCTCTCTCTCTCTCTCTCTCTCTCTCTCTCTCTCTCTCCTTCCTCTACCTCTATCTAACTCACTCTCTTTCTCTCCCTCCCTCACACAGACACTAAACATCCAGTTTGTTGGCTGATTTAAACCGCTCAGGTTCTGTGAGGCATGCTGTTGATTACTGTGTGTGTGCGTGTGGGCGCTCATACAGACACATCTGTTTTGCATTGAGATATTAGGCTGACATGTGAGTGTAGTGTATGTATGTAGTGGGGGGGGGGGGGGGGGATGTGTGTCCTTAGGAAGTAAGCTACTCTCACTGTACAATCTGTTCCAGCTGCTGCCGTCTAGTCTAAACACACCTAGAACAATGATCAGCTGTCTTACTAACTCACCCAGGGCTTATCCAGGGCTGGTTAGCTAGCTACAAAGACTGTGTAACAGACCCAAGTCACTTCCATGTATAGGACTAAGCCTGAGAAGTGAGAGACACTGGAACACTCGAATGCCATTGCCTCAGTAGGTTGGGTTAAATCAGGTCCTCTTATCCATAGAGAATGTCCCACGGCTATGAAAAGAAAACAAAGGAGGACACTGGGTTAGTAGTACAGTAAACACATCCAGGCATGTAGCTCTATGTCCCTGACTTGCACCACTGCACCGCCTGCTGTTAAACACTGGTACTACATGATGCCAGGTGATTTGAGGTGCCCATAAGAGTCTAACCCCTGTGGGGGGGGGGTTTCTATTTATTTGCCTCTTAAGGATCGGACCCTTTTTTATTTATTTTAAACATTTTTTACATTTTCACCTAAAATGACATACCCAAATCTAACTGCCTGTAGCTCAGGACCTGACGCAAGGATATGCATATTATTGATACTATTGAAAGGAAACACATTGAAGTTTATGGAAATGTGAACATTTCCAAAATTTGAACGCCAGTGGCGTTCTATTAAGCTATATGGAATTGTTTTAAGAAGGTAATACCAAGATTATTTTGCTATTTGTGTGTCCTAGAGCAAAACAACTGACATGTTTGCGAGAGTCTCACCTTTGCACAGATGGACCATATTAGTGTGTTGCCGAAACTATTCGGACGCTACAGACAGAAGTTGGCTGTCGGTTGTACCGACTTCAGACGAGTCCCAAGACGCTTGTGGGGGTTGTCGAGCAAAACGGAGAACACCATCGTGTTAAAGATGGGAGGTGGGGATAAGCTTGGCTTGGGTGGGATAAATGGGGGAGAACATGGAGGAGGGGGTGGTGGAGAGAGAGCGAGAAGGAAGGACTTTATTATACTACAATGTAGTTATATATTTTTAAATTAATAACCGTACTGGACAGATTAAGGATGTCAAATCATTATTATTCCTTCTTTGTCATTACAATTAAGATTTAATGGTGGTTGTTGGTGAGAATGGAGAGGGGCTATATCCGGTGGATTGGGATGGGTTGCTGGGAAGGCACTTTACTGAGGTGTGCGTGGGGCTTCCACTCATCACATCTCAATAATTAAGACACGCAAATGACTAAAGATGGAGTCCGACCTTAGTTGATTTGATTGTGCTGGGCCGTGCTCAGACATGCTGTGCTGTGTTAAAAAATAAATAACAGCGAGTGACTGTGTGGCTAGCACCCGTTGTGTTTCTCTGTCCTCCCTGCTGCAGCGACCACCACAGAACATCAACAGTGTTTATCGCCCTGTCCATGTTGCTGAAGCTGGGGGGAAATCAAATGTATTTATAAAGCCCTTCTTACATCAGCTGATATCTCAAAGTGCTGTACAGAAACCCAGCCTAAAACTCCAAACAGCAAGCAATGCAGGTGTAGAAGCACGGTGGCTAGGAAAAACTCCCTAGAAAGGCCCGAACCTAGGAAGAAACCTAGAGAGGAACCAGGCTATGAGGGGTGGCCAGTCCTCTTCTGGCTGTGCCAGGCAGAGATTACAACAGAACATGGCCAAGATGTTCAAATGTTCATAGGTGACCAGCAGGGTCAAAATAATAATAATCACAGTGGATGTCGAGGGTACAACAGGTCAGCACCTCAGGAATAAATGTCAGTTGGCTTTTCATAGCTGATCATTCAAAGTATCTCTACCGCTCCTACTGTCTCTAGAGAGTTGAAAACAGCAGGTCTGGGAGGTAGCACGTCCGGTGAACAGGTCAGGATTCCATAGCCGCATGCAGAACAGTTGAAACTGGAGCAGCAGCATGGCCAGGTGGACTGGGGACAACAAGGAGTCATCAGGCCAGATAATCCTGAGGCATGGTCCTAGGGCTCAGGTCCTCCGAGAGAGAGAAGGAAAGAAAGAGAGAGTTAGAGAGAGCATACTTAAATTCACACAGGACACCGGGTAAGACAGGAGAAATACTCCAGATATAACAGACTAACCCTAGCCCCCCGACACATACACTACTGCAGCATATATACTGGAGGCTGAGACAGGAGTGGTCAGGTGACACTGTGGCCCCATCCGATGATACCCCCGGACAGTGGCAAACAGGCAGAATATAACCACACCCACTTTGCCAAGGCACAGCCCCCACACCACTAGAGGGATATCGTCAACCACCAACTTACCATCCTGAGACAAGGCCGAGTATAGCCCATAAAGATCTCCGCCATGACACAACCCAAGGGGGGCGCAAACCCAGACAGGAAGATCACGTCAATAACTCAACCCACTCAAGTGACGTGCCCCTCCCAGGGACAGCATAGAAGAGCACCAGTAAGCCAGTGACTCAGCCCCTGTAATAGGGTTAGAGGCAGAGAATCCCAGTGGAGAGAGGGGAACAGGCCAGGCAGAGACAGCAATGGTGGTTTGTTGCTCCAGTGCCTTTCCGTTCACCTTCAAACTCCTGGGCCAGACTTCACTTAATCATACTGAAGAGATGAGTCTTCAATAAAGACTTAAAGGTTGAGACAGAGTCTGCGTCTCTCACATTGGTAGGCAGACCATTCCATAAAAATGGAGCTCTATAGGAGAAAGCCCTGCCTACAGCTGTTTGTTTAGAAATTTTAGGGACAGTAAGGAGGCCTGCGTCTTGTGACCGTAGCGTACGTGTAGGTATGTACGGCAGGACCAAATCAGAAAGATGCGTAGTAGCAAGTCCATGTAATGCGTTGTAGGTTAGCAGTAAAACCTTGAAATCAGCCCTTGCCTTAATTAAAGAGGAGTCCGTATTTTGCTTTCTATTGATGATGATCTTTTCCTCAAAGAAGTTCATGAATTTATCACTGCTGAAGTGAAAGCCATCCTCTCATGGGGAATGCTGCTTTTTAGTTAGCTTTGCAACAGTATCAAAAATACATTTTGGATTGTTCTTATTTTCCTCAATTATGTTGGAAAAACAGGGTGATCGAGCAGCAGTGAGGGCTCTTCGATACTGCATGGTACTGTCTTTCCAAGCTAGTCGGAAGACTTCCAGTTTTGTGTGGCGCCATTTCCGTTCCAATTTTCTGGAAGCTTGCTTCAGAGCTCAGGTATTTTACTATATACCAGGGAGCTAGTTTCTTATGACAAATGCTTTTTGTTTTTAGGGGTGCAACTGCATCTAGGGTATTGCACAAGGTTAAATTGAGTTCCTCAGTTAGGTGGTTAACTGATTTTTGTACTTTGACGTCCTTGGGTAGGCGGAGGGAGTCTAGAAGGGCATCAAGGAATCTTTGTGTTGTCTGAGAATTTATAGCATGACTTTTGATGATCCTTGGTTTGGGTCTGAGCAGATTATTTGTTTTGATTGCAAACGTAATAAAATGGTGGCTTGATAGTCCAGGATTATGAGGAAAAACATTAAGATCCACAACATTTATTCCACGGGACAAAACTAGGTCCAGAGTGTGACTGTGGCAATGAGTAGGTCCAGAGACATGTTGGACAGAACCCACTGAGTCGATGATGGCTCCGAAAGGAGTGGGTCTGTGGACTTTTCCATGTGAATATTAGTCATCAAAAATGTCATTATTATTATATGACTACAAGGTCCAATAGTAATTCAGGGAACTCCATGAGAAACGCTGCATATGGCCCAGGAGGCCTGTAAACAGTAGCTATAAAAAGTGATTGACGAAGCTGCATAGATTTCATGACTATAAGCTCAAAAACGTCATTTTTGTTGTTGTTGGTAAATTGAAATTTGCTATCAGAAATGTTAGCAACACCTCCGCCTTTGAGGGATGCGCGGGGGGGGTATGGTCACTAGTTTAACCAGGAGTTTAACCAGGAGGTGAGGCCTCATTTAACACAGTAAATCCATCAGGCTTAAACCATGTTTCAGTCAGGCCAATCACATCAAGATTATGATTTGTTCATTGACCATAACTGCCTTGGAAGTGAGGGATCTAACATTAAGTAGCCCTATTTTGAGATGTGAGGTATCACAATCTCTTTCAATAATGGCAGGAATGGAGGAGGTCATTATTCCAGTGATATTGCTAAGGCGAACACCGCCATGTTTAGTTTTGCCCAACCTAAGTCGAGGCACAGACACGGTCCCAATGGGGATAGTTGAGCTGACTACACTGACTGTGCTAATGGCAGACTCTACTGAGCTGGTAGGCTGGCTAACAGCCTGCTGCCTGGCCTGCACCCTATTTCATTGTGGAGCTAGGGGAGTTAAAGCCCTGTCTATGTTCGTCAATAAGATAAGAGCACCCCTCCAGCTAGGATGGAGTCCGTCACTCCTCAACAGGCCAGGTTTGGTCCTGTTTGTGGGTGAGTCCCAGAAAGAGGGTCAATTATCTACAAATTCTATATTTTGGGAGTGACAGAAAACAGTTTTCAACCAGCGACTGGGTTGTGAGACTCTGCTGTAAAGCTCATCACTCCCCCTAACTGGGAGGGGGCCAGAGACAATTATTCGATGCCGACACATCTTTCTAGCTGATTTACACGCTGAAGCTATGTTGCGCTTGGTGACCTCTGACTGTTTCATCCTAACATCGTTGGTGCCAACGTGGATAACAATATCCCTATACTCTACACTCTCCAGTTTTAGCTTTAGCCAGCACCATCTTCAGATTAGCCTTAACGTCGGTAGCCCTGCCCCCTGGTAAACAGTGTATGATCGCTGGATGATTCGTTTTAGGTCTAATAATACGGGTAATAGAGTCACCAATGACCAGGGTCACTGTAATACGTGACAGCCAATGGGATGCAGATGACATGACAAATAAACTCGAAACGGGGGAATGTTTGGTTGCTCAGGAGGAAGTCGAATGTGTGGAAGACATTTGACGAGTTGTAGAAAATACTGGAGATCAAGAAAACGAAGGTAAGGAGCAAGCGGCGCATAGCAAAGATTTATCTGACATGTTGTGGTTGGGTGAGGCTCGGTGCTCACGGAATCAGTAGGTTATTATACACACACTCACAGGCAACAGAACCAAGATCTGTTTTTATTTCTGTAGATATACAGTTGAAGTCGGAAGTTTACATACATACGTTTAGGTTGGAGTCATTTAAAATTAGATTTTCAACCACTCCACAAATTTCTTGTTTTAACAAACTATAGTTTTGGCAAGTCGGTTAGGACATCTACTTTGTGCGTGACACAAGTCATTTTTCCAACAATTGTTTACAGACAGATTATTTCACTTATAATTCATTGTATCACAAATCCAGTGGGATCATGTTGTATATATATTGAAGCAAAATCTCAAGACATCAGTCAGGAAGTTAAAGCTTGGTCGCAAATGGATCTTCCAAATGGACAATGACCCCAAGCATACTTCCAAAGTTGTGGAAAAATGGTTTAAGGACAACAAAGTCAAGGTATTGAAGTGGCCATCACAAAGCCCTGACCTCAATCCTATAGACAATGTGTGGGCAAACTGAAAAAACGTGTGCGAGCCAGGAGGCCTACAAACCTGACTCAGTTACACCAGCTCTGTCAGGAGGAATGGACCAAAATTCACCCAATTTATTGTGGAAAGCTTGTGGAAGGCTACCTGAAATTTTTCGCCCAAGTTAAACAATTTAAAGGCAATGCTACCTAATACTAATTGAGTGTATGTAAACTTCTGACCCACTGGGAATGTGATGAAAAGCTGAAATAAATCATTCTCTTTGCTATTATTTTGACATTTCACATTCTTAAAATAAAGTGGTGATCTGACCTAATACAGGGAATTTTAACTCGGATTAAATGTCAGTAATTGTGAAAAACTGAGTTTAAATGTAGTTGGCTAAGGTGTATGAAAACTTCCGGCTTCAACTGTGTATAGGGCATCAGCCTCTAAGGTGCAGGGTTGAGTAGCCGGGTGGTACCCGTCCAGTGATGACTATTTAGCCTTGAGATAGAAGCTTTTTTTCACATTTGATAAGATTGACAGACATAGTAATAAAAAAGGCACATTTAGGGAGTCTCCAAAGAGGCAGAAAAATGTAAACTCTACAAATATTTTACCGGACAACTGGAGATTTACTGTTTCCAACTACAAAATACTGTTCCTTTTTTTCTCAAAGTAAGAAAAGCTATTCAAGAATTTACTTCATTTTTTATTTCCAACAAATCATGAAATAGTGATGTCGAATCATTCTCTAGTATCATGCTTAATTACACCAATGTAAAATACATTTAGCAACAGAATTTGGAGAATGAACAGAGTGCGTCTTCTATACCAGAACTTGATTCAAAACTTAGACGGGAAAATGTAAACCCTTACAAATATGGACATAGAGGACAGAAAAAAGCCGACCCCCAATATAATTTGGGATGCCTTTAAGGCGTACATTAGAGGAATTATAATCTCACACTCGCCAAAAGTTACATTTTGTTTAGTGATTTTTTTCTTTCTATATTAAAAAGTATCCCAAAAAGTATCCCATAAAAAGTATTTACAAGGTGAAGAAGAAAATAAAAGGTTAAACACAAATAACTACTTAATGGTAAATAAACCTGGTAAATATCTCGCAGCTGTCACAAAACTAATAAATGCTAAACCAGTTATAATTTTAAAAGATAAAGATACAGAAGCAGTAATTTGAAGCAACAATGCAATTTAATCACAAGTTTATTATGAAAATGTATATACATCAGAATTATATATATATATATATATATATATATATATATATAGCCATCTAAGACTCTAACTCTGCAGCAACTATAAGCATACAACATTTTTTTTATTAAAAACAGATATCACCCAAGAATAAATCTGAATTGCTGTTAAAATTTTCGCACGGAGAAAAGCACCAGGAATGGATGGTTTTCCCGTAGAATTCTATTCAACTATTTGGACAAAGTAGCCCCCTATTTACACAAATGACAACACACGTCGCTTAATTCAGTACTTCCTAGTTCACTGCATCAAACAGTTATATTCAAATCTGGAGAGTCCCCTGCTGATTAACTTCTCTGGGATATGTGGGACGGTAGCGTCCCACCTCGCCAACAGCCAGTGAAATTGCAGGACGCCAAATTCAAAACAACAGAAATCCCATAATTAAAATTTCTCAAACATACAAGTATTTTACACCATTTTAAAGATAAACTTCTTGTAAATCCAGCCACAGTGTCTGATTTCAAATAGGCTTTACGCCGAAAGCACACCAAACAATTATGTTAAGTCAGCACCTAGTGACAGAAAACCATACAGACATTTTCCAGCCAAGGAGAGGGCTCACAAAAATCAGAAATGGCGATTACATTAATCACTAACCTTTGATGATCTTCATCAGATGGCACTCACAGGACTTCATGTTATAGAATAAATGTTTGTTTTGTTCGATAAAGTCCATAATTTATGTCCAAATACCTCCTTTTTGTTCGCACGTTTAGCCCAGTAATCCAAATGCATAATGCGCGATCACTTGTTCAGACGAAATGTCAAAAAAGTTATATTACAGTTCGTAGAAACATGTCAAACGATGTATAGAATCAATCTTTAGGATGTTTTTAACATACATCTTCAATAATGTTCCAACCGGAGAATTCCTTTGTAGGCAATGACTTGAAAAATTACAAACCTCAGATTTCCCACTTCCTGGTTGGATTTTTTATCGGGTTTTTGCCTGCCGTTATACTCACAGACATCATTCAAACAGTTTTAGAAACTTCAGTGTTTTCTATCTAAATCTATATTATGCACATTCTAGCTTTTGGGCCTGAGTAGCACCTAGTTTACTCTGGGCATCTTTTTATCTAAGCTACTCAATACTGCCCCCCAGTCCCAAAGAAGTTAGACCCATAAGTTTAATAAATTGTAACAATAAAATTATAAATCTTATAAGCAAAAGTCTTAAAAGACTTGATACAAATAGACACGAACATGTTTCAGTTTAATACAATATGCAAAACAATAAACCAATTTATTAATAATACCCGAAAACACCTTTGAGTGTCTGGAATTGCCATTTCTATTCAACTTTCCAGCCGAAATAATAAATTTGTATTGAACACGACGGGAGACAGAGAGCTGGTTTCAAGCGCAGGGAGCAGCAGCTGTTTATTGTACAGGACCACAGGAGGAGGCAGGTAGCTGGGTCCAGGGGCAGGCAGGGGGTCACACACAGGGGGTCCAAAAGGGCAACAGTACAGGCAGGGAAAAGGCTAGTAACGCCATCCGGGAGATCAGGCAATAGGTAGATAACAGGAAATCCTAAAGTACATGCAGGGAATAGGCAAAAGGCGTCGTTAGTGAGGCTGGCAAAAACTATCATACACGGGAGAAGTAAATCACGGGAAAAACAGAGCTACGAAAGAAGTGTCACAAAACAAACAATACCTCACAGTGATGGGGTATAAAGAACTGAACTAAATAGTGTGTGATAATGACATAGGTGTGTGAACAGGTGATTAGAATTCTGGAGAGTGAGCTGGGTTCAGGGATCTATGAGTTTGAGAGTGTGAGCTGGAAAGTGGGCTGCGTTTAGAGGATCTACGTGTTTGAGAGTGTGAGTTGGAAGCAGACGTTACAACATTCAATACAAATATTGTATAGATGTCCTAAAGCAAAAATATACTTGAGTGATATAATACACTGAACAAACAGGCAACATTTTTAAAGATTTTGTTGAGTTACAGTTCATAAAAGGATATCAATCAATTTAAATAAATTCATTAGGCCCTAATCTATGGATTTCACATGACTGGGAATACAGCTATGCATCTGTTGGTCACAAATACCAAAAAATTATATATACAAGAGACAAAATTCCCAAATTCTACAGCACCATTGCAGTCATGTCTGAAGTGTAAAACTATAATGAGTAAATAATTAATGCCTTCTGGGAATGTTACAAAATTCCAAAGTCATGGGTCGGAGTTGGAAAGATGGGTGTCAGAGGTATTGCAATGTAAATGTGCTTTTAATTCATCTGTCTGTATATTCCATGACATGACATATGAGGGTGCAGCGAGCTACCCGATGGGTTGGACAGTACTCTTCTCATCGATTTACCTTTAAAAAAACACTTTTTGCCAATCCTCTGCCGTTCTCGCAATGGAAAGGTCAAATGCTTTATTATTTAAGAATTGAAAGAGTGCGATGATGGAGAGAAGGTAAATTGTGCAGTTTGTGGTAAAAAAAGGGATATAAGGCTACTGGATATGGGGGCTAGTGGGTCTCGGCAGGGGTGATGTTTGTATGATGTATTTGTTTGTATGTGTATGTTTTTTAATTCATTGTTTGTCAAATAAAATCTTAGACAAACAAAAAGAATGGAGTTGATTTGACCTTTGCGTGACCCCTGTTGACCTGTGTCCCCTCTGGGTCAGATCTCCCTGGAGACGGAGCGTCTGGGGCCTCGTCGCGTGGAGGGGCTGAGGAGGGAGGATGAGGAGTGGACGAGGAAGGCTCACGCTGCCGTCCTCTCCATACAGGATCTCACCGTCAAGTTCTTCGAGACCACCGCCAGGGCTCAGAAAGGTAAGTTACACACACACACACACACACACACACACACACACACACACAACACTCTGTAGAGGCAAACTCCAGAGCTATGCATCTTCCGCAGAGCAGCCCATAGACAGACTATTATACCGACACTCCCTCCTCCGAGTCAGACCCGAATCTCCATGCTTTAAATTGCTTTGTCTAAACTCTTCCCCCAATCACCTTAACCCAACTATCAACTGGCTCACACTCGGGTTAAAACCTCAAACATATTTTGTCTACCTTTGGGCCTTTGTATTTAAAAAAAAAAATCTGTGTGTGTTCCAGCGGTTTACGAGCGGATGCGTGTGGACCAGAGGAAGTTTGGCAAGGCGGCGTGGGCTGCAGCCGTGGACCGCATGGAGCGTCTGCAGTACGCCGTGTCCAAGGAAACACTGCAGCTGATGAGGGCCAAGGAGATCTGCCTGGAGCAGAGGAAACATGGCCTGAAACAGGAGGTACTACTACTACCACTACTACAGTACTACTACTATACTACTACTGTTATAAAAACAATAAAGGAGATCTGCCTGGAGCAGAGGAAACATGGCCTGAAACCGGAGGTACTACTACTACTACTGCTACTACCACTACTACAGTACTACTACTATACTACTACTGTTATAAAAGTAATAAAGGAGATCTGACTGGAGCAGAGGAAACAGCCTGAAACTGGAGGTACTACTAATGCTATAGCACTTTTCCAGACTCTCAAAGCACATTGTATTGGGGAGTCACTCCTCATCCACCACCAATGCCACGGCAGCCATTTTACACCAGATATCTCAACGCACACCAGCTACCCTAGGTCCACAGTACTCTGTCTTTCTGACCATCTCTTTCTCTCTCTCTGGGTGTCTCAGATGCAAAACCTGCAGGAGGGAGAGGATGCCATGTTGCGGTTGGACCAGATGGAGGCGCTGTACTATGAGCTCCAGCTGCAGCTCTATGACATCCAGGCTGAGGTGCTGCGCTGTGAGGAACTGCTGCTCAATGCCCAGCTCACCAGTCTACGCAGACAGATCACTGGTAATACTACACACTTTATACCTGTTGCTGCTAACGAACATTCCGACCAGGAACTGCTGCTTAACGGCCAACGCACCGGTCTACGCAGACAGATCACTGGTGGACAATAATATTATACACTAGCGATACTGCGGTACCAGATTTTCCTTGTCGAAAACGAAAACACAAAGCAGACTTCAAATCAAATGTATTTATATAGCCCTTCGTACATCAGCTGATATCTCAAAGTGCTGTACAGAAACCCAGCCTAAAACCCCAAACAGCAAGCAATGCAGGTGTAGAAGCACAGTGGCTAGGAAAATCTCCCTAGAAAGGCCAAAACCTAGGAAGAAACCTAGAGAGGAACTAGGCTATGAGGGGTGGCCAATCCTCTTCTGGCTGTGCCAGGTGGAGGTTATAACAGAACATGGCCAAGATGTTCAAATGTTCATAAATGACCAGCATGGTCAAATAATAATAATCACAGTAGTTGTCGAGGGTGGAACAAGTCAGCACTTCAGCACTTAACTCTATGGTCCTTTAAAACCTACTTATGTAAAATATTGAGCTCGTCAAATAAACAAATGTGACTCTGGGCGACAACACAAGGCTATTTTTTTTCCATCATTAAGACTGTTTTCTTAATGAAATTTAGTCCACTTCATGTTTTGTTTCCTTTGCTTCCTTACTTCCTAGTATCGCGATACAGATATCGTGACAACACTACTATACACATATACCTGTTGCTGTTAATCAACACTTCTGCCTGTTATAACCGCTCAGCTCCAGAGACTCTGTAGAAAGACTGT
Organism: Oncorhynchus clarkii lewisi; assembly: GCF_045791955.1. Lineage (NCBI taxonomy): Eukaryota > Metazoa > Chordata > Actinopteri > Salmoniformes > Salmonidae > Oncorhynchus > Oncorhynchus clarkii. Next base: position 6,933,799 of record NC_092175.1, read on the forward strand.
GGCCTACTGTACTAAACAGTGATCCTTTCTGTGTCCTCTCTCCCTCAGAGCGCCAGGATGAGGTGGTGTATTATGATGCGTATGAGAGTCCTGATGCCATGCAGGGGGTGGAGGAACCCTCAGCTCCCCCTCCGTCTCTTCGAGACGAGTTTAGCCAGCTGCAGCAGAGGACCAGACAGCTAGAGGCACGCAGGGGACGCATCACCACCAAGAAGGTCTACCTTAAGAACAAAAAGGTAATTAGCAACCAATCACTTGCTTACCTCTGGACTTGCTAACCAATGAAAGCCTGCCCCGAAAACAAAAAGGAAGCAGAAAACCAATACTTTGTTTACGTCTTACATCCTCCTGTAATGTGTTGGCTCTAATATGTCTTGTTTACCTAAAACCAGGAGATCTGTATCATCAACCACAACCAGAAGATACAGCAACGCCAGGGTAGTCAGGACGACCAGACATCACATCAAGCGCTGCAACAGGTACGTTGTCTTTCATTAGTGTTTGTGTTTGAGATTCCCTATAAACTCGCCACTTCGATACAGCTACAGTTGAAGTCGGGAAGTTTACGTACGCTTAGGTTGGAGTCATTAAAACGTGTTTTTTAACCACTCCACAAATTTCTTGTTAACCTCTCTGGCACCAGTGGGACGGTAGCGCCCCATCTCGACAACAGCAAGTGAAATTGCAGGGCGCCAAATTCAAAACAACAGAAATCCCATAATTATTACTCAAACATACAAGTATTGTACACCACTTTAAAGATAAACTTCTTGTAAATCCAACCACAGTGTCCGATTTCAAAAAGACTTTACGGTGAAAGCACACCATCTGATTATGTAAGGTCAGCGCCTAGTCACAGAAAACCATACAGCCATTGTCCAGCCAAGGAGAGGGCTCACAAAAGTCAGAAATAGCGATTAAATTAATTACTAACCTTTGATGATCTTCATCAGATGGCACTCACAGGACTTCATGTTACAAAATAAATGTGTGTTTTGTTCGATAAAGTTAATCTTTATGTCCAAAAACCTCAGTTGAAATTGGCGCATTATGTACAGTAATCATTGTCTCAAACAAACATCTGTTGAAAGTGTAGAGATTCACATCAAATTACAGAAATACTCATCATAAACATTGATGAAAGATACAAGGGTTTAACATACGATTAAAGATAAACTTCTCCTTAATGCAACCGCTGTGTCAGATTTCAAAAAGGCTTTACGGCAAAGGCACACCATGCGATTATGTTAGGTCAGCGCCTAGCCACAGAAAACCATACAGCCATTTTCCAGCCAAGGAGAGGTGTCACAAAAGTCATTAAAATGAATCACTTACCTTTGATGATCTTCATCTGGTGGCACTCCCAGGTCTCCATGTTAGACAATAAATGTTAGTTTTGTTTGATAATGTCCATCTTTATGTCCAAAAACCTCAGATCAGTAATCCAAAGGCACAATGTGCGCTCACAATATCCAGACGAAAAGTTTTTAAAAAAGTACAATAAAAGTTCGTAGAAACATGTCAAACGAAGTTTAAAATCAAGTCTCATGTTGTTTTTGTCATAAATAATCAATAATATTTCAATCGGACAAAAGCTTCGTCAATAAAAAAGGTAAACAAGAAATGCGCACTCCCGATCACGCAATGGGCTCATGGATGGAAATTTCCACTGTCCACTCATTGAAAGTGCTGTATCTCCCTCATTTTTCAGAGTAAAAGCCTGAAACAATGCCTAAAGACTGGCCACATGTAGAAGAAGCCATAGAGATCGTGAACTGGGTCCTAAGTCTTTGTATGGTGGATAGGCTTTCAATGGAAAAACAGCCTTTCAAAATAATAGTACTTCCTGGTTGGATTTTCCTCTGGTTTTCGCCTGCCGTATCAGTTCTATTATACTCACAGACACTATTTTAACAGTTTTGGAAACTTTAGAGCGTTTCTATCTACTAATTATATGCATATCCTAGCTTCTCGGCCTGAGTAGCAGGCAGCTTAATTTGGGCACGCTTTTCATCCAAAATTCCAAATGCTGCCCCCTACCCTAGTGAAGTTAACACACTATAGTTTTGGCAAGTCAGTTAGGACATCTACTTTGTGCATGACACAAGTAATTTTTCCAACAATTGTTTACAGACATTTTTTTATTTTTTACCTTAACCAGGCAAGTCAGTTAAGAACACATTCTTAAATTCGCTCTAACCACTAGGCTACCCTGCCGCCCATTTCACTTATCAGTCACTGTATCACAATTCCAGTGGGTCAGAAGTTTACATACACTAACTCGACTGTGCCTTTAAACAGCTTGGAAAATTCCAGAGAAATTATGTCATGGCTTTAGAAGCTTTTAATTGACATAATTTGAGCCAATTGGAGATGTACCTGTGGATGTATTTCAAGGCCTACCTTCAAACTCTTTGCTTGACATCATTGGAAAATCAAAAGAAATCAGCCAAGACCTCAGGAAAAAAATTGTAGACCTCCACAAGTCTGGTTCATCCTTGGGAGCAATTTCCAAATGCCTGAAGGTACCACGTTCATCTGTACAAACAATAGTACACAAGTATAAACACCATGGGACCACACAGCTGTCATACCGCTCAGGAAGGAGACGCGTTCTGTCTCCTAGAGATGAACGTACTGTGGTGCGAAAAGTGCAAATCAATCCCAGAACAACAGCAAAGGAACTTGGGAAGATGCTGGAGGAAACAGGTACAAAAGTATCTATATCCACAGTTAAACGAGTCCTATATTGACATAACCTGAAAGGCTGCTCAGCAAGGAAGAAGCCACTGCTCCAAAACCGCCATAAAAAGCCAGACTACGTTTTGCAACTGCACATGGGGACAAAGATCATACTTTTTGGAGAAATGTCCTCTGGTCTGTTGAAACAAAAATAGAACTGTTTGGCCATAATGACCATCGTCATGTTTGTGGAAAAAGGGTGAGGCTTGCAAACCGAAGAACACCATCCCAACCGCGAAGCACGGTGGTGGCAGCATCATGTTGTGGGGGTTCTTTGTTGCAGGAGGGACTTCATGAGGGAGGAAAATTATGTGGATATATTGAAGCAACATCTCAAGACATCAGTCAACATAAAGCAAAATCTACAATGGAATGGTTCAAAAATAAACATATCCAGGTGTTAGAATGGCTAAGTCAAAGTCCAGACCTGAATCCAATCGAGAATCTGTGGAAAGAACTGAAAACTGCTGTTCACAAATGCTCTCCATCCAACCTCACTGAGCTCGAGCTGTTTTGCAAGGAGGAATGGGAAAAAATTTCAGTCTCTCGATGTGCAAAACTGATAGAGACATACCCTAAGCGACTTACAGCTGTAATCGCAGCAAAAGGTGGCGCTACAAAGTATTAACTTAAGGGGGCTGAATAATTTTGCACGCCCAATTTTTCAGTTTTTGATTTGTTAAAAAAGTTTGAAATATCCAATAAATGTCGTTCCACTTCATGATTGTGTCCCACTTGTTGTTGATTCTTCACAAAAAAATACAGTTTTATATCTTTATGTTTGAAGCCTGAAATGTGTCAAAAGGTCGCAAAGTTCAAGGGGGCCGAATACTTTCGCAAGGCACTGTATATTGAAGCAAAATCTCAAGACATCAGTTAAAGCTTGGTCGCAAATGGGTCTTCCAAATGGACAATGACCCAAGCATACTTCCAAAGCTGTGGCAAAATGGCTTAAGGACAACAAAGTCAAGGTATTGGAGTGGCCATCACAAAGCCCTGACTTCAATCCTATAGAAAATGTGTGGGCAGAACTGAAAAAGAGTGTGCGAGCAAGGAGGCCTATAAACCTGACTCAGTTACACCAACTCTGTTAGGAGGAATTGTCCAAAATTCACCCAACTTATTGTGGGAAGCTTGTGGAAGGCTACCCGAAATGTTTGACCCAAGTTAAACAATTCAAAGGCAATGCTACCAAATACTAATTGAGTGTACAGTCGTGGCCCAAAGTTTTGAGAATGACACAAATATTAATTTTCACAAAGTCTGCTGCCTCAGTTTGTATGATGGCAATTTGCATATACTCCAGAATGTTACGAAGATTGAACAGATGAATTGCAATTATTTGCAAAGTCCTTCTTTGCCATGCAAATGAACTGAATACCCAAAAACATTTCCACTGCATTTCAGCCCTGCCACAAATGGACCAGCTGATTATCTCGTTAACACAGGTGTGAGTGTTGACGAGGACAAGGCTGGAGACCACTCTGTCATGCTGATTGAGTTCGAATAACAGACTGGAAGCTTCAAAAGGAGGGTGGTGCTTGGAATCATTGTTCTTCCGCTGTCAATCATGGTTACCTGCAAGGAAACACATGCCGTCATCAATGATTTGCACAAAAAGGGCTTCACAGGCAAGGATATTGCTGCCAGTAAGACTGCACCTAAATCAACCATTTATCGGATCATCAAGAACTTCATGGAGAGCGGTTAAATTGTTGTGAAGAAGGCTTCAGGGCGCCCAAGAAAGTCCAGCAAGCGCCAGGACCGTCTCCTAAAGTTGATTCGGCTGTGGGATCGGGGCACCACCAGTACAGAGCTTGCTCAGGAATGGCAGCAGGCAGGTGTGAGTGCATCTGCACGCACAGTGAGGCGAAGACTTTTGGAGGATGGCCTGGTGTCAAGAAGGGCAGCCAAGAAGCCACTTCTCTCCAGGAAAAACATCAGGGACAGACTGATATTCTGCGAAAGGTACATGGATTGAACTGCTGAGGACTGGGGTAAAGTCATTTTTCCTGATGAATCCCCTTTCCGATTGTTTGGGGCATCTGGAAAAAAGCTTGTCCGGAGAAGACAAGGTGAGCACTACCATCAGTCCTGTGGTAAAGCATACAACAGTAAAGCATCCTGAGACCATTCATGTGTGGGGTTGCTTCTCAGCCAAGGGAGTGGGCTCACTCACAATTTTGCCTAAGAACACAGCTATGAATAAAGAATGGTACCAACACATCCTCAGAGAGCAACTTCTCCCAACCATCCAGGAACAGTTTGGTGACGAACAATGCATTTTCCAGCATGATGGAGCACCTTGCCATAAGGTAAAAGTGATAACTAAGTGGCTCGAGGAACAAAACATCAATATTTTGGGTCCATGGCTAGGAACCCCCCGACCTTTATCCCATTGAGAACTTGTGGTCAATCCTCAAGAGACGGGTGGACAAACAGAAACCCACAAATTCTGACAAACTCCAAGCATTGATTATGCAAGAATGGGCTGCCATCAGTCAGGATGTGGCCCAGAAGTTAATTGACAGCATGCCAGGGTGGATTGCAGAGGTCTTGAAAAAGAAGGGTCAACACTGCAAATATTGACTCTTTGCATCAACTTCATGTAATTGTCAATAAAAGCCTTTGACACTTATGAAATGCTTGTAATTATACTTCAATGTTCCATAGTAACATCTGACAAAAATATCTAAAGACGCTGAAACAACGTTGCAGAATATAATATTTGTGTCATTCTCAAAACTTTTGGCCACGACTGTAAACTTCTGACCCACTGGGAATGGGATGGAAGAAGTAAAAGCTGAAATAAATCATTCTCTCTACTATTATTCTGACATTTCACATTCTTCAAATAAAGTGGTGATCCTAACTGACCTAAGACAGGGAATTTTTACTTGGATTAAATGTCAGAAATTGTGAAATACTACACCTGAGCCAAATACTTTAAATGTATGTAAACTTCCGACTTCAACTGTATGTGACTTACGTAGCAGGTTAGGAGAATTAATGTGGCAGGTTAAGGATAATTAATGTGGCAGGTTAGGAGAATTAATGTGGCAGGTTAGGATAATTAATGTGGCAGGTTAGGAGAATTAGGTTAAGGTTAGGAAAAGGGTTAGGGTTAGCGAAAATGCTTTCCTAACCTTCTGCGAAAAGTCACTTCTGGTCATAACTGTATGGAAGTGGCGTGTTTTCAAGGAGTCCCGTTTGTGTTGATTCAGTATAACAGGGATGATGGTGAGTATTGTTCTTCATCTTATCTGTGTTTCTCCGTAGCGAGGGGAGGAGCAGGAGGAAGAGGAGGAGGAGAGGAGTAACACCAAAATGAGTCTGGATAGATCAAGAACTCTGGACAGACTACGCAGCTTCAAACAGGTGAGGTCGCCGCTACCTCTGAAGAACACTCAAACTCTCATGCTGTGTTTAGACTCGGGTCATGTTGTAACTGTTGGTTCTGTCGGTTGCAGCGTTTCCCTGGTCAGGTGACTCTGAAGTCCAGCAGACTGCTTATGTCTCACGGCCAGTCCCGGAAGAAAACCATCTCCTCCTCCCCCCTCTCCCCTGCGGGGAGGCCTGAGACCCTAGCTGCCAGTGTCCAGACAGACACCGCTGACCTCTCAGAACTCTCTGCCCCTTCCTCTGATGCCTGTGGTCACCAGAGTGTCTCTCTAACCCTGCTAGGTGGTGCCACTGGGCCTCTCTCTGCCCCCTCCTCTCTAACTCCTCTCTCAGTGCTCCCGTCCTCTGCACCTCCACCACCTCCTCCTCCCCCACCCCCTCCCTCCTTAGAGGACCTCTCCAGTGAAGGAGGGGAGCGGGCTCACCCCACTAGCCCAGTTCGCCAGTCCAAATCTGGGTTGGATTCAGAGCCTCTCCCTCTGGCTCCTTTCTCCCCACGGTTCTTTGACAGCAGTCAGCTGCAGACAGCCAGGAAGAAACTGAAGAAGACCGCCTCGCTGGACTCCTCACAGTGGAGGAGAGGTGAGTCATGACAACATACTATTACTAATAATGTATTTTAAAGGAATATTTCTAAATGAGAAATTGACTTGATTTTTCCTCTGACATTGTTCCATTCTCCCATCTCTACAGCGAGTTCCCCCATGGACGAGGTCCTGAACTCCCTCAAGCGAGGCAGCTTCCACCTGCGGAAGGCAGAGCTCCGGGTCCTAGCCCCCGATCCAGACGATGACGAGAGCAACAACATCCTGGCCCAGATCAGGCAGGGCGTTAGGCTGAGGAAGGTGCGGACGCGGCCGGACCAGCAGCGGCACCCCAAGGGCTCGTTCCCCCACTCTGCCGACGCTCTGACCCGCTCCATCCACGAAGCCCTGAGACGCATCAAGGAGGCTTCGCCTGAGTCCGAGTCTGAGGACGAGGGCCTGCCCTGCACCGACTGGGACTCTGACCTTTGATCTCAGCCTGCTACTATCTACTATTTCTGGCTCCACACGGACAGACCCAGAAAGCGGTGTAGAGATGTTTCCTGATGTCTTTTTTCTTCAGAAAATAGGTCAGAAGTAACTTTTTCTTACTGTTTCTTCTCGTCTTTGAAATGGACCACTAGCCTTTCCTCCTGGTTTTCTATGTTGTGCTCCTCCTGCTCTATCCCAAGTCAAGCACATTGAGATCCTTGTGATGGAAGTCACTATGGAAATGAAATTCCTTCATTCGATTCCTTCATTGTCCTGTACCAAGTGGGGGAATAAGGGCCCCTTGTCAGTGCACCGACTAGAAAGCTAGGGTTCTGGGATCACGTATGTAGACTGAACTATGAGGTTGGAGAGTTGAACTGTAGGTTGCTGTGGTGCGTTTGCTTTTACATGTGACAGGATTGAGCGTTTTCTTCAACGTTTATTCAACCCCCTGCAGAATAAGGTGTGTTATTGCTTGGCTGGAACAAAAGCTTGCACCCACATGGGTGAGCTTGGCCACCCCTGGTATTGGGGTTGAGAAGTCACGATGATGTTCTCTGTAAGATCGGAGCCCTGACAGCCAGCCAAAGTATCCAGCTCTACCCAGGTGTCATTCATTCCATATACCATATTAATATTCATGAAGTGTGTTGTTTCTGTTGACATTTTTTTAAGTTTGCTTTTACCTTTTACGGTCATTTTTATTTCCAAAGGAGTGTTTTTTTTTTTACTGCCTTGTTTTTACTGCTATTATTTTCCAAGCGAGTCCACTAGTACCGGTTTTACCAGGAGTCGCTTCATGTTTTTAATCTACGTTTGACTATTTTATCCGTTTTTATATCTAAGAGTTGAACTGAAACGATTCTTGCACTGTATGAAGGACACAATGAAGAAAGAATGCTGTACTGTTAGCAACTGAAGGACTGAGAGTGCACAACTGCTGTCCAAATTGTTTGGCCAGGTCATAGTACTGTATTTTTCCAGCACCATCTTCAGTGGTCTTGAAAAACAGTCACATAGAAATGTATGGTGCTGATATGATTGTCTGTCATATAGAATAGGGATCCTGTCAGCTCCATTCATCATATTTCTATCTGTGTGTTTACCTCACTGAATCCACCAGTGGTGTGGTAACTAACCTCAGTGAGTTAGTGGACTGAGCATATGGAGCTCATGCTGTGTCTTTATGGCAAGTGGTCAAAATCCAATCATGTGACTTTCTGCAGCATCCAGATCTCTGGCTGTGTCTCAGTATGAAGTGGGTTCCTCGTCTCCTCTCCATCTGCACTGATCTATAAAGCGTGGGTAGGTGACAGCAACATAGTGGAATTAGCTTTCCACTTTCTTAGTGCAGATGGAGAGAAGTTTAGGAGTCTAGAGGCAGTCATTTTAGTTATGAGATGCCCTCCTAGTCCTGTCTCGTGTTCTCGGTAGACAGGTTTTTATAGTATGTATATCTGTTGGGAAATCACTCATTTTCATCATTGTATTTATGTATGTTTTCTTTTATACATATCTTTGTCTAATCCAAATGTATTATTAGTTTCCATTTTTAACCATCTAATCTTATTTCTGTCTTCAGCTAACTCTACAGTTTCACCTATGACCTTATGCATGTGGCTGGCCTGGTCTGATTTGAAGATGAATCTGTCACTAGATAAGTGCAATATTAAACTGAAAAATGTATTATAATGTAATCAAGTGTACATCCTGAAAATACATTGGCATGCTTAAAAACGTATTTATTGAGTAACTTTTGTTTTAAGAAATGGAGTAAGGATTTATAAAGCAATACCACACAATTTAATGTGCTTTTTAAGATGATTTGTTTTGCATTTGACTCGTCTTTTCCCGTCATCGCATTCCTAACTGCTTTATATATATATATATATCCCAGTTATTTTTTCCCTTCAAAATAAAACAAAGTACCAAAATGTCTCCCTGTCCTGTTCTTTGACTTGGCATCACAGAGCCATTAGAACTCAGCGTTTGGCCAAACCAGCCAGCCTTCTGTTGGGCCTAGCACATCCACGTCAACCACAAACAGTAATTCATAAAAATACTGCCAGATGACCCCCTTTAGGCAGTAAGTGGATGTGATTTTAACTGGTCTCTACAGAGAAGAATGTACAGATTAGACAACCAAAGAAATGAGCAACATTCAGATGAGTGAAAATGGGGAAAATATTACACAACCCTCATTTGTTTAAATTGTTTTTTTATTTTACTATAAACTGAAAATTACAATTGTGTTTAAGCATGTGGCATAATCAACATTTAAAATTATTACTCAAACGTTTCTCCCCTTTCAAACTGTAGAAGTTCAGATCATAAATGAAATGCTATAAAGCCAACTCACTCAGACACCCCATTTAAGTCTCCCAAAGATACTAGAACCAACAACAAGCCCTTAAAGGTCGACGTTGGGCAAAAACTGAAAAATAATGGCTTTAAACTGTATAACTGATCACTGCGCCATCATACCAGGTCAATGCTTAAAAACTTAAATAATTGGATGAATAAGATATTTGGCTAAAGAAGTGTTCTTACCAATCTCTACAGCTTCCACCCAAAAACAAATCGGTCGCAGCGCACGACACATCACCAAAGGCACACCCCATTTCTGTTTGAGAAAGGGGCAGTGTCTGACCACTTTTCGTGCCCAAAGTTGACCTTTAAATAGTGTTCTTCACATATACATATAGTTATAATTTTTTATACATTATCACAGATTTTTGGCAATAGTAAATCCCACAAAAGTACCGTAGTTAGTTACCATTGATCCATATTTGTACCAAAGGCAACGTCAACAAAATTCACATTCTGTACAGGAAAATATTTTGGCAAAAGGAAAGAAAGTCTCTCTGCAAACCTCACCTGCTATGCACAAATTACTATAAATCCATTAGCTTTTTAAATAGTTCAAACATATTGCCAGTCTTTTTTTCTCATACCTAAAAAAAAACAACCAACCTTGATACCCACATATCAGACATTAAAAAAAACAAGAGTAAGTGACAAACATCTTTGTTTGATACAATTCTCATTAAAATCTGTGGTTATAATATATCTGGAATAATAAATAAAGGGAAAACACCATGAACCAATCAATCATTGCACTTCCAAGTCGCAACAGAAACAAGGGGAGGGAAAATAAAGAAAAAAAAATATCATTGTTTTGGATTCACCCAAACATACAATTCCATTTTCACAAGAGCACTATAAACTTGTTATATTAGTATTTGTAATAAAAAAGTTTATAGAAAGGAAAGACTTTTGTAGTCGCTGCTGAGCCATACCCCAGCGTCTGGGCTCGGAGTAGCGTTGTTTCTTTGTCTCTCCTAACATTTCCCAGAAGAAGAGGAAATTACCTGAAAGTGAGACTTCAACATGTTTATTTTTCTTCTGGATACTCCCTCTTTGTATTGCTCATTTAGTATAGAAGGTTGTCCAAGATCTGTTCTCAATCTCGGACAATATACCAGATTCTTCTTCAATCTCCATGGTAACATTGTGATAGGAGGGAGGACATTGGGAGCGTTTAATAAAGTGACTGGGAGGTCATCTGTCTGACCTCTGACCCTTAGTCCTAGTCCAGTGTCAGATGGGGCCTCAGAGCGAACGGCCATAGAGTCCAGTGAAACGCTGTAAAGACCAGTGAGTCTGACTCCATTTCCATGACATCTGATCATCTGACTGTCCTTTTGGCTGACATTGATATCTCCATAGTAAACAGAGCAATAGTAGTACTGTAGTCATAACGGAATAAGAAACCAGTAGATGTATAATAGTTCAAAAACAGACCTGAATGTGTGGCGGACGACAGCGTCAACAATAATAGCAAAACATCCACCAGCGAGCGACTCTGGATGAACTGAACTGAACTTTGCACCAAATAAAATGTAGAAAATGAGCGTTTCCTTTTACCTGTTCAAAGTCTGTGATGGAAGAAAAACCCTGAAGCAAAATAACCCATATTCAACATCCCCTCCTATGGAATGCTAGCCAGACTCCGCAATTTTTTGTTGTTGTTGAAAATACAGTGCATTCGGAAAGTATTCAGACCCCTTGGCTTTTTCCACATGTTGTTACGTTACAGCCTTATTCTAAACTGGATTATATAAAAAATGTTACTCATCAATCTACACACAATAACCCATAATAACAAAGCGAAAAAAAGATTGACAAATTTGGCAAATGTATTAAATATAAAAAACAGAATTTACATACGTATTCAGATCCTTTGGTATGAGACTCAAAATTGACCTCTGTTGCATCCTGTTTCCATTGATCATCTTTGAGATGTTTCTACAACTTGGAGTCCACCTGTGGTAAATTCAATTGATTGGACATGATTTGGAAAGGCGCACACCTGTCTATCTATATAAGGTCCCACAGTTGACAGTGCATGTCAGAGCAAAAACCAAGCCATGGGGTCAAAGGAATTGTCCGTAGAGCTCCGAGACAGGATTGTGTCGAGGCACAGATCTGGGAAAGGGTACAACAAAATGTCTGCTGCATTGAAGGTCTCTAAGAACACAGTGCCTGCATTGAAGGTCCCCAAGACTCTTCCTAGAGCTGGCCGCCCTGCCAAACTGAGCAATCAGGGGAGGGCGGCCTTGGTCAGGGAGAACCCGATGGTCACTCTGACAGAGCTCCACAGTGCCTATGTGAAGATGGGAGAACCTTCTAGAAGGACAACCGTCTCTGCAGCACTCCAACAATCAGGCCTTTATGGCAGAGTTGCCAGACAGAAGTCTCTCCTCAGTAAAAGCACACGACAGCGCACTTGAAGTTTGCCAAAAGGCACCTAAAGGACTCTCAGACCATGAAAAACAAAATTATCTGGTCTGATGAAACCCAGATTGAACTCTTTGGCCTAAATGCCAAGTGTCACGTCTGGAGGAAACCTGGCACCATCCTGCTGTGGGGATGTTTTTCAGCGGCAGGTACTGGGAGACTAGTCAGGATCGAAAGAAAGATGAATGGAGCAAAGTACAGAGAGACCCTTGATGAAAACCTGCTCAAGAGCTCTCAGAACCTCAGACTGGGCCGAAGGTTCATCTTCCAACAGGACAACGGCCCTAAGCACACAGCCAAGACAACGCAGGAGTTGTTTCGGGACAAGTCTGAATGTCCTTGAGTGGTCCAGCCAGAGCCTGGACTTGAACCTGGGCTCGAACATCTCTGAAGACCTGAAAATAGCTGTGTAGTGACCCTCCCGATCCAACCTGACAGAGCTTGAGAGGATCTGCAGAGAATAATGGGAGAAACTCCCCAAATACAGGTGTGCCAAGCTTGTAGTGTCATACCCGATTTGAAGGTGCTTCAACAAAGTACTGAGAAAGGGTCTGAATACTTACGTAATTGTGATATTCATTTTTTTTGCAAAAAAATTCTAAAAACCCGTTTTTGCTTTGTCATTATGGGGTATTGCGTGTAGATTGATGGCGAAAAAAAATATTTTTTTTTTTAGAATAAGGCTGTAACCTAACAAAATGTGGAAAAAAATCAAGGGGTCTGATTACTTTCCAAATGCACTGTAAATATTTGAGCAGTTTGTAGTCAGAGCGTAAATAACATTCCACAGGGAGGAAGAAGAAGAGATGGAAGGCAGGGAAGGCAGGGTGTAAGCAAAGCCTCAACAGGACCTCTGTGAAGTGAGTGAGTGTATGTGCATACAGTATACAGGTGTACCAGCATTATGCACATTGTGAACATTAGCCAAAACTAAATCCAAGCGAGCAAGTCTATCTATTTACCACCAATGTGCACGTTTTCAGTAGAGTGGAGCATAATGACTATATGTGTAATAATAACAGAGTGAATATTTTCGTGCAGTGCCTTTGTGCACTGACTAGTAATATTCTCCTGTCACTGTGTTGTTATAATGGTGGTGATGGTGTAGGAATACTGAAGCTCCACCAGGGGGCTCTGTAGTGGCACTTCTCTCCTCTAGCTGCTGCTGCCCTCAATGAGTCTGGCCAGGCTGTCTCTGAGCTCTGTCAGCTCAAAGATCTTCCCGTCCAGCAGCTCCAGCAGGGTGCGCAGACTCTTCCTGAAGGCCTCTCTCTCCAGCTGACTGCCCTCCAGACGCTGCTCTAACTCCACCAGCTGAGCTTCCAACGTCTGGTTCCTCTCCTCCGTCTCCTGGGAGTGGAGGGGGGCAGGTGTTAACATGTGCACACACACACACACACATTCATAAAACACTCACTCGTTAACAGTGAAAACGTAACATTATGATTATAACTACTGTTCCCTGAAGGAGGGGAATGAGGTACAACATACTATGGGGGCGTCGCACTCTCGCGACTTCAGTTGAGGGATCTAAAATCACGCCTGACAAGGCCAATGAAATCTGTGCCTTGCTGGAAGCCCTGCCTTCCCCAGGTGATACGCCATATTCTCAGAACATAACATATTCATGTTCGAGACGCGATTCATGGGAACGTTGCGAGAACATTCACGTGTCCAGTTTTCTGAGGGTGAGGAGAATATCCCATCAACGGTCCCATGAAACGTGTCTAGAACATTCACGTGTCCAGTTTTCTGAGGGTGAGGAGAATATCCCATCAACGGTCCCATGAAACGTGTCTAGAACATTCACGTGTCCAGTTTTCTGAGGGTGAGGAGAAAATCCCATCAACGGTCCCATAAAACGTGTCTAGAACATTCATATCTTATGTTCTGAGAACATGGCAACCATGTTCTGTGTATGTTTGGTGGGACATTGATTGAATATTCTCCTAACCCAACAGAAAACTGGACACATGAATGTTCTTGCAACGTTCCCATGAAACGTGTCTAGAACATTCATGTCATAAGTTTTAAGAACATAGTAACTACGTTCTGGGTAAGTTATATTGTGTAACAGTATAGACTTTACGTCCGTCCCCTCTCCCCGAATAGGGCGCGAACCAGGGACGCTCTGCACACATCAACAGTCACGCTCGAAGCATCGTTACCCATCGCTCAACAAAAGCCGCAGCCCTTGCAGAGCAAGGGGAACAACTACTTCAAGGTCTCAGAGCGAGTGATGTCACCGATTGAAACGCTATTAGCGCACACCACCGCTAACTAGCTAGCCATTTCACATCGGTTACAAATTGGACATTACGGGAATGGTCTCTTGGACATATTTATTGCACATCCCAGGAACATGCCTATGAAGATTTTAGTTAATGACCTAATGGGAACTACGGGAATGTTTGTTGTTAGCTGAGACCCCTTTTCGAAGAAAGGAAATACCGTCTGTAGCAGCCATCCGACAAAGAAACCACTCGGAGACGGCAGGATATTGCCTCCCCCAAAACGGACACCAAGGCCTTGGGAACAGTCGACGTGATGACGGCCCAGGAGCGTGAGGGGCGCGCAACAAATTGTAGCCTGTAACCCGACATCACCGTTCGCATGATCCAGAGAAACACTGTGCATGCGCGCCATTGGTCAGAGCAGACAGCAAGCCTCCTGTCAAGTGCCATCTGAAGGGGCGCTACGCCTTCTTGTGGACTGGAAGAGATGGGATATTTTTTTGTTTCGACCACCATGTGTCTGAACGTGGAGAAGGGACACTTTATTGAACCCACATGTGGGAGACGCAACACATTTGGTACCTGTGAACACTGTGGAACTTTGAGTTGACACAACTGTGTTTATGCGCCAAGGTTTGCCTGGAACCCGGGCCAGGCTGTGTTCACGGACTCCGGCAATCAGTGACGTACCCCGATTGGCAGTGCCCCTTGTTGGTACTTCTGTCACAGCGAGCCTGCCACGGTTTTAGCCGGTGACTGGCTGGCACCCAGCGCTGGACCCGTACGCATTAAAAATAGACCCAGGAAAACCGCTATCATAAAGGTTATCATACACACTAGCCATAGGTACCGGCGCCTCAGCACCTTGCAACTCAGCTGGAAAAGGGCCAGATAGCTTTGAAAAACCCCTTCTGTGGTAAAAAACGGGCGATTCGTAATAGAATCTAATTCCCCAGGAATGAAACCAATTATAGAACCCATAACAGTGTATCACTAAGCACCTCATAGGGACTAGTGAGCAATGAGCCACCTATGGGGGAGGACTGCCCCCTTGTGGACAGAGAGTAAATCCACTAACTTATTACCATCACCCTGGGGAGATTGATATACAGTGCCCTCAGAAAGTATTCATAACGCATGGCTTGTTCCACATTTTGTTGTGTTACCGCGTGATTTCTAAACGGATTAAATATATATTCTTCACACACACACACACACACACACACACACACACACACACACACACAACTACCCCATAATGACAAAGTAAAAACAAGTTTTAGAAATTATTACTGCCACCCCCATGCTTCACGGTTGGGATGGTGTTCTTCGGTTTGCAAGCCTCCCCCTTTTTCCTCCAAACATAACGAAGTTTGAAGGTAGGCCTTGAAATGCATCCACAGGCACACTTCAAATTGACTCAAATTATGTCAATTAGCATATCAGAAGCTTTTAAAGCCATTACATAATTTTCGGGAATTGTCCTAGTTGTTTATAGGCACAGTCAACTTAGTGTATGTAAACCTCTGACCCACTGGAATTGTGATACAGTGAATTAATCCATCTGTAAACAATAGTTGGAAAATGTACTTGTGTCATGCACTAACTGACTTGCCAAAACTATAGTATGTTAACAAAACATTTGTGGAGTGTTTGCAAAACAAGTTATAATGACTCCAACCTAAGTGTATGTAAACTTCCGACTTCAACAGTATTTATAATTGAAGGCACACTTAACCAGCATGGCTACCACAGCATTCTGCAGCAATAAGCCATCCCATCTGGTTGCCATGTTCTCAGAACATAAGATATGAATGTTCTAGGCAAGTTTCAGGGGAACATTTCTAGAACATTCATGTGTTCAGTTTTCTTTGGGTTAGGAAAATATTCCATCAATGTCCCACAGCTCCAGGCTGTGTAAGGGCTATTTGACCAAGAAGGAGAATAATGGGGTGCGGCATCAGATGACCTGGCCTCCACAATCATCCGACCTCAACCCAATTGAGATGGTTTGGGATGAGTTGTACCACAGAGTGAAGGAAAAGCAGCCAACAAGTGCTCAGCATATGTGGGAACTCCTTCAAGACTGTTGTAAAAGCATTCCAGGTGAAGCTAGTTAATGCTGGTTCAAGGAAAAGGGTGGCTAATTTGAAGATTCTAAAATATATTTTGATTTAACACTTTTTTGGTTACTACATGATTCCATATGTGTTATTCCATAGTTTTGATGTATTCCATATTATTCTACAATGTAGAAAATAGTAAAATAAAGACCCTTGAATGAGTAGGTGTGTCCAAACTTTTGACTGGTACTGCAAGTATTCACACCCCTAAGTCGATACCTACCTACAGCAGTGAATCTTTCTGGGTACGTTTCTAAGAGCTTTCCACACCTGGATTGTGCAACCTTTGCCCACTACTCTTTTCAAAATTATTCTAGCTCTGTCAAATTGGTTGTTGATCATTGCTAGACAACCATTTTCAGGTCTTGAAAATATTGAGAGTAGTATTTCGTAATTGGATTTTCCACAAACATAACACTTAGTTTTCAAGACAAAAATGTATTACTTTAGTACCTTGTTGCAAACAGGATGCATGTTTTAGAATATTTTGTATTCTGTACAGGCTTTCTTCTTTTCCCTCTCTCATTTAGGTTAGTATTGTGGAGTATATACAATGTCGTTGGCAATCCTCAGTTTTCTCCAATCACAGCCAATAAACTCTGTAACTGTTTTAAAGTCCCCATTGGCCTCATGGTGAAATCCCTGACCGGTTTCCTTCCTCTCCGGCAACTGAGTTAGGAAGGACGTCTGTATCTTTGTAGTGACGGTGTATTGATACACCATCCAAAGTGTAATTAATAACTTCACAATGCTCAAAGGGATATTCAATGTCTGCTTTTTTTTTTTACCCATCTAACGGTGGAATTGCTTGGGTCTCTCTTTTATTTAGTAGCTAAGGGAGGTTTTCCAATACCTCGCAAAGAAGGGTGGATACATTTTTTTCGTTTTTTAAAAACAGACAATGAATATCCATTTGAGCATGGTGATGTTATTAATTACACTTTGGATGGTGTATCAATACACCCAGTCAATACAAAGATACAGGCGTCCTTCCTTACTCAGCTTTTTTTATTGTTCTCCAAAACCTGCATCAAGGCACTTGTTATTTGTCCTGAATAAAAAGTGTTATGTTTGGGGCAAAATCCAACACAACACATTACTGAGTACCACTCTCCATATTTTCAAGCATAGTGGTAGCTGAATCATGTTATGTGTATGCTTGTAATCGTTAAGGACAGGGGAGACTATCCGGATAATAAAGAAATGGAATGGCGCTAAGCGCAGGCAAAATCATAGAGGAAAATCTAGTTCAGTCTGCTTTCCACCAGACAGTGGGAGATGAATTCCCCTTTCAGCAGGACAAAACACAAGGCCAAATCTACATTGGAGTTGCTTACCAAGAAGACGGTGAATGTTCCCGAGTGGCCGAGTTGCAGTTTTGAGTTAAATCTACTTAAAAATACAGTCAAAGCCTATGAATACTTCCTGAAGGCACTGTTTGTCTGCTGCAGAGGGACAAGAGAGAGCCATGAGAGAAGACGAGTTTTGATCAGTCATGGAAATAAAAGTGCTGAAACAAATTGGTTTCCCATTTAGAAAGATGGAGAACAAGCTATGCTGAAGTTTTTGTGCAGGTACAGCCAACAAGCACAAAAATGATATTGTAATATTGTCAAAACTATACGATATATCGTCAAAAAGAATATCCCGATATGTAACTTTATAAATGTTTTCTCCAATCATTATCTAGGTGATGAGCACGCTCAACCGCTAAGGGACCGTTTAGTTAGTGCAACATAAGACAGTCCCGTGTTCCAAATGTTTGTTTTGGCAGCGTGAATCGTTCCTGTCAACACCGAGGTGAAGCGAGGAATAATTGAATCAATGAATCTGATGCCTCAAGCTTATCTCCTGTGGAAGGCGGGGCTTCCAGCGAGGCGCAGATTTCATTGGCCTTGTCAGGTGTAATTTTAGATCCTTCAACTGAAGTCACGAGAGTGCCACTGCCCACACTATGTTGTACCGAAGCTGACTGACTGAAAGAGAACAGGTGTGTAAAGGCCCAATGCGGTGTGTTCATTCGTCTCGCCTGCAGTTTCTGTGTTAGTGATTCCTTTTGAGTCTGGAACTCATTGGCGCTCTCCACTTCCTCTTTCAGCTTCTCCAGTTCCTGCAGGGAGGGAAGAGATACATTTACAAGTTTAAAGTTTTATTTGTCACATGCACAAGTACAGTGAAACGCTTAACTTGCAAGCCCTTCCCAATAGTGCAGTATTCAATATCAAAATAGTTTAACCAACAAACAAAAAAAAAACAGGAGAAATAAGAGATGAGGAAAGAAAAAAGGAGAATGTAAGCTATATACAGGGTCAGTGCCAGTACCAAACTTACAATGTGCAGGGATACTGGAATGGCTCTAAAGACACAGGGCTTACATGTATGCGTTTCTCCCTCACAAATGCAGTTTACATGCCACAAGCACTTGCGCACACACACTCCTTACCTCCTCCTTGGACTTTAATGCCGACTCCAGTTCTTCTATCGTCTGGTTGAGCTCAGTCTTCTGGGATTTGATGACGGTCATCTGACCACTCACACACTCCAGCTCTGTCACCTGAGGACATACACAGTGTGGGTAATCA
The DNA here is from genome assembly GCF_045791955.1 of Oncorhynchus clarkii lewisi. Classification (NCBI taxonomy): domain Eukaryota; kingdom Metazoa; phylum Chordata; class Actinopteri; order Salmoniformes; family Salmonidae; genus Oncorhynchus; species Oncorhynchus clarkii. The sequence continues at coordinate 6,952,698 of NC_092175.1, forward strand.
TACAGTTTTAAAAAAAAATGCTTAATGTTCTTTGTGTAACCATTCTGATCCGTTTGTTCAGCCTCTCTTTATTACAGACCTGGGCTCCAATTCTATTTCTAATATCTCAATTACTTTCGCATTACACTTCGAAGTAAGTATTCCGATATGTTTTATTTGTAAAGACAAGTAGTTGAATATTGGAATGTATTTGAAAATACACTTGGAAAGTATTGGTATGTATTTAAAAAGAGTCAAATACACTGACTCAAAAACACTCGCATGCATTTAACTGAGGTATTTGGAAATAATTTGAAAAATAAGTATTTGTAAGTATTTGATTCGGGCCACATTATTTGAAAAAAAACTTAAAAAACACAGGAAATAAGTATTTAAATAACAGATCATCAAATACACATGTATTGAAAACCAGGTCTGCTCTCTTACCCGTTTATAAACTCCGTCTTACTAGTTTGTATAGTTAATTTATCTTAGCCATTTGTGTATTCTCTCTCTATTACTTTATAAAGTTAGTCAGTCTTACACGTGTATGTAGTCTCTCAGCCTCCTCCTGGTAAGCAGCCAGTTGTTGTTTCCACTGTTTGACATTGGCTGTGGACTCCAGCAGAGCTGCTGTCAGCTTGGCATTGTTGCCCTTCAGGGCTGCCAGCTCGGCCTCCCAGTGCTTGTTTATACTGGACGAACTGGAGACAGACAGACAGCCAACCATAAACTTCAGAAGTTTTTAGGTGACCATGAGTGGAGACCAAGATCCAGACTGATTTAGACCAGGACATGAATGCTTTTTTTGTAGTCTTGAGTGGTCTTAAGACCACAAGATTAACACTCCATCTCTGATAAAACGTCATAATTGTCTTCCTGAAGAATAGAAATGCTATCATTTGACTCTTGGGTAGAATACTAAACCATTCCAGCAGCAATGTACAAATTATACACGTTTAACTTCCTGTTCATCAGCATTACCAAGCTCAGAGGGCAGAGGTGACATAAGGGGGAACCACGTATAGTGAATATGGAGAGCTGGGGGGACCAAATGCATTTCCATTCATTTAGTAATTCATAATGAAATCACAGTGTTTTAATGTAATGCTTTACTGCTGTCCAGGGGCTCTGGGACCACATGAATAAGAGATGGATAAATAGACACATCCAAGGCCTGGCCGGGCGAACCGCACGCACGGTACTGCTGCTGTGCCAATTTCACTTTAAACCATCACTCTAAAGAGAGGTCCCAGTGGACAGTTAACCCCCCCCCCCCATTACTAGGCTGAACATGGGAGCACTGTGGAGTACTGCGTCTGTTCAGCGTGTAACAGAGGAAGATGAGGGAATTTTAAATGAGGGAATTGGAAGACAGTTTTTGTATTTAAATTGGTGTTAGCTTAACATTTCCACAGAACTGAATGTGTTCATTTCTTCAGCCTTCGTCCACCGTCCGACCATGCGTGGCCCAATAAGGTGCACTCTCTTTGGGCTTGGCACCCTACTCCTGGCCCCCAGGTTTTAGAGCCTGGTTCTTACCTGTGAGAGAAGGGCAGTTGGTTCTGAGATGGCTCGGCACGGGGCTCGGGGAGGTACTGCAGCGTTTCGGGGGTGGTTCCCCTCTCGTCATCAGTACCGTTGATGCTCTCCGGGGTCAAAGGTGACTGCAGGTCGCCGGTGGCTGACTCCTGGAATGACGTAAACCAGAAGGTTAAAATAATAAAAATACCCATAAACTGTTGTTGTATGTTCTCATGTGCTGGCCAAAGAAAAGACTGGTGTAATGTGGAGAGAATATCTGCAAAAATAATTTATACTCCACAGAAAGTGATGTTACATTTAGTTTTTCAAATGAGTTTGTTTTTTCTCAAGTGAGTAGGACTATGTGTTTTTAAGTGAGCCTGAAACATCACTTTATGGGAGCATAAATATCTGACATTGGGAGATAGGAGCGTTCATCTGAGACTGAGAAGGGGTTCATTAATCTGGGTGTTAATCTGATATTAGGATGGGAGAGAGAGAGGGGTTGTTAATCCACGGCGGAGGGCAGGGTTCTCCCCAAAGAGGTGAACAGTGCCATTCAACACCTTGTTCAATTCTGGTTTAAATATATACTGTACATCCATTTTTCTGAGATACTGCTGTGACAACATTCTGGGGAGACCCCCTGAAGGGGTGGGCTGGAGTGTGTTAGCCTAGGGTTGGGTGGAAGCTGGAGGTGTCAACGCTGGACTGGGGTAGGAGGCGACGCAGGAGGGTTATCTGAGACTGGGGTCAGATGACAATGATTTTGATTTAATTTTACCTTCTTTCTTACAGGAGGTACTTTGGGAAGTACTGGGAGCACATTCTTTTTAACTGCAGCAACCTGGGAAAGAGTTGCAGGGGAGAAGAGATGGGTTGAATGAGCCAATTGAAAGCTGGGGGTGGTTGGGTGGCCAGGTTGGGAGTTTAGCCAGGAAACTGGAGTGAACACACTACTCTTGCTATGGGAGTTGTGACCACGGACACTCCCATTAGGAATCAGTTTAACGTCTCATCCATGGGACTTGACGCTTTTGCAGGGTCGTGTTTCCAATCACTTCCTATGATACTTATATAATTTAAGGTCCATTCACTCCCATTGTTTTCCGGTAAAAAAAATAATAATATATGTAAGGGAAGGGTTATCCTGGTCCAAAGACTCCATGAGGATGGGGTTAGGATTAGGGGTGTTTGTGGTTGGGATTACCTGAGAAGGGGTGCTGGTGAGTTCCATCTTCTCCTGGGATTTCTCCTTGGCTAACCGAGCTGCCTCTTTAAACTCAGCAAATTTCTCTGCAAACTGTGAAAGAACCACAAAGACACAGACCAAACTGACTAAACCAGGCTGTGTATTTGTGATGTGTGTGTCTGTACGCACACGCGTGTTTGTGAGCGCAAGCTTGCGTATGTGTCTCCCTGTCCAAGTCTGTGATCCCCCACATGCTTCAGGATGTCCACCATAGAGAAAAATAGTAATGGCGTCTTTTTGTAGGCACCAACTCCGCCAAGGTTCGTTGGACAAGGCCTATGGGGAAATGAATGGCGTTTCCGTATGATTTTTCCGATTAACGCAGAAAATAAGGTCTGTGGTAAACACAGGCTTAGGAGATCTTATACGTTTTGTTCTATGAGATAATCTTCATCAGCAAAACTTTTTGTGAACTTTGAAGCATTTATGTAATGAAAAAATAAGCACATGAAGGCTTCATAATTCACAAAGGTCATGTTAACTGACTGATATCTCACAGAACAAAACGTAGAAGATCTCCTAAGCCTGTGTTAACCTCACAACTTTTTTGGGGGCGTTTATCCTAAAATCCCTATTCTTCCCTCATTAAATTTTCCCCATAGGGAAGGCTGAACGAACCAGAGGTAACTCATTTCCTGGTTTTAGGACGACACGCTGGCGAGCTCTATTGTCCCTGTATCCAAGCAAACAAAGGTAACCTGCCTAAATGACTAATCGCCCTGAAGCACTAACTTATGTCATCATGAAGTGATTTGATCCCACCTGGACAAGAGGAATACCTATGTGAGAATACGGTTCATCGGCTACAGTTCAGCTTTCAACACCATAGTCCCTTCAAAGCTCATCGCTGAACTCCTCTCTCTGCAACTGGATCCTGGACTTCCTGACACGCAGACCGCAGGCGGTGAGCATAGGCAACAACAACCTCCTCCATGGTGACTTTCAACATGGGGGCCCGCAGGGGTGTGTGCTCAGCCCCCTCCTGTATTCCCTGTACACCCATGACTGCGTGGCCATGCATGACTCAAACACCATCCTTAAGTTTGCCGACGACACAACAGTGCCTCGGAACAACAGGCTCCGAGACAGCTTCTACCACAAGGCCATCAGAATGCAAAACAGCTAACCCTATCGGTCTCTCAGTCTGCACAGACTTTAGTGACCATTTGCACCCTAGAGCCTATCTGCACTGACTCTCCACACATCCAACCCTTACACACAAGCACACACACACATAACCACCCACAAGAACACACACAGCTGCTCTAGTATATGAGTGGTAAGTTGAGCCATTTTTAACATTCAGCATCACTCCGTCAAGGGAAATATAGTAAGGATGTGACGGTTTCAAATGTTTAGGATATGACGGCGTCAGTTCCAAACCGATCCTAATGTAGCATGCGTCGGTCAGAAAATTTATTCAAACGTTACAAATCGCAGATTCAATAACATGGTTTTGCTCATATTACTTTCTCTCTACCATCCCAAAAAATACCTCACCTTTTGTGACATCTTCAGTGTCAAACTGCGCACTGTGCCCAGCTTCGCGAGATGTAGTCGGCCTGTTCCTGATCTTGCACATCTGCGCGGCACCTTCAGCATTCAAATGCTAAAATGTCTTGCGCAATATTAGGCTTCATTAGATGAGTGACAACCCACGTAATTTTCTAGGTTATTGTTATCTATGCACGGTTGAAAATTGTATTTTACTGGTGTAAAAAGTGAGCTTAACGGAGACACAACTCTCATCTGGCTATACATGCTGAACGGGGCTTACAATAGATTTGATTTAGATTGTTCAGGTGTACCATCAGTAATAGTTTTGCTTTAAACTATCAGTGCATATGGTCATTTTTAGATATACACGTTAAATTTGATGATTGCATAATGAGGAATCACTTTTGTGAGGCACACTGCATGTAGTGATGTGCAGTTCGCAAACGATACGTTCTTTTTGAACTACTATTTTTACTGACTCGAGAGTCATGATTCGTTTTTCTCAGTGACTTGTTCATTTGCCCCGCTGGCTGCAATGAGTCCTATAGCACAGGTATTCTCAAACGCTCAATGCCGTCGGGGTACGCCAAATAAAAATGCGCTTTACTTTTTTTATTTTCATAAAAAATTCAAACAGTCCATTTATATTTTCCAACGGGGCTATACATTTGGGTTAGTTTTTTCTCTCTCGCCTGAGTAGCCTCGTTTCACTGCCAAAAATAAAATGAAACCATCTGGTGTTCAGCGAAATAACAACACAATGTCAAATACAGGGAGCCTAAACAAATAATTAACATCCAAATCACATTATGTAACGGTTTTCTTCCTAGAAAGGAGAGGCGGACCAAAACGCAGCGTGGTTGAAGTTCATGGTTCTTTAATAAGAGCAACTTAACATGAACAAACTACAAAACAATAAACGTGGCAAAACCGAAACAGCCCTATCTGGTGCAGCAAACACAAAGACAGGAAACAATCACCCACAAAACACAACAAAACAGGCTACCTAAATATGGTTCCCAATCAGAGACAATGACTAACACCTGCCTCTGATTGAGAACCATATCAGGCCAAACATAGAAATAGACAAACCAGACACACAACATAGAATGCCCACGCAGCTCACATCCTGACCAACACTAAAACAAGGAAAACACAAAAGAACTATGGTGACACATTAACCGTTACTCTCTCGCGGGAATTCCACTAGCCAAACGTAGCTGCTGCTCATTCCCTTTGCTCGAAAATTGATAAATGGTTCAAAAAAAGTAAGGCCCGCGTCCATAGAGACACATACCAGCTCTACTGGAAGTACTGCTACTACCAGCAGTACTACACCTGCACCTGTCAACGACAAGTTGTTCTGCTTCCACAAGCACATCCAATGCTAACATCAGTAATTCTACATTTGTTGTTAGCCCAGCTAGCATGGACACTGACAGTTGTGAATCTGATGCAGCCGAAGAGCTACTGCCCCTTTACCCGGGAAAGCAGCGAACAACAGACAGGGATGTTGGACCATCAAAGAGGTGCACATATGATGAGAACTACATTGATTTGGGGTTCATTTATACTGGGAGTAGTGCCTTTCCTCAGCCACAGTGTGTTATATGTGCAAAAGTACCATCTAACAACTCAATGAAACCTTCCCTCTTGCGTAGACATTTAGAAGAAAGAAAAAACATGCCAATTTGGAAAATAAGCCACGGGAGTTTTTGAGCGAGAAATAAGGCGACTTTCGAGTAGTAAGACATGTATAAAAGCAACAGATACCATTATTTAGAAGGGTCTAGAAGCGTCTTTTATGGTGAGCTACCGAGTGGCTAGGACAGGCAAGCCCCATAATATTGTGGAGGACTTCATTCTTCCTGCTGCAGCAGATATGGCTGGGACAATGCTGGGGAAAAAGGCCCAAAAAACTATACAGACAATGTCTTCATCAAACAACACTGTTCCATGACGCATCAGTGACATGGAAGGAGATGTTTTGAAACCATTTCTGCTTGGCATACAAACCAATGAATTCTATGCGTTACTGCTGGATGAGTCAACAGACATGGCCGGCCTGGCACAGCTCCTGGTTTATGTCCGTTACGTTTATGGGGGGGGTCAATTAAGGAAGACATCCTCTTCTGCAAACCACTGGAAACCAGGACAACATGAGAGGATATTTTTTAAAGTACTGGACAGCTTTGTGTCATCAAATGGACTTTGGTGGTCAAGATGTGTTGGTATCCTTACTGATGGTGCAAAAGCCATGACAGGGAGACATAGTGGAGTGATAACGCAAGCAGTTGCTCCCGACGCCACTGCAGCATCCACCGAGAGGCTCTTGCTGCCAAAGGGATGCCTGGCAGCTTGAAAGACGTTTTAGGCACTACAGTGAAAATCCTTAACTTTGTTAAAAGTTTTTACTCTACTGCTACTCTCTGTTCATCATATATGCATAGTCACTTTAACCATATCTACATGTACATACTACCTCAAATCAGCCTGACTAATCGGTGTCTCTCGCTACTTTTATAGCCTCGCTACTGCATATAGCCTCTTTTTACTGTTTATTTCTTTACTTACCTATTGTTCACCTAACACCTTTTTTTGCACTATTGGTTAGAGCCTGTAAGTAAGCATTTCACTGTGAAGTCTACACCTGTTGTATTTGGCATTTCACTGTGAAGTCTACACCTGTTGTATTCGGCGCACGTGATAAATAAACTTTGATTGGATTTAAAGCAAGGCCCCTGAACTCTTGTGTATTTTCTGCACTATGCAATGATATGGGCAGCGACCATGTAACGCTTTTACAACATACAGAAGTGCTCCCAGAATCTACCTGCCTAGAAGGAAGATTGCGGATTGAACGCAGGTATGTAGACCACCTCAAGATAAACACGTAATATTCAATATCGGTAAGTTAGACTAAATATGAGCACAATCTGGTGGGTAATAACCTTCAATCTAAAAACACCACAAACAAATCATAAGGCTAGAGAAATGTATCGAAAAATATGACAAAAACAAGCAACACCCAAACATGACGGAGAGTAAGACAGGGGAACTATTTCAAAACGAAAACGTGACTCTTCTACACACACAGACGTTTTAATCTTTTCACTACCCGGAATGGTAAAGGTCGAAACCGATCTGTTAAAAATCAATAAATTACAAACTGGGCATACTTGAACTAGTCGGTAAGGATATAAAAGAGTTGAAGGCAAGCCTCGAGATGAGTGACAAAGAAGCTGCAACATTGGAGAAAGACACAAACAAGCTAAAAAGGGACAGTCAATAAGATTGAAACCGAAGTTAATGACCTTAAAAAGGAGAACATCATTCTGAGAGAAGCCTTACTTGACATACAGAATAGATCCATGAGAGAGAATCTGGTACTTACAGGTATCCAAGAGAAAGAAGGAGAAGTTCCTGAATCTGTAGTTAGAGAGTTCCTCCTTACAGCGCTCCAGATCCCAAGCGAAGCTATCGACAAAATCCAACTCGAACGTGTACACCGCTTCGGACAGAGAGTGCAGAGGTATAAACGCCCAATCGTTGCCAAATTTGCTTTCTTTAAAGATAAAAATAATGGTTAAAAGCCTGGGTAAAAGACTTGCTGGCACGAAAATAGGCATGCATGACCAGTTCCCGAAGGAAATTGCAGAACGGTGCAAAGTTCTGCATCCAATCTTCAAGGAGAATCAATTGAAAGGGAAACGCGTAGCTCTCGTAGTCGACGAACCGTATATTGATAACCAGTTGTTCAGAGACAAAGGCTACGCCAAGGCTATTCTAAAAATTACAAAGTTCTCAGAGGAGGCAAATAAATGACACAATTCTAGCCCTGTTATGGATTGCAATAATACAAAAAATACATATAGCTTTTCAATCTATCTTCAAATAACTAATTGGAACACAAAAGCACCAATTCAACATGGTGGAGATAATAACATCAGACAGAAGGCACAGTATGTGGGTATGTGTGGATGTATTGAGATGGATGGTGTGGTGTGTGTTTTTTGGTGTTTGGGAAAGTGTGGCATTGAGTGAGTGAGAAAGGAAATGGTTGCATATCCCAGAACCAATGTATTTCTGTGAGCAGTGGTTGTGAGAGAGCTTTCAATTTGGTGCAGACGAGGTATATATTTTATAAACTAATTATAAATCGTATTTATATATTGTCCTATCATGGTGGAACAGTATTTTAAAATAAATTATACATCTAATTGATTTATTGTCCTATCATGGGGAACTACATTTTTTAAAATCAATTATGCATCTAATGTATTTCTTTATGGTCCTATATTGATGGAACGGTCCACAACCCTTTACCCTAGACTCCCACCTGAATGACACAGATACTAAGAAGTCCCTATCTGTTTAATGGGCCTGCTGTAAGCGGTCTCTATGCAGCCATAATGTGGTCAGAGACTTTCTAGAGCAGCACTGCCCCCTCAAGTTTATGAGCCTGCCTGGCAGGATTGGTCCTGCAAAGCCAGAGCCCCCTGATGGGAGAGCATAATATACAAGGAAATTCTCAAAGCTGCTAATGAGAACCTTGACGACCTTGTACCTAGCCGGTGGGGATTCCGGTGAGGTGCCCCCACCCAGGTAGTGGCAGTGCTGGCAACACTAGCTGCAGTAACCCATGGGGGGGGGGGGGGGGGGAGTGCCACACTCGGACATTCAGAGAGGGGGCATATTATTGTGGTCATGGTGGCACAAAATCAAAGGTCTGACTGCATGGAGATGCTTGGGAATATGGTCACTACGGGAGACCGTGTGTGGGTGTTTCAGGGTAAGGGGTAAGGGGGTATATCGGACCTCCATCAGGACGTGACGATGGTTAATCAAATCTCCCCATTTCTGCCCATTTGTCTGCTCAGTTTTACAGCCCTTCTCATACAGCTGCAACTGTATATGCATTCGTAAATCAAGACCTTTCTTGAGTTGGGCTCTGGGATGGCGCAACTGTTGAGAATCTAGAGTCTATGGTTGTTGTGGTTGTTGTGGCGGAAAGGGGATGAGTGTGTATCCCACAACTGTTGCGAGGGAGTATAAGATGTTAGAGACAATATAGGATGAATCACAATAATTGTTTGATAAAATAATAATTGCATGCCATAATGTAATTTTGGTAATGGTGAGATTGGTGAGGTAAAAAATCCTTTGCATAATCTGCCTACATTACTACAAATATTAATGGCTAAATATGGAAAATAAGAAATAAAAAAAATATATATATATTTTGAATGGCTATACATAATACAAATCGAGGTGAGGGCGATGGAAATGCATTTGACGGTTGGTCTGCTTCTGTTCTGTAGGTGGCACTGTGTGCTCTTTTCGAAGAGTGGGTCCCGGTCTCTCTGGAGCCAAGGGATCCAGGGGTGGTCCACCGGGCATTGGGATGACAACCGAACTCAGGTTGAGGAGTGGTTTTAGCGGGTGGAATAGTGAGGACCAATTGGAGGTTTACTTAGTAGCAATGCAGATATCACGGTACAGCTAAATACAGTGGGGAGAACAAGTATTTGATACACTGCCGATTTTGCAGGTTTTCCTACTTCCTACTTACAAAGCATGTAGAGGTTAATTTTTTTTATCATAGGTACACTTCAACTGTGAGAGACGGAATCTAAAACAAAAATCCAGAAAATCACATTATATGATTTTTAAGTAATTAACTAGCATTTTATTGCATGACATAAGTATTTGATACATCAGAAAAGCAGAACTTAATATTTGGTACAGAAACCTTTGTTTGCAATTACAGAGATCATACTTTTCCTGTAGTTCTTGACCAGGTTTGCAGACACTGCAGCAGGGATTTTGGTCCACTCCTCCATACAGACCTTCTCCAGATCCTTCAGGTTTCGGGGCTGTCGCTGGGCAATACGGACTTTCAGCTCCCTCCAAAGATTGTCTATTGGGTTCAGGTCTGGAGACTGGCTAGGCCACTCCAGGACCTTGAGATGCTTCTTACGGAGCCACTCCTTATTTGCCCTGGCTGTGTGTTTTGGGTCGTTGTCATACTGGAAGACCCAGCCACAACCCATTTTCAATGCTCTTACTGAGGGAAGGAGGTCGTTGGCCAAGATCTCGCGATACATGGCCCCATCCATCCCCCCTCAATATGGTGCAGTCGTCCTGTCCCCTTTGCAGAAAAGCATCCACAAAGAATGATGTTTCCACCTCCATGCTTCACGGTTGGGATGGTGTTCTTGGGGGTTGTACTCACCCATCTTCTTCCTCCAAACACAGCGAGTGGAGTTTAGACCAAAAAGCTCTATTTTTGTCTCATCAGACCACATGACCTTCTCCCATTTCTCCTCTGGATCATCCAGATGGTCATTGGCAAACTTCAGACGGGCCTGGACATGCGCTGGCTTGAGCAGGGGGACCTTGCGTGCGCTGCAGGATTTTAATCCGTGACGGCGTAGTGTGTTACTAATGGTTTTCTTTGAGACTGTGGTCCCAGCTATCTTCAGGTCACTGACCAGGTCCTGCCGTGTAGTTCTGGGCTGATCCCTCACCTTCCTCATGATCATTGATGCCCCACGAGGTGAGACCTTGCATGGAGCCCCAGACCGAGGGTGATTGACCGTCATCTTGAACTTCTTCCATTTTCTAATAATTGCGGCAACAGTTGTTGCCTTCTCACCAAGCTGCTTGCCTATTGTCCTGTAGCCCATCCCAGCCTTGTGCAGGTCTACAATTTTATCCCTGATGTCCTTACACAGCTCTCTGGTCTTGGCCATTGTGGGGAGGTTGGAGTCTGTTTGATTGAGTGTGTGGACAGGTGTCTTTTATACAGGTAATGAGTTAATACAGGTGCAGTTAATAAAGGTAATGAGTGGAGAACAGGAGGGCTTCTTAAAGAAAAGCTAACAGGTCTGTGAGAGCCAGAATTCTTACTGGTTGGTAGGTGATCAAATACTTATGTCATGCAATAAAATGCTAATTAATTACTTAGAAATCATACAATGTGATTTTCTGGATTTTTAGATTCCGTCTCTCACAGTTGAAGTGTATCTATGATAAAAATTACAGACCTCTACATGCTTTGTAAGTAAGAAAACCTGCAAAATCAGCAATGTATCAAATACTTGTTCTCCCCACTGTGTATATATATATATATATATATCCCAAAAATATATGGGGGATTGGAAATGATGCAGACAGTTACATTGATGGGAGCAACAATCTATCTGCAATATTAAAGCTGATCCACCCTCTGAAAATGTTTTATAATACACACACACACACACCACACACACACACACACACACACACACACACACACATACACACATACATACATACATACAGAAGTGCCCTGGTTACCAAGTGGCAAATTATTGACACATTTTTAAATTGAGAGACGAGCTTAAAGTTTTCTTTACTGACCATCATTTTCACTTGTCTGACCTCTTGCATGAGGACGAGTTTCTCACACTATCTGGGTGATGTTTTTACTCGCCTAAATGATCTGAGTCTAGGATTACATTTCTCAGCAAATATATTCAATGTGCGGGACAAAATTGAGGCTATGATTAAGAAGTTGGAGCTCTTCTCGGTCTGCAGTAACAAGGACAACACACAGATCTCTCCATCACTGCACCTGAATGAGTTGAGTGCACAATTACGCAGGTACTTTCCCGAAACAGATGACACAAACTGGATTTGTTATCCCTTTCATGCCCTGCCTCCAGTCCACTTACCGATATCTGAACAAGAGAGCCTCATCGAAATTGCAACAAGCAGCTCTGTGAAAATAGCCACTGCCAGATTTCTGGACTGGGCTGCGCTCAGAGAATGCTGCCTTGGCAAATCTCGCTGTTAAGACACTGATGCCCTTTGCAACCACATACCTATGTGAGAGTGGATTCTTGGCCCTCATGAAAACTAAATACAGGCACAGACTGTGGGTGGAAAATGATTTAAGACTGAGACTCTCTCCAATACAACCCAACATGGCAGAGTTGTGTGCATCCTTTCAAGCACACCCTTCTCATCAACCTCTGGTGAGCTATTCACAATTTCCGATGAACAAATAAGGTTTTATATGTAAGATGGTTAAATAAAACAGCAAAATGACTGATTATTATTATTATATTATTATTTGTGCCCTGGACCTATAAGAGCTCTTTGTCACTTCCCACCAGCCAGGTTGTGACAAAAACTCACACTTATTAAAACATAATAATGAGTGTATCGTACAGTGTGTGTGTGTGTGTGTCAAATCAAAGTTTATTTGCCGAATACAACCTTACAGTGAAATGCTTACTTACAGGCTCTAACCAACAGTGCAAAAAGGTATTAGGTGAACAATAGGTAGGTAAAGAAATAAAAACAACAGTAAAAAGACATGCTATATACAGTAGCAAGGCTATATACAGTAGCGAGGCTACATACATACACCGGTTAGTCAGGCTGATTGAGGTAGTATGTACATGTACATATGGTTAAAAAGTGTGTAGCACTTTACAACTTTACAATTTTTGCCATCATTGTAGTTTACAATGATGGCAAAAAACAACATTTGAGAGTACGCCGACCCTGGTGCTAGAGGGGGTACGCAGCTGGAGGTTGAATGTTTGAAGGGGTACGGGACTATAAAAAGTTTGGGAACCACCGCTGTAGCAGGATTGATACACTCTCCTCCGGCTCAGCGGCTCCAGAGAGGTGCTCCAACCACCAACAGGCTGTCCTATATGACATATAAACACAGCTTTGTAGAACCAAAACATACACAGCCTCTGCTAAACAAACTCGAAAACTAATCGTTTAGGGTGCTGCCGTTCGCAAAACAATATTGTACTTAACACCCTCACGTCATTCCGCCATGAGTCGCTCACAATCTAGTCCGGGTTGTGGCCACAACTAGACCTCGTTTAAAATGTATCAAGAAATAATTGTATTTGTATGCCTAGCAATCAAGAAATTTACATTGTTTAAAGCACACTTTGACAAATCTTAGTCTCAAATGACCACTCCAATAAGCCCCATATGGTGAACAAGAGGCTTGTAGAATCATGACACTTTCAAGTTTTCAGTTAATCATTCGCCGGTAGAGGGTCCTGCATGCTCTGGGCATTGCCGACACAAAATAGCGAAATTAGTTGAAAGATTTGTTCTTTTGTCTGAACGAGTCGAAAAGATTTGAGTCAGTAAAAAGAGATGGACGTCCCATCACTAACTGCATGGCCAAAGTGGGAGGAAGAAAGAAGCTCACTAAAAACATCCAAACAGTCAAAACCATTCCATTTTGAGATGGGGGTGAAATCCAAAAATTGTCATAGCCAATTTGTAAAAAAATATTTTGATACATTACTAGCTCAAACACTTAATCTGCAAAAAATGACAAGTTCATTTAGAGCACATATGTCAGAGTCAAGGCCCGCGGGCCACATCCGGCCCGCAAGAAGGTTTTTTACGGCCCCTGGGATGATCTTGATTTATTATTAGAACCGGCCCGCAGCAAGCCGGCAGCCCGCAGATCTTTTACACGCACCAATACTACATTTCCCACAATGCAAAGGTGACGCACCGAGCAGTAGGCTGCTTCATTTCAATATTTATTGGCACAGCAGTCGTCAGCATCACAGTAAAATTAACTTTCAGATACCCATCAAAAATGGCAAAACGGAAGGTGGATACTGAGAACCGGGGGTTTCAAACAAGGTGGGAGTCGGAGTATATGTTCACGAAGGTAGCTGGAAAACCTGTGTGTCTTCTGTGTGGAGAAAGTGTGGCGGTACTGAAAGAGTATAATCTGAGACGACATTATGAAACGAAACACGCGGACAAAAACAAGAATATGGACATGGAACAAAGGCTACAAAAGGCAGAGGAATTAAAACGAGGCCTCAAATCTCGACAGGCTCTGTTCAAAAAAGCCAAATCACAAGGCCAGGCTGCTGTCAAGGCCAGTTTTATTTTGGCAGAAGAGATCGCTAAATCAGCCCGGCCATTTACGGAGGGGGATTTCATCAAAAACTGCATGATTAAAGTTTGTGACGAAGTTTGCCCAGAAAAAAGGCAACTCTTTTTAAATGTGAGTCTGAGCAGAAACACCATTGCCGAGAGAGTAGACCAGTTGTCCATCAATCTAAAAGAGCAGCTTGTGAAAAAGGGAAAAGATTTTATTGCATATTCCTTGGCTGTGGATGAGAGCACCGACATTTCTGACATTGCCCAGTTGTCAATTTTCATCCGCGGAGTGGACTCCAACCTAAGCGTGACAGAGGAGTTTTTGGCTTTACGTCCTATGCATGGCACAACTACGGGGCATGATTTGTATGAAGAGGTGTCAAGATGTGTAAATGAGATGGAGCTGCCTTGGGAAAAACTCGTGGGTTTGACAACCGACGGAGCACCTGCGATGTGTGGACACAGGAGCGGACTGGTGGCGAAGATACGGGAAAAGATGCAAGAGGAAAACGCGACAGGTGAGCTGACAGCTTATCATTGTATCATACACCAGGAAGCGTTGTGCGGTAAAGCCTTGAAAATGGAGCATGTAATGAGCATCATCACGCGCACAGTTAACTTTATCAGAGCCAAAGGTTTGAATCACCGCCAGTTCAAGGCATTTCTGACGGAGTTAGAAACGGAGCATGGTGATTTGCCTTATCACACAGAGGTGCGATGGCTAAGCCAGGGAAAGGTGCTTCAAAGATGTTTCGAGCTTCGTGAGGAGATTTGTCTGTTCTTGGACAGCAAAGGGAAAGACACAACACAACTCCGAGACGAAATGTTTCTGTGTGAAATGGCTTTTCTGTGTGACATTACGAGTCATCTGAATGCAATAAACTTGCAGCTGCAGGGTCGGGATCGTGTCATCTCTGATATGTACAGTACAGTGAAGGCATTTAAAACCAAACTGACTCTGTGGGAGACGCAGATGCGGAAAGAAAATTTGAGCCACTTTCCCAGCTGCCAGACCATGAAAGAGAAGCTCTCTACCAGTGCGTTCCCGAGCACACAGTTGGCTGATAAAATAGGTATGCTTGCCGCTGACTTTCGACGCCGATTTGCTGACTTTGAAGCACAAAAAAGCAGGTTGGAACTGCTCGGTAACCCATTTGCTGTTGACGTGGAAAGCTCACCACCAAACCTCCAAATGGAGTTGATTGACCTCCAATGCAATGATGCACTGAGGGCAAAATATGCGGCAGTGGGTGCTGCGGAGTTCGCCCGTTTCCTCCCCGGCACAATGCCCCAGCTGCGCATCCAGGCTGCTCAAACGTTGTCTATGTTTGGCAGCACATACCTGTGTGAACAACTGTTTTCTTTGATGAACCTGAACAAAACATCACACAGAAGTCGACTTACTGCTGAACACCTCCACTCAATTCTGAGGATTTCTTCAGCTCAGAGCCTTACCCCGAACATTGATGAACTTGTGGAAAAGATGGGACACCACCAAGTATCACCCTCAACCTCAAACAAGTGAACATTACTGTGCAATCACATATTTAGAGTTTTTACTCAGTTCAAGTTTAAAAGTTAAAATTTAATATTTGTTTTCACTGCATGTTACTTCTCCTTAAACAAAGTGTTGTTTTTGATTAATAGATTTTTGCACTTTATTTTTTTGTATTTCAATCCAATTATATTTTAAAAATATTTCAGTTGAGTGGATGATAGAAAATTGCTATTATTGTTTTTTCTTTGAAGTAAATTTAGCCCACTTTTGCTAAAATAGAAAATATAGTCTACTGATGGTGCCTTGAATACCGGTTTCTTTCATTTAATGTTCATGTTATGGGGATATTTATATAAAGGAAATTTGTCTTTTGTGTCTGTTGAAAATTAAAGATTACTGACAGAGCCATAAGAAAATATTGCTTTATTTATCTGATCATATTGTAATATATTTGTTAGGTTTTCAGTAGGTTCAATTAGGTTCACTAGACTATATGCGTCATTTAAAAATTTTTCAATGAACATTCGAACAGTCCGGCCCTCGTCTTGTAGCTGATTTTTTTATTTGGCCCTCCGTCCATTTGACTTTGACACCCCTGATTTAGAGGGTGATTTCAGCACCAAACTGGAGGGGACAAAAAACATCCCCCCCCCCCCTAATCTGATAGTGGTGGCATGGTAGATGCCTAGTCTCCCCTTTGGCTCAGATCAGGTGCCTAAATTGTATAAAGCATAGACATACATCATTTACGGTGGGGGGTATCATGAAGTGAGACGGTGGACGGTGGTTGGAAGAGCGCGCTTGTTTGAAATGGAAAAGCGTTGTGGTAGCTTTTGTTAAAGAAGAACATCAAGACGAAGCAGCTGCTTTATAAGTGGGATGCACTGTTGAGCGCTACATCCTAAGGGGTTCGTGCTGATTGTACGAAGATTGTGACAGCCGGTTAAAGGCAAGAACAAGTTATACGTCAGGAGAAGTGCAGTATTATCATAAGGAGACGTATACTTGGAATACGGAGGAGGAATGGAGGGAAAAAGAGAGGCAGAGGAGGTTTAAGAGAGAGAGGGAGGAAGAGGGTGGTAATTGTTTGTGTTTCTGCTGGTCTGAGGTAGAAGATGCTCTAGGTTAAACAAATGGGGGCAAGAAATGTGAATTGTTTCGCTCTCAAGAAGAGGGCGCCATTGAAAGGAGTGATTACTGGGATAGTGGTAAATGTAAAAGTTGACCAAATGAAGGGGAAGATTCCCAGTGGTGAGACATCGTTTGGTGAGACACAGACAGGGTGGCGTGAGTGGTGGAACAGAAGAGTTGTCTGCTATTTTAAGTTTTGATTCTTTGCCCGACAAAGTGATGTTAGGATATATAAGTTATCCTGTACGAGCTTTTGTGCCGAATATATTACGTTGTTACAGGTGTCAGGCTTATGGGCATGTAGCAGCAGTGTGTATGAGGGAGGTTCCTAGGTGTGAGAAGTGTGCAGAAGTGCATGAGACAAAGGAATGTGTAGCATTGGGGAAGGTAGTGGTATGTGTTAATTGTAGGGGTGCCCATGGGGCTGGGGATCAGAAATGTCTGGTGCGAGATAGGCAGGTAGTGCAGAAGTTGTCATATGCTGAGGCAGTGAAGAAAGTAGAGAACTATGGGTCAAGTGGGAGGGATCCTGAGAGGAGTGGTGTGAGTAGTAGATATGTACCAGTACAGAGGGATAGGCCAGCAAGTGATATACAGTGCCAGTCAAAAGCTTGGACACACCTACTCATTCAAGGGTTTTTCTTTATTTTTACTATTTTCTACATTGTAAAATAATAGTGAATACATCAAAACTATGAAATAATGTAGTAATGCATTTGAGCCAATCAGTTGTGTTGTGAGAAGGTAGCGGTGGTATACAGAAGGTAGCCCTATTTGGTAAAAGACCAAGTCCAAATTATGGCAAGACCAGCTCAGAAAAGCAAAGAGAAACGACAGTCCATCATTACTTTAAGAAATGAAGGTCAGTCAAAGCGGAACATTTCAGTCGCAAAAACCATCAAGCTCTATGATGAAACTGGCTCTCATGAGGACCGCCACAGGAAAGGAAGACCCAGAGTTACCTCTGCTGTGGAGGATAAGTTCATTAGAGTTACCAGCCTCAGAAATTGCAGCCCAAATAAATGCTTCACAGAGTTCAAATAACAGACACATCTCAACATCAACTGTTCAGAGGAGACTGCGTGAATCAGGCCTTCATGGTCGAATTTCTGCAAAGAAACCCCTACTAAAGGACACCAATAAGAAGAAGAGACTTTCTTGGGCCAAGAAATACGAGCAATGGACATTAGACCGGTGGAAATCTGTCCTTTGGCCTGATGAGTCCAAATTAGGTTTTTGGTTCCAACTGCCATGTCTTTATGAGATGCAGAGTAAGTGAACGTATGATCTCTGCCTGTGTGGTTCCCACTGTGAAGCATGGAGGAGGAGGTGTGATGGTGTGGGGGTGCTTTGCTGGTGACACTGTCAGTGATTTATTTAGAATTCAAGGCACACAAACAGCATGGCTACCACAGCATTCTGCAGCGATCAGTCATCCCATCTGGTTTGCGCTTAGTGGGACTATCATTTGTTTTTCAACAGGACAATGATCCAACACACCTCCAGGCTGTGTAAGGGCTATTTGATCAAGAAGGAGCGTGATGGAGCGCTGCATCAGATGACCTGGCCTCCACAATCACCCGACCTTAACCCAATTGAGATGGTTTGGGATGAGTTGGACTGCAGGGTGAAGGAAAAGCAGCCAACATATGCTCAGCATATGTGGGAACTCCTTCAAGACTGTTGGAAAAGCATTCCAGGTGAAGCTGTTTGAGAGAATTCCAAGAGTGTGCAAAGCTGTCATCAAGGCAAAGGTTGGCTACTTTGAAGAATCTCAAATATAAAATATATTATGATTAATTTAACACTTTTTTAGTTACTACATGATATACTACATGACATGATATGTGTTATTTCACAGTTTTGATGTCATCACTATTTTTCTACAATGTAGAAAACAGTGAAAATAAAGAAAAACCCTTGAATGAGTAGCTGTGTCCAAACTTTTGACTGGTACTGTATGTTTCAGTGAGATTGGATTTTTTTGCATTTATAGCAATGGTTATCAACTGAACTGCAGGGATGGAAAGTAAGTCACAGAGAATTGAGGTTGTGGTGGCAGCTGCAGAGAAGTATTTGGGTGTGCAAGACTTGACATCAGAAGAGTTATAGGGTGTGTTAAGTGGTGGTGTCCCATTTTTGACCTGAGGTAGGACTAAATATATTTAAATAGTGGAGCAGGGTTCCAAATATCTCTAACGGTCGCCCCAGCGCAAGTTGTTTTATGCATGTTCATGCAATGCACTCACTGTTCCAAAATGTGATTATTACGTAACAGGAAACTTAACACGCGCTGCCTGCTAATTATCTATAGGCTGTTTCAACTTGTCAATTTCAAATAATTTATCTAACAAGTTGTATTTTCTAACACCAGATTGAATTGAGGTGTGTTCCGCCTACTCATTCATTAATTAATTTATTTTGCTCCTTTGCACCACATTATTTCTATCTCTACTTTGCACATTCTTCCACTGCAAATCTACCATTCCAGTGTTTTACTTGCTATAATATATTTACTTCGCCACCATTGCCTTTTTTTGCCTTTTACCTCCCTTGCTCACATTGTATATAGACTTATTTTTCTACTGTATTATTGACTGTATGTTTGTTTTACTCCATGTGTAACTCTGTGTTGTTGTATTGTGTCGAACTGCTTTGCTTTATCTTGGCCAGGTCGCAATTGTAAATGAGAACTTGTTCTCAACTTGCCTACCTGGTTAAATAAAGAGGAAATGAAAAAAAAGAAAAAATTCACACAGAAGTAGCCCATTGCTGTGTTTTGGACAATTTAGGTTTGAGGCTTTACTGAGCCGGATAAACTTCTCTCTTCGAAAAGAGCCCACCGCACTTCACTCATGTTTGCGCAGATCAAGTATGCATATATTTGCGCAGTCTTGCAAGAATTGGAACATTTTCTTGCTGCTGTTCGCTTTGCCTTCCTTGTTGTTTTTCTAATACATAATAACTTTGGACATGTGTGCGTTCCTATCAAAGTAAGTTCCTTATTTTCTGTATATCGTGTTGTCATATCTACTGTAGGCGCATACAGTATGTACAGTGGGGCAAAACATTTATTTGCAAATTTCCACCATAATTTGCAAATAAATTCATTAAAAATCCTACAATGTGATTTTCTGGAAAATTTTTTTCTCATTTTGTCTGTCATAGTTGAAGTGTACCTATGATGAAAATTACAGGCCTCTCATCTTTTTAAGTGGGAGAACTTGCACAATTGGTGGCTGACTAAATACTTTTTTGCCCCACTGTATATATGTATGGAGCATAATGTATTTACAGTTTTATTCACGTTTTCAATTACTGGTGACAAATAATGCATTCCGATTATTGCATCTATTGTAATGGACACCTATGATGTGTGTAAACACTTTTTTGAAGGTTGTACTGATTATAATGAGCTAAGATATTTGCCAGCTATGTGTGGTGCCATGTTTGTTGACATTATACAATGCATTCTGGGTGTCACGTAATCTGTCAGACCAACGATGTTGTAATGAGGTGAAGGAATGGTTCACTCATCTTTCGAGTAAATTTGCGGAAGTGAATGAAGGGAAGTGGATGATCGTAGACGACACACCCCCTTCAACATGCATATTGCAAACAGACCAAACGCATCTTGTTTCCTCTTATTATCTTTGGTTTATGCGGAAAAAAACAAGCATGGCGGCGCGCAGAAACTACCCATCGTCGGATCAACTTTAGATTTCGAGAAAGTGTTTTACTCAGTTATTTCAATCAATGGTGAGCTCACCCGCGATGTGATTAATTGTAAATAGTAATTGCTATTAGGTAATTCATATTGTACTTTATGTCAGCCGAGAGTTATAAAAATATGACCACTTGTGTTATGTCAATCTGGTAAACTCTAGGACGAATGTAGCCTACATTTATCCGGTTTGGATGATGGTGTTATGCTGTAGCTACTTCTGTGAATGTCTGAACATTGCATCCAAACATAAACTGCTCCTATTATGGACATAACTATGTGAGGACTGTGTTTGTGCAAAATGTTTCTAAAAAAACAGTGTGGCCAGCTCAAATGCTGATTGTTGTATCATACCAAAACTGGACATTCTTAATAAGTGTTCTAATCACACTGGTTTGATCGTATGCTACAGGGACCACTGTAGAATGATCACACTGGCGTGTTGGTATGTGTGAAAAGGTTACACAGTTTAAACACCTAAAACACACTTAACTTTTTTTTAACACTTCTAACATGGGCCAGGCCCTGCTGTTACCTCGTATCCCAGCAATAAGGCCTTCCGTTATGCCCGAGAAGAAAACACTTCAATTTGCTCAACTTGCCATTAGCTCAACCATTGGCTGAACTTACCCCAAGTGAAACATTTTGACTATATTAGCCCACACAGCTAGAAGGATGCACTTTTAGGACCTCATATTGAAGCTTATGGAATGCCAACTGAAAATAATCTTTAAATGATGATCTACTTTGGTTTAGATACAAGCATAGATATAGAAAAGGTTTTGGACCTAACTTGCTTACCACTTTTCTCAAGAGGTTTCTTCCTTCACAGACTCCATGAACTGACCTCTTCCTAAATACTTGGTCAAATGATTCATTTTGTGTATAGTTTCCTAGAAACAAGGGTGGCTCAACTTACCCCACTATCCCCTATATTGTAATTACAGTACTTGACATAGTGAATGTGCTACCTATTCTGTATATCATATTGTGTACATATCGGGCTTTTACTTTGCATAATACCTCTTCTATTACTTATTTTTTTATTTGAATGGAATTTGAATTTTACTGCACCTTTTATACCTGCTGTAAACTGTGCACATGACAAATAAAATGTGTGCTAGCTGTGTGTGTGTGTGTGTACCTTGAGCAGGTTGTTCTCTGAGGAGAAGCCTAGACCGTAGACGGTGTTGGCTCGGCTGTCGGCCCACTGGCCAAACTTCTGGGAGGTCTTGGTGAAGGTCATGTTGGGGGTGATGGTGCTGTTGATGATTGCCTGGGAAAGGAAGAAGAGTTCTATGAGTCACAAAAGCAATGCTGATCATTTTATGTAGAAGCCCATTTGTCTAAGATGAGTGGGCTTGTATTCTGGAAGGTTGCCTACAGCAACAGTAACGACTGAATATGAATTAGCTATCTGTGTCTGGCTGTGTGTGTGCGTGTGTGTGTGTGTGTGTGTGTGTGTGTGTGTGTGTGTGTGTGTGTGTGTGTGTGTGTGTGTGTGTGTGTGTGTGGTGTGTCATCCACATTGACTGGGGAGAGGGGTGAGGGAGGTGGGTGAGGGAGAGGGTGGGAGGTGTGGGCTCAAGTTTACCGTTGAAGATGCTTCCCTCCACTCTGTCTCACGCCTACAGATTTTAGATAGCGTCTTAGCTAGCTGTAAAAAGCTTTAGTGTTATTAGCCTTAGCCTATTTAGCTAGCTGTAAAAAGCTTTAGTGTTATTAACCTTAGCCTATTTAGCTAGCTGGAATCAGTTAATCTGCCACTGCCCCGACGGATATCAGAAATGAGGAGGGGGCACCTGGCTACATTGTCAGTCGTTTTTAAAACTTGTGACAGCATTGTGAAGTTGACAGCGAATGCACGTGTTCTTACAACACAGCAGTAAGACTCGAGGCTAAAGGACTTCTGAAGGCGGCGACGGAACCCTGGCTTTAAGTTTACAGCCACCATGGTGCACAGAATCCTCAGTCTTCTCCATCCTCCAAACAAATGACTCCAGGCAAAAGCAACCGATCTTTACACTGGAGTCAAATTTGTCCGCAGTGCGTTGGAGAGCATCTAGAAGCTGAGGTGTGACAGCCAGTTCCAAGCCATTTGGACACAGTGCCAAGTGGCACTGACGCTCCTCCAGCTCCAAGCAAACGACAACGTTATGCACAAACAAATCTCCAGCAATGTGTGTCGGACAGTACAGTAGGCCGGCAGGACAGAGGAGAAGAGACTGAGTGTAAAAGACTGTTCTTCAGCACGTCGGATACTGTCACTGGTGAAATGTCCGAATGATTCAGCGAAAGCAACAGCCAACTAGTGGAGGCCTTGTGTGCCCTTGACCCAGAGAGCCATGACTTTCTAGATGTGGGGGGGGAAAAGTGAAACCACTGCTGGATCTAAGCAAAACTGATTTGGTGGAAGCTGAGTTTAGTATCGCTTGCCAGTTTTTGCAGACTGAAGTCGCACACTCCTGCTCCAATGAGGAGAAATGGGCCCCACTTGATATCCTGCCACGATTCTCTGGGCCACAGCTACATGCGAGAATTCACTTTTCCACTTTGACAAATGTGTTCAGTCAGCACAGAAGAAACATGCTTCACCCGAGGAAAAATCAACTAATCCAACTGGCATTTGAGGGTGGATCTTACAAAAAGATTTCGGGGAGACTGGAATGATCGAATACTCGGGAAGTTCCAGAGCTTCAAGGAGGCTGCAACTCTTCTGGAAAAGGTAAGAAACAATCTAGACTGAACAAAAACATAAAAACGCAAAATGCAAAGATTTTACTGAGTTACAGTTCATACGGAGATCTATGGATTTCACATGACTGGGAATACAGATATGCATCAGTTGGTCACATATATCTTTAAAAAAGGTAGAGGCGTGGATCAGAAAACCAGTCCGTATCTGGTGTGACCACAATTTGCCTCATGAAACGCAACACATCTCCTTCTCATAGAGTTGACCTGAATATTGATTGTAGCTTGTAGAATGTTGTCCCACTCCTCGTCAATGGCTGTGCGAATTTGCTGTATATTGGCGGGAACTGGAACAAGCTGTCTTAGAGGTCGATCCAGAGCATCCCAAACATGCTAAATGCGTGACATGTCTGGTGAGTATGCAGGACATGGAAGAACTGGGACATTTTCAGCTTCTAGGAATTGTGTACAGATCCTTGCAACATGCGGCCTTGCCTTATGTTGAAACACAAGGTGATGGTGCCGGATGAATGGCACGACAATGGGCCTTAGGATCTCGTCACGGTATCTCTATGCATTCAAACTGCCATCGATTAAATGCAATTATGTTCGTTGTCTGTAGCTTATGCCTGCCCATACCATAACTCTACTGCCACCATGGGCACTCTGTTCACAATGTTGACATCAGCAAACCGCTCGCCCGCACAACGCCACACACTCGGCCTATCTGCCCAGTACAATTGAAACCGGAACTCATCTGTGAAGAGCACACTTCTCCAGCGTGCCAGCGGCCATCGAAGGTGAGCACTTGCCCACTGAAGTCGGAGACGAAGTGCAATCGGGTCATGACGAGCACGCAGATGAGCTTCCCTGAGACGGTTTCTGACAGTTTGTGCAGAAATTATTTGGTAGTGCTAACCAACAGTTTCATCAGCTGTCCGGGTGGCTGGTCTCAGATGATCCCGCAGGTGAAGAAGACGGATGTGGATGGATTATCTTGGCAAAGGAGAAATGCTCACTAACAGGGCCGTAAACACATTTGTGCACAACATGTGAGAGAAATCAGCTTTTTGTGCTTATGGAACATTTTGGGGATCTTTTATTTCAGCTCACGAAACATGGGACCAACACTTTACATGTGTAGCTGGTTGGTTTTTATAGAGATCTAGGTGGTATAGCCAGGGTACGGAATGGCAAAATGATTTCCTTAGCCAAATGACACCCCTGGGTATAGCTACATATCGAGTTGGTTCATCATAGAAATAGATACATTCTATGAAGGTTTTCTTGTTAACATATTGGTTTCTGTGGTTGTAAATAGAACTGCACGTATTGGAAACGTGTTTTTGATAGGCTGGCGTTATTCAAAGCCAAACTGCCACTCAGTGTTTTTGATAGGCTGCTGTTATTCAAAGCCAAACTGCCACTCAGTGTTTTTGATAGGCTGCCGTTATTCAAAGCCAAACTGCCACTCAGTGTTTTTGATAGGCTGCCGTTATTCAAAGCCAAACTGCTACTCAGTGTTTTTGATAGGCTGCCGTTATTCGAAGCCAACACTACCACTCAGTGTTTTTGATAGGCTGCCGTTATTCAAAGCCAACACTGCCACTCAGTGTTTTTGATAGGCTGCCGTTATTCGAAGCCAACACTGCCACTCAGTGTTTTTGATAGGCTGCCGTTATTCGAAGCCAACACTGCTACTCAGTGTTTTTGATAGGCTGCCGTTATTCGAAGCCAACACTGCCACTCAGTGTTTTTGATAGGCTGCCGTTATTCGAAGCCAACACTGCCACTCAGTGTTTTTGATAGGCTTCCGTTATTCGAAGCCAAACTGCCACTCAGTGTTTTTGATAGGCTGGCGTTATTCGAAGCCAACACTGCCACTCAGTGTTTTTGATAGGCTGGCGTTATTCGAAGCCAACACTGCCACTCAGTGTTTTTGATAGGCTGCCGTTATTCGAAGCCAAACTGCCACTCAGTGTTTTTGTTGGCGTGCATGAATATGTAGGTTACTACTTTCAGCGTTTAGTTTGCATTATTTTTGGTAAGGCAGCTGTGTGTACGGCTGCATTCACATAGGGGTAATTCGCCTATTTCAAAACAGCCTATCCATCTTGTAGCCTATATTCATTACTACCGGCCTCGCTCTAATGTGTAGGGCGCTGTCCACCGTGCTGATACAGCGCAGCAGAGATGGGCTACAGATTTCACGCCAACCCGCCACATCAAAAAGCACTCAATGGTCTCAGAGTCTCTGCATGTGAATGTTATGTTTACTGTGGTACAGCGTGATATAAGCAGAATATAATTCCAATGCAAGAAAGCCCATTTCAACTGCCCCTTTAGAACCAGGCCTGGCGCCAGGACAAAGGGACTACTGCATGTACTTTCTACGGAAAGTTGTGTGTGTGTGAAGTTCTGTGTTTGTCTATGCGTGTCTCACAGTGGGCTTGTGTTGATGTTAATGATGAGTGTATCCTAGAGCGGCAGGCAGGTAGCCAGCGCCACAGTGCAGCCCACCCTCTCCCTGCTGTTTCAAGCTTAACACAGCACAGCACAGTAACGGTAACCCCACAGTTGAGTTCACCCACTCACTAGCTAGCTACAGTAGCTCCACACCACCAAGGGTCACATACACAGCAGTGGAGAGAGAAGCAGAGGACTCTCTGTGTGTGTGTGTGTGTGTGTGTGTGTGGTGAGCATTACATAACCGTTGCGGTGCTGAAATAGTTCCTCCTCCCCTGCACCCCTCTGAAGACAAAAATAATCGTATTTATGACGTACAGAACATAACAGGCCACAACGCCCCCACGCCATTACCAACCACGGACTGCTGCTGCTACCGTTGGCCATGGAAACACACACACACACACACTGGTGGGAAATGTAGGGGGTGTGTGTTGAGTGAGACTACAGCTCAATTTCTGGTTCTGTCCATGTCCGTGGGCGAGGGGACGATTAAATATTTGTGAGGGGGAAGAGGGAGTACAGTACACAAGCACATGTTTCACGTAAATCAATCCATGATTGATTCTAACTGATCTATAGTTCTACCAGCCCAGAGCCTGAGGTGGCACCAGCCCAGCCAGCCTGGTGCCACCTCTAATTCGCTCCCCATAAAATCACCTTTGCTGAGAGGGGAACCACGTGCAACCTCTAATATCTTCCCCTTCCTTTTTACAAATCTTTAACACACACACCTTGGAGCCGTCAAGGCTGATGATGCGGTAGACGTTGCGCGTGCTGTCGTAGAAGTAGGAGACTGTGACGGCGTGTTTACTGGTGGGAACCCAGTTCTTCTTGGTGGTGGGGTCGATCTGGAAGACATGGGCCCTCGTACTGAAGATAGGCTGCTCTCTGCAGAGGAGAGGGAGAGAGCGAGTGGGAGAGTCTGCATATACACGGGAATTAAACTCACCACCCTGAGCCATGCGAAAGAAAAGTGCTGGGAGTGTGTGAGGGCTGAGGTAGGTGAGAGACACACACACAGCCTCCAGAGATCTCGACAAACATCCATTATTCACACTCTCCTGCAGCGCACTGCACTGGCCATGACTGGGAGGGGAAAACACACACACTTCAATTCCAGTATGGATGTGCATTCTCTTCAATCCAGATGGAACTCAATTAACATTAGCAAGGAGTTTTAATAGCAGCAGGAGAAAGACAAACATCACCTAGCCACAGACAGATATCATTTACTAGAAACGAATGGACGTTACATTTACGTTCATCAAACTGACTTGCTGGGTACATTAAGGTAGTAAAACAGGGGCAACGGGGATACATGATGTTCCACTAGTCTAGTCATTGCAGCTAATGTGCCCCTGCTAAGATGATAGAGAAGCGGGTCATTAAAGATGATGCATTCCCAGTACAGGGCCATTTAAACTGTTGAAGCTGCCTGATGAAAATGATTCAATGTTAAAGTGCCTCTTTTTTTACTTTAAAATAATGTACAGGAAAGTAGCATTTACGTTCAACCCATAGAAGCGGACTGAAGCGGACTGGATTGTTGGTCTCCGTGTGGTACTTGGAGGATGAGAGAGAGAGAGAGACGCAGAGGAAAGGCTGTGCGACCACCGCAGAACCTGAGACGGCGCTGCATTTCCTGACAAAGTGTCAGAAATATAAAACAATTTGTTTCATTTCCCCAAATTTGAAAGCCTTATTCAAGGTTTCAAAGACCCCTCTGATGAGGATAGGCGTCCTGTCGAGGGAGGACACAGAGCTGTGGGTTGGCAGCGTACTTCACTACATTGCTGCCTGCCGTAAGATGAGGAACAGTGTCTGACAGACCAACCAACCTGCACATGTCCTCTATGCTTATTGTTATTGTGACCCTTGGTTATTGTTGTTACTGTTGTCCAATTGACAATTTTGATTCTAATTATTTGAATATTGTAAATATCCAAAGTAAGCTTTGGCAATCTGTACATTGTTTACGTCATGCCAATAAAGCACATTGAATTGACAGAGACAGAGACAGAGAGGGGAAACTGCTGAGTGAGAGGGAGAAAGACTGAGTACTGGGTGAATTCTATTATCTCTATTGTCCCCCTCTATGAGAGGGAGGGGGGGGGGGTGAGAGAGAGACAGGAAGACAGACAAAGAGAGAGAGACATAGACAGACAAAGAGAGAGAGACATAGACAGACATAGGGACAGAAATAGGGACAGACATAGGGACAGACAGACAGACAGACAGACAGACATAGGGACAGACATAGGGACAGACATAGGGACAGACATAGGGACAGACATAGGGGCAGACATAGGGGCAGACATAGGGGCAGACATAGGGGCAGACATAGGGGCAGACATAGGGGCAGACATAGGGGCAGACAGACAGACAGACAGACAGACAGACAGACAGACAGAGACAGACAGACATGGAGACAGAGAGAGACAGAGGTCATGAGCAGATGAGCTCCCACATTTTTTAGTGACAAAAAAAAATAGACAGACAAACTTGGATTTTTTGGCAGGCACATATGCAGGATTCTACCGTAAACAACATAACCTTCACTCCAAATCAAAACTCCAAACCTACAACCTGATTTTGAACGGAATTACCTAGAATTACCTGGAATGTTTCCTACACCCAAGGAGTATTATTCCCAAGCTAAACATCAAATGCTTAGTAATGCTTAGTCCGAAACTATTTTTCACTTTCAAAAGCCAAGAAGAAAAATACAGTACAATGATGATGAAATGGCATCAAACACATGGAAACCAAATGTAAAAAAATATACACACTGCTCAAAAAAATAAAGGGAACGCTAAAATAACACATCCTAGATCTGAATGAATGAAATATTCTTATTAAATACTTTTCTCTTTTCATAGTTGAATGTGCTGACAACAAAATCACACAAAAATGATCAATGGAAATCAAATTGATCAACTCATGGAGGTCTGGATTTGGAGTCACACTCAAAATTAAAGTGGAAAACCACACTCCAGGCTGATCCAACTTTGATGTAATGTCCTTAAAACAAGTCAAAATGAGGCTCTGTAGTGTGTGTGGCCTCCACGTGCCTGTATGACCTCCCTACAACACCTGGGCATGCTCCTGATGAGGTGGTGGATAGTCTCCTGAGGGATCTCCTCCCAGACCTGGACTAAAGCATCCGCCAACTCCTGGACAGTCTGTGGTGCAACGTGACGTTGGTGGATAGAGCGAGACATGATGTCCCAGATGTGCTCAATTGGATTCAGGTCTGGGGAACGGGCGAGCCAGTCCATAGCATCAATGCCTTCCTCTTGCAGGAACTGCTGACACACTCCAGCCACATGAGGTCTAGCATTGTCTTGCATTAGGAGGAACCCAGGGCCAACCGCACCAGCATATGGTCTCACAAGGGGTCTGAGGATCTCATCTCGGTACCTAATGGCAGTCAGGCTACCTCTGGTGAGCACATGGAGGGCTGTGCGGTCCCCCAAAGAAATGCCACCCCACACCATGACTGACCCACCGCCAAACCGGTCATGCTGGAGGATGTTGCAGGCAGCAGAACGTTCTCCACGGCGTCTCCAGACTCTGTCACGTCTGTCACATGTGCTCAGTGTGAACCTGCTTTCATCTGTGAAGAGCACAGGGCGCCAGTGGCGAATTTGCCAATCTTGGTGTTCTCTGGCAAATGCCAAACGTCCTGCACGGTGTTGGGCTGTAAGCACAACCCCCACCTGTGGACGTCGGGCCCTCATACCACCCTCATGGAGTCTGTTTCTGACCATTTGAGCAGACACATGCACATTTGTGGCCTGCTGGAGGTTATTTTGCAGGGCTCTGGCAATGCACCTTCTGCTCCTCCTTGCACAAAGGCGGAGGTAGCGGTCCTGCTGCTGGGTCGTTGCCCTCCTACGGCCTCCTCCACGTCTCCTGATGTACTGGCCTGTCTCCTGTTAGCGCCTCCATGCTCTGGACACTACGCTGACAGACACAGCAAACCTTCTTGCCACAGCTCGCATTGATGTGTCATCCTGGATGAGCTGCACTACCTGAGCCACTTGTGTGGGTTGTAGACTCCGTCTCATGCTACCACTAGAGTGAAAGCACCGCCAGCATTCAAAAGTGACCAAAACATCAGCCAGGAAGCATAGGAACTGAGAAGTGGTCTGTGGTCACCACCTGCAGAACCACTCCTTTATTGGGGGTGTCTTGTTAATTGCCTATAATTTCAACCTGTTGTCTATTCCATTTGCACAACAGCATGTGAAATGTATTGTCAATCAGTGTTGCTTCCTAAGTGGACAGTTTGATTTCACAGAAGTGTGATTGACTTGGATTTACATTGTGTTGTTTAAGTGTTCCCTTTATCTTTTTGAGCAGTGTATTTTACTTTATAAGGACTGAATGCTAAGGCTACCAAGCTTGGTAGGACAAAGAACTACAACTTCAATTAGCACTGATGTGTGAAACGAGAGGTGTCAAAGCCCTTGAGCCCAACAATGGCAGGAGAGTCCCAACCAAATGGAGAGGCTCTAGATGCACCCCTCTCGCTGTTCAGAGGTAATTAAAATACATTACCCTCTGTATGTAAAGAATAATAAGACAAGAAAAGAGTACAAAATGAAGCTACATATGGAAAATCAAAAGACACTTTTTGCTAACTATTATAAAAAATGGGAACATAAGCAACCGTATCTTCCATACAGACTATTCCCTGGCACGGCACAGTGCTATATTAACACACTACCCCTCTGTTAGGGTGTTACCAATGGGTGGAAACTCAGGACACTAGACAACGAGGACTCTGAGTCAGCTAATATAAATCTCTATAAGTCTGGAACAGTATTGGTACAGGGCAACCCCAAACAGTTTCAGCTGGACTTTCACCTAATCAAAGAATTAGCTCAGCAGGAGAAGCTCTCTCTTGAGAAAAATACCCAGACCCCCGAGCGGGTCAGACCAGACCTCTTCCCACAGACGAGCATCCCAAAGCGGGAAGTCAACCTCCAATCACAGAGTACTACTCCCTCATTGAAATGCGGGATAAATTCACCCAGCGGGAGGTAAGGCAGGTGGAGCTGGAACAGCAGGTGATTACACTCCAGTCAGCACAGACCCAGACAACAGTCCAGCACAACAACACCCCCCTTAAATAGACCTGGAGAGCTGGAGGTGGAGAGAGACATATCTGCACTCTGGACTGTGGTGAGACACCATCAACAGGAGAAAGAGCAGGAGAAGAACATAGCACTAGAGGAGAGGATCAGACTGCTGGAGGAGAGGGTGAGGGGGATGGCATGTGACAGAGAACAACCCATTAGAGAGGTGGCCACCCCCGCAGAGAAGCCGGCAGAACAGCCCACCTCAGCTCCGGACAAATGTCTCAACACCACAGCAGAACAGTCCAACCCAGACCACGTCGATAACACAGCGGGACAGACAAACGAAGAACCCCAAGCCCAGGGGATTCCACCCCCTCTGAGCACCCCCCCTGTGCCACCCTGATAGCCCTCCTTACAACCCCCTCACACCCATTGAGGATATACACAAGACACAGATTGTGATCCTTATGGACTCAAACGGAAAATATATACAAGAGTGTCTAAAGTTTGGTGTCCAAACACCCAGTGTGCCCTAGACCTTCTGTCTGAAGACCAACTAGGTTCACCCAGCCACATAATATTACACACAGGCACAAACGACCTGAGAACACAGCAGGAAAGGGTGGCCACAGCACTCAAGGGAGTGATTGAAAAAGCTTCTACCACTTTCCCCAATGCACAAGTGGTTATATCCACCCTGCTACCACGAAAAGACTTCCACCCTGCTACCAAACATCAGGTAAAATGCAAGTATTTCCCATGACTGTGCCTCAAAACCAAATGTTTACCTGGCCCACCACTCCACCCTGGACTTGAACAGCCTTTATAACCAGGTCCACCTATACAAGGCAGCAGTGCCCACCTTAGCCCGGACGCTAAAGGACATCGCTCTCAAACACTTCACACAGGAGCAGATTAGACACCACGCCCAGACCAGCAAGACACCCCCCCCAAGTTAACCATACTCCATTTAGGCCACCGCAGATAAGACCTATGCCCCTCATGCCCTCCCCATGCCCCCCACTCCAGCAGAGGGCCTCAACATGGAAGTCACACAAATGCCCAGGCCGTGAGCAGGCAAACAGGCCCAACCCCCACTCTTACACTAACCCAAGCCAATGGCATGTACCAGATGCTCCAGATGCTCAGCAGGCTCTGCTCACACTTACTGGCCTTAGGCCAAACCACATGACTAACAACATTGGACACTTTATGGAACACAAAGCCTTCACTATCTCATCCTGGAATATCCCAGGCCTGAGGTCTGCCTTTAGCCTAAAGAGCAGGAACCTGGACTTCATCAAAGAAAAATACAGACATTGTCATCCTACAAGAAACAAGACGGGTTGCCCTCTAGATTACAGAGAGCTGGTAGTCCCATCCATCAAACTGCCAGGTGTGGAAGGAACTCAAGGGGTATGCTAATTTGGTATAGAGCAGACCTAACTCACTCAATTAAATTAATCAAAACAGGAACATTTTACATTTGGCTTGAAATTCAAAAGGAAATTCTCTTAACAGAGAAAAATGTTCTCCTGTGTGCTACATATACGCCCCAACTAGAATCCCCATACCTTAAGCAAGACAGCTCCTCCATCCTGGAGGGGGAAATCAATCATTTCCAGGCCCAGGGACATGTACTAGTCTGTGGCGACCTAAATGCCAGAACCGCACAAGAACCTGACACCCTCAGCACACAGGGGGACAAACACCTGCCTGGAGGTGACAGCATTCCCTCCCCCATATGCCCCTCTAGGCACAACTATGACAACATAACCAAAAAAACTGGTCACAACTCCTGCAGCTCGGAAGTTTACATACACTTAGGTTGGAGTCATTAAAACTCGTTTTTCAACCACTCCACACATTTCTTGTTAACAAACTATAGTTTTGGCAAGTCGGTTAGGACATCCACTTTGTGCATGACACAAGAAAATTTCCAACAATTGTTTACAGACAGAATATTTCACTGTATCACAATTCCAGTGGGTCAGAAGTTTACATACACTAAGTTGACTGTGACTTTAAACAGCTTGGAAAATTCCATAAAAATATGTCAGGGCGTTAGATGCTTCTGATAGGCTAATTGACATCATTTTAGTCAATTGGAGGTGTACCTGTGGATGTATTTGCCTGACATCATGGGAAATTCAAAAGAAATCAACCAAGACCTCAGAAAAAAAATTATAGACCTCCACAAGTCTGGTTCATCCTTGGGTGGCAATTTCCAAACGCCCGAAGGTACCACATTCATCTGAGCAAACAATAGTACGCAAGTATAAACACCATGGGACCACGCAGCCATCATACTGCTCAGGAAAGAGATGCATTCTGTCTACTAGAGATGAACATACTTTGGTGTGAAAAGCGCAACTCAATCCCAGAACAACAGCAAAGGACCTTGTGAAGATGCTGGAGGAAACAGGTACAAAAGTATCTATTTCCACAGTAAAACAAGTCCTATATCAACAGAACCTGAAATGCCGCTCAGCAAGGAAGAAACCACTACTCCAAAACCGGCATAAAAAAAGCCACACTGCGGTTTGCAACTGCACGAGGGAAAAGATCATACTTTTTGGAGAAATGTCCTCTGGTCTGATGAAACAAAAATTGTACAGTTTGCCCAAAATGACCATCGTTATGTTTGTGGAAAAAGGGGGAGGCTTGCAAGCCGAAGAACACCATCCCAACCATGAAACGCGAGGGTGGCAGCATCATGTTGTGGGGGTTCTTTGCTGCAGGAGGGACTGGTGCACTTCACAAAATAGATGGCATCATGAGGGAGGAATATATATTGAAGCAACATCTCAAGACATCAGTCAGGAAGTTAAAGCTTGGTCGCAAATGGGTCTTCCAAATGGATAATGACCCAGGCATGCTTCCAAAGTTGTGGCAAAATGGCTTAAGGACAACAAAGTCAAGGTATTGGAGTGGCCATCACAAAGCCCTGACCTCAATCCTATTGAAAATTTGTGGGCAGAACAGAAAAAGCGTGTGCGAGCAAGAAGTCCTACAAACCTGACTCAGTTACAGCAGCTCTGTCAGGAGGAATGGGCCAAAATTCACCCAACTTATTGTGGGAAGCTTGTGGAAGACTACCCGAAACATTTGACCAAGTTAAACAACTTAAGGCAATGCTACCAAATACTAATTGAGAGTATGTAAACTTCTGACCTACTAGGAATGTGGTGAAAGAAATAAAAGTTGAAATAATCATTCTCTCTATTATTATTCTGACATTTCACATTATTAAAATAAAGTGGTGATCCTAACTGACCTAAGACAGGGAATTTTTACTCAGATTAATGTAAGGAATAGTGAAAACCTCCGACTTCAACTGTAGTCAATGATAGGCTTCGAGGGGACTCCTATGGTAGGTAAAATCCATAGCACATCTCTTGGCAGTAGTACTGTCGACTACTTTATCACTGACCTCAACCCAGAGTCTCTCAGAGTGTTCATAGTCAGCCCACTGACACCCTTATCAGATCACAGCAAAATCACAGTCTACTTGAACAGAGCAATACTGAATCATGAGGCATCAAAGCGAAAGGAACTGAGTAATATTAAGAAATGCTATAGATGGAAGGAATGTAGTATGGAAACCTGTAAAAAAAACAATTAGGCAAAGACAAATTCAATCCCTTTTAGACAACTTCCTGTAAAAACGTTCCACTGTAATAGTGAAGGTGTAAACTTGGCAGTAGAAAACCTAAACAGTATTTTTGACCTCTCAGCTTCACTATCAAATCTAAACATTTCAAACAGAAATCTGAATAAAATTAACAACAATGACAAATGGTTTGATGAAGAACACAAAAACCTAAGAAAGAAATTGAGAAACCTGTCCAACCAAAAACAGAGAGACCAGGAAAACCTGAGTCTACGACTTCACTGTGGTGAATCACTAAAACAATACAGAAATACACTACGGAAAAAGGAAAAGCACATCGGGAATCAGCTCAATGTAATTGAAGAATCCATAGACTAACCACTTCTGGGAAAATTGGAAAACACTAAACAACACGAATAATTATCTATCCAAAATGGAGATGTATGGGTAAATCACACTTTTCCAATCTTTTTGGCTCTATGACATCAAACAAACAGCAAAAACATATACAAATCTTAGAATCAACTATTAAAAAGACTACCAGAACCCACTGAATTCTCCAATTACCTTTAATGAACTATAGGACAAAATAAAAACCCTCCAACCCAAAAAGGCCTGTGGTGTTGATGGTATTCTAAATTAAATTATAAAATATACAGATAAAAAATTCCAATTGGCAAACTCTTTAACATCATCCTTAGCTCTGGCATCTTCCCCAATATTTGGAACCAAGGACTGATCACCCCAATCTGAAAAAATGGAGACAAATTTGGCCCCAATAACTACTGTGGGATATGCGTCAACAGCAACCTTGGGAAAATCCTCTGCATTATCATTAACAACAGACTTGTACATTTCCTCAGTTAAAACAATGTACTGAGCAAATGTCAATTTGGCTTTTACCAAATTAGCGTACGACAGACCACATAAAATCAAATCAAATTTTATTTGTCACATACACATGGTTAGCAGATGTTAATGCGAGTGTAGCAAAATGCTTGTGCTTCTAGTTCCGACAATGCAGTAATAACCAACAAGTAATCTATCTAACAATTCCAAAACTACTACCTTATAGACAAGTGTAAGGGGATAAAGAATATGTACATAAAGATATATGAATGAGTGATGGTACAGAGCGGCATAGGCAAGATACAGTAGATGGTATTGAGTGCAGTATATACATATGAGATGAGAATGTAAACAAAGTGGCATAGTTAAAGTGGCTAGTGATACATGTATTACATAAAGATGCAGTAGATGATATAGAGTACAGTATATACGTATACATATGAGATTAATAATGTAGGGTATGTAAACATTATATTAGGTAGCATTGTTTAAAGTGGCTAGTGATATATTTTACATCATTTCCCATCAATTCCCATTATTAAAGTGGCTGGAGTTGAGTCAGTGTGTTGGCAGCAGCCACTCAATGTTAGTGGTGGCTGTTTAAGAGTCTGATGGCCTTGAGATAGAAGCTGTTTTTCAGTCTCTCGGTCCCAGCTTTGATGCACCTGTACTGACCTCGCCTTCTGGATGATAGCGGGGTGAACAGGCAGTGGCTCGGGTGGTTGTTGTCCTTGATGATCTTTATGGCCTTCCTGTGACATCGGGTGGTGTAGGTGTCCTGGAGGGCAGGTAGTTTGCCCCCGGTGATGCGTTGTGCAGACCTCACCACCCTCTGGAGAGCCTTACGGTTGTTGGCGGAGCAGTTGCCGTACCAGGCGGTGATACAGCCCGACAGGATGCTCTCGATTGTGCATCTGTAAAAGTTTGTGAGTGCTTTTGGTGACAAGCCAAATTTCTTCAGCCTCCTGAGGTTGAAGAGGCACTGCTGCGCCTTCTTCACGATATTGTCTGTGTGGGTGGACCAATTCAGTTTGTCTGTGATGTGTACGCCGAGGAACTTAAAACTTACTACCCTCTCCACTACGGTTCCATCGATGTGGATAGGGGGGTGTTCCCTCTGCTGTTTCCTGAAGTCCACAATCATCTCCTTAGTTTTGTTGACGTTGAGTATGAGGTTATTTTCCTGACACCACACTCCGAGGGACCTCACCTCCTCCCTGTAGGCCGTCTCGTCGTTGTTGGTAATCAAGCCTACCACTGTTCTGTCATCCGCAAACTTGATGATCGAGTTGGAGGCGTGCGTGGCCACGCAGTCGTGGGTGAACAGGGAGTACAGGAGAGGGCTCAGAACGCACCCTTGTGGGGCCCCAGTGTTGAGGATCAGCGGGGTGGAGATGTTGTTGCCTACCCTCACCACCTGGGGGCGGCCCGTCAGGAAGTCCAGTACCCAGTTGCACAGGGCGGGGTCGAGACCCAGGGTCTCGAGCTTGATGATGAGCTTGGAGGGCACTATGGTGTTAAATGCGGAGCTGTAGTCGATGAACAGCATTCTCACATAGGTATTCCTCTTGTCCAGATGTGTTAGGGCAGTGTGCAGTGTGGTTGAGATTGCATCGTCTGTGGACCTATTTGGGCGGTAAGCAAATTGGAGTGGGTCTAGGGTGTCAGGTAGGGTGGAGGTGATATGGTCCTTGACTAGTCTCTCAAAGCACTTCATGATGACGGAAGTGAGTGCTACGGGGCGGTAGTCGTTTAGCTCAGTTACCTTAGTTTTCTTGGGAACAGGAACAATGGTGGCCCTCTTGAAGCATGTGGGAACAACAGACTAGGATAGGGATTGATTGAATATTTCCGTAAACACACCAGCCAGCTGGTCTGCGCATGCTCTGAGGGTGCGGCTGGGGATGCCGTCTGGGCCTGCAGCCTTGCGAGGGTTGACACGTTTAAATGGTTTCCTCACGTCGGCTGCAGTGAAGGAGAGTCCGCATGTTTAAGTTGCGGGCCGTGTCAGTGGCACTGTATTGTCCTCAAAGCGGGCAAAAAAAGTTATTTAGTCTGCCTGGGAGCAAGACATCCTGGTCCGTGACGGGGCTGGTTTTCTTTTTGTAATCCGTGATTGACTGTAGACCCTGGCACATACCTCTTGTGTCTGAGCCGTTGAATTGAGATTCTACTTTGTCTCTATACTGACGCTTAGCTTGTTTGATTGCCTTGCGGAGGGAATAGTTACACCGTTTGTATTCGGTCATGTTTCCGGTCACCTTGCCCTGATTAAAAGCAGTGGTTCGCGCTTTCAGTTTCACGCGAATGCTGCCATCAATCCACGGTTTCTGGTTTGGGAATGTTTTAATCGTTGCTATGTGAACGGCATCTTCAACGCAAGTTCTAATGAACTCGCTCACCGAATCAGCGTATTCGTCAATGTTGTTGTCTGACGCAATACGAAACATATCCCAGTCCACGTGATGGAAGCAGTCTTGGAGTGTGGAATCAGATTGGTCGGACCAGCGTTGAACAGACCTCAGCGAAGGAGCTTCTTGTTTTAGTTTCTGTCTGTAGGCAGGGATCAACAAAATGGAGTCGTGGTCAGCTTTTCCGAAAGGAGAGCGGGGCAGGGCCTTATATGCGTCGCGGAAGTTGGAATAGCAATGATCCACAGTCACCCTGCATACCCTAATTGACAAACCAAAACAAAGGCAAAGTTTTCTCATGCTTTGTTGATTTCAAAGAAGCCTTTGACTCAATATGGCATGAGGGTCTAATATACAAATGGATGGAAAGTGGTGTTGGGGGAAAAACATACAACATTATAAAATCCATGTACATAAACAACAGGTCTGTGGTCAAAATTGGCAAAAAAAACATGTCTTTCCACAAAACCGTGGGGTGAGACAGGGATGCAGCTTAAGCCCCACCCTCTTCAACATACATACGTAGGTGGATGGAGCGAGACATGATGTCCCAGATGTGCTCAATTGGATTCAGGTCTGGGGAACAGGCGGGCCAGTCCATAGCATCAATGCCTTCCTCTTGCAGGAACTGCTGACACACTCCAGCCACATGAGGTCTAGCATTGTCTTGCATTAGGAGGAACCCAGGGCCAACCGCACCAGCATTTGGTCTCACAAGGGGTCTGAGGATCTCATCTCGGCACCTAATGGCAGTCAGGCTACCTCTGGTGAGCACATGGAGGGCTGTGCGTCCCCCCAAAGAAATGCCACCCCACACCATGACTGACCCACCGCCAAACCGGTCATGCTGGAGGATGTTGCAGGCAGCAGAACGTTCTCCACAGCGTCATGTCTGTCACATGTGCTCAGTGTGAACCTTCTTTCATCTGTGAAGAGCACAGGGCGCCAGTGGAGAATTTGCCAATCTTGGTGTTCTCTGGCAAATGCCAAACGTCCTGCATGGTGTTGGGCTGTAAGCACAACCCCCACCTGTGGACTTCGGGCCCTCATACCACCCTCATGGAGTCTGTTTCTGACCGTTTGAGCAGACACATGCACATTTGTGGCCTGCTGGAGGTCATTTTGCAGGGCTCTGGCAGTGCTCCTCCTGCTCCTCCTTGCACAAAGGCGGAGGTAGCGGTCCTGCTGCTGGGTCGTTGCCTTCCTACGGCCTCCTCCACCACTCCTGATGTACTGGTCTGTCTCCTGGTAGCGCCTCCATGCTCTGTGCACAACGC
Organism: Oncorhynchus clarkii lewisi; assembly: GCF_045791955.1. Lineage (NCBI taxonomy): Eukaryota > Metazoa > Chordata > Actinopteri > Salmoniformes > Salmonidae > Oncorhynchus > Oncorhynchus clarkii. The sequence goes on from NC_092175.1 coordinate 6,991,633, forward strand.
TGACAGACACAGCAAACCTTCTTGCCACATCTCGCATTGATGTGCCATCCTGGATGAGCTGCACTACCTGAGCCACTTGTGTGGGTTGTAGACTCCGTCTCATGCTACCACTAGAGTGAAAGCACCGCCAGCAATCAAAAGTGACCAAAACATCAGCCAGGAAGCATAGGAACAGAGAAGTGGTCTGTGGTCACCACCTGCAGAACCACTCCTTTATTGGGGGTATCTTGCTAAATGCCTATAACTTCCACCTGTTGTCTATTCCATTTGCACAACAGCATGTGAAATTTATTGTCAATCAGTGTTGCTTCCTAAGTGGACAGTTTGATTTCACAGAAGTGTGATTGACTTGGATTTACATTGTGTTGTTTAAGTGTTCCCTTATATATATATATATATATTACACACACACACACACACACACACACACACACACACACACACAACTAATTGGCAAGGGCACTAGAACAGGCTGCAGCATCCGGCCTCACCCTACTAGAATCTAAAGTCAAATGTCTACTGTTTGCTGATGATCTGGTGCTTTTGTCCCCAACCAAGGAGGGTCTACAGCAGCACCTAGATCTTCTGCACAGTTTCTGCCAGATCTGGGCCCTGCCAGTTAATCTCAGAAAGACCAAAATAATGGTGTTCCAAAAAAAGGTCCAGTCACCAGCACCACAAATACAAATTGCATATAGACACCGTTGCCCTAGAGCACACAAAAAACAATACATACCTTGGCCTAAACATCAGCACCACAGGTAACTTCCACAAAGCTGTGAACGATCTGAGAGACAAGGCAAGAAGGGGCTTCTAGGATCTGGCAAAAAATGTATACTTGAATCAGTTATAGAACCCATTGCCCTTTATGGTTGTGAGGTCTGGGGTCCGCTCACCAACCAAGAATTCAGAAAATGGGACAAACACCAAATTGAGACTCTGCATGCAGAATTCTGCAAAAATATCCCCCGTGTACAACATAAAACACCAAATAATGTATGCAGAGCAGAATTAGGCTGATGCCCGATAATGATCCAAATCCAGAAAAGAGACTACAACCACAAATCTTTTCTCTCCTTCTCCCCTCACAGGTGAAAATCATCACTCCCCAATCAGTCACCAATCCAATCATCCATCAGAAGACACACCTCCTCCTGTTTCCTACCCTATCACAGTTCTTTTCCCTTGGTTTAAAAACCCCATCAGTTGTTTGCTCTAGAGCTCAATCTCTCTGTAAATGCCATGTATGTAGATCTCTGTGTTTCACTCTCTCTTTGTGTCTTAGACCTCTCTTTTGTTTGAGCATCTCCATATCACTTTGTCATCACCTGTGAGTATTGTCTTTGGTTATGATATGTGTTTGATTGCTGGTGGGAAAAGGGGAAACCAAGACAAGTCGCCCATGGGCATACACTACCCGCAGGTAGACTTTGTTAAATACACTAGTTAGAACTGGGCGGACCACCCACTGTATTTTTGGTTAGTTAGCTGTTGTTGAAATAGGCTATTCTAGTTTAGGGGTGTTTTTGAATACTTGTTTCTTTCCCTGGGTCCAGCTCAGCCCCTTTTCCTGCTCCCCCCATTACCGTGTGTTTATAAATAAACCCTGAGTTTGACGGTATAATTTCAGTTGTCGTGGTTATTTCGTTCACACTTTTACTTTGTCACCACTATAATTTGCATGAGTTATGTTACGGGTCTCATTACCATCCCCCCCCTAGACTGCCGGGCCAAAAGGGATTCGTAACATAAGTGGGGGCTCATCCGGGATCAGTCATAACTGACACCCATGCCGCTCATGTAGATTGTTGATAGTGGTATAGTTCAGTGTTGAGCGTCATAGCTGAAGTAGCATTAGTGTTTGCTATTTTCGTTGGCTCTTGTGAAGTAGTTAAGATGGCTACTTTTGATTTGAAATCCTTTTTGGATAACCCTTCGTGGGAGGTTTTTGACAAATGTCGTAGAGTTGACTTAATTACAGAGAGTACAGAGTGGCAGAATACCTGTGACTGACCCAAACTTAAGGAAAGCTTTGACTATGTACAGACTCAGTGAGCATAGCCTTGCTATTGAGAAATGCCGCCGTAGGCAGACCTGGCTCTCAAGAGAAGACAGGCTATGTGCACACTGCCCACAAAATGAGGTGGAAACTGAGCTGCACTTCCTAACCTCCTGCCAAATGTATGACCATATTAGAGACACATATTTCCCTCAGATTACACAGATCCAAATCATTTGAAAACACACCCAATTTTGATAAACTCCCATATCTACTGGGTGAAATACCACAGTGTGCCATCACATCAGCAAGATTAGTGACCTGTTGCCACAAGAAAAGGTCAACCAGTGAAGAACAAACACCAGTGTAAATACAACCAATATTTATGTTTATTTTATTTTCCCTTTTGTACATTGTTACAACACTGTACATAGCCATAATATGATATTTGAAATGTCTTTATTCTTTTGGAACTTCTGTGAGTGTAATGTTTACTGTTCATTTTATATTGTTTATTTCACTTTTGTTGATTATATATTTCACTTGCTTTGGCAATGTACATATAGTGCATTTGGAAAGTATTCAGACCCCTTCACTTTTTCCACATTGTGTTATGTTACAGCCTTGTTCTAACATTTATTAAACAAATGTGTTTCCTCATCAATCTACACCAGGGATCATCAACTAGATTCAGCCGGGGGGATATAATTACATATAATTTGTAGACTGCAAATTGACTGCAATATTTGACTAAAACATAATCATTTCAAACCTTGCTCACATTTGTATACGACCATGTGTCTCTTTATTGGGGTGGGAATACTTGGGAAGACATTTTTTAAAAATCACTGATTTCCTGGTGTTTAAAAAATGTCCAACAATGAAAATTGTATACACTGATTGAAGTGGATTTAACATGTGACATCGATAAGGGATCAGAGCTTTCACTTGGACTCACCTGGTCAGTATATGTCATGGAAAGAGCAGGTATTCCTAATGCTTTGTATACTCAGTGTATATTAAGAGCATGATGAAGAGTGAGATGGAGAGGAACAGAGAGAGCTAGATGAAAAGAGTGTCATGAAAAGTGTTCATTTCAGATAATGTGACTGCACTCTTCAAGACCCCTGTGTAAAACTGAACTAGTATTAAAAAAATAAAAACCTCTGGACATGAAAGAACACATTGGTTCTGTTAGGAGATGTAGAGGCCTTACTTGTTTTTATTATGGATCGCATTTCATCATGGCAGCAAATTGCACCTCAATCACGAGCCATTTGAATGTATTCTCCTCGATAAGTGAGGAGCAGAAGCCCCAGTTAAGAAAGCATGGACATAGTACCAACTTACACACACACACACACGAATGAAGCCTTTCTGTTTGAATGAAGGGAAAAATACCAAAACATGGTGTTTGTAATGATAACCTTGTTTTGAGGTAAAACAAATGCTGTTGAAAAACAACAAGCCAGTGGATATTATCACTGTGTTGACAATCAAACAGGAGAGCTTCTCTATGGGGACTACACGGTTGTCATGTGCGTATGACAGGCCAACGCCTGAACTCTGCTGGCTAGTTTGCCAGCATACTAAAACAGGAAAGCGCCAGGCTTGTGTCCGTCTGCCCTTTGGGACATGACGTCATGTCCCTGCATCCTTTGGTTACCGTCTTGGTTACCCACGGATGATGATCACAACATGCAAAGCATTATGACTTCCTGCTGGTGTAGTATCAGTCATCCCTACAAAATCAGCTCAACTCAAACTGCCTACCAAATCTGCCAGTCTTAGCTGTGGGCTACTCGGCAGGTAACCATAGTGGCAGGTAACCATAGTGGTGAGCGATCGAATCCCCGAGCAGACAAGGTAAAAATATGTCGTTCTTCCCCTGGGCTAGGCAGTCATGGCACTCCCTGATTCAGAGGTCGAGTTAAACGCGGAAGACACATTTCAGTTGAATGCATTCAGTTGTACATCCCCTTTCTCCTCACGTTAGCCTTGACTGGAGCGGCAACGCCACGATTCTTCTTGTAGAGCCGCTTACATTAAAACGAACTATTGAGAGCAGACTTTGTAACGGCTACCAAGACTTTCTGCTTTTCACGCCCTACCTACATGTACATATTACCTCAATCAATCATCCCAACTACCTCGTAACACAGTGCACTAACCTGGTACCGGTACTCCTTGTACATAGTCTCGTTATTGTTGTTTTATTGGGTTTCTTTATTTGTTCATTTTCATACTTTTTAACTGCATTGTTGGGGAAGGACTCATAAGTAAGCATTTCCCAGTGAAGTCTACACTTGTATTCAGTGCATGATAGTGTCAGACAATCTGAGGGACGGTGTGCAGATCCACAGACCAGAGGTTGAGAAGCAGTCAAGAGCAACTGTTTGAGATACGTCCGGGCTGTGGTTTCCATCTATAGTCCTCTCTAATGAACACTGACATAAAAATAAAAAAAAATACTTGTCATTGAAAGAAAAAACCTTGGTTGGACTAAGTTGACTGAACCATGAGTGAGAGTGCCCCTGGGGAGCAGCGCTGGCCTGGCCAAACTGAGCTTTTCCTGGGCTTGCAAGCCTCAGGGTCTCTCCTCCCTTCTGGAACTTTCACACAGCTCAGCCTCACCGTCCAAGCCAGCAGTCACTCAACAAAGACAAACACTATTATAGCTCAGATTCTTCTGTTCGCAATAAACCCCCACAAATGAAGCCTCCAGTATGGCAGCCAGGCATTGTGCCTTTAAAACGGGTCTCATTTCATAGCGATTCGGTCCTTCGATGACTATCTGCTGGGTGAGATTGCTCGGCGGTGGCTCAGAGCGGGTCTCATTCTCACAGCATACCAGGCTTCTTCTGTAGGACAGCGTGAATGTTCGCCTCCCTGTTTTAACTAGTTAATTAAGTTAGCAGAGTGGAGTGGTGGGGGTTTGGCAGCCTGTCCTTTAACACAGACTGGTGTAATCAGAGTGGTGATATGTGATGGGAGGGTGGACTGTTAACTGTACTTTATGACTCACACTAGATCAGACTGCAGAGAACAGCTACAGTGGAGTCAGGCTGTGTATGGAAGGTTCGTGAGCAGTCATATAGAGCCAATGGAAATATAATATTGACGTGTTGTACTGGGTACGAACCCATGGCCTTCATTACACTTTTCCCCATCGCCATGTCTCTCTGTTGTCCTTAATGTTTCAACTCACTGAACACTCAAGGGTCCACAACTTGTTTTCATACAGAGACTCAACATACCGGCATCAATTGCCATTACACCCACTTCCTCCTGAAGCAGACTCTCCCTGTTATTTATCCATCAGTGCCCAGGTGTGTGTGTGTTTTCGTGCGAGGGCCTCTTGTCCCTACCACAATGGACAGTTTTGTGGCATGCAAAGCTCAATGACGGGAGCTGTACCAGAGGAATCTTGACCACAGACGATGTAATCAAATCAGCAGTCCACTTACCACCGTTTAGAATCCCTGTCACACTCAACCCTTATAGAGCCGGATGTCCAGGAAACATCATTCACTCCCTGGCTATTTTCTGAAGTTGCATTCAGAAATCCAGGTCATATTTAGAAAAGTCTTACGAACAGGATTACTAGATCATATTAAATGTGCTTCCTGAGATGTTGAAACCCTTCTCCAAGGAAATTGCGAGATCTGATCATCTGCACTAGGCAGTGCGGCTGTGTTAAAGACGGGTTGCAAACTCCACCAATCACTCGTTAAAAAATATATATATAATATCCCTGCTTGCCTGCATTACAAATGTAGCTGCTGCCTGGTTGCCAAGGCAACGTCCACATGACTCAGGGCCGGTCAGGAGCTGCTAGCATCCTCCAACCCCCTCTCTCCCTCCCACATGCTCTCTAAGCCAATCACAAGGCAGCGTGTCCCATACACGATAAACCCACTCACAGAGGGAGAGTATGGGGCTTTGCTTGGCGCAGCCTGCGGTTTAAAATACCCATATGACAGGCTAAGGCCTGGCCTGTGGATACACAGGCTGAAGATTTTGGCACAACCTCTGGTTTAAAATACCCATATGCTAAGGCCCGGTTTGTGATCTGTGTGGTTCTGGTGACACACACACATGGCGGGTAGTTTGTGGTTTGTGTGGACTCTTCTGATCCCTCTCTCTCCATCTCTCCCCCGATAGTCTCTCTCGCTCTCTCCATCTCTCCTGTCGTTTGCTCAGGGTCAGTGGAGTATTGACAGCTGGAGCCCAGTGAAGATGTCTGGCTTTCCTCCAATAATGCCGCATTTCCATGGAGACTAACCCCCACACCGGCGTGTCGCCAGTGTTTTTCTGTTAATGTACACTCCAGTGTAATTGTGTTTCTAGAGGCTAGAAATTGTGTTTCTAGCCTCTGCAGCATCAAGACAGTCGCTTGATCAGAAGGTGTTAAGTTCAGTTAGTTCAGTTAGCCATTGTTATGTAAATAGTAGCTGAAAAGGACCAGTGGCCTGGCTTCGGCCCCAGGTGAAATCCGGTCTGCCGGAGCCATGGCCCAGCGAGACACGGGTGCCAGCCAGCATAGGTGGAAACAGAAAGGTCTGTGGCAAATCCTGTATTGAAATATGGCTCTTAATTCCACCACCTGTAGTTAAGTGTTCGACCTCTGGGGACACTGCCATGGGTAGTAGTCAGGAGGGATCTGCTCGGAGGTTTCCTTCTTAATACCTTCACAGTGCAATCTCTTCCCGTTTCGTCAATGAAACTTTATGCTTCTAAAAGTGCACCAGTCGGCATCCTCAGCTTCAGACCGGCATTAGCCATGGGTAAGATGATCGACACAGGGCAGGAGCCAGGAAGGGCCTTGGCTATGCCTAATGTAGCTGTGGTAAGTCTGGTTGTGATGTCCGTTTTCAGTAAGGACACAGTGTGGTTTTCAAAACAAAGTGCTCCCGACTCTGACCATCCACTTAGTGTCTGACAGTAACTGCCTTGTCCAACACTGGCACCCTGTACGATGAGATGATTTGGAGATCATTTCTACCCAGTCTGAGGACAGGGGAGAAGGTTTTAAAAAAAGGCAGGACAGGCAGCACTGACATACTTCTGCACGTATGAACAACATAATAAGGTTTGGGTTAAAGTAGCTGAACCAGATAAGGGCAGGGCAGACAGTGTGAATTAGTTCCGTTGATGATGGAGGAATCATAGCTTGAGGAATCATTCGTGGAACACTTTACTCTCCAGAATAGTTATAAAGTTATGCCAACAAAACAAAACAAAATTAGAACACACTCGTCACCTCACTATTTCAATACAACTACTGTATACTAATTATTGTTAATCCAATATATCTGACTGTTTATGACACCTCCTGAGAGTACTTTAGGCTGCTGAGGTGCCAAGTTTCAGGCTGGTTTACATTCATTCATTCGTTATGCAGAACAGAAGCCTTGCACTAAAACGCTGTAGCAGCCAACTCTCTGACAGGCCTAATTTAAGAAAAGGGCACACTTTGAAGAAAGACACATTATTTGACTTTTTTTTTTGTCAGGCTCTTTTTAGTTAGGCTCTTTATGGGTTCGTCACAGTTCACCCTAAAATCAAAGTTGGTCATATAAAGTCGAATTTAGTCCCTATTTATCCCACCCAGTCTGCCGTGTAGCTGTAGGCAGATGCATCAGGCATCAGGTAGAGTTAAGGCTACATAAGATAACAGAGGCCTCTGCGATGGGTATTCCATATTCTCATGATTAGTCTGAACTGTCATTTAACTTACTGACTTCTGGGTTATTTTCTGGTATCAGTACAGTGCCTTCAGAATGTACTGACTTATTCCACATTTTCTTGTGTTACAGCCTGAAAAAAATAATCTCACCCATCTACACACAATACCCCAAAATGACAGTGAAAACATGTTTTTTGAAATGTTTGTAAATGTATTGAAAATAAAACACAGAAATACCTAATTTACATACGTATTAACACCACGGAGTCAATACATGTTAGAATAACGTAGAATCACCACCTGGATTGTACAATATTTGCATATTATTTTTTAAATTCTTCAAGCTCTGTTAAAGATGATTGTTGATTATTGCTAAACAGACATTTTCAAGTCTTGCCATAAGATTTTTAAGCCGATTTAAGTCAAAACTGTAACTAGGCCACTCAGGAACATTCAATGTCGACTTGGTAAGCAAGTGAAGTGTTTATTTGGCCATGGTGTTTAAGGTTACTGTCTCCCAGTGTCTGTTGGGAAGCAGACTGAACCAGGTTTTCCTCTAGGAAGCATACCCATAACATGATGGATGCAGCTACCACCATACTTGAAAATATGAAGAGCGGTACTCAGTGATGTGTTGGATTTGCCCCAAACATAACGCTTTGCATTCAGGACATAAAGCTAATTTATTTGCCACAATTATTGTAGTTTTACTTTAGTGCCTTATTGCAAACAGGATGCATGTCATCTTTGTACCTTTGGCCAAGGTATAAACTTACGACTTCAACTGTATTGACTCAAGACGTTTCAGCCCATAATAAATGTGTACACATTTCTAAAAACATAATTCCACTTGGACATTGTGGGGTATTGTGTGGAGGCCAGTGATACACAATTTCAATTTAATCCATGTTCAATTCAGGCTGTAACACAACAAAATGTAGAAAAAGTCGAGGGGTGTGAATACTTTCTGAAAGCACTGCATACAGTGGTCTGGGCTTATTGTGACTATCATTTGTTTTTCAACAGGACAATGACCCAACACACCTCCAGGCTGTGTAAGGGTTATTTGACCAAGAAGGAGAGTGACGGAGTGCTGCATCAGATGACCTGGCCTCCACAATCCCCCGACATCAACCAAATTGAGATGGTTTGGGAGTCGTAACGCAGTGAAGGAAAAGCAGCCAACAAGTGCTCAACATATGTGGGTACTCCTTCAAAACTGTTGGAAACGCATTCCAGGTGAAGCTGGTTGAGAGATTGACAAGCATGTGCAAAGCTGTCATCAAGGTGGTTATTTGAAGAATCTCAAATATATTTTGATTGAACACTTTTTTGGTTACTACATGGTTCCATTAGTGTTATTTCAAAGTTTTGATGTCTTCACTATTATTCTACAATGTAGAAAATTGTAAAAATAAAGAAAAACCCTTGAATGAGTAGGTGTTCTAAAACTTTTGACCGGTAGTGTATCTTCAGAAAGTATATTATGTCCGGGTATGACAGCCTCATTCTACAGTAGTTCTTAGCTTTTGCTTAGCCACCGGAACAAATATTAGACAAATGTATGAATTCATTTACCCATTTCAATGGAGACAGTGTCAACCCATCACAAGGCCATCACTCCAGTCGTGGATAAGATTATCACTTTCCAATGATACCACATAGATGTATTATTATCTGCCTCGAACAAGCTCTATTTTGGTGGCCTCTGGTACATTATATGGCCTTGGTTCCACCTGAAATACACAGCTAAACTGCTGAATACTTTAACTTTACCTCCCAGATTGGTCAAATTAGTTGTGGTATTGAAAATGTAAGAAATCAGTGTTTGTTATTCAAATTATGTATTTTATTGGCTCTGCTGCTGTGGACACTTAGGGTAAGGAAACCAATGTGTCCTTTGTGTGAACTATCCCTTTAAAAGTTTGATCTGTCAATCAATCAATGTGGTTGGAATTGTCAGGGGAGGAGACAGGATGTTTGTGAGTCACACAGTTGGTAGGGTTTCAGACCTGTCAATCAATGTGGGTGAGACTGAGGAAAGGTGGTAGATTGTGACTATGTCACTAAACTAAATAGTCTACTCTTTCAATTTAGTTTACTGTGGCAACAACTTATATTGTGCAGTAGTAGCCTTCCAGTATGCACATTAGGGAGCCAAATGAACGGCTCTCTTGATCAAAAAGAGCTGTTTGTTCACGAACTACGAATCACTAGGCTACACCAACGAGTCACTTTAGCAGTCACTGGCAAATCTCGACATGGGCTTCGAATCCTAGGAAAATACAAACAAGATCTTTGGTTTACTTGTCCCGATGTGATACCGTGGACATAACTCCTGTGTAACATTTACGAATATCAAAGGGATATAGGAGATTGATTTATTCAGTCCGTTCGACACCTTTTATAAACTAGTCAACACAAGCTGTTCCGTCGTCAAATCGACTCCGTGGCTGGCTATAGGCCTAGGAAAACGCCAAAGAAAATACATGAATGTGCCACAAAACAAGAATTAAGTGGACTTCAACTCAGCGTTACCACTTACATGACACGTGTAAATTCACTCACAGGAGACGATGAAAAAGCATCATGTTCTCCCTCATCCGTGAAAAGAAATTTGACTGCAGTCAAACACAGGGCACAAAAAAAAAAAACACACAGGTACCGAGAGGCGGGACAGACAGCAGACTGACAGTGTTTCCCTGTCATCGCTTTGTGATTTACAGGCACCTGTCCTATCAATAGATCACTAAACGATAATAACGTTCATTCTCGCATGGAAAGGCCATACAGACTTTTGGCTAGCAAATTGAAACTTTTAAATTGAAAGAAGCCTAGTTAAATTTATGAAGTGGAACAGTAGCCGGCTTACAATGAGCCTGTTAACCGCTGTTTAGCCGGTAGCTGGCACTTATGGGAAAACAATGCACAAATGTATTGAATTAAAACCCATAACACTTAAAGCCATATGTCTGTGTGTCTTAGAAAACTATTAAAAAAAAGGGAGTAACCGCTGTTTGATCAATTGTTCAGTGGGCATTTGGAAGCTATAGGGCAATTCCACTGCAAAGGAATTATGCAGGGCCACTTTAAAAATGTATGCTAAACAACAACAAAAAACATTGATTTCAAAGTTTAAAGGCCAACTGCCCCTTAAAACCAACTCCTCTGGTTTTAACCGGCGTATGTGGCATCAATATGAGTGTCAAAATTGACTACAATGTATAAATAGGATTATGTCATAGTGAGTCTCGCCCAAACCGAGTTTTGGAAGTGAGTTTGTCACGACTTATTATTTGCATACTCATTTTTTCCAACGATGCCCAAATTGCCCATAGACAACACGTGGTATGCTCCCAGCTGCCAAGTGGACATTTGTCGTCATGCAGCGCACGCACATTTCACTCAACAAATAGGAGTGAAAATGGGCTTCCATAAAGTTTGCACAAACTTCCAATGCATTTCAACAATATTGCCAGAAACGGATTGAAAACCGTCAAACCACTGGTGTTGGTGAGTACGTTAGCTAAGTAGATAGCTGGTACTAGCTAGCTAGTAGCTACTTTTGGTTATAAAACATTATTTGATCATGTTAGCGAGCCAGGCTAGCTATGAGAAGATCAATAACAACGCCGTCCAGTGGGGTCTTCTTGGAACAAACTGTCTGGAGGGAGAAAATGGCAGAAGTGGATGTTGTGTTTGAATCAGATGGTGTGTCGAGTGGAGATGAGAGTGAGAAGAATTGGATTACCGTGGCGAATGCAAGAGGAAATAAGAAATCCAAGCCTAGTTCTGATTCATTTTTTGTTCTGAGTAAGGGTTTTGTGTATCTATGGAACAGAAGGAGCGTACTCTGCGCTTCAAGAAGATATAGGATAGGAATGTGTCCTGTTATCTCTGGGGTGGTCATAGAAGTAAAAAGCAAAGGATATACACTACATGACCAACAGTATTTGGACACCTGCTCGTCGAATATCTCATTTCAAAATCATGGCCATTAATATGGAGTTGGTCTCCCCTTTGCTGCTATAACAGCCACCACTCTTCTGGAAAGGCTTTTCACTAGATGTTGGAACATTGCTGCAGGGACTTGCTTCCATTCAGCCACAAAAGCATTTGTGAGGTCGGGCACTGATGTTGGGCGATTAGGCCTGACTCGCTGTCGATGTTCCAATTTATACCAAAGGTGTTCGATGGGGTTGAGGTCAGGGCTCTGAGCAGGCCAGCCAAGTTCTTCCACCCCAATCAAGACAAACCATTTCTGTATGGACCTCGCTTTGTGCACGGGGGCAATGTCGTGTTGAACCCGGAAAAGGCCTTCCCTAAACAGTTGCCACAAAGTTGGAAGTACAGAATCCTATAGAACGTCATTGTATGCTGTAGTGTTAAGATTGCCCTTCACTGGAATTAAGGAGCCTGAACCATGAAAAACAGCCCCAGACCATTATTCCTCCTTCACCAAACTTTACAGTTGGCACTATGCATTCGGGCAGGTAGCATTTGTCTGGCATCCAAACCCAGATTCATCCGTCAGACTGCCCGATGGTGAAGCGTGATTCATCACTCCAGAGAACGCGTTTCAACAGCTCCAGAGTCCAATGGCGGCGTGTTCTACACCACTCCAGCCAATGCTTGGCATTGCGCATGATGATCTTGGGCTTGTATGCGGCAGCACGGTCAAGGAAACCCATTTCATGAAGCTCCCAACAAACCGTTATTGTGCTGACGTTGCTTCCAGGGGCAGTTTGGAACTTAAGTGTATTGAGCGTTGCAACAGAGGACAGATAGACACACACATATACATACAGTGGGGAGAACAAGTATTTGATACACTGCCGATTTTGCAGGTTTTCCTACTTACAAAGCATGTAGAGGTCTGTAATTTTTTATCATAGATACACTTCAACTGTGAGAGACGGAATCTTAAACAAAAATCCAGAAAATCACATTCTATGATTTTTAAGGAATTAATTTGCATTTTATTGCATGACATAAGTATTTGATACATCAGAAAAGCAGAACTTAATATTCGGTACAGAAACCTTTGTTTGCAATTACAGAGATCATACGTTTCCTGTAGTTCTTGACCAGGTTTGCACACACTGCAGCAGGGCTGTCGCTGGGCAATACGGACTTTCAGCTCCCTCCAAAGATTTTCTATTGGGTTCAGGTCTGGAGACTGGCTAGGCCACTCCAGGACCTTGAGATGCTTCTTACGGAGCCACTCCTTAGTTATCCTGGCTGTGTGTTTCGGGTTGTTGTCATGTTGGAAGACCCAGCCATGACCCATCTTCAATGCTCTTACTGAGGGAAGGAGGTTGTTGGCCAAGATCTTGCGATACATTGCCCCATCCATCCTCCCCTCAATACGGTGTAGTCGTCCTGTCCCCTTTGCAGAAAAGCATCCCCAAAGAATGATGTTTCCACCTCCATGCTTCACGGTTGTGATGGTGTTCTTGGAGTTGTACTCATCCTTCTTCTTCCTCCAAACACGGCGAGTGCAGTTTAGACCACAAAGCTATATTTTTGTCTCATCAGACCACATGACCTTCTCCCATTCCTCCTCTGGATCATCCAGATGGTCATTGGCAAACATCAGACGGGCCTAGACATGCGCTGGCTTGAGCAGGGGGACCTTGCGTGCGCTGCAGGATTTTATAATCCATGACGTCGTAGTGTGTTACTAATGGTTTTCTTTGAGACTGTGGTCCCAGCTCTCTTCAGGTCATTGACCAGGTCCTGCCGTGTAGTTCTGGGCTGATCCCTCACCTTCCTCATGATCATTGATGCCCCACAAGGTGAGATCTTGCATGAAGCCCCAGACCGAGGGTGATTGACCGTCATCTTGAACTTCTTCCATTTCCTAATAATTGCGCCAACAGTTGTTGCCTTCTCACCAAGCTGCTTGCCTATTGTCCTGTAGCCCATCCCAGCCTTGTGCAGGTCTAGAATTTAACCCTGATGTCCTTACACAGCTCTCTGGTCTTAGCCATTATGGAGAGGTTGGAGTCTGTTTGATTGAGTGTGTGAACAGGTGTCTTTTATACAGGTAACGAGTTAATACAGGTGCAGTTAATAAAGGTAATGTGTGGAGAACAGGGGGGCTTCTTAGAGAAAAACTAACAGGTCTGTGATAGCCGGAATTCTTACTGGTTGGTAGGTGATCAAATACTTATGTCATGCAATAAAATGCAAATTAATTACTTAAAAATCATACAATGTGATTTTCTGGATTTTTGTTTTAGATTCCGTCTCTCACAGTTGAAGTGTACCTATGATAAAAAATTACAGACCTCTACATGCTTTGTAAGTAGGAAAACCTGCAAAATCGGCAGTGTGTTAAATACTTGTTCTCCCACTGTACATATATACACTGCTCAAAAAAATAAAGGGAACACTTAAACACAATGTAACTCCAAGTCAATCACTCTTCTGTGAAATCAAACTGTCCACTTAGGAAGCAACACTGATTGACAATAAATGTCACATGCTGTTGTGCAAATGGAATAGACAACAGGTGGAAATTATAGGCAATTAGCAAGACACCCCCAATAAAGGAGTGGTTCTGCAGGTGGTGACCACAGACCACTTCTCAGTTCCTATGCTTCCTGGCTGAAGTTTTGGTCACTTTTGAATGCTGGCGGTGCTTTCACTCTAGTGGTAGCATGAGACGGAGTCTACAACCCACACAAGTGGCTCAGGTAGTGCAGCTCATCCAGGATGGCACATCAATGCAAGATGTGGCAAGAAGGTTTGCTGTGTCTGTCAGCGTAGTGTCCAGAGCATGGAGGCGCTACCAGGAGACAGGCCAGTACATCAGGAGACGTGGAGGAGGCCGTAGGAGGGCAACAACCCAGCAGCAGGACCGCTACCTCCGCCTTTGTGAAAGGAGGAGCAGGAGGAGCACTGCAGAGCCCTGCAACATCCTCCAGCATGACCGGTTTGGCGGTGGGTCAGTCATGGTGTGGGGTGGCATTTCTTTGGGGGGGCCGCACAGCCCTCCATGTGCTCGCCAGAGGTAGCCTGACTGCCATTAGGTACCGAGATGAGATCCTCAGACCCCTTGTGAGACCATATGCTGGTGCGGTTGGCCCTGGGTTCCTCCTAATGCAAAACAATGCTAGACCTCATGTGGCTGGAGTGTGTCAGCAGTTCCTGCAAGAGGAAGGCATTGATGCTATGGACTGGCCCGCCCGTTCCCCAGACCTGAATCCAATTGAGCACATCTGGGACATCATGTCTCGCTCCATCCACCAACACCACGTTGCACCACAGACTGTCCAGGAGTTGGTGGATGCTTTAGTCCAGGTCTGGGAGGAGATCCCTCAGGAGACCATCCGCCACCTCATCAGGAGCATGCCCAGGTGTTGTAGGAAGGTCATACAGGCACGTGGAGGCCACACACACTGCTGAGCCTCATTTTGACTTGTTTTAAGGACATTACATCAAAGTTGGATCAGCCTGGAGTGTGGTTTTCCACTTTAATTTTGAGTGTGACTCCAAATCCAGACCTCCATGGATTGATAAATTTGATTTCCATTGATAATTTGTGTGATTTTGTTGTCAGCACATTCAACTATGTAAAGAAAAAAGTATTTAATAAGAATATATTTTATTCATTCAGATCTAGGATGTGTTATGTGTTGTTTCCTTTATTTTGTTGAGCAGTGTATATATTTTTTTACATTTGGTTTCCATGTGTTTGATGCCATTTCATTTGCTCCCCTCAGCAGTATCCACTGATGTAGACGGGAGGGGTATCGATTGCCAGCTGGGCCTAAATGCTGCAATTGTGAAGTGTCCTGTTAGGCTGAAGGAGACGGAGGTGGTAAGAATAAGGGCCGTCCAGCATGTCTCTTCTGCGGAGGCGGTGAGAAGAGTGGAAGAAAGGAGTGAAGTTGAATAAATAAATGGTAGGAGGAGTAGAGACACCAGATAATATTTCTTGTCAACAGAGGGATCCTGACATGTTGCATGTGAAGAAAGTGGACTTTGTATTAGAGGCCGACCGATAATCGGCATGGCCGATTTAATTCGGGCTGATTTCAAGTTTTCATACCAAATCGGTAATCGGCATTTTTGGACGCCGATTACATTGCATTCCACAAGAAAACTGCGTGGCAGGCTGACCACCTGTTACGCGAGTGCAAGTTGCTAGCTAGCATTAAACTTACCTTATAAAAAACAATCAATCTTCACAATCACTAGTTAACTACACATGGTTGATGATATTACTAGGTTAACTAACTTGTTCTGCATTGCATATAATAAATGCGGTGCCTGTTAATTTATCATCGAATCACAGCCTACTTCGCCAAACGGGATGATTTCACAAAAGCGCATTCGCGAAAAAAGCACAACCGTTGCACAAAATGTACCTAACCATAAACATCAATGCCTTTCTTCAAAATCAATACACAGAAGTATATTTTTTTAAACCTGCATATTTAGTTAAAAGAAATTAACGTTAGCAGGCAATATTAACTAGAGAAATTGTCTCACTTCTCTTGCGTTCATCGCAGAGTCAGGATATATGCAACAGTTTGGGCCCCCTGGCTCGTTGCGAACTAATTTGCCAGAATTTTACATAATTATGACTTAACATTGAAGGTTGTACAATGTAACAGCAATATTTAGACTGATGGGTGCCACCCGTTAGATAAAATACGGAACGGTTCCGTATTTCACTGAAAGAATAACGGTTTGTTTTCGAAATGATAGTTTCCGGATTTTACCATATTAATGAACAACGGCTGGTATCTGTGTTTATTATATTATAATTAAGTCTATGATTGTCACGCCCTGGCCTTAGTTATCTGTGTCTTCTTTATTATTTTGGTTAGGCCAGGGTGTGACATGGGTGATTTATTGTGTTTCGTCTTGTCTAGGGGTTTTATTAGATTAATGGGGTAAGTGTTCAGTTTAGTTGTCTAGGTAAGTCTATGGTTGCCTAGAGTGGTTCTCAATTAGAGGCAGCTGTTTATCGTTGTCTCTGATTGGGAACCATATTTAGGCAGCCATATTCTTTGGGTATTTTGTTCCTGTCGCTGTGTTTTGCACCTATTAGGACTGTTTTGGTTTTTCCACGTTTTCTTATTTTGTATAGTGTTCACGGTTTCATCTTTCATTAAAGATGTTTATAAATAACCACGCTGCATTTTGGGCCTCCTCACCTTCCCAGGAAGAAAATCGTTACAATGATTTGATAGAGCAGTCGGACTGAGCGGTGGTAGGCGGTAGAAGGCTTGCTTTACAGCGCTGTTTATGACTTCAAGCCTATCAACTCCCGAGATTAGTAATGCCAGCCTAAATTGCCTATTAGAACATCCAATAGTCAAAGGTATATGAAATACAGATGGTATAGAGAGAAATAGTCGACGCGTCATAGTTCCTATAATTACAACCTAAAACTTCTTAACTTGGAATATTGAAGAACTGGGAATATTGAACCACCAACTTTCATATGTTCTCATGTTCTGAGCAAGGAACTTAAATGTTAGCTTTTTTACATGGCACATATTGCACTTTTACTTTCTTCTCCAACACTTTGTTTTTGCATTATTTAAACCAAATTGAGCATGTTTCATTATTTATTTCAGACTAAATAGATTTTATGTATGTATTATATTAAGTTAAAATAAGTGTTCATTCAGTATTGTTGTAGTTGTCATTATTATAAAAATAAAAAAAATGTTTAAGTAAAAATAATAATTTGGCCGATTTAATCTGTATCGGCTTTTTTTGGTCCTCCAATAATCAGTATCAGTGTTGAAAAATCATAAATCGGTCGACCCCTACTTTGTAGCGTTTATTGCATTGGTTATCAACCGCACAGAGCAAACAGAGAAAATAGGCATTGTGAGTAAGGCTGGGCGTTTTGGGGGATTTTGCAGCAGATGCAGGCACGAGCCTGTTTAGGGATCAAATCTAAATTTGTTGGTCACATACATATGTTTAGCAGATGTTATTGCGTGTGTAGCGAAATGCTTGTTTCTAGCTCCGACAGTGCAGTAATATCTAACAAGTAATATCCAACAATTTCACAACATATACCAAATACATACAAATCTAAAAGGAATGGAATTTAGAATGTATGAATATATGGACGAGCAATGTCAGAGCAGCATAGACTAAGATACAGTAAAATAGAATACAGTGGGGCAAAAAAGTATTTAGTCAGCCACCCATTGTGCAAGTTCTCCCACTTAAAAAGATGAGAGAAGACTGTAATTTTCATCATAGGTACACTTAAACTATGACAGACAAAATGAGAAGAAAAAAAATCCAGAAAAATCACATTGTAGGATTTTTAATGAATTTATTTGCAAATTATGGTGGAAAATAAGTATTTGGTCAATAACAAAAGTTTATCTCAATACTTTGTTATATACCCTTTGTTGGCAATGATAGAGGTCAAACGTTTTCTGTAAGTCTTCACAAGGTTTTCACACACTGTTGCTGGTATTTTGGCCCATTCCTCCATGCAGATCTCCTCTAGAGCAGTGATGTTTTGGGGCTGTTGCTGGGCAACACGGACTTTCAACTCCCTCCAAATATTTCCTATGGGGTTGAGATCTGGAGACTGGCTAGGCCACTCCAGGACTTTGAAATGCTTCTTACGAAGCCACTCCTTCGTTGCCCGGGCGGTGTGTTCGGGATCATTGTCATGCTGAAAGACCCAGCCACGTTTCATCTTCAATGCCCTTGCTGATGGTAGGCTTTGTTACTTTGGTCCCAGCTCTCTGCAGGTCATTCACTAGGTGCCCCCGTGTGGTTCTGGAATTTTTGCTCACCGTTCTTGTGATCATTTTGACCCCACGGGGTGAGATCTTGCGTGGAGCCCCAGATCGAGGGAGATTATCAGTGGTCTTGTATGTCTTCCATTTCCTAATAATTGCTCCCACAGTTGATTTCTTCAAACCAAGCTGCTTACCTATTGCAGATTCAGTCTTCCCAGCCTGGTGCAGGTCTACAATTTTGTTTCTGGTGTCCTTTGACAGCTCTTTGGTCTTGGCCATAGTGGAGTTTGGAGTGTGACTGTGAGGTTGTGGACAGGTGTCTTTTATACTGATAACAAGTTCAAACAGGTGGCATTAATCCAGGTAACGAGTGGACAGAGGAGCCTCTTAAAGAAGAAGTTACAGGTCTGTGAGAGCCAAAAATCTTGCTTGTTTGTAGGTGACCAAATACTTATTTTCCACCATAATTTGCAAATAAATTCATTAAAAATCATACAATGTGATTTTCTGGATTTTTTTCTTTCATTTTGTCTGTCATAGTTTAAGTGTACCAATGATGAAAATTACAGGCCTCATCTTTTTAAGTGGGAGAACTTGCACAATTGGTGGCTGACTAAATACTTTTTTGCCCCACTGTATTCTATTTTACTGTATCTTAGTCTATGCTGCTCTGACATTGCTCGTCCATATATATATATATATTCATATATTATAAATTTGCCCCACTGTACATATGAGATGAGTATTTATTAAGTCTGATGGCCTTGAGATAGAAGCTGTTTTTCAGACTCTCGGTCCCAGCTTTGATGCTCCTGTACTGACCTCGCCTTCTGGATGATAGTGGGGTGAACAGGCAGTGTCTCAGGTGGTTGTTGTCCTTGATAATCTTTTTGGCCTTCCTGTGACATCAGGTGCAGTAGGTGTCCTGGAGGGCAGGTAGTTTGCCCACGGTGATGCGTTGGGCAGTTCGCACCACCCTCTGGAGAGCCCTGTGGTTGCGGGCAGTACAGTTGCCGTACCAGGTGGTGGTACAGCCCGACAGGATGCTCGCGATTGTGCATCTGTAAAAGTTTGAGGGTTTTAGGTGACAAGCCAAATTTCTTCAGCCTCCTTCACAACACTGTCTGTGAGGGTGGACCATTTCAGATTGTCAGTGATGTGTAAGCCTAGGAACTTGAAGCTTTCCAACTTCTCCACTGCGGTCCCGTCAATGTGGATTGGAAGGTGTCCTTCTGCTGTTTCCTGAAGTCCACGATCATCTCCTTTGTTTTGTTGACGTTGAGTGAGAAGTTGTTTTCCTGGCACCACACTCAGAGAGCCCTCACCTCCTCCCTGTAGGCTATCTCATCATCGTTGGTAATCAAGCCTACTACTGTTGTGTCATCTGCAAACTTGATGATTGAGTTGGAGGCGTGCGTGGCCACGCAGTCATGGGTGAACGGGGAGTACATGAGGGGGCTGAGCACGCACCCTTGTGGGGCCCCAGTGTTGAGGATCAACGACGTGGAGGTGTTGTTTCCTAGTCCAGGACCCAGCATTCTTACATAGGTATTCCTCTTGTCCAGATGGGATAGGGCAGTGTGCAGTGCAATGGCAATTGCATCATCTATGGATCTATTGGTGCAGTAAGAAAATTGAAGTGGGTCTAGGGTGACTAGTTTGACTAGTTTCTCAAAGCATTTCATGATGACAGAAGTAAGCTACCTTTGCTTTCTTGAGTACAGGAACAATGGTGGCCATCTTGAAGCATGTGGGGACAGCAGACTGGGATAGAAAGAGATTGAATATGTCCGTAAACACACCAGCCAGCTGGCCTGCGTATGCTCTGAGGACGCGGTTTGGAATGCTGTCTGGGCCGGCAGCCTAGCGAGGTTTAACACGCTTAAATTTCTTACTCACATCGGCCACGGAGAAGGAGAGCCCACAGTCCTTGGTAGCGGGCTTCAGCGGTGGCACTGTTTTATCCTCAAAGCAGGTGAAGAAGGTGTTTAGCTTGTCCGGAAGCAAGACGTCGGTGTGTCCTCGACATAGCTGGTTTGTCTTTTGTAGTCCGGAATTGTCTGTAGACCCTGCCACATACGTCTCGTGTCTGAGCCGGTGAATTACAACTCCACTTTGTCCCTAATTCTGACGTTTTGCCTGTTTGATTGCCTTGCGGAGTGAATAACTACACCGTTTGTATTCTGCCATATTCCCAGTCACCTTGCCATGGTTAAATGCGGTGGTTCGCGCTTTCAGTTTTACGTGAATACTGACATCTATCCACGGTTTCTGGTTAGGGTGTTTTAATAGTCACAGTGGGTACAATATCTCCTATACACCTCCTGATAAACTCAGTCACCGTATCAGTATATTTGTCAATGTTAGGCTACCCAGAACATTTCCCAGTCTACGTGATCAAAGCAATCTTGAATCATGGATTCTGAATGGTCAGACCGGCTTTGAATAGTCCTTAGCACAGGTACTTCCTGTTTGAGTTTCTGCCTATAGGAAGGTCAGATTTGTCAAAGGGAGGGCATGGGAGGGCCTTGTAGGCATCCCGGAAGTTGGAGTAGCAGTGGTCGAGTGTTTTAGCAGCGCGAGTACTACAGTCAATGTGTTGATATAACTTTTTTTCTAATTTGAACTGTGACTGAAGGAGTGGGATGTTTTATTTTTATATGATGTCGGGTTCCCCCCCTTCTCTTCCCGCAATATCCCGTACAGCGAGGGGCGGCAACACACCAATAAGTGTAGTCTGCCATAAAAACCTTAAAGAAGAAGATGAAGGCTAGCTATGATACCACAGATGAAAGGGGAATGATATTGTAGCTAGCTGAATACATCAAGCTAACATGTAAAGTGGTGTAGCATGTCAGAGGAAGATGTGCAAGTTAACTAGCTACCTTGTTAACAACAGCCAACTGTAGCCGCAAATAGCAAAACGTATCGGTAAGTGTTCAGCAACGTACACAGCTGGTTGCATAGTAACAGTGTCAGCGTCACCGGCTTGAATCTATTCTGTAGTTACAGTCCCTTTAATAGCATATACATTACTTCCAAACTACAGAAAGTCTTTTTTTTTTGCTGTTGATTGACTTATATTTTATTTCATTCACAGGCTATGTAAAAAAACCTGGTGGATTTGTTCAGCAGGGTTGTGGGAATCCCCTTACCATATCATAGCCATTACAGAAGGATGAGGCAGTGGCCAGTCACCAGTCCCGCTTCAGGGTAATGGAGGACACTTGAATCAGGTTGATCCCATTTGACCTGGTCAATGGTCAAAATACCATCTGTCCTGGAATTCACCAAACCACCATTTATAATGTAATCAGTGCTGTGTGTATTTTGTATGTTGTAAAGAGGTGCCCCCTTCCACTGCATCAATGGATTACTGCTGGTCCCAGGGAGTAATGCCAACCAGTCAGTGCCATGCTGGCACGTGCCCCTTGTGAATTAGCTGTGAATCAGGATCGCTGATTGGCTACATTCAACATTGTATTCACTGTTGGCTTCCATGATTGTATGGTGACAGTCTCTCTCTCTCTCCCTCAGTGATATAGGAGCTCAAGCTGAAGGGGCTCCTTCATAAGCAGTATCTGAGCTAACCACTCGCCAAGACAACGCCAAACGTCTACCATCAGCCTGGTACAGTTGAAACCGGGATTCATCCATGAAGAGCACACTTCTCCAGCGTGCCAGTATTCATTGAAGGTGAGCAATTTCCCACTGAAGTCAGTTACAAGCCGAAATGCAGTCAGGTCAAGACCCTGGCGAGAACGACGAACACGCAGACGAGCTTCCCTAAGACGGAATCGGACAGTTTGTGCAAAAATTCTTTGGTTGTTTAAACCCACCGTTTCATCAGCTGTCCGGTCTCAGATGATCCCGCAGGTGAAGAAGCTGGATGTGGAGGTCCTGGGCTGGCGTGGTTACACAGTCTGTAGTTGTGAGACCGGTTAGACATACAGCCAAATGCTCTATAACGCTGTTGGAGGTGGCTTATGGTAGAGAAATTAACATAAAATTAACTGGAAACAACTCTGGTGGACATACCTGCTGTTAGCATGCCAATTGCACGCTTCCTCAAAACTTGAGCTATCTGTGGTATTGTGTTGTGTGACAAAACGGTACATTTTAAAGTGGCCTTTTATTGTCTCCAGCACAAGGTGCACCTGTGTAATGATCATGCTGTTCAATCAGCTTCTTAATATGCCACACCTGTCAGGTGGATGGATTATCTTGGCAAAGGAGAAATGCTCACTAATAGGGATGTAAACAAATTTGTGCACAAGATTTTATTTCAGCTCATGAAACATTTTACAACACTTTACATATTGCGTTTATATTTTTGTTCAGTGTATATTATTATGGGGTATTGCGTGTAGGTGGGTGAGAGAAAAAAATAGAAGTTAATAAATGTTTAACTGCATTTTTTGGGGAATAAGTCAAGACGTATGAATACATTCTCAAGGCATAATTATGAGATCCATTTAGGATCAAGAGTCCAATGTGCACTTTCTAGCGTAACCTTATATACTTTAGTCAATCAAAATAGCCTCCAACACTCTACTCAGCAAATTGGATGTAGTCTATCACAGTGCCATCCATTTTGTCACCAAAGCCCCATATACTACCCACCACTGCGACCTGTATGCTCTCATTGGCTGGCTCTCACTTCATACTTGTCTCCAAACTCACTGGCTCCAAGTGATCTATAAGTCTTTGCTAGGTAAAGCCCTGCCTTATCTCAGCTCACTGGTCACCATAGCAGCACCCACCCGTAGCACGCACTCCAGCAGGTATATTTCACTGATCATCCCCAAAGCAAACTCCTCCTTTGGCTGCCTTTCCTTCCAGTTCTCTGCTGCCAATGACTGGAACGAATTGCAAAAATCACTGAAGCGGGAGTCTTATATCTCCCCCACTAACTTTAAGCATAAGCTGTCAGAGCAGCTTACCAATCATTGCACCTGTACACAGCCCATCTGTAAATAGCCCACCCAACTACCTCATCCCCATATTGTTTAGCTCCTTTGCACCCCAGTATCTCTACTTGCACATTCATCTTCTGCAAATCTATCACTCTAGTGTTTAATTGCTCAACTGTAATTATTTCGCCACTATGGCCTATTTATTGCCTTTACCACCCTAATCTTACTACATTTGCACACACTGTATATAGATATTTCTATCGTTTTATTGGCTTTACGTAATCACACATTGTTTGTGTGCAAGTGAGAGCGAGGGAGCAAGAGAGTTTGTGGTGACAATGTTTTGTTGATGCGAGTTGGTGCCTGTTTGATGACATCTGGTTGACATCAGATTGAATTATTAAATTAAATACAATTTGGGATTGGTACACCCATTTTTGGACTTAATTTAATATATAGCTATTGATTCTTGAAGAATGCAACTTAAAAAAAATGGCTCATGAGCAATGGTCTTACCCCATCAGAAAGTATATGTTTGTTTTAGTACATTGTTTGTAATGACTGACTATCTCATAACTCGGGGTCTGAATTGTTTTGGGGATGGGGGAAACAAGCTTCCATATTCATATTTCTGTTTGACTTGAAATAAAACCCATTACCTCTGCCACATTTTTTTTTCATGATATTAAATGGTTTAACAATCTCTAATAAATACTTTTTCATTTGCCTGCCAAATCGATATGCTCCTATGAACTTCATATGTTGGGTCCTTTTACATGTAAATTACCTAAAGCTCAGGCCATGGGCTGATGGTGAGGCTATCAACGCAAGGCAACCCAACTTCAGGTAAATCATGTCGCCAAACAGCGTATTGTTTCTGTCAACCTTCTACCCCCACGTATCTATCTCGAAACAAACCAGGCTTCCTAGAAATCATAACACACCCATGAATACAATTATTGTAGCACAGACTAAATGGCACTACATTGCGCGATACGTACCCCATTTTGCTTGGTTGTTAAATCGAAGGGAAGGGATTCAGTCCGTGGGCGCAGAGCTCCAAAAGGCGGAGTGAACAATCTAGGTAATGTGTTTTTTTCCCTCTCCAATAAGCAGCTCTTCACAGCGCTGTTGACGTCTGTGGCTTGACAGGAGATTCGAGACAGTCAGTGTGGTTCCCTTCACGCCGACATGTCTTGCTAGTCTGTTCTACGCTATGGGGTGTTGGTTCAAAGTTCACCCAAGCAAACGTGTCGGTGGATTCATGACGACCGAAAACATCGATGTTGACGTTAGCGAAATTAAACGCACTCTTCAATCATGCTCAATGGGAAGCTAAAGCACGGAGGATATAGCAGCTAAGCTAACGTTGGCTACCGAGGCGCGCATACGTGACTGACGGTTCTTAATTCCAAAGTAGCGCGAGCTCCTTTTACACTTAAAAAGGCAGGGAAAATAGGGACCGCTTGCATTGATATTGGCAGCACACCATCTTCTCGTCTGCGGAAAAAAATGCTTAAAACATCCACTTGGTTCTAGACGGATTTGGGTATTACTATTACAGCTCCGCACGGCGCTCCTCTCCGTTGACTTGCATTTCGCTACTCTCCAAAGAAGACACCGCTCTCAAAATGTGACCAGCTGCGTGCACCGCAGTTATCCTCGGGCGAGAAAAATGCTTAACATTCATTCTTGCTTCTCACTTTGAAAGGCCCGACTGTTCAACGTTCCGAAATGTAACGTTACTCGTTGCTCAATCCCTGGCGTCGTAAGTGCCATCAAAATTCCTCTAGCAGCTATCCTACTACAGTTTATCAAAACGCATACATCTGCAGCAATAATAAACTCATTTTAGCTACAGGGAAAAATATAAATTTTTATTTCGAATAGGTTTCATCTCCCATCTGTTTTCGCGGAAAGACTTGGTACATTCTCATGGCTCCATCGTCTCCTCTAGTCAGACCAAACCAGCTACCGGCATCTTCAACGCCTGGTCAAATAAGGCCGACTATGAAATGCTATGCTGAATTAAGTTCAAATAAGAAAAATAGCCAATTCGTTGATTTTATTCATCAGACAGGGATTTTAAATGTCAAATCACGGCCAATCTTTGCTCCATCGAACGCCTCCCTTTTTCTCAAGCCGTCTGTCTGTGTAGTGTCTGATCTCTCCAATCATCCCATTCATCACCTCTCTCAACCCATCCTCTCGTTCTGTTCACTGAAAGCATGAAATTGGCCCTACGTGATCACGCCGCCTCTCCGCACAACGTCACCGTATCCTTAGAAATCTGACGCAATAAAATAGTTCCGTCATTTCCGCTTAGCGACTGAGGAAAAATTCGTATTTTACCTCATTGGTAGCAACCTGCAGTTTATTATGGGCCGTATAATAAACCTGCAATAAACATGTAATGCAATATTACGTTGAAATTTTTCATTGCGGTATGTTTTGTGACCATGGATTGGATGATAATTCGGACCTACATTATATGTATATGACCTTTCCAAAGCATCCACTAATTCAGCACACTGCACAGATCTCTTAGATTAAGTATTAGAATTCTACAGATTTATGGATAGCCACTATATTACTATACAACTTTTTTTGTTTTCGTAATAGGACATATTTAGTTACCCTATATACATTAAAAGCATACACAGAATGATAATCGATGCAGTGTACACATCACTGACTTGTTCCAGTTAGATTATTGTGCAATGGATGGTGGACACCTTGTGGGCATTGGATGTCAGTGGCAAATGTGGCCACTGCAGTGTGACTATTTACTGTTATTGAACTCCGGTTCCCACCCCCTCAGCTTGTTTTCTTTTCAACCAGACAACAGTGGCATATTGGCCTTTAGTTTTTGACCCGTGTTAAGGGCTTGTTGTATGCTTGCCATTCCCTCTTTGGCACCAAGAGGATGCTTGCATGCAATATGGCGTGTCTGTTATCAGATGTGTTATCAGATTACTAAATCTAATTATCAAACACTGTTACCGGACCTGGCTGTTATCAAATTGTTCTGGGCTGTTCATTGCTTCAAATAAATCACAGATTTTGAGGGTGCCCTTGTGCTAAGGGAATTTCACTGAAACATAACATTCTCCTGCCCTGTCCCTTAAATCCTCACCTCACATCTGATTTACCACCTGAGAAGAGAGTGAGCAGGGAACATGGCTATATACAGGTAATTGGCAAAATATTGGAAACACTTCTGTAAATGACGAAGACAAAGTATATTGAAAGCAGGTGCTTCCACACAGGTGTGGTTAATTAAGAAATGAACATCCCATCATGCTTAGGGTCATATATAAAATGCTGGGCAGGCCATTATTTTGGGATTCAATAGGATTACAATACCCCCATCCACAGGGCACGAGTGGTCACTGAATGGTTTGATGAGCATGAAAACGACGTAAAGCATATTCTCAGTCACCAGATCTCAACCCAACTGAACACTTATGGGAGATTCTGGTGTGGTGCCACCATCAACAAAACACAAAATTATAGAATTTCTCGCGGAAGAATGGTGTCACATCCCTTCGATAGAGTTCCAGACAGTTGTAGAATCTATGACAAGGTGCATTGAAGCTGTTCTGGTGGCTCACGGTGGCCCAATTCCCTATTAAAATACTTTATGTTGGTGTTTCCTTTACTTTGGCAGTTACCTGTTTATATATATATACACCACCGTTCAAAAGTTTGGGGTCACTTAGAAATGTCCTAGTTTTTGAAAGAAAAGCACATTTTTTGTCCATTAAAATAACATCAAATTGATCGGAAATACAGTGTATTGATGGTGCAGCTAGAATCTTTTGAGGATCTGAGGACCCATGCCAAATCTTTTCAGTCTCCTGAGGGGGAATAGGTTTTCTCATGCCCACTTCACGACTGTCATGGTACACCAAGGAACTTGAATCTCTCAACCTGCTCCACTGCAGCCCCGTCGATGAGAATGGGGGCATGCCCGTTCATCTTTTTCCTGTAGTCCACAATCATCTCCTTTGTCTTGATCCCATTGAGGGAGAGGTTTTTGTCCTGGCACCACACAGCCATGTCTCTGACCTCCTCCCTATAGGCTGTCTCGTTGTTGTCGGTGATCAGGCCTACCACTGTTGTGTCATCGGCAAATTTAATCGTGTTGGAGTCGTGCCTGGCCGTACCGTCATGAGTGAACAGGGAGCACAGGAGGGTGCTGAGCATGCACCCCTGAAGGGCCCCTGTATTGAGGATCAGCGTGGCGGATGTGTTGTTACCTACCCTTACCACCTGGGGGCGGCCCGTCTGGAAGTCCAGGATCCAGTTGCAGAGGGGGGTGTTTAGTCCCAGGGTCCTTAGCTTATTGATGAGCTTTGAGGGCAATATGGTGTTGAACGCTGAGCTGTAGTCAATGAATAGCATTCTCACATAGGTGTTCCTTTTGTCCAGGTGGAAAGGGCAGTGTGGAGTGCAATAGAGACTGCATCATCTGTGAATCTGTTGGGGCGGTATGCAAATTGGAGTGGGTCTAGGGTTTCTGGGATAATGGTATTGATGTGAGCCATGACCAGCCTTTCAAAGCACTTCATGGTTACAGACGTGAGTGCTAGGGGTCAGTAGTCATTTAGGCAGGTTACCTTAGTGGTCTTGGGCACACTATGGTGGTCTGCTTTAAACATGTTGGTATTACACTCGGGCAGGGAGAGGTTGAAAATGTCAGTGAAGACACTTGCTAGTTGGTCAGCGCATGCTCGCAGTACACACCCTGGTAATCTGTCTAGCCCTGCGGCCTTGTGAATGTTGACCTGTCTAAAGGTATTACTCACATCAGCAGCGGAGAGCGTGATTACACAGTCTTCCGGTACAGCTGGTGCTCTCATGCACGTTTCAGTGTTATTTGCCTCAAAGCTAGCATAGAAGTAGTTTAGCTCGTCCGGTAGGCTCATGTCACTTGGCTGTGCTTCTCTTTGTAGCTCTCGGCTGTGCTTCCCTTTTTAGTCTGTAACGGTTTGGAGGCCCTGCCACATCCGACGAGCGTCAGACCCGGTGTAGTACGACTCGATTTTAGTCCTATATTGACGCTTTGCCTGTTTGATGGTTCGTCAGAGGACATAGCGGGATTTCTTATAAGCTTCCGGGTTAGAGTTCCACTCCTTGAAAGCGGCAACTCAAGCCTTTAGCTCAGTGCGATGCTGCCGGTAATGCATGGCTTCTGGTTGGGGAATGTACTGTGGGGACGATGTCATCGATGCACTTATTGGTGAAGCCAATGACAGATGTGGTGTACTCCTCAATGCCATTGGAGGAATCCCGTAACGTATTCCAGTCTGTGATAGAAAAACAGTCCTGTAGCTTAGCATCTGTTTCATCTGACAGCTTTTTTTTATTGATCTAGTCACTGGTGCTTCCTGCTTTCATTTTTGCTTGTAAGCAGGAATCAGGAGGATAGAATTATGGTCAGATTTGCCAAATGGAGGGCGAGGGAGAGCTTTGTATGCATCTCTGTGTGTGAGGATTATAGGTGCTCCAGAGTTCTTTCCCCTCTGGTAGCACATTTAACATGCTGATAGAAATTTGGTAAAACTGATTTAAGTTTCCCTGCATTAAAGTCCCCGGCTACTAGATGCGCCGCCTCTGGGTGAGTGTTTTCTTGTTTGCTTATGGTGGAATATGGTGGAACATTCATATGGAATATGAATGTGCTGTAACTGAAATAAGGCCATGCTCATAAAAAAATACAAAAATGTCTTCCCTCATCTTAAACAGCACCGACCACCACTGCTACACAGACCTGTATGAAGAGGCGGGAGGCAGCAAGGAAGGAGTGAAGGATGAAGACACAGAGACTATGACCGCTGAGTGGTCTTTCCACAGCAGACACTCGGACTGGAAGGCCAGTGGGTACCTGGAGAAGTTTGTCCTGAAGGATGAGACTCCCGTGGTGGAGCTGGAAGGGTAACCAGTCGTAGAGGAAGGCTTCAGAACTTGGGCCCAGGAATCATATATGCTGGACAGCTTTTTCTCACACACTGAGTCTGAGCATGACATGACAGATTTCTTCCTGACGAGCGCCAGGTTCTCTCCATCCGATGATCGGTACATTCCATCACTGGATAAAGAAAATAACCATGCAGAACCTGTGTTGAGGATCAGCATGTCAAGACGACAACGTTTTAGAGACAGTGCAGGAAGCGCCTCAGCCTCAAGTGGTGGAAGAAGGGAAAACCACGGAATTGGGAGCGAGACACAGGGCATCGTCACAGATATAAATGAGCGTCCACTGTCTGACCCAGAGTCTTCCTCTGAGGTGGCTGGTGAGGGGAGTGTCACTGAGCCCCCCACAGACCCAGCCCTCTCACACAAGCATGATGCTCCCACAGAGGAACTACAAACCCTCCTGTTTCCTCTGCGTGACAGTGGAACCCAGCAGATAACCAATCAGGAAGCTCCAAAGCCAGTAGCCCTGTTTAGAAGGATGCCAGTTGCACCTCCCAGGACCTCTCTGAATCTAGCGCCAATGGCTCAAGCCCATACCCCAGTTGAGATCCTGGAGGAGGGAGCAGGGGATGGAGGGAAGGAAGAGAGGGAGGAGGAGAAAGCCAAGGCATCACTAGTTGACGGCTCATCCTCATTTTACCAATCCCAGATTGCACTGCTATCAAGTATAGCTCCTGACCCAACAATTGAAGAAGGGAAAGGAAAGCCATTAGACAATGAACCAGTAAAAGTAGAGAACAAATATACTTAATTGGCTGAGGGAAACACAGAACCACATCAGGCTGAGGATTGTGACAGCCCCAAACCAGATACCGACCCGGTATTGACAGGAGAGGAGACTAAGACGGAACCTGAGAAAGGAGAGACTGAACCAGAGAAAGGATAGACAGAACCAGCTGAGTCAGCTAAGCCAGAGGTTGAACCAGAGAAAGGAGGGGGCAGCAGTGAGGACTGCATCAGCTACAGTACAACAGGAGCTAGCCAGACCTCTCCTCCTGCTACTTCCCTAATGCCTGCCACAGTGACTGAACCAGCCAAAGATAGCAGAAGAGGCATCCTCCTTTAGCCTTGTTCAGTGTCACACCCTGATCTGGTTCACCTGTCCTTGTGATTGTCTCCATCCCTCCAGGTGTCGCTTACTATCCCCGGTGTATATATCCATGTGTTTCCTGTCTCTCTGTGCCAGTTCGTCTTGTTTGCCAAGTCAACCAGCGGTTTTCCTTGCTCCTATTTTTCCCAGTCTCTGTTTGTTTCTAGTCCTCCTCGTTTCGACCCTTGCCTGTCCTGACTCCGAACCCACCTGCCTGACCACTCTGCCTGTTCTGACTACCAGCATGCCTATCCACTTGTACTGTTTTGGATCTGGTTTCTGACCCCTGCCTGTCCTGACCTCGAGACTGCCTATCGTCTGGTTCTGTTTGGACTCTGACCTGGTTTATAAACTCTCGCCTGGCCTGACCTCGAGACTGCCTATCGTCTGGTTCTGTTTTGACTCTGACCTGGTTTATAAACTCTCGCCTGGCCTGACCTCGAGACTGCCTATCGTCTGGTTCTGTTTTGACTCTGACCTGGTTTATAAACTCTCGCCTGGCCTGACCTCGAGACTGCCTATCGTCTGGTTCTGTTTTGACTCTGACCTGGTTTATAAACTCTCGCCTGGCCTGACCTCGAGACTGCCTATCGTCTGGTTCTGTTTGGACTCTGACCTGGTTTATAAACTCTCGCCTGGCCTGACCTCGAGACTGCCTATCGTCTGGTTCTGTTTGGACTCTGACCTGGTTTATAAACTCTCGCCTGGCCTGACCTCGAGACTGCCTATCGTCTGGTTCTGTTTGGACTCTGACCTGGTTTATAAACTCTCGCCTGGCCTGACCTCGAGACTGCCTATCGTCTGGTTCTGTTTGGACTCTGACCTGGTTTATAAACTCTCGCCTGGCCTGACCTCGAGACTGCCTATCGTCTGGTTCTGTTTGGACTCTGACCTGGTTTATAAACTCTCGCCTGGCCTGACCTCGAGACTGCCTATCGTCTGGTTCTGTTTGGACTCTGACCTGGTTTATGAACTCTCGCCTGGCCTGACCTCGAGACTGCCTATCGTCTGGTTCTGTTTGGACTCTGACCTGGTTTATAAACTCTCGCCTGGCCTGACCTCGAGACTGCCTATCGTCTGGTTCTGTTTGGACTCTGACCTGGTTTATGAACTCTCGCCTGGCCTGACCTCGAGACTGCCTATCGTCTGGTTCTGTTTTGACTCTGACCTGGTGTATGAACTCTCGCCTGTCCTGACCTCGAGACTGCCTATCGTCTGGTTCTGTTTGGACTCTGACCTGGTTTATGAACTCTCGCCTGGCCTGACCTCGAGACTGCCTATCGTCTGGTTCTGTTTGGACTCTGACCTGGTGTATGAACTCTCGCCTGGCCTGACCTCGAGACTGCCTATCGTCTGGTTCTGTTTTGACTCTGACCTGGTGTATGAACTCTCGCCTGTCCTGACCTCGAGACTGCCTATCGTCTGGTTCTGTTTGGACTCTGACCTGGTTTATGAACTCTCGCCTGGCCTGACCTCGAGACTGCCTATCGTCTGGTTCTGTTTGGACTCTGACCTGGTTTATGAACTCTCGCCTGGCCTGACCTCGAGACTGCCTATCGTCTGGTTCTGTTTGGACTCTGACCTGGTGTATGAACTCTCGCCTGTCCTGACCTCGAGACTGCCTATCGTCTGGTTCTGTTTGGACTCTGACCTGGTTTATAAACTCTCGCCTGTCCCCGACCCGCCTTTTCCCTTTGTTATAATACATATCGGAGCTCTACCATCTGCCTCCTGTGTCTGCAGTTGGGTCTCGCCTTGTGCCCTTATAGTTTAGGGGGAAAATACAATGTCCTTTTAGTCTTCTTGGCATTATGCCACAGCAATTTGGAATGGAGAGGTCAAATTATGTATTGATGCAAAAATGACAGAATGTCACCTTTTTTTTCTGGATATTGTTATGCATAAGTGTTTGTTTTACATTTGAAATCAATAGCACCTTTCTGGGCCCCTTTTTTTGGCCAGATAAAGCCTACTCCTGGACATACAAGCACTTTCAATGGAGATTCTCCATTGAGCAGTATTTGTTAGGTTATTACCATTTCATCATGTAATGTCTAAGTAAACACCTGACCATTTCTGTGCTGTAAAATAAAGTCAGGTAAATAAGGATCTTTAAGCCTTGAGGCAATTGAGACATATATTGTGTATGTCTGCCGTTCACAGGGTGAATGGGCAAGACAACAAATTGAAGTGCCTTTGATCTGGGTATGGTAGTAGGTGCCAGGCTCGCTGGTTTATGTCAAGAACTGCAACGCTGCTGGGTTTTTCACACTCAATAATTTCCTGTGTGAATCAAGAATGATTCACCACTCAAAGGACATCCAGTGCATTGGAGTCAACATGGGCCAGCATCCCCGTGGCACGTAGAGTCCATTCCCCAACGAATTGAGGCTGTTCTGAGGGCAGCCTTAACCTTCTGCGCATAAGGCCGCCACAGACCCACACCATGATGCCGGGGGGGCCCTTTACAAACAACCTTCCTGAACAGGACCAGGTCCAGGGAGTGTTTCCCTGTGCTCCTGTCACTGTATGTGACTTATTATTTCCTCTTCCTGTCTCCTCCGGGTTCTGTTGAAGCCTCTGCAGGCTCTGTGCTCCTTCCAGCTGCAGCAAGGGGCCCAGGTCCACCACAGCTGCCCTAGATGAGGGACTACTAGGTTGTGTCTGAAAGGAATGGACACCCTGGCCTATCCCTCATGTAGTTCACTACTTTTGACCTGAATGCAATTTCAGTTAATTTCTTCCACTTTTCCCAGATGTTTGTGCAGTACACTGCCATTCAGGCTCCCTCAAGGATTTAAAGCTGCAATATGTAACTTTTTGTGCGATCTTACAAAATGCACATAGAAATGTGAGTTATAGATCTGTCATTTTCATTTAAAGCACGTCCCAGCTGTTCTATGTGTGTTATGTCTATGCTTCCCATTCTTAAGTTTTACTTTCGGTTTTGAACACCAGCTTCAAACAGCTGAAAATACAATATTTGTGGTTATGGAAAATATATTTCATAGCAGTTTAAATGGTACAATGATTCTATACACTATACTTGCTTGTTTTTTCACATAAACTGAAATTAGGCAAACTATTAGAATTTTAACAACCAGGAAATAGACAAGTGATTTCTGCATAGTTCACCTTTAAAATAATTGGATCAGAGTGCATGGTGTGGCTACCATAGAATATATAACTGTTTTATATCTATGCTGGCTACCTCCATATTTCCAATCCAATGTGTGGTTATTTTAAATTATATCTTATTTGTTTTTATACATATGTTGAAATAAATTATGAATAAGAAAAGTGACTGATGTCCTATTTGATTATGTAAAACATTGTGATGGAATGCTGCCTGTGAACTAAAGGACATCTGAACAGTATTTGACATAACGCATCCACTGGCCCAGTTTGCGCACCTGAGAGCCAGCGGGAAAGACTGATGTTTTAACAGAAAAAGGTAGGACATTGCATCGCGCCGCTGGTGTAGTGGTATCATGCAAGATTCCCATTCTTGCGATCCGGGTTCGATTCCCGGGCGGCGCAAGTATTTTGGTACATTTTATCCCAATTTTCTCCTACATTTTGGATGCACATCAAACCAAATGTAAACCATGCCATCTGTGCACAAATATGAGTTTGGTCATTCTGCCAGTGCTTTCAACGAAGCCACGGTGCGCATGCGAAGACGTATATCCGCTCTCTTTCTCCGCCATCTTATGTCGCCTTTCCATTGTTCATTGAAGTTAGCAGGGGTGGCGGAGCTATTTACTGCGCATTAAAACATTTCGGGGATATTGTTCAGTTGACATCAGCAAAATAGGGGGAAGGAGAAAGAATCCAAGGTCATCATAGAATACACACGCGGATTTTTCGCTCAGGGTTCGATCTCACACCTTGTCGGGAAATATGATGGACGACGAACAACCCAAAACCCTGTATGTATGAATAGCGGCAAGCTAACTAGCCGACTGACCGTGTATTCTAAGTATCCATCATGTAGCCGTGCATGTATCAATTGCATTTTCTTAATATGTGGTCCGTAATAGTCATGTCAGTCAGTTCTCCACCCTCCCGTTTTCTAGTTGTGAGCCAGCCGCACTGGCTATCTTAGCTAGTTAACAACATGTCAGACGTGTCCATTTTTTAGACAAAGCAAAGGCTGTATTTTGTTGCGAGCACTGTTGCCACTGCACAATAATTTCGAAAGCCACCTTTTTAAAAATCTCAACATTTATTGATATTGCGATGTTCTTCTTAGCCTATACTACGGGAGTTAACTGTTAATGGTTGTATATTTTGGGAATAGCAGCTATTCGAGAAAGACTAGCATGCTTGCTAACTAACGTTAACTCTTGTCGGCTGCATGCCGGGCCTCTAGTTTCTGTATTATGCGAAGCAATGCCGTTGTCATCAGTCTGATACCTTTCCACACCGGTGGCCATACTCTACAATGTCTGTGAAATCATAACCTACCTGCTAATGTTTGCTAGCTAGCTACAATTTAACTAGCGACACTGCTCGGCGTACACCAGCAATCAGACGTCCGTGTTATGTTGGTTTGCTAACTTAATTAACCAACGTTCCCTAACTTACCGTTCATCATACCGCTACAAATCTGAGATTCAGATTGGGTTTGTCTGCTACCATTTGTATGTCGGTGTTGTTACTACAACACTGCCATGTATGATAGCGAATGCACGTAGCTAGTTAGTTAAGGAACATAATACATGTAATGCAATGTGAAAGCGTGGCCTAGTCTTGTCGGATGCCGAGTTTTAGTTTCGGAGGCTTATAGGCTCCTAACGTTACTATCTCTCAGGAAATTATAACCGTGAATGTTACTGTATTATGTTGCTGTGACAGTCACGTAATTTCAGGTGTGACAATGTTACAAATAATATGTACAGTGGCTGTAAAATAGGGTCGGGTGTTTACTGTTTCCAAACAGCCCAGCTGACTTTACTTCACTGTTGTTTTTCTTCTTTGTATGGCGCATCCCTGTCTTGGTTTCGGTATCACCTCAGATGGCTTCTTCATGTGTCCACTGGTTATACCGTGCCTTGCTTGGGCTGGTATCCATTTTACGTGAACTCCCAATATCCCAAATGGGTATATCCGTTTGAAATCAATAACTTTTTTTTGGGACAACCTCCACTTTGATTTAAACAACACTTTACATACATGTTTGCCCATAGAATACGTTTTCAGAAAGCGGATTTGTTGGACCTGTGTGCCAAAACGTTCAGGAGATAAAGGTGCTCGAAGTTGACATACTATGAGACATCTTTGGAAGCCTGTTCCCACCACCCCCCAAAAAAGGTAGTAAGTGAAGTAAGGTAGTAAGTCTATCGAATGAATGTTTTAGTGCAATGTGCCAAATGCCTGTATCGCAAGAAACACTTTTTGTTGTTGAGTGTTCTATGTCTTTTTGGTCTTCGCTCCTCCTGTGCCCGCGTGCACCTTCACACACAGACACCAAGCCCCTCCACCTGTCACTCACAACTAACGACGAAAGATGACGTCTTCCTCTCTGACAACAAGCAACTTAACTTAAACTCGCTATTTGTGTTTGAGATTTGGTCCAACAGAATCAGTTATATGCACACCGAAACACTTAGATACATTATTTTGCTGTAATAGACGAGAATTGAACGTTTATAATGATGCTCTTTTTATGTATTAACTCCCAAAACGTAGAACAGAGCAGACCCTACTAAAAGTAGAGTAACAATGAACATGATTGTGGAAAGTGTATGCTCAGTTCTTTTGCTCGAAGCATTGCAGTACCGTGTACCGCTAGCAGCGTTTTAGCCACAGACTAATGTGCTAGCCGTCTAGTCTGCAATGAGAATAAAAAGACATGTTTATATAAGGAGTTGGGAACTAGTTTTAATTCTGAGAAAGAAGTATCTTCTTATCCAGGTGGGCCACTTGATTTCAACATCTAAACAAAGTGAACAGACTATGTTGTTCAAACAGTTGGAGACGAAGAGAAGGGTGTATTCATAACAGTTCAACCTTGTTAGCAAGCAAACATATCCAAGTTGGCTAGACTTATTTTTATGCCCATTGCAGACTAGACAGCTAGAACATATAAATCAAAGTAGGTTACACTTTTTTTTGGTTACTACATGATTCCATGTGTCATAGTTTCATAGTTTTGATGTCTTCACTATGCTACAATGTAGAAAATAGTAAAACTAAAGAAACCCTTGAATGAGTAGGTGTCCAAACTTTTGACTGGTACTGTAAGACCCTTTGCTATGAGATTCAATTGAGCTCTGGTGCATCCTGTTTCCATTGATCATCCTTGAGCTGTTTCTACAACTTGATTGGAGTCCACCTGTGCTAAATTCAATTGATTGGAGATTATTTGGAATGGCACACCTGTTATATAAGGTTGACAGTGCATGTCAGAGCAAAAACCAAGTCACGAGGTCAAAGTATTGTCCGTAGAGCTCCGAGACAGGATTGTGTTGAGGCACAGATCTGGGGGGAGTGTACCAAAACATTTCTGCAGCACTGAAGGTCCCCAAGAACAGTGGCCTCCTTCATTCTTAATTGGAAGAAGTTTGGAACCACCAAGACTCTTCCTAGAGCTGGCCACCTGGCCAAACTGAGCAGTCGGGGGAGAAAGGCCTTGGTCAGGGAGGTGACCAAGAACCCTAAGGTCACTAACAGAGCTCTAGAGTTCTTCTGTGGAGCCACACCTCCTGTGGAGCCACACAAGGCACATGGAACCCTGCTTGGAGTTTGCCAAAAGGTACCTCAATTCTCTCAGACCATGAGAAACAAGATTCTCTGGTCTGATGTAACCAAGACTGAACTCTTTGGCCTGAATGCCAAGCGTCACATCTGAAACCTGGCACCATCCCTACGGTGAATCGTGGTGGCAGCATCATGCTGTGTGGATTTTTTTTCCACGTCAGGGACTGGGACACCTAGTCAGGATTGAGGCAAAGATGAACGGAGCAAAGAGTGCTCAGGACCTCCGACTGGGTGTGAAGGTTCATCTTCCAACAGGACAACGGCCCTAAGCGCATAGCCAGGACAACACAGGAGTGACTTTGGGACAAGTCTCTGAATGTTCTCGAGTGACCCAGACCTGAACCCGATCGAACATCGCTGGAGAGACCTGAAGCAAAGCTCCCCATCCAATCTGACAGAGCTTGAGATCAGCACAGAAGAATTGGAGAAAATCCTCAAATATAGGTGTGCCAGGCTTGTAGCATCATACCCAAGTAGACTCAATGCAGTAATCGCTGCCAGAGGTGTTTCAAAGTACTGAGCAAAGGGAATACTTACGTAAATGTGATATTTCCGTTTTTTTTAATATAAAGTTAAATATTCTGCATACCAGTTTTTGCTTAGTCATTATGGGGTATTGTGTGTAGATTGAGGGACAAAAACAATTGAATCAATTTTAAAATAAGGCTGGAACATAATGTGGAAAAGGTTGAGGGGTCTGAATACTTTCCGAATGCACTGTTATATGGTGAATTGCCCTTAACTTTGAAAAAAAAAACTAAGCTTTTTAGGCCAGATCATCCAGCTTTAGTAATAAGTCATAATTGAGATACTAAAAGTCATTATGAGATATGCAAGTCTGGATCATGGACATTGAATAGTCTGGGATTCAAACAATAACAACGCATTTCCCTGCTACTTTATTTGGTTAACAGTTGAGGAATGGGGCGGGAGAAACGTAACCGTTCTCAAATACATAGACGCAAAGACCCTGAAATTATAGTTTTAACCCCTTTTTGAAGTTATACAGTGTCCGTTTTTTAAAGGGCAAACTGGGATTGGTACATACATTTTTTGGGACTTTTTAAGTTGTTCATATAGACCTTGAGTGTAACTTAGGGGACTGGGAGCAACAGTCTTACCCCATCAGAACCCAAAATAGTCTTTTTTTTTTTTTTTTTTTTTTTTTTTACAATGTAGTTGTAAACAAATACTGTTTAGCTTCAAAACATGGTTAAAACTATATTTTGATGTCGTGGGTGGTCAGTACTTGCATCCATATGTGAAAGTCCTTGCGTCTCTGTATATGGTTGACTACATTTCTCCTGCCCCGTTCTTAGTGGCGGGGATGTGCTTTGTTGTTTGAATCCCAGATTGCCCCTGCAGGACTGTTCAATGTCCATGATCCAGACTTACTATCTCATGATAATGACTTAGTAACTCATAATTATGACATAGTATCTCAAAACTCCTAGTCATAAAAAAAACAAATGATAATGTGGGTGATGGGAATGGGCTTCCACACATCCATGTCTTCATCACTGGAACGAAACGGTTTAGTTCCGTATCATTTAAACACTTACAAACCAGTTTTTTGATAAAAAATTTAAAAAATGAATAGGAATATATTTTTACACCTTTAACATTTATCTAAAAACATGTAAACCAGGGCTCTATGCTGATGTTTTTTTACAAGATATGTGCATAAGTTGGAAAATGTAGGTGCGCACAAATATTTAGGCACGCAAATGAACAATATTTGAGGTAATGACGCTAGAGTCCTTTGTTTTTCTAGGCACACTGGTGCTCCTAAATTAAAATTCCAGGTCGCACAGCAAAGTAATTAGGCGCATATGCGAGTAAAGCGGTCACACTCTAGAGCACTGTAAACTCCATTTTATTTTTTTTAAACACATTTTATTGGCTACATACACCTGGTTAGCAGATGTTATTGCGAGTGTAGCGAAATGCTTGTGCTTCTAGTTCTGACAGTGCAAGTAACAAGTAATCTAACAATTCCACAACCAATACCTAATACACACAAATCTAAGTAAAGGGATGGAATGAGGAATATGTACATGTATGGCTGGGCCATGATATGCAATGGATGGTATATACAGTATATACATCTGGGATGAGTAGTGCAAGATATGTAAACATCATTATTAAAGTGGCATTAATAAAGTGACTAGTGATCCGTTTGTTAGTGGCCAAATGGATCACTAGTCACTTTAATAATGATGTTTGCATATCTTGCACAATCAGCAAATTCATATTTGTATATGTTGTAGTGTAGCTTAGAGACCATATTTCACATCTGAAATGTTAGTGTTCTTGTGTTGAGACAACATGATCTTGAATACAGTGGGTAATTTCAATCATAGAAATAGAATTCATAGAATGGATCCTTCAGACCACTGCAATTTAGCTGGAACACAATTTAGTTGTTATTGAAATAACTTGTAAGTACTACCACAAAGATGACTGCCGGTCCACCCAAGGTCGAATGGCAACTTAGAATATACATTACCATTTATCTGTGTTCATATGATTTCAATAGGTTTCCTATAGAAGATTGACAGTATAATTTTAAACAGATATTCCGATTTCAAGTCAACATTCTCTGACATGTGGACCTCCAACCATCTTTGTGGTACCATTTTTGAAAGTTGACATTTAAAATTTTGATCAGGGAAAACATGACACCCACCCTGTATTCAAGAGCATGTTCTGTCTCAACCAATGGTGTGCAAATCACAAAAAACATCAATGTAAAATTGGGTCTAAGCTACAAATGTGATATGTGTAAAAATTAGGAGTTTACAAGATTGTAGATACTTGAAGTTAAATTACAATTTCTATGAAACATTATTCCTTCCCTTTACTTAGTTATGTGTGTATTAGGGAGAGGTCGACCGATTTAATCGGAATGGCCGATTTAATTAGGGCCGATTTCAAGTTTTCATAACAATCGGAAATCGGTATTTTGGGGCGCCTTTTTTCTACCTTTATTTAACTAGGCAAGTCAGTTAAGAACACATTCTTATTTTCAATGATGGCCTAGGAACGGTGGGTTAACTGCCTTGTTCAGGGGCAGAACGACAGATTTTCACCTTGTCAGCTCGGGGGATCCAATCTTGCAACCTTACAGTTAACTAGTCCAACGCTCTAACCACCTGCCTCTCATTGCACTCCACAAGGAACCTGCCTGTTATGCGAATGCAGTAAAAGTCAAGGTAAGTTGCTAGCTAGCATTAAACTTATCTTATAAAAAACAATCATAATCACTAGTTATAACTACACATGGTTGATGATATTACTCGTTTATCTAGCGTGTCCTGCATTGCATA
This sequence comes from Oncorhynchus clarkii lewisi, assembly GCF_045791955.1. NCBI lineage: Eukaryota > Metazoa > Chordata > Actinopteri > Salmoniformes > Salmonidae > Oncorhynchus > Oncorhynchus clarkii. The sequence goes on from NC_092175.1 coordinate 7,032,142, forward strand.
TAATCAATGCAACGCTGGGGGATGATTTAACAAAAGCGCATTTGCAGAAAAAAAGCACAATCGTTGGACGACTGTACCTAACCATAAACACCAATGCCTTTCTGAAAATCAATACACAGAAGTATATATTTTTAAACCTGCATATTTAGCTAAAAGAAATCCAGGTTAGCAGGCAATATTAACCAGGTGAAATTGTGTCATTTATTTTGCGTTCATTGCACGCAGAGTCAGGGTATATGCAACAGTTTGGGCAGCCTGGCTCATTGCGAACTAATTTGCCAGAATTTTACGTAATTATGACATAACATTGAAGGGTGTACAATGTAACAGGAATATTTAGACTTAGGGATGCCACCCGTTAGATAAAATACCGAACGGTTCCGTATTTCACTGAAATAATAAACGTTTTGTTTTCGAAATTATAGTTTCCGGATTCGATTATATTAATGACCATTAATTAATTAATGTTATTATGTTATAATTAAGTCTATGATTTTTTTTAGAGCAGGTTGACTGAGCGATGGTAGGCAGCAGCAGGCTCGTAAGCATTAATTCAAACAGCACTTTCGTGCGTTTTGCCAGCAGCTCTTCGCAAGCACAGTGCTGTTTATGACTTCAAACCTAATAGCCTAATGGCTGGTGTAACCAATGTGAAATGGCTAGCTAGTTAGCTGGGTGTGCGCGAATAGCATTTCAAACGTCACTCGCTCTGAGACTTGGAGTAGTTATTCCCCTTGCTCTGCAAGGGCCGCGGCTTTTGTGGAGCGATGGGTAACGCGGCTTTGAGTGTGGCTGTTGTCGATGTGTTCCTGGTTCGAGCCCAGGTAGGGGTGAGGAGAGGGATGGAGGCTATACTGTTACAATGGCAACCTTATATATATTTTTTTTTTTCACCTTTATTTAACCAGGTAGGCTAGTTGAGAACAAGTTCTCATTTGCAACTGTGTGAGCTGGGGAGGAGGTGCTCTGCCTCCATGGACTTCACAGTGTCCCAGAACTTTTTGGAGTTGGAGCTACAGGATGCAAATTTCTGCCTGAAGAAGCTGGCCTTAGCTTTCCTGACTGACTGCGTGTATTGGTTCCCGACTTCCCTGAACAGTTGCATATCGCGGGGACTATTCGATGCTATTGCAGTCCGCCACAGGATGTTTTTGTGCTGGTCGAAGGCAGTCAGGTCTGGAGTGAACCAAGGGCTATATCTGTTCTTAGTTTTGCATTTTTTGAACGGAGCATGCTTATCTAAAATGGTGAGGAGGTTTCTTTTAAAGAATGACCAAGCATCCTCAGCTGACGGGATGAGGTCAATGTCCTTCCAGGATACCCGGTCCAGGTCGATTAGAAAGGCCTGCTCACAGAAGTGTTTTAGGGAGCGTTTGACAGTGATGAGGGGTGGTCGTTTGACTGCGGCTCCGTAGCGGATACAGGCAATGAGGCAGTGATTGCTGAGATCCTGATTGAAGACAGCGGAGGTGTATTTGGATGGCCAGTTGGTCAGGATGACGTCTATGAGGGTGCCCTTGTTTACAGATTTAGGGTTGTACCTGGTGGGTTCCTTGATGATTTGTGTGAGATTGAAGGCATCTAGCTTAGATTGTAGGACTGCCGGGGTGTTAAGCATATCCCAGTTTAGGTCACCTAACAGAACAAACTGAAGCTAGATGGGGGGTGACCAATTCACAAATGGTGTCCTGGGCACAGCTGGGAGCTGAGGGGGATCGGTAGCAGGCGGCAACAGTGAGAATTTTTAAAATTAGTAGATCGAACTGTTTGGGTATGGACCTGGAAAGTATGACATTACTTTGCAGGCTATCTCTGCAGTAGAACTGCCAAATGGGGAGGAGTTGCAGTCTATCTTGACGGAAAATGTTATAGTTGGGTATGGAAATCTCAGAATTTTTGGTGGCCTTCCTGAGCCAGGATTCAGACACGGCAAGGACATCAGGGTTAGCAGAGTGTGCTAAAGCAGTGAGTAAAACAAACTTAGGGAGGAGGCTTCTGATGTTGACATGCATGAAACCAAGGCTTTTTCGATCACAGAAGTCAACAAATGAGGGTGCCTGGGGACATGCAGGGCCTGGGTTTACTTCCACATCACCCGCGGTGATAGTGCCTATAAGAACATCCAATTGTCAAAGGTATATGAAATACAAATGGTATGGAGAGAAATAGTCCTATAAATACTATATTAACTACAACCTAAAACTTCTTACCTGGGAATATTGAAGTCTCATGTCAAAAGGAACCACCAACTTTCATATGTTCTCATGTTCTGAGCAAGGAACTCAAACGTTAGCTTTTTTACATGACACATATTGCACTTTCACTTCTCCAGCAGTTTGTTTTTACATTATTTAAACCAAATTGTACATGTTTCATTATTTATTTCAGACTAAATAGATTTTTATTGATGTATTATATTAAGTTAAAATAAGTGTTCATTCAGTATTGTTGTAATTGTCATTATTACAAATAAATAAATAAAAATCGCCCGATTAATCTGCATTGGCTTTTTTGGTCCTCCAATAATCGGTTTCGGCGTTGAAAAATCATAATCGGTCGACCTCTAGTATTAGGGAGTGGTTGTGGAATTGTTAGATATTGCTGCACTGTCGGAACTAGAAGTACAAGCATTTCGCTACACTCGCAATAACATCTGCTAACCAGGTGTATGTGGCCAATAAAATTTGATTTTAAAATAGTTTGACAACCCTGTTAGTAAGCTTTTTAAATGATACTAATCTCAACCGTTTGTTTTCCAGTGATGAAGACATGGATGTTTCACTGTATGGTGGTGAATGCAACATTGTCAACTTTGATCACCTTTATCTCTTGAATATTTTGTCATTCAGATCCCAAAAAGTCACTTTCTGAGCACTTCTACACTCAGCCAATATGTGTGCAAGGTTTGTTCAAAAGGGATGCTGCCAAAAGTAATTGAATTCAAATGGATTTACCCAATGTAAAACTGAATCAGTCAATGCAACCTCTTCCTAATGATTAGCTGTGAGGTAGAATAGTGTGGTTTTAAAGGAACAGTTCATCCCCAAAATAACAAACGATTCCAGACGGTTTCACACCTCAGCAACATTGTGGATGGTGGTGAACCATCCCTTTTTAAATCCAGATCTTCTTAACCACACTTCCTTGTCTATTTATTGTCTGCTAAGTGGAGCATCCATTTCTCTTCTATTTGCTTTGCTGAGCTGAGCCCAGGGTGTCCATGCTGATGTGTTGTCACTGTGCTGCAGGTATGTGGGGAACCTGTCCCGGGATGTGACCGAAGCCCTCATCATGCAGCTGTTCGGCCAGATCGGACCCTGCAAGAGCTGTAAAATGATAGTAGATGTGAGTCAAAAATCAACCTTTCTGTTGTCTGGGAATGAACCTTCTCCAATCAGATTCCCGTATTATTCTGCCCAGAATGTCTTAACGCTGCGCCATGTTCAGTTAGAACAAACCCGGAGAAAATGTAAAATAATTATAATATTAGCATTATGTGACTCGGTGAGGGGATTACCTCCGCTTTAAAAAATAAAAAAAATATCTAGTTTTGTGCCAACCAAAAGTTGACCATGACTAGGGGCTTATTCAGTGGTCTGCAGCACATAGAACATTGCAGAAATGTAATGTGTCGAGCCTATAAGAAAACAAACAATTCCCTGTTGAACATGACGAAGAGGAATGTCTGTCCTATACAATGCTGCTTTATCTGGTACCCCACAGAATGTGCCCCAGGACGGATTATTCCAATAGGACAACAGCGTTGACCAATATTAGCCAGGAGCCTGTTTAAGAACACATTGTACTGCTGTGAGTCTTACCTCTGGGATTGATTCATATTGGGATCCTGTGTCTGTCACTCGAAATAGAAGACGTGTTGTTTGGCCAATCTCTTAATGATGACGAATGTTCACGGATTTGAGTTGCATAGGCTAGCTAGAGCTGCCCATTTACATTGCAAGGAGGGAGACTCAACTAGGCCTTTTTTACAATGGTAGGATGAAATTCCCAGTTCTGACGTTAAAAAGTCCCCGTTCTTGTCCCCCTCCAGACGGCAGGTAATGACCCCTACTGCTTTGTGGAGTTCTACGAACACAGGCACGCTGCCGCGTCACTCGCAGCCATGAACGGTCGTAAAATAATGGGTAAGGTAAGCTATCGTATCTACAGGGTGAGTCGGCTTGGGGAGGGGAGGTTTGGCCAAAAGACAGGAGGAAGGAATTGAAGCCAAGTTTAAATCAGCCCCCATCCCCAGACACTTGACTTGATGCAGGTCTGGAAAGGTCGGATGTGTGCGAGCATTATGGCAGAACGATGAGAAGTGTCTAGGGGTAGCAACTGAGGCCCATTGACTGGGTATCACATTGCATCATGGGTATCGCACTGCGTCATGTTGTCCGTTCAACCCAAACCGTTTACATTAAACCTCAGTAAGTATGACATGAATGGAAAGGGTTTCCTGATTGGTCAATAATACCACAACACCAGAAGAAAGTTTTGTAGGGTACATAGGTTCGGTCTGAATGGGTGGCAACATGTCTTCCAACGATAGGGTACTATGTTCCTCACCCGAAAATCTAGTTTTCTCCATTCTGCTCTGTTTTTTAGATAATACTACATATTCCGTAGATGGCGTCCTATATACATTAGGAACACACTGCAGGCCCCAATCTTGAATTAACGGGGACGTTTGACACGGTGTAATTTGACTGAATTAGATGGTGCCATTTGTTTGGGTTTGAAGCCTGCCGACGTCTGGAAGTAAAACATCTTGTTCCTTTGGCCTGAGGGGAAATGCTGAACGAATGAACGAGGGGGAGGGATTGAATTCAAACACTGTGTGAAACACCTGTTGATAAGATGTTATGGATACCCCCAAAAATGTTTCGTGTTATTTAACTACAAAATGTAGCTTTTGCTAGTGATTTTAATATTCTTTCCGGATTCTGTGCCATTCCCCTGACCCTGCCGTCCTCGATTGGGTGTAGCTAATAGCTTATTCTCATCCTCTGTCCTTACCCTCTGTGGTCGGAGTTCTCGCTCAACCCTGCTGGTAGACAAAGCCTCTGGACGGGTTCACGCTCAGAAGAGAAGACTTGTCATAGCCAATTAGTATCGGCAGCACGTCCCATGACTTTAAACCTGGTTGGGTTGTGTAATCTTTCTAAGTAGTGCCCCCCCCCCCCATTAACCTGTTTCAAATAACACTCCTCTACTTCTACACTGCCAGCCTTTATTATTATTATTATTATTCTTATTCTTATTGTGTACAATGTGTTCTTTTGCAGATTCCTTTGCATAAAGAATCCAGATAATAACTATACTATATCTCTAAAGACACATTCAGTTGAAAATATTTTATCCTCAACAGGTAATGAAGGACCATTTGAGGAGTAATACAAGTTCGTAAAATTCACTTGTTTGTAAGTCCCTTGTTATTTGGACCCTTTTATTTTGTAACTTCCTAGACGTTTTGTTCCAAATTTGATTGATTAGACAGTGAGACTGAATTGTGACAGTCTGAGTGTGAGCAGGCTTTCCCTCTTATCATTGTGTGACTACAACAAGCCCTCTGATCGGCAAACAGATGGACACGTGTGCTGTCCAAGTAAGGCTCGCTTTTCACCCCTCTTTCCGGCTCTCTCTCTTTCTCTCTCTCTCTCTTTCTTTCTCTTTCTTTCTTTTCTTCAGGAGGTCAAAGTGAACTGGGCCACAACCCCTAGCAGCCAGAAGAAAGACACAAGCAGTGAGCATTATCTCCCTTGATACTTTGACACGGCCCATACCCAACTGTGTTTTAAAGGAGTGTAGCGCCTGTATAACGCATGGGGGGGCTAGACTGTGCTTGGTGCATTCAGAGCACATTTATGTTATCCAAGAATATTCCAAGAATTGTTAGCATTGGTGCCTAAAATGAGTTGGCTATATAAAAAAAATAAAAAAACATATGATACATATGATTCTGTGTTCAGATCACTTCCACGTTTTCGTCGGAGACCTCAGTCCTGAAATCACCACGGATGACATCAAAGCTGCCTTTGCCCCCTTTGGGAGGATATCGTGAGTGTTCTCTCTGCTTCTCCTTAACCAAATTATTATCTCGGTTATGCTTATTCAAAACACTACAAAAATTGTGACTGTATTGATTGAACAGAAGAGAACAACAATCTGTAATCACAGCATTCATCTGTCAAATATGTTCTCTACAGATCTTTTTCGCGTATCTCTCAAGAAGCAAATATGCACAACAGAACTTCTTAGAATCCTACTTATCAAGTGCTTTGCAGCCTCCCTGGACAGAAACCCTGTGGCCAGAGGCCATAACTTGCTCTCGTCTTGCCAACCGTAGTATTTCTGTCTGTTCGTAGTGATGCCCGGGTGGTGAAAGACATGGCTACTGGCAAATCTAAAGGCTATGGCTTTGTGTCCTTCTTCAACAAATGGGTGAGTGTCCCCCACCACCCTCGGCCTACTGCTCACTCTTGGGTTTGTGGCTTGTAAGAAATCATTAGCGTCGGCGCGAAGAGTGTGAGCCTCCAATCCTTTGTTGTCGTCCCCCCCCCCCCAGGCAACAGCCATCCATGTTTAGCCAAGCAAATACCACTCTGTAGTTGATTCGCTACGTCGGTGTAGATAAGGTTTAGATTCTAGGTTATACCGTGATTACTACTACCATGCTTTATAAAGTCTGTGGATATTGGAACTGTGTGTGTGTGTGCGTGTAGGATGCAGAGAATGCCATCCAACAGATGGGAGGTCAGTGGTTGGGAGGACGGCAGATCAGGACCAACTGGGCCACCCGGAAGCCCCCGGCGCCCAAAGCCACCTACGAGAGTGAGTTAGACACACACCTCTCACTGCTCCAAAGAATGACTTGCACACACCTGTTGGCATTGAATACAAAAAACAAAGATTGTCCGTCTATTGTCATTCACGTTTTAAAAACATCTTCTATTCCTCCCCAACTTGTGGAGCAGCGAACACAAAGCACCTGTCGTTTGAGGAGGTTGTGAACCAGTCCAGCCCCAGCAACTGTACCGTCTACTGTGGAGGAGTCACTGCAGGGCTTACAGGTATAGAACTACCCCGGGGGTTTCCTTTAGGAAAATGGACAACGTGACCAGAAAGGTTTGCCAAAAGGGGAAAACTATTCGAAAGGGCGCACCTGATGCACGCGGTATGTGACCGAGATGATAATCTCCGTCAGACACTTGGGTGAATCAAAAGATGCAACAAACTAGGATAGGTTGCTAATATGATTAGGATTGTTCATTTGGCTTTTGGACAATGAAAGAAAGTTTATTATAGAACTGGAGAAAATTGGCGAATGAAGAAGTCTTTCATGGGGAGCGCGTGGCAAAAAGGTCTAACTGGGGAGGGGTTTGTGGCGAATGTAGCCTATAGGCATCTCTCTCCAATATGCATGCGCTCTGCTCTAGACTCCACTCAGCTGTTTCCCGCCTATTCTTGTGCATTTGTTTCATGTGAATTGTTTGCCCTTTGTTTCTATTGATCAATTCCCCATTACATTCACTACATGACCAAAAGTATGTGGACACACCTTCAAATTTGTAGCTTCGACTATTTCAGCCACAACTGTTGCTGAGGTGTGTAAAATTGAGCACACCGCCATGCAATCACCATAGACAAACAATGACCAAAGAATGCCTTACTGAAGAGCTCAGTGACTTCGAACGTGGCACCGTCATAGAATGCCACCTTTCCAACAAGTCAGTTTGTCAAATTCCAGCCCTGCTAGAGCTTCCCAGTCAACTGTAAGTGTTGTTGTGAAGTGGAAACGTCGAGAAGCAACCACGGCTCAGCCGCGAAGTGGTAGGCCAGACAAGCTCACAGAACGGGACCGCTGAAGCGCGTAGCGTGTAAAGATCCTCTGTAACACTCACTACCGAGTTGCAGACTGCCTCTAGAAGCAACGTCAGCACAAGAACTGTTCATCAGAAGCTTCGTGAAATGGGTTTCCATGGCCGAGCAGCCGCACACAAGCCTAAGATCGCCAACTGGTATGGAGTAGGTGTGATGGTTTCTAAACCCCCTGCTACTGTGATTTTCAATGTGAAATAATCTACAGTGGATCTACAAACTTCGGCTGGAATGGTGTAATGCTTGCCGCCAACTCTGGAGCAATGACTAGTATCTCTCTTCTCTGCAGTATGACTAGTATCTCTGCTCTCTACAGTATCACTAGTATCTCTGCTCTCTACAGTATCACTAGTATCTCTCCTCTCTACAGTATAACTAGTATCTGTCCTCGCTACAGTATCACTAGTATCTCTCCTCTGCAGTATAACTAGTATCTCTCCTCTACAGTATAACTAGTATCTCTCCTCTACAGTATAACTAGTATCTCTCCTCTCTACAGTATCACTAGTATCTCTCCTCTCTACAGTATCACTAGTATCTCTCCTCTCTACAGTATCACTAGTATCTGTCCTCGCTACAGTATCACTAGTATCTGTCCTCGCTACAGTATCACTAGTATCTCTCCTCTACAGTATAACTAGTATCTGTCCTCTCTACAGTATCACTAGTATCTCTCCTCTCTACAGTATCACTAGTATCTCTCCTCTCTACAGTATCACTAGTATCTCTCCTCTCTACAGTATCACTAGTATCTCTCCTCTCTACAGTATCACTAGTATCTCTCCTCTCTACAGTATCACTAGTATCTCTCCTCGCTACAGTATCACTAGTATCTCTCCTCGCTACAGTATCACTAGTATCTCTCCTCGCTACAGTATCACTAGTATCGCTCCTCTCTACAGTATCACTAGTATCTCTCCTCTCTACAGTATCACTAGTATCTCTCCTCTCTACAGTATAACTAGTATCCTTAGTATCTCTCCTCTCTACAGTATCACTAGTATCTCTCCTCGCTACAGTATCACTAGTATCTCTCCTCTCTACAGTATAACTAGTATCCTTAGTATCTCTCCTCGCTACAGTATCACTAGTATCTCTCCTCGCTACAGTATCACTAGTATCTCTCCTCTCTACAGTATCACTAGTATCTCTCCTCTCTACAGTATAACTAGTATCCTTAGTATCTCTCCTCTCTACAGTATCACTAGTATCTCTCCTCTCTACAGTATAACTAGTATCTCTCCTCGCTACAGTATAACTAGTATCTCTCCTCTCTACAGTATCACTAGTATCTCTCCTCTCTACAGTATCACTAGTATCTCTCCTCGCTACAGTATCACTAGTATCTCTCCTCGCTACAGTATCACTAGTATCTCTCCTCGCTACAGTATCACTAGTATCTCTCCTCTCTACAGTATCACTAGTATCTCTCCTCTCTACAGTATAACTAGTATCCTTAGTATCTCTCCTCTCTACAGTATCACTAGTATCTCTCCTCTACAGTATAACTAGTATCTCTCCTCGCTACAGTATAACTAGTATCTCTCCTCTCTACAGTATCACTAGTATCTCTCCTCTCTACAGTATCACTAGTATCTCTCCTCGCTACAGTATCACTAGTATCTCTCCTCGCTACAGTATCACTGTGATCGTGTTAATATAGGACTGACAGGTATATAACCTTCCTCTATTTCCCCTCCTTAGAACAACTGATGAGGCAGACCTTCACCCCCTTCGGTCAGATCATGGAGATCAGAGTTTTCCCAGACAAAGGCTACTCGTTTGTGAGGTAAGACCACAGACTCAGTGTGTTTTGAGATTTACCCATATTGCAGTTGGACTGCAGTCATTGACTGCTCACTCTGATCCCGTCTCACCCTTGTCCCCCTCGCACGTCTCTACCTGGCTTAGGTTCAACTCCCACGAGGGAGCGGCCCACGCCATAGTGTCAGTGAACGGGACGTCCATAGAGGGTCACGTGGTGAAGTGTTACTGGGGGAAGGAGACAACAGACATGGTCAGCCCCATGCAGCAGGTACAGGTGCCTCAGCTCACACCGCAGGTAACATCTCCCTTTCTCATACAATGTCCATTACTGTCCATTACTGTCTATTACATATCTGTATATTGTAACACGTGTAGGTGTATGTGTATATAATATATACAATTGAAGTTTACATGCACCTTAGCCAAATGCATTTAATCTCAGTTTTTCTACAATTCCTGACATTTAATCCTAGTAAAAATTCCCTGTCTTAGGCCAGTTAGGATCACCACGTTATTTTAAGAATGTGAAATGTCAGAATAATAGTAGTGTTTTTATTTCAGATTGTATTTCTTTCATCACATTCCCAGTGGGTCAGAAGTTTACATACACTCAATTAGTATTTGGTAGCATTGCCTTTAAATTGTTCAACTTGGGTCAAACGTGTGTAGCCTTCTACAAGCTTCCCGCAAAAAGTTTGGTGAATTTTAGCCCATTCCTCCTGACAGAGCTGGTGTAACTGAGTCAGGTTTGTAGGCCTCCTTGCTCGCACACTCTTTTTCATTTCTGCCCACAAATGTTCTATAGTATTGAGGTCAGGGTTTTGTTGTCCTTAAGCCATTTTGCCACAACTTTGGAAGTATGCTTGGGGTCATTGTCCATTTGGAAGACCCATTTGCGACCAAGATTTAACTTCCTGACTGATGTCTTGAGATGTTGCTTCAATATATCCAAATAGTTTTCCTCCCTCATGATGCCATCTATTTTGTGAAGTGCACCAGTCCCCCATGCAGCAAAGCACCCCCACAGCATGATGCTGGCACCCCCATGCTTCACGGATGGGATGGTGTTCTTTGGCTTGCTCTCCCTTTTTCCTCCAAACATAACAATGGTCATTATTGGCTAACAGTTCTATTTTTGTTTCGTCAGACCAAAGGATATTTCTACAAAAAGTACGATCTTTGTCCCCATGTGCAGTTGCAAACTGTAGTCTGGCTTTTTTATGGTGGTTTTGGAGCAGTGGCTTCTTCCTTGCTGAGCGGCCTTTCAGGTTATGTCGATATTGGACTCGTTTTGCTGTGGATATAGATACTTTTGTACCGGTTTCCTACAGCATCTTCCTTTGCTGCTGTTCTGGGATTGATTTGACCTTTTCACACCAAAGTACGTTCATCTCTAGGAGACAGAACGCATCTCCTTCCTGAGCTGTTTGACGGTTACGTGGTTCCATGGTGTTTATACTTGCGTACTATTGTTTGTACAGATGAACGTGGTACCTTCAGGCATTTGGAAATTGCTCCCAAGGATGAAACAGACTTGTGGAGGTCTACAATTTTTATTCTGGGTTCTTGGCTGATTTCTTTTGATTTTCAAATGATGTCAAGCAAAGAGGCACTGAGTTTGATGGTAGGCCTTGAAATATATCCACACGTTCACCTCCAATTGACTCAAATTATGTCAAATGATGTCAATTGGCCTATCAGAAGCTTCTAAAGCCATGACATAATTTTCTGGAATTTTCCAAGCTGTTTAAAGGCACAGTCAACTTAATGTATGTAAACTTCTTAGCCACTGGAATTCTGATAGTGAATTGTAAGTGAAATAATCTGTCTGTAAACAATTGTTGGAAAAATTACTTGTGTCATGCACAAAGTAGATGTTCTAATTGACTTGCCAAAACTATAGTTTGTTAACAAGAAATTTGTGTAGTGGTTGAAGAACGAGTTTTAATGACTCCAACCTAATTGTATGTAAACGTCCGACTTCAACTGTGTGTGAGAGTTCAAAATGGGCCTGCTAAGGGAAACCGATAAACATAGTTGATCTCTAAGCGTTGTCTCCACAGCAGAACAAAATTGGCTTTGCAGCGCAGCCCTACGGCCAGTATGCCCAGTGGTACGGTAATGCCCAGCAGATTGGCCAATACGTGCCCAACGGGTGGCAGGTGCCGACCTACGGAGTCTACGGACAGGCCTGGAACCAGCAGGGCTTCAAGTGAGTACTCATGAACTACCGAAGAGGGGTAAACAAAAACAAGAAAGTATTTGATAGCAGCCCTGATGTCAGGATGAGATGAAGTGACAGTGGCCCTGAAAGAGCAGTCTTGTTGTTGTTGTTGTTCAAGTTTCTTCTCTCCATCCTTCGTCTGACCTCTTGTCTGTGTGCAGTCATTTACAGGCGGGTGCAGGGTGGACGGGCGTTGGAGCGGTCAGTAATGGTGGCGTGGTGGAGCCTGGACAGGGAGTCAACGGGGCGGTGCTGGCCAACCAGTCGGTCATGGGCACCGCTGGCTACCACACCCACTGATCAACGCCGGCCCGGCAGCCCAGCGTCGGCCTCCTACCCTCCCACCACCACCACAGGGATCCTGCACACGGGGCGGACATGTTCCCCATCTTTTACAACACGATTTAAGAACTCTATGGCGGGGAGTGGGGATGCGCGATTCCACCTCTTCCTGTCCAGTTCCCCCAATCCTGGTTTTTACATGTAAGTTTAAAGGAGGCGGAGATGAGGCTTGTGTGTCATCCATCGGAGGTCGGAGCGTTTCCCAGTCCTGGGATATAAGATACATGCATATAGATATATGCACACAAACACACACCCATGTCCACACAGACACACACATACTTTACAAAGGTCTTTGGCCCCGTGTCAGATCGATTGACTCAAGAATCAGAAAGGACTATGCCGTTTTTAATTAAAAAGTACTATTAAATAAATACACGATAAAAAAGAAAACGCGACTCCTTTTGGATTTGCTTTTTCTTGTTGGTTTGTTTAAGAACAATTTCAACTGCTGATATCGTTTAAGAAACGACGCTTTGCCTGTTTTTGTTTCGGGACTGTCATTTTAAAGAAATGTTTATAGCAAGGACACCATGGGATCATGCGAAATGTAAGAACCTTTTTTTTTGTTTCTAATTATTTTTGTTGATCAAATGGATGTCAACTGTGGAATTTTTTTAAATACGATTTTCAATCTCAACTAAAAACCAATTGCAGGGATTACTGCCACTGTTCTTTCTTTACGAGGCAGACATATTGCACAATACTATTCCTCTTAGTTACCTTTTCACACAATTTGATGTTACAAAAATTCTAGGTATTTTGAATTGTTTTGCATTCCACTTTATTTGTCCTTTGTTTTTGACTGGCGGCCGGGGGTAAGGGATCATTAACAGTAGACGTGGGCATATCACTGTCTAATGCTGGTTCAGGACAATGTAAGGACAGTACAACATTTGATTCTTCCAGGGGCCTGTGAGGAGAGAACAGCAAAATGAGCTAGACCGAAAAGTAATGTAGACTTAGTTATTCTATGTATAAAACCTAAATATTGAATTTTTTTTTGCTTTTTTATTTTTCTGATAAAGTAGTAAATAGTTCTAAATAAAAACTTGAACGGATCAGAATTTTGAACTGGTTCCCCCTATGGAGTTGGTTTAATAATACCGTTGGTCGAGGCCTTCTTTTGGGTTAATTTCATTTGAACCAACCTATTATCATAAACGTCTCATAAAGTCCGATTATTTTCCGACCTTGTGTTTTGAGGCGGTGTTTTTTGGGGTTTATGTTGATGCTACAACGTGTTCTTACTTTGTCCCATTAAAATGCTGATGCGTATAAACACTGCTTGTGGGAACTGTTCACATTTCTATCTCGTCACTGTTCTTGTTACTGTATTTAAAACCGCTTGATGTGAGCGTAGTTCAGTCTTGCAATTAAATGTTGTTTTTTGTTTACAATGAGCTTGCTTACGTGTAATGTTCAGATCCAGTGATTTTTTTTAAAAATCGGAACACGTTGTGTTAGTAGCAGAAACTGGAATAATTGAACAGAGCAGGCCTACCTACAGTACAGAACTTTTTGACACAAGCTGTTGAGCATGAATTTATGAACTACGGGTATAAACCAACAAAATACACTGAACAAATATATAAATGCAACAATTTCAAAGATGCTACTGAGTTACAGTTCGTCTAAGAAAACCAGTCAAATTAAGAATGTGTTGGGCCATAATCTATGGATTTCACTTGACTGGGAATACATCTATTGGTCACGGATACCATTTTTTTTTAAAATTTTACGGTAGGGGCGTTGATCAGAAAACCAGTCAGTATTTGCCTTATGCAGTGTGACATCTCCTTCGCATAGAGCTGATCGGGCTGTTGATTGTGGACTGTTCTCCCACTATAATGGCCTTGTGAAGTTGCTGGATGTTGGCGGGAACTGAAACACGCTGTCGTACACGGAAATCCTGAGCATCCCAAACATGATCAACAGGTGACATGTCTGGTGAGTATGCAAGCCTTGGAAGAACTGGTCCATTTTCAGCTTTCCAGGAATTGTGTACGGATCCTTGAGACATGGGGCCGTGCATTACCATGCTGAAATGTGAGGCGATGGCGGCGGAGGACTGGCACGACAATGGACCTCCAGGATCTCGTCTTGCCCACCTGTCGCCACGCCCAGGGTAGAAGGACAGGCCGGGGCCGCTGTTCTGACCAACACCCTCTCCAAATAGGTTTCCAGTTCCGTCACTCCCTGTGTCCACGTGAAGCAAGCCATGGGAGTGCCATGCGCAGACCACCCCTCTCCCTTTTGAATAGTTTAATTCTGGAGGCTGGCTACTGAGTCCCCGGACCCCTGGTCCAGAGGGTGGACTAAAAATCATCTGCTTTTGAAATGTAACAGTAGAGCACGTCGTCCTCTGGGGCTGCAGCACCTGACCAGGTGCTGGGGGGGAGAGGCAGAGGGGGCTGTGCAGAGAGGGGGGGGGGTTCTCAGGTGTCTTACCCGACTCCACCTCTCGGCCTGGTCCTGCAGCTCCATACCTCCGCCTCCACTTCTATGTCTGTGCCTTCGCCAATGATGAGTAACTGGCCACAAGAGTTCACAGGTTTCCTCAACTACAGCTCCAATGGTGCCTAGGAGCGGGATATTTTGTGTGTGTGTGTGATTGCACTTTGTGTAATACGTCCTATGGTGTGTGTGCAATGCAGTGTATGTAAGGGATTGAAATGCCTCCCTGTCATTTGTACTGTAGGTGTACAATGGAATGCTGACTGTGCAGTTCTTTGTGTCTCCAACCCATCTCAGCTGCCTGAACCAATCACCGCTCACAAAACTAAGAGACTCCGCCTGGAAGAGCCCGTCATTGATGAGCTGCCCTGCCAGTCATACCGTTCATCAAATAGAAGGGAGAATGCCTCATCATCGAGATAGGACCTGTATGTTCTTTTGAGAGCCGCCTGAGCAGTTTTTTCTCTCTCAATCTGTCCTCTTCTTTGTGACTCTCTTTCATCTACTCCTCTCTGTATCTCCTTTCTTCCTCCCTGTCCCCTCTCCTCCCTCCATCCCCAGCTGTATGTCCTGTAGGGGTAGGAGTGGGGGTCAGAAGAGTCCTGATCCTCCTGTTTCTACTGGACTCAAGGAGCCAGGTGCTGCCTGCCTGTCTCACTACTGTCTTTCTCTCTGTCTCTCACCCACTGTCTTGTCCATCTGTCTTTCTCTCTCTCTCACCCACTGTCCCTGTCCTGTCCCTGTCCCTCACCCACTTCCCGGTCCATCTGTCTTCCTCTGTCTCTCACCCGCTGTCCCTGTCCATCTGTCTTTCTCTGTCTCTCACCCGCTGTCCCTGTCCACCTGTCTTTCTCTCTCTCTCATCCGCTGTCCCTGTCCACCTGTCTTTCTCTGTCTCTCACCCGCTGTCCCTGTCCATCTGTCTTTCTCTCTGTCCCTGTCCACCTGTCTTTCTCTCTCTCTCACCCGCTGTCCCTGTCCATCGGTTATTCTCTCTGTCTCTCACCCGCTGTCCCTGTTCATCTGTCTTTCTCTCTGTCTCTCACCCGCTGTCCCTGTCCATCTGTCTTTCTCTGTCCCTGTCCACCTGTCTTTCTCTCTGTCTCTCACCTGCTGTTCCTGTCCATCTGTCTTTCTCTCTGTCTCTCACCCGCTGTCCCTGTCCACCTGTCTTTCTCTCTGTCCCTGTCCATCTTTCTTTCTCTCTGTCCCTGTCCATCTGTCTTTCTCTCTGTCTCTCACCCGCTGTCCCTGTCCATCTGTCTTTCTCTCTGTCTCTCACCCGCTGTCCCTGTCCATCTGTCTTTCTCTGTCTCTCACCCGCTGTCCCTGTCCACCTGTCTTTCTCTCTGTCTCTCACCCGCTGTCCCTGTCCACCTGTCTTTCTCTCTGTCTCTCACCCGCTGTTCCTGTCCATCTGTCTTTCTCTCTGTCTCTCAGCCGCTGTCCCTGTCCACCTGTCTTTCTCTCTGTCTCTCACCCGCTGTCCCTGTCCACCTGTCTTTCTCTCTGTCTCTCACCCGCTGTCCCTGTCCACCTGTCTTTCTCTCTGTCTCTCACCCGCTGTTCCTGTCCATCTGTCTTTCTCTCTGTCTCTCAGCTGCTGTCCCTGTCCTGTCCATCTGTCTTTCTCTCTGTCTCTCACCCGCTGTCCATGTCCTGTCCATCTGTCTTCCTCTCTGTCTCTCACTACCTTTCTCACTGCTTCTTGAGCATTAAAACATTTTATTATATTACTCTATATCTTTAAGTGTGTGTGTGTGTGTGTCAGGGAGCAGCCAGCCTGTGGTTGAGAGCCTGGTGACCCTGGGCTTCCAGCAGTGGCTAGGCAGCGTTACAGAGAGCATCCACCAGACCGTGCATTACTAGTTTGACAGTAACACACACACACACAGCCCTCCGCCCCTCTGTTTGTATAATTGATGATGACGATGCAGATGTTGTTGGCTCCAGGTAAGCTGGAGGCTCTGGTGTTCCATGTTCCCCAGGTGTTCAGCTCCCTGCAGCACCGTCTGTCCCTGGGATCCGAGAAGAGACGGCTGCCCAACGCTACCTCAGGTCAACCTTAACCAGAACCACAACCCTAACCCAAACCTAACACAACTACAACTCCACAACTGAGCCTATTCCAAAAATACGGTCTAGTCTAGATGGAAGCTAGTTGAAGCATTGCCACCTATCAAACCAATAAAATATTTTTACCGACTTGTAACAAACTAGCTAGCATAAGATTTTTTTAAATGACTCAGCGTAGACTACTAAGTCTTTGCCCAACCCGTTAGGGAAAGAGGCACAGACAAGACATGGAAATGCCATTTCTACTCAGAGCCAATCAAATGCGATCGTTAACTTTTAGGTTAAGTTACAAGGTAAAAACAGATTTTTGTTTTCATTGGTGAGCGTTTGTGAGGAATGATGATCTGCCTCCCCAAAGTACACCTTGCACATCACCAACCTGATGCAGGTCAAATGTATCTTTGACACCCCAGAGTCATGTAGCCTAGCGGTTAAGCGTGTTGAATCCCAGAGCTGACTAGGTGAAAAAGAAAGATCTACCAATGTGCAAAAGTCTCTCTGGGTCAGAGCGCCCGCTAAAATGTGAAAGGTCTACTTACAAAGTTCTCAAACTTCTTATGTCAGTGTGTGGAAGAGCTTTTCTTGGACTGTTCCCAAGGAAGCGAAGGTAACCTGCCTAAATAACTACCACCCCGTAGCACTCACGTCGGTATCCATGAAGTGCTTTGAAAGGCTGGTCATGGCTCACATCAACACCATCATCCCAGGAACCCTAGATCCACTCCAATTCACATACTGCACCAACAGATCCACAGATGACGCAATCTCAATCGCACTACACACTGCCCTTTCCCACCTGGACAAAAATACTGTTCATTGACTACAGCTCAGCGTTCAACACCATAGTGCCCTCAATGCTCATCACTAAGCTAAGGACCTGGGACTAAACACCTCCCTCTGCAACTGGATCCTGGCCCCCAGGTGGTAAGGGTAGGCAAAAACACATCTGCCACGCTAATCCGCAACACAAGGGCCCCACAGGTGTGCATGCTCAGTCCCCTGCTGTACTCCCTGTTCACCCAAGACTGGGTGGTCAAGCACGACTCCAACACCACCATTAAGTTTGCTGACCACACAATGGTGGTAGGTCTGATCACTGACAATGATGAGACAGCCTATAGGGAGGCGGTCAGAGACCTGGCAATGTGGTGCCAGGACAACAACCTCTCCCTCAACTTGAGAAAGACAAAGGAGCTGATCATGAACTACAGGAAAAGGAGGGCCCCATTCACATCGACGGGGCCGTAGTGGAGCGTGTCGAGAGTTTCCAGTTTCTTGGTGTCCACATCACCAACAAACGATCATGGTCCAAACACACCAGGAAAGTCAGAAAAATGTCCCCCCCCCCCCCCCTCAGGAGTCTGAAAAGATTTGGCACGGGTCCCCAGATCCGCAGAAAGTTCTACAGCTGCAGCACCGGGAGCATCCGGACTGGTTGCATCACCATCTGCTATGGCAGTGGCTCGGCATCCGACCGTAAGGCAGTACAGAGGGTAGTGCGTACGGCCCAGTACATCCCTGGACCATATAATGCCTTCCAAAAGTATTCAGACCCCTTGACGTTTTCCACATTTTGTTACGTTACAGCCTTATTCTATAATGGATTAAGTCAATTAATATCCTCAGCAATCTACACACAATACCCCATAATAACAAAGCAAAAATGTGTTTTTAGAACTTTTGGCAAATTTATAACAAAAAATAAAACAGCATTACCTAAATGTAAATAAGTATTCAAACCCTTTGCTATGAGACTCAAAATTGAGCTCTGTTGAATCCTGTTTCCATTGATCATCCTTGAGATGTTTCTACAACTTGATTGGAGTCCACCTGTCCACCTGTTGTACATTAAATTGAATGCACATGGTTTGGTAAGGCACACACCTGTCTATATAAAGGTCCCACAGTTGACAGTGCACGTAAGAGCAAAAAACCAAGCCATGAGGTCGAAGGACAGGATTGTGTCGAGGCACAGATCTGGGGGGAGTGTACCAAAACGTTTCTGCAGCAATTGAAGCTCCCCAAGAACACAGTGGCCTCCGTCATTCTTAAATGGAAGAAGTTTGGAACCACCAAGACTCTTCCTAGAGCTGGCCGCCCAGCCAAACTGAGCAATCGGGGGAGAAGGACCTTGGTCAGGGAGGTGACCAATAACCTGATGGTCACTCTGACAGGGCTCCAGAGTTCCTCTGTGGAGATGGTAGAACCTTCCAGAAGGACAACCATCTCTGCAGCACTCCACCAATCAGGCCTTTATGATAGTGGCCAGACGGAAGCCACTCCTCAGTAAAAGGCACATGAAAGCCCGTTTGGAGTTTGCCGGAAGGCACCTAAAGACTATCTGGTCTGATGAAACCAAGATTAAACTCTTTGGCCTGAATGCCAAGAGTCACATCTGGAGGAAACCTGGCACCATCCCTACAGTGAAGCATCATGCTGTGGGGATGTTTTTCAGCGGCAGGGACTGGGAGACTAGTCAGGATCGAGGCAAATATGAACAGAGAAAAGTACAGAGAGATCCTTGATGAAAACCTGCTCCAGAGCGCTCAGGACCTCAGACTGGGGTGAAGGTTCACCTTCCAACAGGACAACAACCCTAAGCACACAGTCAAGACAAGGCAGGAGTTGCTTCTGGACAAGTTACTGAATGTCCTTGAGTGGCCCAGACATTGAACTCGATTGAACATCTCTGGAGAGACTTGAAAATAGCTGTGCAGCAAAGCTCCCCATCTAACCTGACAGAGCTTGAGAGGATCTGCAGAGAAAAATGGGATAAACTGCTTGTAGCATCATACCCAAGAAGACTCGATGCTGTAATCGCTGTCAAAGGTGCTTCAAATTAGTCCTGAGTAAAGGGTCTGACTACTTATGTAAATTTGACATTTCAGTTTTATATTAAATAAATGTGCAAAAATGTCTAAACCTGTTTTTGCTTTGCCATTATGGGGTATTGTGTGTAGATTAATGAGGGGAACTTTTTTTTAAAAATCAATTTTAGATAAGGCTGTAATGTAACAAAATGTGGAAAAAGTCAAGGGGCCTGAATACTTTTCGAATGCACTGTGTATACCAAGCGGTGTCAGAGGAAGGCCCAAAAAATTGTCAAAGATTCCAGTCACCCAAGTCATAGACTGTTCTCTCTGCTTCCGCACGGCAAGCGGTACTGGAGCTCCAAGTCTAGGTCCAAAAGGCTCCTTAACAGCTTCTAACCCCAAGCCATAAGACTGCTGAACAATTAATCAATTGCATTGACAAATGACCACCCAGACTAATTGCATTGACAAATGACCACCCAGACTATTTGCATTGACAAATGACCACCCAGACTATTTGCATTGACAAATGGCCACCCAGACTATTTGCATTGACAAATGGCCACCCAGACTAATTGCATTGACAAATGACCACCCAGACTAATTGCATTGACAAATGACCACCCAGACTAATTGCATTGACAAATGACCACCCAGACTAATTGCATTGACAAATGACCACCCAGACTATTTGCATTGACAAATGACCACCCAGACTATTTGCATTGACAAATGACCACCCAGACTATTTGCATTGACAAATGACCACCCAGACTATTTGCATTGACAAATGACCACCCAGACTAATTGCATTGACAAATGACCACCCAGACTATTTGCATTGACAAATGACCACCCAGACTATTTGCATTGACAAATGGCCACCCAGACTATTTGCATTGACAAATGACCACCCAGACTATTTGCATTGACAAATGACCACCCAGACTAATTGCATTGACAAATGACCACCCAGACTAATTGCATTGACAAATGACCACCCAGACTATTTGCATTGACAAATGACCACCCAGACTATTTGCATTGACAAATGACCACCCAGACTATTTGCATTGACAAATGACCACCCAGACTATTTGCATTGACAAATGGCCACCCAGACTATTTGCATTGACAAATGACCACCCAGACTATTTGCATTGACAAATGACCACCCAGACTATTTGCATTGACAAATGGCCACCCAGACTATTTGCATTGACAAATGGCCACCCAGACTATTTGCATTGACAAATGACCACCCAGACTATTTGCATTGACAAATGACCACCCAGACTATTTGCATTGACAAATGGCCACCCAGACTATTTGCATTGACAAATGGCCACCCAGACTATTTGCATTGACAAATGACCACCCAGACTATTTGCATTGACAAATGACCACCCAGACTATTTGCATTGACAAATGGCCACCCAGACTATTTGCATTGACAAATGGCCACCCAGACTATTTGCATTGACAAATGACCACCCAGACTATTTGCATTGACAAATGACCACCCAGACTATTTGCATTGACAAATGGCCACCCAGACTATTTGCATTGACAAATGACCACCCAGACTATTTGCATTGACAAATGACCACCCAGACTATTTGCATTGACAAATGACCACCCAGACTATTTGCATTGACAAATGACCACCCAGACTATTTGCATTGACAAATGGCCACCCAGACTATTTGCATTGACAAATGGCCACCCAGACTATTTGCATTGACAAATGACCACCCAGACTATTTGCATTGACAAATGACCACCCAGACTATTTGCATTGACAAATGGCCACCCAGACTATTTGCATTGACAAATGACCACCCAGACTATTTGCATTGACAAATGACCACCCAGACTAATTGCATTGACAAATGACCACCCAGACTAATTGCATTGACAAATGACCACCCAGACTAATTGCATTGACAAATGACCACCCAGACTATTTGCATTGACAAATGGCCACCCAGACTATTTGCATTGACAAATGACCACCCAGACTATTTGCATTGACAAATGACCACCCAGACTAATTGCATTGACAAATGGCCACCCAGACTATTTGCATTGACAAATTACCACCCAGACTATTTGCATTGACAAATGACCACCCAGACTATTTGCATTGACAAATGGCCACCCAGACTATTTGCATTGACAAATGACCACCCAGACTATTTGCATTGACAAATGACCACCCAGACTAATTGCATTGACAAATGACCACCCAGACTAATTGCATTGACAAATGGCCACCCAGACTATTTGCATTGACAAATGGCCACCCAGACTATTTGCATTGACAAATGACCACCCAGACTAATTGCATTGACAAATGACCACCCAGACTAATTGCATTGACAAATGGCCAGCCAGACTATTTGCATTGACAAATGACCACCCAGACTAATTGCATTGACAAATGACCACCCAGACTATTTGCATTGACAAATGACCACCCAGACTATTTGCATTGACAAATGACCACCCAGACTATTTGCATTGACAAATGACCACCCAGACTAATTGCATTGACAAATGACCACCCAGACTAATTGCATTGACAAATGACCACCCAGACTATTTGCATTGACAAATGACCACCCAGACTATTTGCATTGACAAATGACCACCCAGACTAATTGCATTGACAAATGACCACCCAGACTATTTGCATTGACAAATGACCACCCAGACTAATTGCATTGACAAATGACCACCCAGACTAATTGCATTGACAAATGACCACCCAGACTATTTGCATTGACAAATGACCACCCAGACTAATTGCATTGACAAATGGCCACCCAGACTATTTGCATTGACAAATGGCCACCCAGACTAATTGCATTGACAAATGACCACCCAGACTATTTGCATTGACAAATGACCACCCAGACTATTTGCATTGACAAATGACCACCCAGACTAATTGCATTGACAAATGGCCACCCAGACTATTTGCATTGACAAATGGCCACCCAGACTAATTGCATTGACAAATGGCCACCCAGACTAATTGCATTGACAAATGGCCACCCAGACTATTTGCATTGACAAATGACCACCCAGACTAATTGCATTGACAAATGGCCACCCAGACTAATTGCATTGACAAATGACCACCCAGACTATTTGCATTGACAAATGACCACCCAGACTAATTGCATTGACAAATGACCACCCAGACTATTTGCATTGACAAATGGCCACCCAGACTAATTGCATTGACAAATGGCCACCCAGACTAATTGCATTGACAAATGGCCACCCAGACTATTTGCATTGACAAATGACCACCCAGACTAATTGCATTGACAAATGGCCACCCAGACTAATTGCATTGACAAATGACCACCCAGACTAATTGCATTGACAAATGACCACCCAGACTATTTGCATTGACAAATGACCACCCAGACTAATTGCATTGACAAATGACCACCCAGACTAATTGCATTGACAAATGACCACCCAGACTAATTGCATTGACAAATGACCACCCAGACTAATTGCATTGACAAATGGCCACCCAGACTAATTGCATTGACAAATGGCCACCCAGACTATTTGCATTGACAAATGACCACCCAGACTAATTGCATTGACAAATGGCCACCCAGACTAATTGCATTGACAAATGACCACCCAGACTATTTGCATTGACAAATGACCACCCAGACTAATTGCATTGACAAATGACCACCCAGACTATTTGCATTGACAAATGACCACCCAGACTAATTGCATTGACAAATGACCACCCAGACTAATTGCATTGACAAATGACCACCCAGACTAATTGCATTGACAAATGACCACCCAGACTATTTGCATTGACAAATGACCACCCAGACTATTTGCATTGACAAATGACCACCCAGACTATTTGCATTGACAAATGGCCACCCAGACTATTTGCATTGACAAATGACCACCCAGACTATTTGCATTGACAAATGACCACCCAGACTATTTGCATTGACAAATGACCACCCAGACTAATTGCATTGACAAATGACCACCCAGACTAATTGCATTGACAAATGACCACCCAGACTAATTGCATTGACAAATGACCACCCAGACTATTTGCATTGACAAATGGCCACCCAGACTATTTGCATTGACAAATGGCCACCCAGACTATTTGCATTGACAAATGACCACCCAGACTATTTGCATTGACAAATGACCACCCAGACTATTTGCATTGACAAATGACCACCCAGACTAATTGCATTGACAAATGGCCACCCAGACTATTTGCATTGACAAATTACCACCCAGACTATTTGCATTGACAAATGACCACCCAGACTATTTGCATTGACAAATGGCCACCCAGACTATTTGCATTGACAAATGGCCACCCAGACTATTTGCATTGACAAATGACCACCCAGACTAATTGCATTGACAAATGACCACCCAGACTAATTGCATTGACAAATGACCACCCAGACTATTTGCATTGACAAATGGCCACCCAGACTATTTGCATTGACAAATGGCCACCCAGACTATTTGCATTGACAAATGACCACCCAGACTAATTGCATTGACAAATGACCACCCAGACTAATTGCATTGACAAATGGCCAGCCAGACTATTTGCATTGACAAATGACCACCCAGACTAATTGCATTGACAAATGACCACCCAGACTATTTGCATTGACAAATGACCACCCAGACTAATTGCATTGACAAATGACCACCCAGACTATTTGCATTGACAAATGACCACCCAGACTATTTGCATTGACAAATGACCACCCAGACTATTTGCATTGACAAATGACCACCCAGACTAATTGCATTGACAAATGACCACCCAGACTATTTGCATTGACAAATGACCACCCAGACTAATTGCATTGACAAATGACCACCCAGACTAATTGCATTGACAAATGACCACCCAGACTAATTGCATTGACAAATGACCACCCAGACTATTTGCATTGACAAATGACCACCCAGACTATTTGCATTGACAAATGACCACCCAGACTATTTGCATTGACAAATGACCACCCAGACTAATTGCATTGACAAATGACCACCCAGACTATTTGCATTGACAAATGACCACCCAGACTAATTGCATTGACAAATGACCACCCAGACTAATTGCATTGACAAATGACCACCCAGACTATTTGCATTGACAAATGACCACCCAGACTAATTGCATTGACAAATGGCCACCCAGACTATTTGCATTGACAAATGGCCACCCAGACTAATTGCATTGACAAATGACCACCCAGACTATTTGCATTGACAAATGACCACCCAGACTATTTGCATTGACAAATGACCACCCAGACTAATTGCATTGACAAATGGCCACCCAGACTATTTGCATTGACAAATGGCCACCCAGACTAATTGCATTGACAAATGGCCACCCAGACTAATTGCATTGACAAATGGCCACCCAGACTATTTGCATTGACAAATGACCACCCAGACTAATTGCATTGACAAATGGCCACCCAGACTAATTGCATTGACAAATGACCACCCAGACTATTTGCATTGACAAATGACCACCCAGACTAATTGCATTGACAAATGACCACCCAGACTATTTGCATTGACAAATGGCCACCCAGACTAATTGCATTGACAAATGGCCACCCAGACTAATTGCATTGACAAATGGCCACCCAGACTATTTGCATTGACAAATGACCACCCAGACTAATTGCATTGACAAATGGCCACCCAGACTAATTGCATTGACAAATGACCACCCAGACTATTTGCATTGACAAATGACCACCCAGACTAATTGTATTGACAAATGACCACCCAGACTATTTGCATTGACAAATGACCACCCAGACTAATTGCATTGACAAATGACCACCCAGACTAATTGCATTGACAAATGACCACCCAGACTAATTGCATTGACAAATGACCACCCAGACTATTTGCATTGACAAATGACCACCCAGACTAATTGCATTGACAAATGACCACCCAGACTAATTGCATTGACAAATGACCACCCAGACTAATTGCATTGACAAATGACCACCCAGACTAATTGCATTGACAAATGGCCACCCAGACTAATTGCATTGACAAATGGCCACCCAGACTATTTGCATTGACAAATGACCACCCAGACTAATTGCATTGACAAATGGCCACCCAGACTAATTGCATTGACAAATGACCACCCAGACTATTTGCATTGACAAATGACCACCCAGACTAATTGCATTGACAAATGACCACCCAGACTAATTGCATTGACAAATGACCACCCAGACTAATTGCATTGACAAATGACCACCCAGACTAATTGCATTGACAAATGACCACCCAGACTAATTGCATTGACAAATGACCACCCAGACTATTTGCATTGACAAATGACCACCCAGACTAATTGCATTGACAAATGACCACCCAGACTAATTGCATTGACAAATGACCACCCAGACTATTTGCATTGACAAATGACCACCCAGACTAATTGCATTGACAAATGACCACCCAGACTATTTGCATTGACAAATGACCACCCAGACTAATTGCATTGACAAATGACCACCCAGACTAATTGCATTGACAAATGACCACCCAGACTATTTGCATTGACAAATGACCACCCAGACTAATTGCATTGACAAATGACCACCCAGACTAATTGCATTGACAAATGACCACCCAGACTATTTGCATTGACAAATGGCCACCCAGACTAATTGCATTGACAAATGACCACCCAGACTATTTGCATTGACAAATGACCACCCAGACTATTTGCATTGACAAATGACCACCCAGACTATTTGCATTGACAAATGACCACCCAGACTAATTGCATTGACAAATGACCACCCAGACTAATTGCATTGACAAATGGCCACCCCCCTTTGTTTTGACACTGCTGCTACTCACTGTTTATTATCGATGCATAGTCACTTTACTCTACAAATGTCCTGGACTAACCTGTACCCCGCACGTTGACTCGGTACCCACTGTATATAGCCTCATTTGTTATTTTATTGTTAGTTTTTTAATACATGTTTTATTATATGTACACATTTGTATCTTTTTTTTGCTTTTATTTGATTTGGTAAATATTATTTGATCTATATCTTCTTAAAACTGCGTTGTTGGTTAATTAAGGGCTTGTCAGTAAGCATTTGACGGTAAGGTCTACCTACACCTGTTGTATTTGGCGCATGTGACATTTTTTGTTGTTGATTTGATCATTTTTTTGGTTTCAATCCCTTCCTTTGTGACGTTCACTCTATCTCATCATGTATCCCTCTCTTTCTCTGTCCTCCTCCAGAGTTTTGTGAACATTGATGGTTCTCATTCTCCCTTCCGCCGTCCCGAACTCCCCACTCTGGACTCAACTGAGGGCTACTGCTGCAAAGACAGATCCCAGGCCATTCCACCCCTGGAGCTACGCACCTTCCTCAAAGTTGGAGTGAGTGAGTGCCCCCCCCCCCCTCCACTAAAACAAATTTGACCCATGGGTCGCCAGTTGGGTAACCCTGGTGTCTGATGTATGTGTGAGTGTGTAGTGTCTGATGTATGTGTGAGCTGGACTAGTGAGTGTGTGATGTCATACAGTGTATGAACTGTTTTCTTGCCACAGGACTGTGTACATGTACAGAGGATCAGAAGGACCCCACTAACATTGTGAGTGGATCCCAGACATCCTGCCTCGCTGTCGCGTCGGAGAGCTCCGCATTCTCTTCCAGTATGGGCACCTGCACGGAAGAGGTCCCGCCCGCCAGCCCGCGAAGACAGACGGAATACTGCGGCGGAATGCCAGGACACACCAGAGGGGTGGGGGGGCAGAGAGTCATCATCATCATAAGACTCCTCCCAACCCAAACCGACTGTAGAAACAATGCAGTTAACTGTCCCTCGAGATATCACACTGGAGGATCTGTTAGTTAAAAGTTCTGGAAGTATGGAAGTCTCGGGACTGTTTTTAGGGAAGTATAGAGAGATGAGGGGGAAACAGTTTAGAGAGAAGGAAAGAGAGATGAGGGAGAGTGAATGAGTGTTGGGGAACGGACTGCTGCTGATGGCCAAAAATGTTATTTTTTACATTTTTATATCCGTGTTTGTTCAATCTTCCCCCATGTTACTCTATGTCCCTTCCAATGCAGCTACCATGGATTTGTGTTTATGTACGCTATTACGCGACTTCTGTGTATCAAATCGCAGGTGCTTGATAACATTAGCTACTGGTTGATTGCAGCTCACTCTGTATAGAACTATAGAATCTGAATGCCATATCAAATCATTGGGATAAATCAACATGTATTTGAGGCTTATTTGTGTCTGAAGGGTTGTAAATGATTGACATCTGATTACCGCGTGTGTCTGTGTGCGTGCGTGCATGTGTTTACGAAGCAGTGTAATAAGAATTGTCTGATGTGTAGCTCACCCTTTTACATTGACGTGATTCAATGTCAAATATGATATTTACGATTGTTGCCCGTACTTACAAAAAAATGGAATTTGAGAACCAAGTCTGTTACTGCTATTTCTGTTCCATACCACTCCTCCCTCCCCTTCTCTAGATCACTTCTTTTGCTGTTAAAATGAAATAGGATTGTATCCTAGATGTTGCTTGTTTTTCAGCCAAAGTGTTGAGGTTACAGTTTTCGTCCACCAGGTGGCGACATTAGCTAACAGTTTCACTCCAGTGTTCCACAAACTAGACTCGTGGCTACATAGGAGAGAAATTAGGTTTACAGCGGAGAGGAATTAGATTTAGCTTTATAGAAATGTAATTGTCCACTATTTAGCCATGGCTCCATCCCCTGAAGCACAGACAGCTCACTTTAATTACCCACTCTCGTACTCAGGATATTGCCATATCTTGGTCTTTCTACACTGAACAAAAATATAAACACAACATGTAAAGTGTTGGTCCCATGTTTCATGACCTGAAATAAAAGATCCCAGAAATGTTCCATAAGCACAAAAAACGTATTTCTCTCAAATGTTGCACACAAATCTGTAATCCATCCACCTGTGAAGTATAGCATGTCAAGAAGCTGATTAAACAACATGATCATTACACAGGTGCACCTTGTTCTGGGGACAATAAAAAGTCATTCTAAAATGTGCAGTTTTGTCCCACAACACAATGCCACATACTATATGTCATATACATACTATACTACAAGTTTTGAGGGATCGTGCAATTGGCATGCTAACAGCAGGAGTTTCCACCAGAGTTGTTGCCAGAGAATTCAATGTTAATTGATCTACCAGGAGCTGCCTCCACCCTCTTTTTAGAGATTTTGGCAGTACGTCCAGCTGGCCTCACAACCCGCAGACCACGCCACCCGGGGACCTCCATATCCGGCTTCTTCACTTCCGGGATTGATCGTCCGAGGAGTATTTCTGTCTGTATTGAAGCCCGTTTGTGGGGTAAAACTCATTCTGATTGCCTGGGCCTGGCTCCCGCGTGGGTGGGCCTATGCCCTCCCAGGCCCACCCATTGCTGCGCCCTTGCCCAGTCAAGTGAAATCCATAGATTAAGGCCTAATAAATGTATTTCAATTGACTGGTTTCCTTATATGAGCTGTAACTAAGTAAAATCTTTGACATTTTTGTGTTTTATATTTTTGTTCTGTATATAAACTAGGGTACCACTGAACATTTATTTTAGTGGACAACTGTTTGTTTGGACTGTTACAAAGTCGTCATTAATAATGAGCCTTTTTTTCTTCTTCAGGTGACCCCATTAAGATATAAAGGGCGAACATGGATGCATTCAATATCATTTATAATTCAAACCTATGTCTAAAACCCTTTCTCGTGCTAGGAGTCAGTTCAGTCAGTCAGTTATGTCATATACTAGCTAAGCATTTAACAGTTGAATTACACATTGAACTTGATCCTATGAAACTCCTGGATATTGCTTTTTTTTGTATGGAGATCTCCTGTAAGTGTAGTGGAACCTCCTAATATTTCGTATCTCCCTATGTTACGGTGTGAGAACGGTTTTCATGGGCACACATATCCAAAATAATGTACGTGATTGCGAAATCGCATGCTTCTAACAGAAAGAGTAACTTTAACAAGACGAATCCAACAAAGGTTGACACTGTCGTCGACGAGGTTCTCCAATAATTATGCATAGTGCTTGTTTGATGTGCATTTGATGTTTAGTTATGTGGGGAAATGATCGTGCAACATCAGCTGATTCGGGAAAGGTTTCTCTGAACGACTGTCATAAAGAGCTGGTGTGAAGCTGCATGCGATTGAGCAACGTGCGGGAATTCATGTGGATCTGGAGAATTGTCTATGTTACAGAGGTCAAGATAATTAGCCTATGTAGTGGACAACCATTATGTCACGATTCCTGAGGTAAGATTATGGTCCGTGTACGTTTTTAGTAGAAATGGAGCAATCGGGAATGTGAAAATGGCTTGTTTTTTAAATATATTTTTTTTATAGAAATAGAACAAATAAAAAATTGTTTGTTTTTCCTTTTTGCATGTAATTTTTTTTTTTAAACCTTGATATTTGGATTTTCACATGTGGGTGGGGTTAAATGTGGAATGCCTGTCGTTGGTAAAGTGCACAGCCAACACTTCCTGTCCTTTCTAAGTAGGAGTTCACCCTTCTAACTCCAGTCTATGAATCTATGATCTATTAATTCATTGACCAATAGCTGCCCATACCGTGTCACAGTGCCAAGATTTCTGCATAAGATTTAGCTTGTACTGACTGATATATCCTAGCTACCTAGCTAACCATTGGCAATCCTATTCAATAGTCATACAGCCAAAACAACTAGACTAGAGATATTCCCCTAGCTATAGTTAGTCAGTGGTTGCACATCTAACTCGCTGGAATGAAGTAAGGGTGTGAGTAGTAGACATGTAAATATATCATTTGACTGTTAGCAGCAGGTCTTCAGCGACCCAGAACTGTCGGATCATCTGATACGGTGCTGTGGGTGTGTCCAGGTTACACCTGTGCAAATCCATGTGTGTGTAGCAATGGAATGAAACATCCGACCAATGGCTCGAGTCGTGAAGTAGGTCCACCCGACACCTGGAGGATTGTGGGGTCCTGTCCGGAAGCAACCCCTAGCCGCTAGCCACTTGTGGAGATCTGAAAGGATTGGACAGGTGTAAGCAATACCACCAAAATTCCACCAAGCTAATCAGAGGGTAAGATGAAGCTCTCACCTTTTCACCACCCATCAATCCCTCTCAGATCTCCACAAGTGTCTAGACTCTGGGCAGTAGGGGCTAGGGGTGGTTTCTGGACAGGATATGGGTATTATGGTAGCGCAGTCAGTCAGTCTGGCTCTGAGGTACGGCCGGGATGATATCAGTATAGCAATGTTTTTTCATGGCAAAACTGTAAACTCTTTGGTCCTTTTAAAACCGTCTGTATGTACAATACTATGTGCAATAGTTTGGAAAATAAATAAATGTGACTCTGGAGGACAACATGATGTTTGTTTCCAACAAACTGTTTTCCTAAAGAAGTTTAATTTGCTGAGTGATTTGTTTCAAAACTGGTATCGTCCCGGCCCTACTATGAGGTCGAAATAACAGTCAAATTGTGAAAATTATGAAAATACTCTTTTTGTTTAAGAGATACATGTCTGGAATTTCAGCCTGTTCAGTTGGGATGGAACTTCATGACATCACAATGTGATCTGTTAATAATAGACCAATGACTGTTCATCTGGGTAAGGGGGTGGGCTCTAAACCATCCTATCAGCCAATCGGGGCTGTGTATGTAAATATCATCAAATTTGAGGACATGAGGAATCAAGGAAATGCAATTGAAATTCTCCCCTTGTTTCCCCCATTCCTTACCTCCCTCTCAAAGCACATTGGGGGAGAGGAGTGAAGGTTCCTCCCCTCAGGCTACAATGCACTTTCAAGGAGAGGCAAGGAGTGGAGGAAACAAGGACAGAGGAAGCAAGAATCTGATGGGTAGTTTTCAGACACACACACACACACACACACACACAATGCTTGAATAGTTGACTGATTATAATGATTGAATTATTGGTTATTAATATTTATCAATTGTTTTGAAAAACAGAACACATTGTATTATATTATTGTATCAACTATTAAAACATATAGAAATTCTGTTGTTTATCTTTTTCATTCTTCAGGAATGTGGCTACAAATAATAGAGATGTTGACTAAAGCACAAAAAGACCTGGCACCTAGGCATGACAAACAAACATGTGAAGTCCTTGCTTCTTGTGACACTTTGAATGATGTTTTGTTGTTGCTAGGTGGGGTTATGGTCTCATTGTGCCCACCTATACTTTTATTCCTGTAACTACACATGTGAAGCTACAAGAAAACCATATTTAAATGTATATCAAACCATTTTGAAATGTTGAACCTGATGTCACACATTGGCCCCTTCGTTTTTTAGAAAGACCCATCTACAGAAACTACAACCACACGCGGTCACAGAATAATATCGACGTTTACATGAACTAACCAAATCAGCTAATGCTCCTTAGAGAACCCCATGACAAATTAGTACCAGTACAGGATGAGGACATTAGTGTATCCGAGGTGTGTGTGGGTGTCAGAACATCAATGGCCCTATTCGTCCTCCCTCTCAGACCCCAGGAGACAACCTCCACAAGTGTTTCCACAAGTTTCAATATATTATATGTGTGCGTGTGCGTGTGTGGATGAGTGTATATCTGTGTGTGTGTGTGCATGAGTGCGTGTGTGCTATGGTGCGGAGTGTCAGAGCAGGTGGTCAGTCCAGTTCAAGTGTTCAGCAGTCTGATGGCTTGCAGACAGAAACTGTCTCTGAGCCTGTTATCAGTCCTCGTGCTCTGATACTGTCTACCCGACGATAAAGGGAGAGAACAGCTCTTGGCGGGGTTGTGTTGGTTTCCTTGATGACGCTGTGGGTCTTCCTCCGAGCACCATTTCGAGTGCATTTCGATGTCCCGGAAGGGTGGGAGCGCGGTCGTCTTCACCACTTGCTGGAGGGCATTGCAGTCGTGGACGGAGCAATTCCGTCACCAGGCCGGGATGCAACCGGTCAGGACGCTCTCGATGGTGCAGCGGTAGTATTTGGAGAGGACCCGCGGCGGCGTGACACATTTCTTCAGTCGCCGTAGGAAGTAAAGACCCTCTTGCGCCCTCTTGACAAGAGTGGAGGTGTTGTTGGTCCATGTCGAGTCCTCGGTGATGTGGACGCCGAGGAACTTGGAACTGCACAGTCCCGTTGATGCTCTCTGGAGTCAACAATCAATTCCTTTGTTTTGTAGTGTAGAGTGTTAAGTGTGTGTGTGTGACACTGACAGACACAGAAATAAACTATGGGAGAGAAGAGAGACATCTTGTTTGACATGAGCATGAATGCAAGCTTGAAAGTTGGAGGAGGAGGAAGGAGAGGGCTTGAAAGAGGCCGACAGAGATGGAGGGAGAGAGAGAGGGGGAGAGAGGGAGAGAGGGAGAGAGAGAGGGGAAGCGACTACAGCTTCAATTACCATTCCCAGAGAGGGAGAGGGAGAGGGGGAGCGACTACAGCTTCAATTACCATTCCCAGAGAGGGAGAGGGAGAGGGGGAGGGACTACAGCTTCAATTACCATTCCCAGAGAGGGAGAGGGAGAGGGAGAGGGACTACAGCTTCAATTACCATTCCCAGAGAGGGAGAGGGAGAGGGGGAGCGACTACAGCTTCAATTACCATTCCCAGAGAGGGAGAGGGAGAGGGACTACAGCTTCAATTACCATTCCCAGAGAGGGAGAGGGAGAGGGGGAGGGACTACAGCTTAAATTACCATTCCCAGAGAGGGAGAGGGAGAGGGAGAGGGACTACAGCTTCAATTACCATTCCCAGAGAGGGAGAGGGAGAGGGGGAGCGACTACAGCTTCAATTACCATTCCCAGAGAGGGAGAGGGAGAGGGAGAGGGACTACAGCTTCAATTACCATTCCCAGAGAGGGAGAGGGAGAGGGACTACAGCTTCAATTACCATTCCCAGAGAGGGAGAGGGGGAGGGACTACAGCTTCAATTACCATTCCCAGAGAGGGAGAGAGAGAGGGGGAGCGACTACAGCTTCAATTACCATTCCCAGAGAGGGAGAGGGAGAGGGGGAGCGACTACAGCTTCAATTACCATTCCCAGAGAGGGAGAGGGAGAGGGGGACGGACTACAGCTTAAATTACCATTCCCAGAGAGGGAGAGGGAGAGGGGGACGGACTACAGCTTCAATTACCATTCCCAGAGAGGGAGAGGGACTACAGCTTCAATTACCATTCCCAGAGAGGGAGAGGGAGAGCGACTACAGCTTCAATTACCATTCCCAGAGAGGGAGAGGGAGAGGGGGACGGACTACAGCTTCAATTACCATTCCCAGAGAGGGAGAGGGAGAGCGACTACAGCTTCAATTACCATTCCCAGAGAGGGAGAGGGGGAGGGACTACAGCTTCAATTACCATTCCCAGAGAGGGTGAGGGAGAGGGGGAGGGACTACAGCTTCAATTACCATTCCCAGAGAGGGAGAGGGAGAGGGAGAGCGACTACAGCTTCAATTACCATTCCCAGAGAGGGAGAGGGAGAAGGAGAGCGACTACAGCTTAAATTACCATTCCCAGAGAGGGAGAGGGAGATGGGGAGGGACTACAGCTTCAATTACCATTCCCAGAGAGGGAGAGGGAGAGGGAGAGCGACTACAGCTTCAATTACCATTCCCAGAGAGGGAGAGGGAGAGGGAGAGCGACTACAGCTTAAATTACCATTCCCAGAGAGGGAGAGGGAGAAGGGGAGGGACTACATCTTCAATTACCATTCCCAGAGAGGGAGAGGGAGAGGGAGAGCGACTACAGCTTCAATTACCATTCCCAGAGAGGGAGAGGGAGAGGGAGAGCGACTACAGCTTAAATTACCATTCCCAGAGAGGGAGAGGGAGAAGGGGAGGGACTACATCTTCAATTACCATTCCCAGAGAGGGAGAGGGAGATGGGGAGGGACTACAGCTTCAATTACCATTCCCAGAGAGGGAGAGGGAGAGGGACTACAGCTTCAATTACCATTCCCAGAGAGGGAGAGGGAGATGGGGAGGGACTACAGCTTCAATTACCATTCCCAGAGAGGGAGAGGGAGAGGGGGAGCGACTACAGCTTCAATTACCATTCCCAGAGAGGGAGAGGGAGAGGGGGAGGGACTACAGCTTCAATTACCATTCCCAGAGAGGGAGAGGGAGAGGGGGAGGGACTACAGCTTCAATTACCATTCCCAGAGAGGGAGAGGGAGATGGGGAGGGACTACAGCTTCAATTACCATTCCCAGAGAGGGAGAGGGAGAGGGGGAGGGACTACATCTTCAATTACCATTCCCAGAGAGGGAGAGGGAGAGGGAGAGCGACTACAGCTTCAATTACCATTCCCAGAGAGGGAGAGGGAGAGCGACTACAGCTTAAATTACCATTCCCAGAGAGGGAGAGGGAGAAGGGGAGGGACTACATCTTCAATTACCATTCCCAGAGAGGGAGAGGGAGAGGGAGAGCGACTACAGCTTCAATTACCATTCCCAGAGAGGGAGAGGGAGAGGGAGAGCGACTACAGCTTAAATTACCATTCCCAGAGAGGGAGAGGGAGAAGGGGAGGGACTACATCTTCAATTACCATTCCCAGAGAGGGAGAGGGAGATGGGGAGGGACTACAGCTTCAATTACCATTCCCAGAGAGGGAGAGGGAGAGGGAGAGCGACTACAGCTTCAATTACCATTCCCAGAGAGGGAGAGGGAGAGGGAGAGCGACTACAGCTTAAATTACCATTCCCAGAGAGGGAGAGGGAGAAGGGGAGGGACTACATCTTCAATTACCATTCCCAGAGAGGGAGAGGGAGAGGGAGAGCGACTACAGCTTCAATTACCATTTCCAGAGAGGGAGAGGGAGAGGGAGAGCGACTACAGCTTAAATTACCATTCCCAGAGAGGGAGAGGGAGAAGGGGAGGGACTACATCTTCAATTACCATTCCCAGAGAGGGAGAGGGAGATGGGGAGGGACTACAGCTTCAATTACCATTCCCAGAGAGGGAGAGGGAGAGGGACTACAGCTTCAATTACCATTCCCAGAGAGGGAGAGGGAGATGGGGAGGGACTACAGCTTCAATTACCATTCCCAGAGAGGGAGAGGGAGAGGGGGAGCGACTACAGCTTCAATTACCATTCCCAGAGAGGGAGAGGGAGAGGGGGAGGGACTACAGCTTCAATTACCATTCCCAGAGAGGGAGAGGGAGAGGGGGAGGGACTACAGCTTCAATTACCATTCCCAGAGAGGGAGAGGGAGATGGGGAGGGACTACAGCTTCAATTACCATTCCCAGAGAGGGAGAGGGAGAGGGGGAGCGACTACAGCTTCAATTACCATTCCCAGAGAGGGAGAGGGAGAGGGGGAGGGACTACAGCTTCAATTACCATTCCCAGAGAGGGAGAGGGAGATGGGGAGGGACTACAGCTTCAATTACCATTCCCAGAGAGGGAGAGGGAGAGGGACTACAGCTTCAATTACCATTCCCAGAGAGGGAGAGGGAGATGGGGAGGGACTACAGCTTCAATTACCATTCCCAGAGAGGGAGAGGGAGAGGGAGAGCGACTACAGCTTCAATTACCATTCCCAGAGAGGGAGAGGGAGAGGGAGAGCGACTACAGCTTAAATTACCATTCCCAGAGAGGGAGAGGGAGAAGGGGAGGGACTACATCTTCAATTACCATTCCCAGAGAGGGAGAGGGAGATGGGGAGGGACTACAGCTTCAATTACCATTCCCAGAGAGGGAGAGGGAGAGGGAGAGCGACTACAGCTTCAATTACCATTCCCAGAGAGGGAGAGGGAGATGGGGAGGGACTACAGCTTCAATTACCATTCCCAGAGAGGGAGAGGGAGATGGGGAGGGACTACAGCTTCAATTACCATTCCCAGAGAGGGAGAGGGAGAGGCGGAGGGAGAGGGGGAGCGAATACAGATTCAATTACCATTCCCAGAGAGGGAGAGGGAGAGGGGGAGGGAGAGGGAGAGGGAGAGGCGGAGGGAGAGGGGGAGCGACTACAGCTTCAATTACCATTCCCAGAGAGGGGGAGAGAGGGAGAGGGAGAGGGGGAGGGAGAGGGAAAGGGAGAGGGGGAGCGACTACAGCTTCAATGACCATTCCCAGAGAGGGGGAGAGAGGGAGAGAGAGAGGGGGAGAGAGGGAGAGGGAGAGGGGGGAAAGGAAGGGAATGTCGAGATATAAAGAACATTGGTAGATTCAAATCTCAGGGTCGCAAAGTGATTATTTTCAGAGTGTGTGTGTGTGTGTGTGTGTGCCCTAGTGTGTATGTGTCCCATGATGATTGAATGGTGAGAAGTAGCCAGGAGCCAGCTCCCTGTGACTGTGAGTGAGTCAGTGAGTGAGTGAGTGAGTGAGTGAGTGAGTGAGTGTGTGTATGTGTGGATGCGTGCGTGTATGTGTCTGTGTCCGTCAACACCAGACGAAAGACATACACTGAGACGACAGCTCTCTCTCTTAGCCTTGTCATTCTGAATTAGAGAGAAAACAAGAGTGTGAGCCAAGGCTATAGAGTAAGCGGCTAAGAGTAAAAAAAATATAAATAAATCATCCGAAAGGTAAACTCTCTCCATAAAGGAAAAACTTTCAGATGGTAGAGAATATATATTATTTAATAGATGCTCAACTTGTAAAGTTCTGGTGCAACGTGTGAAAAGTGTTCCACTTCTTCTGGACACTCCCTACAGGCCCTTCAGCTTAGTCCAATCCATGAGGTGGAGTGAGCTAGTGCACACATCAGACAGAGGAGTATTGAGACTATTGAGACTCACCTACAGTCAAATTGAAGAACACTGAGACAATGAAGAGATCAGCAGATGTCAAGCAGCACTTCTCAGACGAGTCAACGGACCACTTAGCTACTAACCTCTGAGGTCTGACTGTCAATCATTAAACCAGCCGGCCAACCCATTCACATACCAATCGCCTGCCAATAGCTTCTACTCTCCTTCCCTCTCACTGCCCTTCTCTCTCACTCCACCCATCTCTCCTCTCTTTCTCTCCCTCTCCCCTTAAACTCTCTCTATTGCTCTCTCTCTCTCCCTCTCCCCTTAAACTCTCTCTATTGCTCTCTCTCTCTCTCTCTCTCCCCTTGAACTCTCTCTATTGCTCTCTCTCTCTCTCTTTCTGTCTCTCTCTCTCTCTCTCTTTCTCTCTCTCTCTCTCCCCTTAAACTCTCTCAATTGCTCTCTCCCCTTAAACTCTCTCAATTGCTCTCTCTCTCTCTCTCTCTCTCTCTCTCTCTCTCTCTCTCTCTCTCTCTCTCCCTTTAATGTTAGGGGTGAATGAGGGTTGCGCTGGGTTCATTGGACATGGTACTCCTCCCTAGCGATGTATGATCCTACCTGACCCTGTGACCCTGTGTTCCTCTCTCTGGGTTCAATTACAGCACCATTCATCTGGCCTGCTTAACTCAACGATTCAAAATCGATTGAATACTTAATACTTTTTCTCACTCATCTACACACAATATCCCATAATGACAAAGTGAAAACATATTTTTAGAAACCTTTGCAAATGTCTTGAAGATGAAATTAGGAAATATGTTGTTTACATTCACTGAGTCAATACATGTTACCTTTGGTCTTTCTGGGTCAGTCGCTAAGAGCTTTGCACACCTGGATTGTACAATATTTGCAAATTATTCTTAAAAAATAGCTGGACAGACATTTTCAAGTCTTGCCATAGATTTTCAAACCAATTTAAGTCAAAACTAAACTGTAACTAGGCCACTCAGTAACATTCATTCAATGTTGTCTTGGTAAGCAACTCCAGTGTTTTAGGTTATTGTCCTGATGAATTTGTCTCCCAGTGTTTGTTGGAAAGCAGACTGAAGCAGGTTTTCCTCTAGGATTTTACCTGTGATTATCTCTATTCCGTTACTTTTTATCCCCAAAAAACTCCCTAGTCCTTGCCGATGACAAGCATACCCATAACCTGATGCAGCCACCACCATGCTTGAAAATAAGACGAGTGGTACTCAGTGATTTGTTGGATTTGTCCCAAACATAACTCTTTGTATTCAGGACATATAAGTTCATTTCTTTGCCACATTTTCTGCAGTTTTACTTTAGTGCCTTATTGCAAACAGGATGCATGTTTTGGAAAAATGGTATTATCTACAGGATTCCTTCTTTTTACTCTGTCATTTAGGTTAGCATTGTGGAGTAACTAAAATGTTGTTGATCCATCCTCAGTTTTCTCCCACAGCCATTAAACTCTGTAAATCTTTTAAAGTCACCATTGGCCTTGTGAAATCCCTGAGCAGTGTCCTTCCTCTCCAGCAACTGAGTTAGGAAGGATGTCTGTACCTCTATAGTGATTGGGTGTATTGGTACACCGTCCAAAGTGTAATTAATAACTTCCCTATGCTCAAAGGGATATTCAATGTCCACCTTTTTTGTTGTTGTTGCCCATCTACCAATAGGTGTTCTTCTTCGCGAGGCATTGGAAAACCTCCCTGGTGTTTGTGGTTGAATCTGTGTTTGAGGGACCTTACAGATAGTTGTATGTGTGGGGTACAGAGATGTGGTCGTCCTTTAAAAATCATGTTAAACACTATTATTGCCCGCAACTTATTATGTAACTTGTTTAGCAAATGTTTACTCCTGAACTTACTTCGGCTTGCCATGACAAAGGGGTTGAATACTTGACTCAAGACATTTCAGCTTTTCATTTTTAATTCATCTGTAGAAGCTTCTAAGAACAGAAATTCCACATGATGGGGCATTGTGGGTAGGCCCGGGACAAAATGAAGAACATTTTTAAGTCAGGCTGCAACACAACAAGATGCAGATAAAGTCAACCGGTGTGAATATACGCCATTTAGCAGACACTTTTATCCAAAACAACTTACAGTCAGGCTTGCATACATTTCACGTACGGGTGGGCCTGGGAAGCGAACCCACTACCCTGACGTTATGCTTTACCAACTGAGCTACAGTGGATCACTAAAGCGCAAGGCAAAAACAAAAGTTAAAAAGAATGATATTCAATCATTTATTTGATTGTGGTGTACTATCATAAGGACCAGTAGTATCCCAGTGAGCTTCACATCAAGAGCCAGTTCTTCTCTTGTAATATTTTCTCATTCATCCCTCTCAGGTGTTGAGTCCAGTGTACAGTAGCAGCCTGTAGAAGGTCACGAAGCCGCGCTTTGTCTCATTCTGTTCTGTCAAGCTAATTTACTAACAGCGTTTAAGTGACTCGCGTCATAAATGAAGACAATGAAAAGCCTCCGCCTGGAAGTGACGTCAGCAGGAACACGTCGGTGTTTAATTGCACTGGAGGTCGGAGGTTAAAGACATCCATAGAAGGTGCACACACA